>NC_142662.1:10000-634000 GCF_026168435.1 Sesamum indicum
CCTAAGCCCTAAGCCCTAAGCCCTAAGCCCTAAGCCCTAAGCCCTAAGCCCTAAGCCCTAAGCCCTAAGCCCTAAGCCCTAAGCCCTAAGCCCTAAGCCCTAAGCCCTAAGCCCTAAGCCCTAAGCCCTAAGCCCTAAGCCCTAAGCCCTAAGCCCTAAGCCCTAAGCCCTAAGCCCTAAGCCCTAAGCCCTAAGCCCTAAGCCCTAAGCCCTAAGCCCTAAGCCCTAAGCCCTAAGCCCTAAGCCCTAAGCCCTAAGCCCTAAGCCCTAAGCCCTAAGCCCTAAGCCCTAAGCCCTAAGCCCTAAGCCCTAAGCCCTAAGCCCTAAGCCCTAAGCCCTAAGCCCTAAGCCCTAAGCCCTAAGCCCTAAGCCCTAAGCCCTAAGCCCTAAGCCCTAAGCCCTAAGCCCTAAGCCCTAAGCCCTAAGCCCTAAGCCCTAAGCCCTAAGCCCTAAGCCCTAAGCCCTAAGCCCTAAGCCCTAAGCCCTAAGCCCTAAGCCCTAAGCCCTAAGCCCTAAGCCCTAAGCCCTAAGCCCTAAGCCCTAAGCCCTAAGCCCTAAGCCCTAAGCCCTAAGCCCTAAGCCCTAAGCCCTAAGCCCTAAGCCCTAAGCCCTAAGCCCTAAGCCCTAAGCCCTAAGCCCTAAGCCCTAAGCCCTAAGCCCTAAGCCCTAAGCCCTAAGCCCTAAGCCCTAAGCCCTAAGCCCTAAGCCCTAAGCCCTAAGCCCTAAGCCCTAAGCCCTAAGCCCTAAGCCCTAAGCCCTAAGCCCTAAGCCCTAAGCCCTAAGCCCTAAGCCCTAAGCCCTAAGCCCTAAGCCCTAAGCCCTAAGCCCTAAGCCCTAAGCCCTAAGCCCTAAGCCCTAAGCCCTAAGCCCTAAGCCCTAAGCCCTAAGCCCTAAGCCCTAAGCCCTAAGCCCTAAGCCCTAAGCCCTAAGCCCTAAGCCCTAAGCCCTAAACCCTAAACCCTCCGCCGTATTCGCCGTTCGTACAGCTTCCCGTAGTACCTGCGCGTGTCCTGAACGGAGTCCAGACGCGCCGGCAATCTCCGGTCAAAGCTTCGGAAATCGCCCTCTTTTCGCCTACAATTTCGCTGCAACTTCTCTCTAGATTTCTGGCCAAGTTCCGACGAATCTCCGGTCAAACCATATACCATTCGACTCCTTATCACAAGGCGATCATTTCCCCCTACCAATTTGTATTCTAATCGAGCAAGGAAGCTGGGCTCTTCCGTCGACCGCCGCTGACGTTCGCCGTCGATTCTCCTCCGTCCGAACGAATTAGGGTCGCGGACCACCACCGTTGCACTGCTCTCGTTGTGGCGATTCGAACGAGACCCTACCCAGCAATTTCCATCAAGGATTGGCCGAGATCTCGAACCCCTCTTTTCACCGACGCCGGCGCCAACTTCAGACGGTCAGAACTCCTTGGTCCGAACGAACCAGTGTCGCGCACCACCATCAACGGATTCGTCTCATCGAGGCGAAGCTAACGAGACCCTTCCCACGGATTTTCATCAAGGTTTGTCCGGTTTCACCTCTCTCACGCTTGCTCCGCCACCGGCGCCACCTTCGAGCCACCATATCTCCGCCGTGCCAACGAACCACGACTCCAGACCACCACCGTTGCATTCCTCTTGTCGAGGCGAGTCCAACGAGACCCTTTTCAGCCATTTTCGTCAACATTTTGCCGAAACCACTTCATTGCACTCCACCGTCTGTCGCTCCGCCGTTTCTCCTCCGTACACCGGCCGTTCCATGGCGGAGACCCACCAGTCTCCTCGTATTCACATGGAGAACACTTCTATCCGCTCCGATTCCGGCATTGTGCAACCTCCAGAGATGCCCCCGCCACCGCTCAACTCGAACGAGTTTCCTCCGTTCGGCAGTCATCTCGACCGAGCCGACGTGGCCGAGCCTAATCGACCAGCCACCACGCATCAACCCAACTTGCAAGTTTCCCCTCCGGCCAAAGCTGCACAACCCCCGCTGGTGACTCTGAATCAGGCTAAGAAATCCTTCTTGGACGCAGTTAACTCACAATCCACTTCGGCCTCGTTCCCTAAAGCCATTCAGCACTCCTACCTCGCTGGCGCTCCACCGACAAAGTTGGGAGAAAAAATGGAATCCCAAGGTCTGTCGAAAATCCAGTTCTCGGTTGCTGAAACAGAAAAACTCTCAGAGCAGTACAAATTTGCTATTGTTGGGAAGTTTTCACATGGCTTCCCTCCCTACCGGAACATGCATCGACTGCTCTCAACGCTGAAATTACAAGGTCCATTCACCGTCACCATGATCACGAACAGGCACGTTCTCATCAACTTGAAAAATGAAGCGGACTACACCAAGCTGTGGATCCAAAGATTATGGCATATCGATGGATTTCCGATGCGGACTTTCAAGTGGACACCATCCTTCCGGCCACAACAAGAATCGTCTCTTGCACCGGTTTGGATTCGATTCCCCACCTTACCTGCTCATTTATTTCATAAAGATGCTTTATATGCTATAGCAAGCCTTGTCGGTACTCCGCTTAAATTAGATGAACCTACTCTGTTTCAATCTCGGCTCACGGCAGCTAGAGTGTGTGTAGAAGTGGATCTTGCTAACAAACTGACAGAAGAGATAGTCATTGGAATTGGGAATGAGGAGGTAGTGCAGAAAGTTGTTTTTGAAAATCTTCCGAAATACTGCATGTTGTGCAAACACGTTGGTCATGAAGCACAAAACTGCTACACCAAAGGGAATGCGCCAAAGCCACAACGTTTCTCTCAACAACAAAAAGGCAAGGCAACGGGACAGAAGGAAAAGAGTGTCAAACATGCTGAAAATGTGATCTTCGAAATTGGAGAACCTAGCAAACGCAAGGAGTATGGTGCTCCCCCTGGCGACATTGAAAGTAAGAACACGTTCCATGCGCTCAATCAAGCGGAGGATGAGGGTGAAGATGGACGTGCAGCTGAACATGCCTCGGTGAACAGGAATGCAGGCACAGGTAAGAGTGGAGACCCCCAAACTAAAGTGACCACAGAGACCAGGTACCAGTCTGAACTTCCTAACTCGCACTTTACTCATGAGAACACTAATGTGCCCCCGGCCCCTCAATCTTGTGCTGATACTAATGAATCCCTTAACCCACTACCCCAGTGTCGCTCTATTGTTAATCATAATGTCACTTTTGAACGATCATATGATAACTCTACCTTTAATTTTTGCAATGAGGATGTAGTGAATATTGATGGACACTGTGAGGGGGTAACTTTGGCGGCTCCCCTCCAATGTCTTGCCCCATCCCCTAGACCTTCCTCTGAATGTTATGAACAGGAGCAGTCCCACGAGTGCACCCTCAACCAAGCCCCTATGGTTGATGACACTGACCCGGTCATTGAACTAAGTGTTAGTAGAGAAGAGGATCTCGACCAGCAAAACAATGAACCTCCTAGTGAAGAGATAACCCCAGCTACAAAATCCTCTTGGGAAGATGCCGCAGCGAGAGGGAAACACGCCCGATCTCAGTCCTCAGAAAACATCCAGAATTACCAAATTTTGACTAGAAGCAAAGTCAAAAGTGGCGACCCGCCTCACCTTCAATAATGATCAAAATACTGCTCTGGAACATCCGTGGTATCGGGGAACCACACAAACAGAAGCATGTCCATTGGCTGTGTCAGAAACACAAACCAAAGATTCTTGTCATCATAGAACCTAAAGTGTACTTGGATGAAACTTTTTTCTGCAGAAGGTTGGGCTTTCACAAAGTAGTGAGCAACGTCAACTCAAAAATTTGGTGCTTTATGGATAATTCGATGAACTGTGACATCCTAACCTCCAGTGAGCAATTCCTCCATCTTCGTCTCTCAACAGATTTCCTTCCACACGACCTCACTTGCACCTGGGTTTATGCTAAACACACGCGAGCTGAAAGAAGGGAACTCTGGAATGACATCAGAAATATTGACCCTGGCAATGAGCCTTGGCTTCTAGGGGGAGATTTCAACATTATCCTTGAAGCTAGCGAAAGGAAAGGAGGAGCGGCCCCTAAAGTCAGGACTATGGAGGACTTTAGCGACATGCTACTTGACTGTGGCCTCCAAGATGCTGGATTTGAAGGAGCGCAGTTCACTTGGTCGAGAAATCGACTTTGGCAAAGACTTGACAGATTCCTTTACTCCCATACATGGCTCCACTCATTCCCCATCACCCGCATCCAACACCTCACCAGAAATGTCTCTGACCACTGTCCCTTACTACTCTCGGCATCTGATGATACTAAGAAGGGTCCAGCACCGTTCCGATTTCAAAACATGTGGACCAAACACCACGATTTCAGAAACTGCGTCACTACCTCGTGGCAACACCCTATTCATGGCCAAGGGATGTTCAAATTCCAACAGAAACTCTACCGACTCAAAGCCGCTCTGAAAACTTGGAATTTTGAAGTATTTGGCAATATTTTCCAAAACATCTGTACAGCTGAACAGAAGGCCAAGGAAGCTGAAAAACGTTTTGATGATGACCCTACAGATGAGAACCTCATCGACATGAATAAAGCTTCAGCAGAGCTCACTTTTGCCTTATCTGTGGAGGAATGCTACTGGAAACAAAAGGCGGCATGTAGGTGGCTAACTGAAGGGGAAAAGAACACCAAATACTTTCACACCCTTGTCAAGAAAAAGAGGAAGCAATCTCACATCCACGCCATCCAGCATAACGGGACTACTCTCACAAAACCGGAGGAGATTAAGGATTCAGTTGTGGATTACTTCAAACGGGTATTCACAGAAGAAGAGGAGGTGTCAGATGACCCTCTTCTCTGGATCCCTCAACTCCTTTCCGAGGAAGATATTCAACATCTCAGTTGTGCCCCTACATTGGAGGAGATCAAAGCAGTGGTTTTCGACATGTGTCCTGACAGCACGGCCGGTCCAGATGGATTCACCTCCCACTTTTATCAGAACTGTTGGGACATCATTGCAGAAGACTTGATGGGAGCAGTTTTGGACTTCTTCAGCGGAACCCCGCCGCCCAAGAACTTCACCACGGCTACGATTGTCCTCATTCCCAAAACTGAGAACCCAGAAACCTGGAAGGACTTCAGACCAATCAGCTTATGCAACGTCTCGGGGAAGATTCTTTCTAAGATCATGAACAACCAGGTTGCAGTCGTCCTTCCTAAATGCATCTCACCCTCCCAAAGTGGATTCGTGCAAGGGCGTATGATTGCTGATAATATCCTACTCGCACAAGAATTGGTGCACTGCCTCGGGGCGAATGGGAGCAAGAACAACACCATTTTCAAACTTGACATGGCGAAAGCATATGATAGGCTCAATTGGAATTTTCTCTATAGAATGCTTCACCGAATTGGCTTCCCTATGCAGTGGATTGCTAAAGTCCGAGTGTTAATAGAAAATTGCTGGTTCAACATCCTCCTTAATGGCGAAGGTGCAGGTTTCTTTAAATCAACAAGAGGACTTCGTCAAGGGGACCCCCTCTCTCCAACACTCTTTGTGCTTGCAGCAGAATGTCTCTCACGAGGACTGAATAACCTCTTTGAACAACACCCAAGACTGCGGTACTTCACCAAATGCAGCCTCCCCATCTCCCACCTTGCCTTTGCTGACGATGTAATCATCTTCTCCAAAGGGAACCGCAAAGAGCTCACAATACTCATGGAATTCCTACAGCGGTACGAGGCAATCTCGGGACAGCGCATCAACAGAGAAAAGAGCTCGTTCACAGTGGATAAGAAGACTTCTAATCTCCGAATCCAATGTATCCAACAAGTCACGGGGTTTCGCCTCAAACACCTTCCAATCACCTACTTAGGCGCCCCCCTCTTTAAAGGGAATAAGAAAGGTGTACTCTTTGATGATCTCGTCCAAAAAATCAAAAACAGAATTTCGGGATGGGAAAAAGCACTATTGTCCCATGGGGGGAGACTCCAGCTTATTAAAAGCTTGTTGAACGCCATGCCGACATACCTGCTGCAAACTCTCAAGCCTCCAAAATACATCACTGAGCGCATCGAAAGAATCTTCAATAAATTCTTTTGGGGCAGTTTTGGTAATCAGAAGAGAATGATTTGGTCCTCTTGGGACTCAGTCTGTTACCCTACGGAGGAGGGTGGCTTTGGTGTCCGGAAACTTGATGACGTGGTTGACGCCTTCCAACATAAACTATGGTGGAGATTCAGGATCCAACAGTCACTGTGGTCACATTTTCTTCTCGACAAGTATTGCAAAGGGACCCACCCGACTGTGGCTAAACCTTCCTACATTGCCTCTGCCAATTGGAAACGTCTCTGCCATTCTCGGGAAAAAGCAGAACCTCACGTCTACTGGAGCATTGGAAAAGGGGAAATCTCATTCTGGTTTGACAATTGGATGGGGGAGAAAGCACTTTGGCTCCTTCTAGGCGAACAGAACCACTCCTCATCCTCGGTCAATCACTTTTGGAAAGACAAAGCTTGGGACATGGATAAACTTCTGGAGCTCCTCCCACACCAATTGGCCCACGAAATCAGCCAAGTGCCTTTTGATGATGATCGAGTTGACATCCCCCATTGGAAACTTAGTGGAGACGGCACTTTCACCATCAAATCAACTTGGAACTCCATTAGGCAGGCACGAACAACCCAACAACTGTTTAAGGATATCTGGTGCCCCTTCATCACCCCAACCATGTCCATATTTCTCTGGAGAATCCTGGGGGATAAAATCCCGGTGGATCAGAGGATTCAGTCCAAAGGCATCCAGCTTGCCTCCAAATGCACTTGCTGCAATAATATTGAAAGTCTTAGTCACGTGTTCCTTGAGGGCCCTGAAATCTCGAAAGTGTGGGATTTCTTTGCTAGGAAATTCAATACCACGCTCCCGTCGACAAACAGCATCACCTTGTTCCTCAGTTTCTGGAGGTTCTCTTCAATTGGTAAGAACCACATCAGAACTATCCTTCCGATGCTCATCTTGTGGTTCTGTTGGCTTGAAAGAAATGATGCTAAGCATCGGGGACTGAAATTCAATTCTGATCGTATCATCTGGAAGGTTCATCAATTCATTAACACGATCAGCCGAACAAAGCTGACCACCTTGCTTAACTGGAAAGGAGACGCCAATATTGCATCCACCATGGGATTCCCCACGTACGTTAAAAGGAGGTCAACATTGATGAGAGTCAAGTGGAATAAACCGGATAGAGGATGGATCAAGATTAATACTGATGGAGCAAGCAAAGGTAACCAGGGGCCAGCTGGTGCGGGAGGAATTGCTCGGGACGAGAGAGGAGCGGCAATCTTCGCCTTCTATGAATTCATTGGAGAAGCTACTAATATGTATGCAGAGGTTTACGGTCTTTTCAAAGCTCTCCAAATCTGTCAAACTGAAAATTTTAATCGCATTTGGATTGAGGTGGATGCCGTCAATATCATTCGTCTGATTAAGGAACCCTCTAAAGGTCACTGGACACTACAGCACATGCTATCTCATATCAACCTGTTCCTGAAGCGAGTGGAGTTTCGAATTACTCATATCTATCGGGAAGGAAATATGGCGGCAGACCACTTGGCCAACCTTGCTTGTACAACCAATTCAGCCAAAGTTTACCGGGGGGATGAACTTCATGGACACATTACTGGTATCATTAAATGCGACGGCTTGGGAATCCCATATATTCGAGCAAAATGAGAAAGAGCTGCCGTATCAATGACTGCAGCTGCTGCTGTTATTACTGTTGCTGATGCCGTCTCTTTGGTGTAGCATGAACAACAGGACAGAATTTTCAGGGAGTCCCACTGTTTATTGTGAATTCAGAATTACAGTTATCTGTCACAGTTCCTTTTGCAGCAGCAGACGATGCATGAAGGAGTCCCTGCTTCTGTTGGTTGCTGTTGCTGCAAGTGGCTGCTGCTGTGGTCTGTCGTTTGCTGCTGCTGTTTGCTGCTCTGCTGCAGGTTCTGCTGCAGCTGTTGTTGTGGCAGCAGCAAGAACTCCTTTTTCTTTGCTGCTGCTGCTGCAACTCTGTTGCTGCTGCTGTTGTTCTTAGCCACCTCCTGCTGCTGCAAGTTCTGCACTGATGCAGCGAATCTACTGGATGTTGCTGTTTCTGCACTGCTGCAGCAAAAACAGAGCTTTCTTGCTGCTGTTTTTCTGCAGCTGCTATTTTTCTGTACTGATGCTGTTTCTGCTCCCGCTGCAGGCTGCATAACATCTTGGATTCATTGGCTATCAGTGATTGCAAGCACCCTCATATGGCTCTAATGTTCATGGATATCATGCTGTCCATTTGCTGCTGTTGTTCGCTGCTCTGCTGCTGTTTTCTCGTTGCTGCAGATTGCTGTTTCTGTGCTGCTGCTGCCACAAGCCTTTGCTTATTTGCTGCCGCTGCGGCAAGTGCTTTCCTGCAGCTGCTACTTCTGCTGCTGCAAACATGTTCCTGCTGCTGCTGCAATGGAGCTTTCTCTATCAAAAAACATCAAACAGAGGGACAATTTTTGGCTCAAAGTTGCTGCTGCAGGAGCTGCTTTTGTTGGAACACCTTGAGGCGCTGCAGCAGCAACCACCTCCAAACGGCTCTACAGTGATGAGGATTCATCTCAGTTCAGGGAGTTTTCTAAACCTATCCTTTCATTTTGTCAGATTCTCAATTACCTCTGTTTTTGCTTTGCTGCAGCAGACGCAAGTTCACAGCTGCAGCGACCCTTTTTTGCTGCTGCCAAGGCACTTTCTCAATCAGACTGCGCTGCTGTCCTCTCCATCACTGTTGCTGCTGCAGTTTTCTTCAGCAGCAGTTTTTATGTCGCGTTCGCTGCTGCTGCTGCAAGTCTTCTTCTTTGCTGCTGATGCAACTCTGCTACTTCGCTGAAAATCGATTCTACTGCTGCTGCAAGTCCAAACATGCTGTCGCTTCTGCCGCTGCTGCTTTTCCTGCACCCATCCTGCTGCTGTTGCAGCATTTTGTGCTACTGCAACTGCATTTTTCTTCCAATTGTCCCTCTTAACAGATTTTCCCCACCACTTAAAGTCTCCTCTTTTTGCAGATTTTGCAGATCCTGGTTTGCAATGATAAGGAACCCACAGCCGTATGATGAAGAACCAATTTTCTTGTCAGATTAATAGGCTACCAGTCATTGGAAACCCACAGCCATATGAGTGGCCCAAGATGCTGCTTTTACCTCCCAAACTGCTGCTTTTGCTGGGCTGTTCCTCATCCCCAACTCAAGGAATTCATGATATGAAGTGGACAGAAAAGGAAAGAACTCTGCTCAACGCTTGCTACAACTGCAATGGAAACCAATTTTGATGATCATCCCTCGTGGTTATTCAATCAGGGAGTCCTTCTCGAACTCACTTTCATTGATTAGATTTCCTAAGTTATTTAATGCTCCAGCTCGCTGCAATTTGCAGGCCCTCAAGCTGATCACAAACACAAATCCACTACCGAAGCTGTTTTTCCGCTAAAGCCACTGCTGTTCACTCCAGCATTTTGCTGCTGTTGATTCTCCTAAAGCTCCAGCTACAGAACTCGTCCTGCTGCAGCGAAGGTATTCGTGAATCTTGGTCAGGTATGGAATACGATAAGATATTTCCTCAACCATCCTCGGGCCTTGATTGCCTTTAATGTACACTCCTTTCGTATGTTAAAGTGCTCCCTTGGCCTCCCTACATTTTGAAATAACTGATAGGATTGCGCTCTCGTAACCTGTCATCCTACAAACCGGGGAATGCTTTAAATGGTCTTCCTTGCTCTCTGCACTCGCCACTTTGTTCAGCTTACACTTCCCCACTCTCTTCCAACATAACAAACACGTTCGCTACACTTTCACTCTCTCTTCTTACATAACGTCGATGCTCGTAGCAATTACACAGACACCTCCTCCTTATCTTTTCCTTTTGCTCCCACACGGTTTGTCTCACTCTCTTCTATCACAACACAGAGAATTGCCTCACTTGCACAGACTTTCCACTAATCATTTTTTGGTACAGTTTGACAACTACGACCAATACTTCTTCTTCCTACACGCCCTTTTTAATGTCTTAACAGCCCATAATTTTGAGGTCATTGATTACTACGACATTGTGTTGGTTTCGATTAATTGAAGTCTTTCAACCATTTTTCAAAATTTCAATCTCAGCCCGTGATCTCTCTATTCCTGTGGTTTATTTGGTGAAACTTGGATTGTTTGTTTGTTTGGGAAGCTTTCTTGGTTTGGAATTTTTGGTTTTTGATCTAGGAATTTTTGACTATGATTGGTGCCTTATCCTTGCTTTGGATGGTTTATGTATTCAACGAGTAGGAAAATGGCAAGAAGCTGATAAAAGAACGAGAGTAAAAGAAAAGAACAGAGAGAAAAAAGTGAAGGATTAAGCAGCAGCAGAAAAAGGAAAAGAAAAGAGAGCAAAAAGAGACGGTATAAGAAAACAGGAAAAGAACAGAAAAGAGGGATATATGATAAAGGGAAAAGAAAAAAAAAAAATAAACAAAAAGATCAAAAGAGTGATTCATGAAACGTGTGATTTGTGATGAATGAGGATCTTTGTTGATTTTCCTTGCCATTTTCACACTGCCGCTTGATCTTGCATTTATCTTGGATTTCTTGTTTTGGTTTTTTTGGGCCTTATTTTCTTTGATAATCTTAGATTGGGGTTTTTTTGTATTTTTGAAATGGGTTGAAAGCCATCAATTTTTTGAGACCAACAATTTCTGGACCTTACATTGGCCCACACTGATATGGACTTCAATGAAGAAACAGAATTGGGCTCCTTTTATTGCTGTGTTGGAGGCCCGCATCATAATGGGGCGATGCAGCTGGGCTCAGACTTCTTAACACACTGGGCCATCATACTTTGGACTGACCTTCATCAAGCCCCAAGACTTGGACCACCAATTCTGGGCTTCTTCTGGACTTCATCAATGGACTGCAACCACTGCATTTTTGGACTTCACTACATGGGCTAAAATCATTGGGCCGAACTTAAAAGGGCAACCAAAATGGAATTTTTTGTGGGCTGCCAAGAACATCATTGGGCCTTTTTTGTATGGCTTTTATGGGCAATTGTGTAGATTTTGTCATATGTACAAAACAATATCATCTTTTGTCGATTTATGAAAATGGGAGGGGAACCCGACAATTCCCCAAATTTAAAAAAAAAAAAAAACCCTAAACCCTAAACCCTAAACCCTAAACCCTAAACCCTAAACCCTAAACCCTAAACCCTAACCATTCTTCACTTGGCAAATTCCCTCAACTTCTCACTAAAAGTGTGTGAGATTTAACACACTAAACCTTCCACCACCAACCACCACCAAACCACCACTCTTTTAGTCTCACCACCACCACCAACAGACAGCCCACCTCCTGCTCCACCGCGGCGTCGCCGCCGCGCCGCCGCCGGCCGGTCGCCGGAAATTTCTTTCGGCGCGTAGCTTCACACGCGCACCACCACCGGATGCGTCTTTCGAAGACCGTCACAGCCATGCGAATTTCGCGCTGAACGGCCGCCGGACGCTGCCGTACGCGCCCTCCAAAGTCGCCTGAATCGCGCCCAAATCGCCCCAATTTCGCCGTCTCCTTCTCTCTAGAAATTCGGCCGATTTCCGGCGAGTTGCCGGCCGTTCCATACACCGATCGACTCGCCTTGATGCCTAGAATCTTTCCCCTCAAGCAATTTCAGGTTTCATCCATTGTAGACGATGGGCTAAGTCCAAAACCGCCGCCTCGTTTTTCCGTCGATTCGCCGTCGGTGAGCTGACCCACGGTCGCGGACCGCCACCTTCCGGTTCCTCTCCTCACTGCGAATCTTTTGAGACCTATCTCGTCAAATTTCATCACCGGTACGAGAAGATCTTGCAATTCTCCCGTTTCCGCCATCGCCGCCCTTTGGACCGCCGTAGCGCCGCCGTCACGCCTCCGTTCGCCGGCGGGCCACCACCGCTCGCCTCGCCTCGTCATGGCGCATCCACCCATCCGCTCTGTTTCAGCCACCGGAGCCACGCCTGCAACTCCACCTCCGGCCGACGGTGACAGTCAACCTGAGATGTTGACTGAGTTGACTCGGTCAACTCAGTCAACCGAACAGCTTCAGCAACCGCCTTCCTCGATTCCGACGCCGAACCTTCAGAAAAAAACGTTCGCTGAAGTTGTTGCGCCATCGAGGGCCTCGGAAATTGCAAAAATGGCACCTCACAAATACTTCCTTGCGGACTCGCCACAACCCGCTATCGGTACAATTTTGACGGACGACCAAGGTCCAAAATTGCTGTTCACAGATGCCGAGACCGAGGTCTTAGCAGCTCCATTCAAATTTGCGCTCGTTGGAAAATTTTCGCATGGAGCACCTTCGTACAGCATGCTGCACAAACTGATGGCGGGAACTGGCATTAAAAACAGATTCACGGTTAGTATGTTGAATAACAGGCATGTCTTAATTTCCCTATCCTGTGAATCAGATTATACTCGATTGTGGCTGCGGCGTATTTGGTATATCCAGGGGTACCCAATGCGCGTTTTCAAGTGGACTCTTACTTTCACACCGTCTAAGGAGTCATCAATTGTACCGGTGTGGGTTAATTTTCCGGAGCTACCAGCACATCTATTCCACAAGGAGGTTCTATTTACGGTGGCGAGCATGATTGGAACTCCTCTGCAAATTGACGATGCGACACTCAATCAGTCCAAGCTCTCCAAGGCAAGGGCATGCATTGAACTGGATCTTCTCAAACCGCGCCTTGAAAACTTTCAAATCCAGATTTGTGGGGCAACTATTGTACAACGTATTGAGTACGAGGATATCCCGCACTACTGCTCTTTGTGCAAACATGTTGGGCATCGAGACTCAGACTGCTATACGGAAGGCGATGCTCCCAAACCACCCCCCCGGAAGCCGAGCAATTGTGCTGGAAAGAAGGTTGCTGAAAAGGTCGGGCGAGGCAAAGCAGTGGCAAAGGAAACTGGTGAGAGCTCAAAGATGATGGACCAGCCTGCAAAGGACCCCAGGTACCAAACTGAACACAAAACTGATTCTATGGCTAGCGTGGATGAAAATATTGTTTCTGTTGTTATTGCTAACACCGCATGTGAGGAGGGAAAAATGGGTGATGAGAATTCGGAAAATAGAATGGCTGAAGAAAATTGGATACAAGTGGGAAATGCTACCATGCTTCTCCAACAGAATCAAGATGAGGGCGAGAGTTTGGTCAGTAGTGCCAAACCATTAAAGATCTGCGACCCAATTTGCTCAACCAATCGCAACCCTGTCGATACAGATTCGGCAGAGCAGCTGCTACAGGAACTGGCCTCTCCAGCCAGACTGCCTAGGAATCAATTTCGCGTTGACGAGATACCGGAGTACCTAGTCAGGTACACGGAAGAGAAAACCCGAGTTATGAAACAGAGGAGTGGCTCGTGCGGACCAAGAATTGCGACAGATAGAGTCAAGAAAAAATGGAAAAAACAAAAAACTTGATACCGTATCACAATGTAAAGGAGTAGTACTCCTCCATTTATCTTTTGTTGCATTTATGTTGTAATTCTGACTGTGCTTTATTTTTAATGAAGATGGGATGGGAACCCCGATAAGCATCCCCCACCTCCGGGTGTTCTGATTAAAAAAAAAAAAAAAAACCCTAAACCCTAAACCCTAAACCCTAAACCCTAAAGCCCAAAGCCCTAAGCCCTAAGCCCTAAGCCCTAAGCCCTAAGCCCTAAGCCCTAAGCCCTAAACCCTAAACCCTAAAACCTAAACCCTAAACCCTAAACCCTAAACCCTAAACCCTAAACCCCAAAACCCCAAAACCCCAAAACCCCAAAACCCTAAACCCTAAACCCTAAACCCTAAACCCCAAAACCCCAAAGCCCCAAAACCCCAAAACCCTAAACCCTAAACCCTAAACCCTAAACCCAAAAAAACCATTCTTGACTTGCCAAATCCTCTCAACTTCTCACTAGAAGTGTGTGAGATTTAACACACTACACCCTCCACCACCAACCACCACCAAACCATCACTCTTTTAGCCTCACCACCACCACCAAAAGACAGCCGAGCTCCTCCTCCACTGCGGCGTCGCCGCCGCGCCGCCGCTGGCCGGTCGCCGGAAAATTCGACCGGCGCGTAGGATCACACGCGCACCTCCACTGGATGCGCCTCGTGGAGTCCGTCACAGCCATGCAAGTCCTGCACTGAACGGCCGCCGGACGCTGCCGTACGCGCCAGCCGAAGTTGCTGAAATCGCATGATTTTCGCCTCAGTTTCGCCGGTCACTTCTCTCTAAAAATCCGGCCGTTTGCCGGCGAGTTGACGGTCGTGCCACATACCGTTCGACTCGCCTTGACGAGTTCTATCTTTCCCCTCAATCAATTTGAAGTTTTGTCCACCGTAGACGATGGGCTAAGTCGACGACCACCGCCACGTTTTTCCGTCGATTCGCCGCCGGTGAGCCGACCCATGATCGCGGACCAGTACCGTCGGCTTCCTCTCTTCATGGCGAATCGTTTGGGACCAATCTCGTCCAATTTCATCGCCTGTACGCGGAGATCTCCTTCTTCTTCAAATCGCGCCGTCGCCGCCAATCGAGTCGCCGTTCCGCCGCCGTCCGACCGCCGTTCGCAGGCGGACCACCACCACTCGACTCGCGCTGTGGTGACGATGCCAACCATCCGTTCAGATCACGACTCCGACCAGTCACCGGAATCTCCAACTCCGGCCGTTGACTGCGGTCAACCGGGTTTGACCGAGTTGACTTGGTCAACTCAACCGGTCAAACCCCCGGAACTGAGTCAGCAGCTGTTTTCGACGCTAAATCCTCCAAAAAGAACGTTCGCTGAAGTTGTTGCACCCTCTAAAGCACCGCAAATAGCTTCGCAGAAATTTTTCCTTGCCGATTTGCCACCGCCCTCCATCGGTGCGGTCTTGACTGATGAGAAAGGCCCTACACTGATTTTTTCGGATACGGAGACCGAAGCTCTTGCAGCTCCCTTCCGATTGGCACTGGTTGGTAAATTCTCTCATGGAAAACCTCATTTCCGACACCTGCATCGCCTTATTGCCGGTCTGGGAGTCAGAGGCGCCTTTACCGTCAGTATGCTTAATGCCAAGCATGTACTTATTTGTCTTTCCAATGATTCCGACTTTTCCTATCTTTGGCTGAGAAGAATTTGGCACATTCAAGGATTTCCGATGCGCATTTTCAAATGGACACCGTCATTCACACCGGCTCAGGAATCCTCTATTATTCCGGTTTGGGTACGTTTTCCTGAACTCCCAGCTCATTTGTTTCATAAGGATGCTCTATTTGCGGTAGCAAACATGATAGGAACACCACTTCAAATCGATGACTGCACGTTGAATCAATCCAAGCTCTCTCACGCTAGAATTGGCATTGAGATTGATCTTACCAAGCCACTTGTGGAGGGTTTCAACCTACAAATCAATGGAGTCACAATTCATCAGAAAGTGGAATATGAGCAACTTCCAAAATATTGCAACCTTTGTAAACACGTCGGTCACGACGACTTGGAGTGCTACACAATGGGCAATGCCCCCCGCCCCCCTCCACGAGCCAAGAAGTCAAAAGGGAAGGAGACAATGGGAACGGAGGAACAAGTGGTGACTGAAAAAGCCAAGACATTTGAAAGGGGTGAATGCTCCAAAAGCAGGTATTCTACTAACCTCTCTAATGACAATGTTGATAGTGGTAAACATGGTGAGCATGATGAGCATGATGATAAAATCGTGATGAATGATGAGCATGTTGATATTACTTGTGAGGTCGATAAAATGGGTGAGGAAACTGTGGAACATATTGTTGAGACTGATTTCCCTTTCGATAATCTGGTTGTTGGTGCTGTGTATCCTCCGATTGGGGGGGTGGAAATCCAAATGAGGAAGAAAAGGGTTACCCTTCCGTAGGCCTCTAAAGTGTTCAAAAATCTGAAACTTTTTGGAATGATTACTCCACCACTAGAGGAATGGGATGAAACTGATGAATCAGACGGGGAAGACGATGATGATAACCTGGGTAGCCCACGGCCGGTGAAGATCCAGGATCCAGTTTGCTCGCTGAACAGTAATCCGGCTGAGATCGAGGAAAGAGAACAGTACTTTGCTTCTCCAACACCGCCACGAAAATACAGACATCGTTGCACGCATTGGATCACTACAACCACGTAGAAACTTTTAACTTTTTTCTGTTTCACAATGTTTTGGAGTAGTACTCCTCTGGTTTCTCAAGTGTTTTGTAAGACATCTGGTATTTACTTTTTAATGAAGATGGGATGGGGAGCCCGATAAGCATCCCCCACCTTCGGGTGTTTTGACCAAAAAAAAAAAAAAAAACCCTAAACCCTAAACCCTAAACCCTAAACCCAACCCTAACCCCTAACCCCTAAACCCTAAACCCTAAACCCCTAACCCCTAACCCCTAACCCCTAACCCCTAAACCCTAAACCCAACCCTAACCCCTAACCCCTAAACCCTAAACCCTAAACCCCTAACCCCTAACCCCTAACCCCTAAACCCTAAACCCTAAACCCTAAACCCTAAACCGGTAATGTGTTTCTCATTTTGGTTTTGGATGGTGGTTTTCATTTTGGATCATCTACAAGTGTGTGAGATTTTCACACACTAACGCTTCCACCACCCACCACCTCCAAACGAACAACTTTTCAGCCTCACCACCACCACCAACAGACAGCCCACCTCCTCCTCCTCCGCGGTGTCGCCGCCGCGCCGCCGCCGGCCGATCGCCGGAAAATTCCACCGGCAAGTGACGTCACACGCGCACCACCATTGGATGCGCCTCTGATAATCCGTCACAACCATGGTGGTCTCGCTCTGAACGGCCACCGGACGCCGCCGTACGCGCCCGACGGAACTGCAGAAATCGCGCCCAAATCGCCCCATTTTCGCCGCCGGCTTCTCTCTAAAAATCCGGCCGTTTCGCGGCGAGTTGCCGGCCGTGCCATATACCATTGTGATCGCCTCGATGAGTACTACAATTCCCCTCAAACAATTTGAGGTTTCATGCACGCACGACGATGGGCTTGTACCTCCGCCGCCGCTCACTTCCGCCGTCGATTCGCCCCCGTCAAGGCGACCCACGGTCGCGGACCACCAGCATTCGACTCCCCTCCTCTTTGCGAGTCGATTGAGACACGTCTCGTCCAATTTCATCACCGAAGTGAAGAGATCGAACGCTCCTCCTCCTTCCAACAACGTCAACCTTCTCGCCGCCGTTACGCCGCCGTCCGTCGCCGTTTCGCTGGCGGAGCACCACCATTGGCCTCGCCTCGAGAAGGCGCAGCCCCCTATCCGGTCAGAATCGGCCACCGGAGACTTCCACCTCCGGCCGACGGCAGCTGTCGACATGAACTGTTGACCGAGTTGACTCGGTCAACCCTCCATCCTTTGACCGAGTCAAATCGGTCAACTCAGTCAACACAACATCAGCAGCCGGCTTCCTCGACCCCGCCGCCGAACCTTCCGAAAAAATCATTCGCTGAAGTTGTTGCGCCATCGAGGGCCTCGGAAATCGCAAAAACAGCACCTAACAAATACTTCCTTGCGGACTCGCCACAACCCGCTATCGGTACAATTTTGACGGACGACCAAGGTCCAAAATTGCTATTCATAGATGCCGAGACCGAGATCTTAGCAGCTCCATTCAGATTCGCGCTCGTTGGAAAATTTTCGCATGGAGCACCTTCGTACAGCATGCTGCACAAACTGATGGCGGGAACTGGCATCAAAAACAGATTCACGGTTAGTATGCTGAACAACAGGCATGTCTTAATTTCCCTATCCTGTGAATCAGATTATACTCGCTTGTGGCTGCGGCGTATTTGGTATATCCAGGGGTACCCAATGCGCGTTTTCAAGTGGACTCCTACTTTCGCACCGTCAAAGGAGTCATTAATTGTACCGGTGTGGGTTAGTTTTCCGGAGCTACCAGCACATCTGTTCCGCAAGGAAGTTCTATTCACGGTGGTGAGCATGATTGGAACTCCTCTGCAGATTGACGATGCGACACTCAATCAGTCTAAGCTCTCCAAGGCAAGGGCATGCATTGAACTGGATCTTCTCAAACCGCGCCTTGAAGACTTTCAAATCCAGATTTGTGGGGCCACTATTGTGCAGCGTATTGAGTACGAGGATATTCCACACTACTGCTCGTTGTGCAAACATGTTGGGCACCGAGACTCAGACTGCTATACGGTAGGCGATGCTCCCAAACCACCCCCCCGGAAGCCGAGCAATCGGGCTGCCGCTGAGAACATGAAAGGAAAGAAGGTTGCTGAAAAGGTCGGACGGGGCAAAGCAGTAACAAAGGAACAGGTTGGGACTGAGACAACCAAAGCATTTGAGATAGGTGAATCAAGCAGGTACCCTACTAATCCCTCTAATGATGATGTTGATAGTGGTAAACATGGTAATGATATTGCTGAAATCGAGACGTCGGATGTTAACTATGACTCGAATGTGGAAAATGAACTGCATGTTGATAATGCTAACTGCTCAGCACACGAGCCTGCCGATAATCTTATTGTGGGTGAGAACCACGTGGTTGTGCATGATAACATTGTGTCTGTGAATGTCGCGAACACTACCGGCGATGATGGAAATATGGGTGAGGATAATTCAGAAAATAAAATGGCTGAAGAAAATTGGATACAAGTGGGAAATGCTACCATGCTTTTACAAGAGGATTCAGATAAGGGGGAGACTTTGGTTATTGGTGCCACGCCTTTGAAGATCTGCGACCCACCTTGCTTGACCAATTGCAACCCTGCAGAGTCGGCAGAGCAGCTGCTACAGGAACTGGCCTCTCCGGCCAGACTGCCTAGGAATCAATTTCGCGTAGACGAGATACCGGAGTACCTAGTCAGGAACACGGAGGAGAAAATCCGAGTTATGAAACAGAGGAGTGGCTCGTGCGGTCCAAGAATTAAGACAGATAGAATCAAGAAAAAATGGAAGAAACAAAAAACTTGATGTCGTATCACAATGTAAAGGAGTAGTACTCCTCCATTTATCTTTTGTTGCGTTTATGATTGTAATTTTGACTGTGCTTTATTTTTAATGAAGATGGGATGGGGACCCCGATAAGCATCCCCCACCTTCGGGTGTTCTGACTAAAAAAAAAAAAAAACCCTAAACCCTAAACCCTAAACCCTAAACCCTAAACCCTAAACCCTAAACCCTAAACCCCTAACCCTAAACCCTAAACCCTAAACCCTAAACCCTAAACCCTAAACCCTAAACCCTAAACCGAAACCATTCTACACTTTGCCAAATTCTCTCAACATCTCACTACAAGTGTGTGAGATTTAACACACTAATTCTTCCACCACCAACCACCACCAAACCACCACTTGTTCAGCCTCACCACCACCTCCAACAGACAGCCCATCTCCTCCTCCACCGCAGCGTCACCGCCGGCCGGTCGCCGGAATTTTCCACCGGCGAGTGAAGCTACACGCGCACCACCATTGGATGCGTCTCGTGAAACCCGTCACAATGGTGCTGGTTGTGCAGTGATCGAACGCCAGACGCCGCCGGACGCGCCTCCCAAAGCTGCCTGAATCGCGCCATTTTCGCCCTTGATTCGCCGGCGACTTCTCTCTAAAATTCCGACCGATTTCCGGCGAGTCGCCGGCCGTACCATACACCATTTTGCTCGCCTTGATGAGCTCTACAATTCCCCTCGATCAATTTCACGTTTCCTCCACGCATGAAGATGGGCTTCGACCTCGACCGCCGCAAGCCTCCGCCGTCGATTCGCCGTCGTCAGGGCGACCCACGGTCGCGGACCACCAGCATTCGAATCGTCTTCTCAGTGCGAGTCTTTTGAGACTAGGCTCGCCCAATTTCATGGCCGGAGTGAAAAGATCTTGCAATTCCCGTCCGTGCGCCGTCGCCAACGTTCGGGCCGCCGTATCTCCGCCGTCCGACATCGTTTCTGTGGCGGACCACCACCATTGGCCTCGCCTGGCCATGGCGCACCCAACCGTCCGGTCAGAAACACCCATCGGAGAACGGCCAGAAGCCCCTCCACCGGCTGCCGGCGATCGTGAAGAAGTGTTGACCGAGTCTGACCCGTTGACCGAGTTGACTCGATCAATTCAGTCAACCCAACCAATTCAGCAGCCGCCTCGCTCGATTCCGATGCCGAACCTTCCGAAAAAATCATTTGCTGAAGTTGTTGCTGAAGTTGTTGCGCCATCTCGGGCCTCAAAAACCGCAAAATCGACAACTCACAAATACTTCCTTGCGGATTCGCCACAACCCGCTATCGGTACAATTTTGACGGGAGACCAAGGTCCGAAATTGTTGTTCACAGATGCCGAGACCGAGGTCCTTGCAGCTCCATTTAGGTTCGCACTCATTGGAAAATTTTCACATGGAGTACCCTCGTACAGCATGCTTCACAAACTGATCGCGTGAACGGGCATCCAAAATAAATTCACGGTTAGTATGCTGAACAACAGGCATGTCTTAATTTCCTTATCTTGTGAAGCAGATTATACTCGTCTGTGGTTGCGGCGTATTTGGTATATCCAGGGGTACCCAATGCGCATTTTCAAGTGGACTCCTACTTTCACACCGTCTAAGGAGTCATCAATTGTACCGGTGTGGGTTAGTTTTCCGGAGCTACCAACACATCTGTTCCGCAAGGAAGTTCTATTCACGGTGGCGAGCATGATTGGAAATCCTCTGCAAATTGACGATGCAACACTCAATCAGTCCAAGCTCTCCAAGGCAAGGGCATGCATTGAATTGGATCTTCTCAAACCGCGCCTTGAAGACTTTCAAATCCAGATTTGTGGGGCCACTATCGTGTAGCGTATTGAGTACGAGGATATCCCACACTACTGCTCGTTGTGCAAACATGTTGGGCATCGAGACTCAGACTGCTATACAGAAGGCGATGCTCCCAAACCACCCCCCGGAAGCCGAGCAATCAGGAAATGAAAGGAAAGAAGGTTGCTGAAGAGGTCGGACGGGGCAAAGCAGTAACAAAGGAACAGGTTGGGACTGAGACAACCAAAGCATTTGAGAGAGGTGAATCAAGCAGGTACCATTCTAATCCCTCTAATGATAACATTGTGTCGGTGAATGTCGCTAACACTACCGGCGATGATGGAAGTATGGGTGAGGAGAATTCGGCAAATAAAATGGCTGAAGGAAATTGGATACAAGTTGGAAATGCTACCATGCTTTTACAAGAGGATTCAGATAAGGGGGAGACTTTGGTTATTGATGCCACGCCTTTGAAGATCTGCGATCCACCTTGCTTGACCAATTGCAACCCGGCAGATTCGGCAGAGCAGCTGCTACAGGAACTGGCCTCTCCGGCCAGACTGCGTAGGAATCAATTTCGCGTAGACGAGATACTGGAGTACCTAGTCAGGAACACGGAGGAGAAAATCCGAGTTATGAAACAGAGGAGTGGCTCATGCGGTCCAAGAATTAAGATAGATTGAATCAAGAAAAAATGAAAGAAACAAAAAACTTGATGTCGTATCACAATGTAAAGGAGTAGTACTCCTCCATTTATCTTTTGTTGCGTTTATGATTGTAATTCTGACTGTGCTTTATCTTTAATGAAGATGGGATGGGGACCCCGATAAGCATCCCCCACCTTCGGGTGTTCTGACTAAAAAAAAAAAAACCCTAAACCCTAAACCCTAAACCCTAAACCCTAAACCCTAAAAAATTTGGACCATTTATAGGATACGAGGGTGAGATGAAAGGACTGACAATTAGCGATTGAGTACAAAGAAACGTTGTGAGGTTGAGGTAAGTAAATAATTAGTATTATCTATATATGTTCTATTTATTTGTGATATTATTGTTATATAAATTTGTGGTTCATGCTGATGTTGGTTTATCTGAGAATATATGAATAGTGAATGATTTCATTTGATTGACGATATTGTGTACGTGGAATGTGAAGACACGTTGAAATATTATGTTTGTTGTTTGATGTGTTGTGGATGTCTGAAAATGAGAATATGTTGATATATTATTTTACGTTACTAGTTGCTTACAAGAATGGTGATATGTGGATACGAGGGAGTGGTGGAAATTGAATATATTGTGGCGTGAATACCCTTTGATGTGTTAAAAAGCCTATAAGGCGAAATGAAATGAAAAGAGCTTTGATGCGATATGAGAAAGAAATGAAATGAAAAGAGCTTTGATGCGATATGAAAAAGATGTGATGTGAAAAGAGCTATGATGCGAAATAAAAGAGTTATGATGCGAATTGAAAGAGCTATGATACGAAATGAGATTGATGAGCCGGCTGTCAAGGGGATTCACTTAAATTTATATAACGGTGAGATTGAGTTGACGGGAAAAACACGATATCACCTTCTGGTAAGCAAACCAGGAAAAAGGAAGTTTAATTGATTATTTTATTGTGAGATAGCTATGTGGTGTACTACAATTGATTATGTTGGAGTTAAATTGACTGTAACCCATGCATGTTGCCTACTTGTCCTGTTTGGGCTGTGTTTGATATACATATATAGATAGAGTTTATTATTTACCTACTGAGTGGCAGGCTCATCCCTCTGTTGACATTTTCTTTCAGGAGTAGACTTTGAGGTGTCTGACTGTTGAAGAATAGGTCTACGCACTATACTCAGGCAGGTCGGGCCAGTATGCTATTTTCTCCTCTTGTCAGCTAGAGTACAAATCTTATTTTGTTTGTATAAAGAGAACATAGGCATAGCGATCAACTGTGGTGGATCACATGTGGTGTTTGATTTGTATATATGTGATGTTGTGGGTTGACTATGTCGTTATGATGTTGTGACTACGTATGCATATTGATAGATGATTATGTGCGTTTATATATATAAACACAGGGATTATTATAAGTATGACGTTTATGGTAGATATAGCTCTTGTAGCGAAGGGGGTGCTACACACGTGTTCCTAGAGGGCCCTGAAACCTCGAAGGTGTGGGAATTCTTTGCTAGAAAATTCAATACCACGCTCCCGCCCACAAACAACATCACATTGTTCCTCAGTTACTAGAGGTTTTCTTCAATTGGTAAGAACCACATCAGAAATCTCCTTCCGATGCTCATTCTGTGGTTCTATTAGCTTGAAAGAAATGATGCTAAGCATCGGGAATAGAAATTCAATTCTGATCGTATCATCTGGAAGGTTCATTAATTCATTAACACGATCAGTCGTACAAAACTGGCCACCTTGCTTAACTGGAAAGGAGACGCCAACATTGCATCCACCATGGGATTCCCTATGCACGTTAAAAGGAGGACAACATTGATGAAAGTCAAGTGGAATAAACCAGATAGAGGATGGATCAAAATTAACACTGATGGAGCAAGCAAAGGTAACCCAGGGCCAGCTAGTGCGGGAGGCATTGCTAGGGACGAGAGAGGAGCAGCAATTTTCGGCTTCTATGAGTTCATTGGAGAAGCAACTAATGTGTATGCAGAAGTGTACGGTCTTTTTAAAGCTCTCCAAATCTATCAAACGGAAAATTTGAATCGCATTTGGATTGAGATGGATGCCATCAATACCATTCGTCTGATTAAGGAACCCTCTAAAGGTCACTAGACACTGCAACACATGCTATCTCATATCAACCTATTCCTAAAGCGAGTGGAGTTTCGGATTACTCATATCTATCGGGAAGGAAATATGGCAGCAGATCACTTGGCCAACCTCGCTTGTATAACCAAATCAGCCGAAGTTTACCGGGGGCATGAACTACATGGACACATCACGGGTATTATTAAATGCAACAGCTTGGGGATCCCATATATTTGATCAGAATGAGAGCGAGCTTGAAGCACCTGCGTCTGAAGCTTGTTTGCTGCTGTGGCTTTTGTATCTAGTCATGGAACGCATCCCTTGGGGTAGCAGGATCAAAATGACATTACGAGAACCTACAGGGAGTACCTCAGCCTATTTTAACTTTATATACTTTCTACTAACATTTTTGTTTTGTTCTCATTCCACAGTTTCTGTGGATGTTCCTGTTGCAGCTTCTGCAACAGTCGCTGCTTCTCGCCACCACTTCTGCTGCTGAAAAAACATGATCAATGGCTGCTGCTGCTGCATCTCTAGTTCTGCTGCAGCTTCTACTGTTTCAGCTACTGTTCTGTTGTTGTTCTACTGCAGCTACTGCTGCTTTCTCTTCTGCTGCAGCTGCGGCTGCTTTCTTTTCTGCTGCTGTTGCTGCGGCTGCTTTCTCTTCTGCTGCTGTTGTTGCATCTAATTCCTCACTGTTGCTGTTGCATTTTATTGCAGGAAATGGAGTGGACAGAAAATGAAAGCAAACCCACAGCTACGCTGGCTGCAGCGGCCAATTCTGCTGCGTTTGACGCTGTTGTCCTGCTGCTGTTGTTCCACGTTCACTGCCACTTCTACAGAACTCTGTTCAACGCTTGTTACAACTGCTATGCAAACCACTTCTGATGATCATCCCTCGTGGTTATTCAATCAGGGAGTCTTTCTTCTTGAACTTATTTTTTATTGAATCGACTTCCTATGTTTTCTAATGCTCCAGCAACCTGCAGTTTCCTCTCATTGGTCAGGTATGGAAAATGATGAGGAATTCATCAACCATCCTCGGTCTTTGATTGCCTTTAATGTACATTCCTTTTCGTATGTTAAATTGTTCCCTTGGCCTCCCTACATTATGAAATATCTGATAGGATTGCACTCTCACAACCTGTCATCCTACAAACCGGGGAATCATAAATGCTACAAATGGTCTTTCTTGCTCTCGACACTCGCCACTTCATTCAGCCCACACTACCTCAACACTTACACAACTTTCTTCTTACATAACGTCCACGTTCGAATCACTTGTGCAGACACCCTCATGCTACAAATGGGCCACAACTTTCTTCACGAAACGGGGAATGGGAATTATTTCAAGTCCTTTCTGGATCTCATTCCACAACATGCTTTCCTTTTGCTCAAACACTGTTTGTCTCACTCTCTACTATCACAGCGCACACAGTTGCCCCACTTGCACAGACATCCGTCCACTAACCATTTTTGGTACAGCTTGACAGCTACTAAGAAAATTTCTTCTTCCTACACGCCCCATTTTAATGTCTTAACAGCCTATAAGTATTTTGAAGTGCTTCAAACTTTTGAGGTCATTGGTTACTACGATTCATCATGTTGGTTTTGATTAATTGAAGGCTTTCAACCTCTTTTCAAAATTTCAATCTCAGCCCGTGGTCTCTCGATTTTTGTGGTTTATGATTTTGAATTGTTTGTCTGTTGATTGGGATGTTCATCTTAATTTTTGGTCGGGGATTTTTTGGGTTTTGACCAAGGATTTTTTGACTCCTTTGATTGGGCCTTACCCTTGCTTTAGAAGGTTAATGAATTCTTCAAGAAGAAAAAATAGCAAGCTTAATGCTACAGGAAAAACACAACAGAGAACGGAAAAAGAGAGGATAATAGAGGAAAATGAAGGAAATAGCAGAAAAAAGCAGCAATAGAAAAAGAAAAAGACAAGAGAGAAAAAAGGGACGAAAAAAGAAAGGAAAAAAAAAGGAAAAGAAAAAGGAAAGGAAAAAAAAACGGAAAAAGAAAAAGGAAAATAGAGGTGAAAAAAGAGTTATATGAAATGTGTGCTTTGTGGTGATTTGGGATTTTTGGCTGATAATTTCCTTGCCATTTTCGCATTGCTACTTGATTTTGCACTAATCTTGGGTTTTTTCTTTTGGATTTTTGGGCTTTAATTCCCATGACAAATTGGGGTTTATTGTTTTCTCACCTTCTTCTACTAATAGACTTGGGCTCCTTTTGTTTCTTTTAAATGGGTTGAAAGCCTTCCATTCTTTGGAACCAACTAATGCGGGCTGCTTTATTTTGTGGCCCATGGTTTTGGGGCATTGGAAACTATTTGTTTCGGCCCACAATTTTGGTCACTTTTGCTGGGCTTCACACGCTCTAGGCCACCAACAATTCTGTAGGATTACGATCTCGCTGGGCCTCATGATTGGGCCGCACTACTGGGTGCCTCAATGCTACTACAGTCCGAATTTTGGGCCTGCGATTTGGGCCCCCAACGCTTGATCTTCACTGGACCTTGGAATCTTCATGGACTCCTCGGCAAATGGGCTGCAAACTTGGGCAAGCTATGGGCTGTTAATGAATTTTTTGAACTTTTGTATGGTATTTAGGGGTGTTTTGTAGGACTTTTGACAATTTAACAAAAGTTGATTATATTCTCTGATTTATTGAGAAGGGATGGGATCCCGACAATTTCTTTTTTAAAAACAAAATCCTAAATCCTAAACCCAAACCTCAACCCTAACGCTAGACCCTACACCCTACACCCTACACCCTAAACCCTAAACCACGAGGTGACGCAGGCGCGGTGCCGGGGGTGGCATCGAGCGGCGGCGGCCAAGGAGGGGAAGCCACTCTAAAAAACGGCATTAACGCGTCGCATGTGAATTCCTTCCGTATTTCTGCGGTAATCGATTGTTTAGCGCTTCATGTACGCAGCCACCACAAGGGTGACGCCGTTGAGTTCTTAAACCTATGCCTTTCCCTCGCTAGAGGTATTGATTTTGCCATTGCAAACCATGAGGTTCCAAGTAGAGCTGAAGAGTTGCCTTCACTAGTAAAGCAGGTGTGCCAATGTAAAAATGATACCCTCCTTCTAGCAGCTATTACGGTCCTGATGATTTCCATTAAGAATGCTTGCCAAAGTGGGTGGTTCCCAGATAGAGATTCTGAAGAGCTCATAAATTTGACAAAGGAGATCGCAAACAATTTTGGTAGCGTATCGCATTTTAATGTTGAGCCAGTCTGTTCTGTTTCTGTTATCTCAACAATCATGTCAAGATTCTATCCAAGAATGAAAATGGGACATATGTATGTTTTTCTCGAAGTCAAGCCTGGATTTGATGCTTATATGAGTGATTTCCAGATTCAAAGAATCTAATGTCTTCTCCAGGGGACAAGATAAGGTTATTTGTTGCTCAAACCTACAGTATTGAGACATCTTACTGCCTCATTAGCCCCCCCAAAGTGAACTTTCTCTTGAACGGAAAGGCGGTGGAGAGGAGGAGTAGTCTTGTCATGGATACTGGTCCACAGATACCAACAGCAGTTACACATTTGCTGAAATATGGGTTGAATCTCCTTCAGGCTGTGGGGGAATTTAATGGAAACTATTTGGTTGTAGTTGCTGTCATGAGTGAGATGCCAAAAGCTGATAGTAATGCACTTCAAGATTATGAGCAGCATGCTCCTTCAACTGTGGATTCAGATTTTGAAATAATTGAGGAGCCATCACGGATATCACTGAATTGCCCTATTAGCATCAGGCGTATCAGAACTCCTGTCAAAGGACATTCTTGCAAGCATATTCAGTGTTTTGATTTTGATAACTATGTGGACATAAATTCAAGAAGACCCTCCTGGCGCTGTCCGCACTGTAATCAACATGTCTGCTTTGCTGATATTCGTATTGACCAAAAAATGGTGAAGGTACTGAAAGAAGTTGAAGCAAATGTCTCCGACATAGTTTTCTCCTCAGACGGGTCATGGCAAGCTGTTAAGAACAGTGATGCTGCGATTTAGAAACCAGAGAAGAAGACCTCTATCACTAAAAACAATGACTCTCTAGAGCCTGTGGATGTATTGGATCTCACTCAGACTGATGATGCAATGGATAATACCATCACTTGTGAAACCGAAGACAGAAAACTTTCGCAAACTGCTTGTCAAAGTCAATCTGTGACGCAGACTATGGCAGTCAACCCCATTATTGCCAACACAAATTATGTTAATACAAGTAGCACTGATGTTGAGTATGACTTTTGGTCTGGAGTTTATTTATCAACCTTTGGACTGGCGTCATCAAATTTTCCATCGAGTGAACTGCTTGCTGCCGTTTCTGTCTCCACTTCAAATTTTATTGCATCACCTCCTGGTTTGACTGATTCCTTTGTTAGTCCAAATGGAGAAGTTGAGGCTTTCCCTGGTAATTCTTTAATGCCCGCCTTTGTGCCGCAAAGTGAAGCCTCTTTGCCAAATACATCACAATTGCAGCAGTGTCAATTTGGAAATGCAACTATTACTAATGAGTACAGGAGGCTCCAATCCATACTGAGGCATATAACCAGAATACCAAGTGCAGTTCAGGCCCTTCCTGCTCAAGCCTCAAGTTCTGTCCTTCAACAAATGTCTAGAGATAATGTCAATGCTCTTATCCATAATGGCTTTTCAGCAGCTTCACAAGCCTCACCTGCTTCACCAATGATCTCCAACCCAGTGCTTCATCCAAATCCGCTTCAGCTGTCACAGATGTCTTCCTCACCATTACATCACTATCCTCGTATACAGCAAACTCGTCCATTTCCCTATGTTTCACCGCCACAGCAAAACATCAACTTTCAGGCCTCACGTCAGGTCCCAAACGCCCCGAGAGTCTTGAACCAAAGATCAAGTCAGCAGATAACGAACTTCATGATGCCTCGATCAATGAGCCAATCTCTGGACATGAACATATCATCAATCCAATCACCTGCCAGCTTGTTGCGGACCCAAAGCGATGTGGGAGTTTCACAAGACAGAATTGTTCATACAACAGAATTAGTCAGTGGTCAACACCCTCCTAGAACCGCGCTTGCTGAAGGCTTCCCACAATGAAAAGGAACTGGTAGACACTCCTGGAAAATCTGTTGAACAGGAAAGTTCAAACCTAGAACCAAAGAAGAAAGTTCATGATGCATGGAAAAATGCTGCGGAAGTGAGACTGTGAGAGACAGGAAGAAGGAAAGAGATGCTGATGTAGAACCAGAAAGACCTGACAAACGCAGTAGGTATCATGAAAAAGAATCTGATGAGGTTGGTATGCATGTCGAAGGACGTACAGAGCGTGAAAGAGAAGTCTTCAATTGTGGGGTTCAGCAGCGAAAGAGGATGCTAGGGCCAAGGGGTAGTCCTCAAATGGGAAACCGGGATTGCGTTTTAGGCCGTCTAGCAATGATCATGAAGGGTATATATATATATTTATTTTTATTGACAAGTTGAATTCTAAATGCATTTTGTATGCGGAGAAAAGAGATGATTATGCCTGTTTTATGCTTATTTATTTGGGCTCCATCTCAGTTTAGCCCATATAGCATCAACTTGCTATAAAAACGAATGACCTCCATTCGTATTCTTAAGGCTGAAAATTTTCTTGTAAGAGGGACATGATGCTTGGGTTACGCCGAAACCATGTTGGGACATACGAGATTATGTATTGGATTCACGTATCGCTTTATGAGTTTAAATGTAAACAATTGGAACATTCATAGTTTACACTAATGCGTCGATGAAGGATTGACGGAAATTTGCTTTTCTTAATGGTTTGGTGCTAAAAATGATTCTTAATTATAGGTAAGAGTTCTTTCAGTTGTAAGGGGTCTGGTGCAGCATGCTATGGGTAAGTGGAGACCTTGATGATAAACGATGGATGATTGGTTTTCCTTGTGCATCTTATCTATATTTTTCCTTTCTTTTAAAAAGGAATTACCCTCACCCCCTTAAATAAGTGTTCTGAAAGCTGAACTAAGGGGGATGAAATTAAACATCTTTTTGTTAAAGTGAAATACTAACCCTGAAAAGGAGTGAGATTGATAGATGAAGGTAGGTCGTCTAGAGAGGTTACGGTTATCTAGGAAAGGAATTCAAAATCAAAAGGTTTGAAGGTGTTTGGTCGACTAAAGGTATTAGGACTAAGTTGAAACTCAGCACATAAGCAAAAAGGGATGGGAAGTTTAGATATTCATAAGTCAAAGGGAAAAAGGTCTAATTTACCATCAATTCTTTTTTCTTCCTCGGAGTAACTGTCCCCCCATTCCCATTCCCATCCCCATCCCCATCCCCATCCCCATCCCCTGCCTTGAGGGGATTCTTGTTTAAATTTAAGCCCTCTAATCGGTAACCAAAATGGTTAAGGTGAAATAAATATCACATCATTTACAATTCTTCTTTATCAAAGTTCAGATGTCCGAATGTAGGAATGAAATTGATGTTGTTCGGCAATTGGTGTATGTTTTTGCTTCTCTTCTGTCATTCTTCCTGTTAAGGGGCTTGCACTTCATGGATGAAGAATTGAAAATTGTGGAAACAAGACCTGGAAACTGATTTTTACACTTTAGATTTCCGCACATCTACCCCTATATGGAGTGAACTAGTTGTCTTTTTTCTTTCAACTTCTAGCTTTACCCTCACATGCACCTGAGATATTGATGGTTAATCCATATAGTTGTGTAAACAATTGAGTCCTTCCATTGGTTGGGCCTAGTAAGTACAATTTCACGATTCATTTTTATCAAATGTTGTTTATATTTTGCTTACTAGTTTCTTAGATGTTTATGTCCTTTGTGAAAAGTTGAATGCTCTGATGTACTGGATATCTTTCCATTATTTGGATTGCAAAGATGTGCCTAACCTTTTTGTGTTTTGACTTTTTTGCAGGACACAAGGTAAGCCCTCGAATTGCTTTGTTAAGCTGGAGGTCTTGATTGGTTTGTGAAGTGGGAAGTTCTTCCCCTTTGTCCTCTATGATGCCTGATCTACACCACTCTGAACTTTATTTTTGCAACATTTTGTTTCTGTGGTATGACTTTCTTGAGTGCAGCTGAAAACTTTGGCTCTATTGCTTAATATGTTTGTTGATTTTGACATTTAACTTCGGAATATGCTCACATGAACATATTTTTGGTGTTCAAAAGATCAATGAAGTAACTTCATCATTGCCTGGATCACTATGATGATAGAAACTTCTAGTTTCCGCCTTGTCCCGACTATTTATAAGTTAATCAATGAGCAGTCTGATCAGAGGTTTACCTGTTCTCATATACCTGCAGTATGTTTAATTTTGGTAATTGTTTGGTGCAGCCATTTTTTTTTTGAAATTAACTATATGATATCGGTGGCCCACTCTTTGTGTTTTAGGCAAATGGTGCCCAGATGAATTCTTTTTTTCCTTTCTACTATGATCATGGTGCTTATTTGCAGGTAAGGCTGATGTATCCTGCGTTGTTTATAAAATTGGTGAATGCATGCAAGAACTCATAAAATTGTGGAAGGACTATGAACTATCGCAAGCTGATAAAGCATGCGAAGGCTCTCAGAATGGCCCTACTTTGGAAATCTGCGTACCAGCTGAACATGTTACTGCTACTAATCGTCAGGTAAGATGATTATATATGAGTTGCTTTTGCTGTTGCTGTTTCAAATTAAAGTTTATATACGGTCCATCTTTCTGTTTGAACTTTTTGCTCTCTCTGCCTGAATTTTGAAAGTGTGCTATAATTATCTGGTTTCTGATATTGCATCTGGATGTTTACATGCCTTAACTTCAGTCTGCTTCTGCTTGAACCAGTCATAATATGCTCATTCATCCACAGCTGATTTTCTTACTTCATATATATGGGTTTTATACTACGACTAAATGAATTCCTTAATTATGTTTTAGAGGCAATATTTGATCTAAACTGAATCTGCTGTCTTGTATTCTGCTTTACCCCAAGGAATTCAGTTTAAATAAGAATTTTGGGAAAACTTAATTCCTGCCGGAAGGATAAAACTCAAGGAGTTTTGGTTTCAAATTTGCTCTCTGCTTCTTATACTTCCACAAGTATACTAGTTTTTGGTAAAGGCGAATATTAATTGAGAAGATCCAATAAGGGGCTCAAGCCCATATGCAAAGGCCAGTATCAAAGGTTGTGTGAATGCTACTCAGAACTTTCTCTCTTGTATGATTTAACATAATTTCACCAAGTCTCTGTGAGCAACTCTATTGTGTAGCACAACTCTTTTAATTACCTAAAAGTTGTGTGCTTCTTGTCCATCCTCCATTATAAGTTTCCTAATTCTGCCTCGTGTTTCAATTTTATTCCCTTGTCCAAGTACTCCTTTTGTAGTCCTCGTCTCATCTGTCTTGGAGATCCAGTGTGAAGGTCTTTTGTTTAGTTGTGCAATTTTGTTAATAGTTCTGATGGTCCCACTCTTGTTATCCTCCCATTGTATGTTAAAGTTTGTTACTCCACTAACCTGCATTACATTAATCCCTTTTTACTTATCTAGATTGTCCTGATAACATATTGTATTAGCAATGTAAGCATAGTTAGTTATGGTGCACCATGGCTCTAGTATACATGTGCGGACTGAATCTGCAACACTTTTTCTTCTTTACTGTATTGACCGATAAGATATTGAGATTTCCTTGAATATTTCCCTTTCTATGTGGATTATTTTTTGACTGCCTGTTTGTTATTCCTCCTGTGTCATTTTTTTGAGTTCTTGAAATGCTCCTTGGCAGGTAAGAGGTGGGCAGCTATGGGGGACAGATGTGTACACAGTTGACTCTGATTTGGTGGCTGGTACCTATAGTGTCAATATTTGTTGCAGTATATATCTGCTGATCCATCTAGAAAAACTTGGAACATTGACTGACATACTGTTGTGCTGTTTAGTTCTTATGCATACAGGCTATTGTCGCCCAACTGCTTCTCCTCCGCCATCTGCTACTAAGGAGTTACGGGCCACAATCAGAGTGTTGCCTCCACAAGATTGTATGTTTGAAAAATATCAGTCTTTAAAGAAGTAATCCATGGTTTTAAACAAATTTTAGCTATTGGTCATAAGGTTGAACGAGTAATCTGATACATGAAAACATAAACCTTTCCCCCCTGGGGTAATATAGGTTTAAATATTGTTAAAAAGTTTCCAAAAGGTTGGTGGTTCATCGTGATGTGGCTCTACCAAAACAAATTAACATCAATAAATAAAGTTTACTGCCTCTGACCATATAAGTAATATGGTATCTGTAAACATATCAAATTTTCAGCTGTATATGATAGAAATAAATTTGTTTAGTTTGGGTTGCCACCTCTCTGCAAGATAAACTTGTTCATGGTGCAGTTTTCCTTGGTTTAGATGACAACTGGACAGGATTTTTCTTGTGGGATACTGTGACAACTTGATCTTTTCTATTTGAAGAAACATGTCTATGGTTTTTCTGTACTCTGATCTGTAGGCATCTCATCATGTAAATTCTGTGGTGAAACTTTTCATATGTTTAAAATGTTTTAGTCAGCAATTGCATCCCATTGGTTTTGTACATTCTTTACGATGATATGTACTTTATTCATTGCAGAACCTATTATTACGCTGCTGTTATGTCTTTACTTTATTATGTGAGTGCATCTTAGTTTGTGAACGCATGAGGAAATTGACTTGTGTTTGATAGTAGTGCGTAAACTTTGTGTATATTCTCTTCTTATGCATGTACATTCTCTGTTATTGTTGACTCTATTTCATTTAAATTCTTAAGGTTACATTTCTACACTGAGGAATAATGTTCGTTCACGTGCTTGGGGAGCTGCCATTGGTTGCAGTTATCGTGTTGAGCGGTGTTGCGTCGTGAAGGTTGGTTAACAATATTTTTCAAGTAATGCCTTATTCTCAATTCAACCCATCCTCCAGTCCCCACCACTGCAGCTATCCTTTTACCAGTCTTATCATCAACTAGAAAGCCTCAGTTAAACGGATTGCTTCTGCTTCCTTGCTTTCTTCACCCCCCCCCGCCCTGGGAGAGAAGTTTCTGTCTGCCTTTTGTCTCACCTATGGTTGGCCTATATCGAATTTTCTTTTTAATATCTTCTACTCTTTGTTAGTTCCTTGAGAAGGAGAAAACTATTGACTGTTGATTTATATGATGCTTGTTGATCTTTGTACGTGTGCCAGAAAGGAGGTGGAATTATTGATCTTGAACCTTGTCTAGCACATTCATCAACCATGGAGCCTACTCTAGCTCCAGTGGCTGTGGAGCGCACAATGACTACAAGGGCTGCAGCTTCGGTATTTTCCTTGTGATGCTGATTATGAATGTTTCACTTTCCTTGCTCATTGTCATTAAGTTTGATTAACATACCCCTCATTTCGCCCCCATTCTCTAGAATGCATTGCGCCAACAAAGGTTTGTGCGTGAAGTGACAATTCAGTTCAATCTCTGTATGGAGCCTTGGTATGTATTCATATATTTTGAGCACACATTTCTTAATCTTTTGCAACTTATTGTTGTTTATAATCCAGTAGTGGCATTATTGCAGCCCTTTAGTTCTTCAAAGGCATGTAGTTCTCCCTTCAACTATTCACAGTTCCATTCAATTCATGTGATCGGTTTTTCACTTCCTAGATACTCTTTTAGTGTCATGGTGCAAAATTGTTTTGAGGAAAGTTACACAAAGAATGCATGATAGAACCATCTTATATTGGTAATGATTTGACTAATGGATTGGCTTTCTGTATCTGTAATACATACTACCAACGCAGTGGAGATTACCTTTCGAATTTGATTTTCATTACTCTTTTTAAGATTTTGCTATGCTGACTTGATTAATTAACATGTGATCTTCATTTGTGAAGTGGTACTTTATTTTTGGTTCTTGATGGTTATACCATTAACCAAATTGTCTTCTTATGAAGCTATTATTTTTATATTTTCCATATTCAAAAATCATCCTAGGGTCAGAATATCTGAATAGGCAAAAAAAGGAAAAAAGTTTAATCAAGTTATTGCAATACTCGTCTTAATATACTAAAAATCCTCTTTATAGTGTGCTTAATAAAATACACCAATATACTAATGTTTATTTGGAGAAGCTGTCTGCTAAGGCTCTCTACTACCATGCGAAATCAGAGGAAAGACACCCAAAAAAGGTCATTTGAATTTCATTATCAATTAAATGCTAATTTAAACATCTGAATCGAGGGTGAGGTTTACTTTATTAATCTATCTTTTTGCAATTAATGACCGTAGAAACTGAAAATAGAAGGATAGGATTTGGATCCTTTCCCGGAACTTGTAATTCAATAGAATCTAAGGTGGGTGATGTATTCTTTAATAAATTCAGTTCATTTTTGTTTATGTTCCTTCAAATTTAAATTTTTCTTACCTTGGTTTTTTATGGGAATCAAACAGAAATTACCAAAAAGTAAAAAAAGAAAGGGTGAAATGGCAAAAAAAGAATCATGCATTTTTAATTTGACGTTTGCTATGAGAAATGCTCATGGTGAATTTTTTGTTGACCGACCTTTTCTGGACCCAGTTTGGTATACTGTATTTGCACTCTGTTCCCTTGCTGTGCACGCACAGCCAAAATTCTAATAGAATTCATGACTTTCTGGGATTTATTATCCTTGAATTTGGTGCAATCCGGTAACTGTGTAACTTTAGTGGTCGTCATTTTTCTTTTTCTACCATTTTCCTTGGGACCGAATGGAGCCTAAAAGTTTATTAGTAATCACTTTTATTAACTGAGGTTTAACGAAAAACGTGTTTCTCATCTTCAAGCATAACTGATATGCTGTTTTTGCTAAGGTGCATGAACTTCCATCAACTAATCACCTCTGGGTATCTTATCTGGAGATATCTTTTATGGTTTTGGAATTTGGGGTTATTTTTCTACGTATTGCTTCTTGTTATGCAATTCAAACTGTCAAACATCACATGGTCCTGTTATTTTGGTACGTTGCTATTTCTTGTTTGATATTTCCCCTTATTCTTGTTTCTGGTTTATTCTAGGCTTAAATACAGCATTAGTGCTGTTGCAGACAAAGGTCTAAAAAAGTCCCTCTTTACATCTGCACGCTTGAAGAAGGGAGAAGTGCTATATGTTGAGACTCATTCCCGTAGGTAACAAAATTGAGTGAATCATGTGATTTTGAGCCCTCGGAAGATTTTCAAGCTATTGGGATTTTGACATCCATTTTTTATACTAGTGTGAGTGGCCCTTGTGTTTTGAAGTCCTAAGCTAAATGCACTTTCTGTTTTGATAGTCTGACATTACCGGGACTGATTTATTTCATGATTTGGATCATCATGTTGATATATGGAGTCAGATCCTTTTAGGTGTGAGCTTTTCTACGAATGGCTTTCACCTAGGATGTCCCAGTAAATAGACTTCAGCTTTGGGTGTAGGCAGTAAGTGTCAAGAAATATCTTGACCTACTTTCTTAAGGTTACTCCTATATTTAGGTGGACGACCTCAGATTTGGTAGTTAACATTTCATCATTATCTCCTACTTCAATAATGTTCAATAAGAGAAGTTAATGCTTGCTTCAAATGATTATTTGCTGCAATAAGAATGAAAAGGGAAGTATAACTTTAAGTTAGATGGTGTTCTTTCCCCTAGTCTGAGTGAAGTATCCTTCTCATTTTTATTTATAATTTTCCTCCTTTCTCTTTCTTATTGCTTCCCCCAATTCTAGTCTACCCAGTTCCATTTTGCAGTTTCTCGCTTTTCTAATTTTTGTTCAACTTAAACCAGATCCTCCAAACTACACACCACAAGCCGATCACCTGAACCTTTGCCCAAATCAATCCCCCGCCTCTTATCAACCTGCAACCATCCCCTCCCCATCTTTAGATTTGGTATGAGGTTGGTGTTGTCTGTGCACATCTGCACCTCCTGCGCTCAAACCAACTTGCAAAGCTCCTATTTGCAAACATCCACCAACCCCATCTCTAGATCTTGTGTGCAGATCATATGTTGATGCTCCATTTTCGTTTTTTAGATTTAAAAATGTTCCTCATGTTCGATTCTTTTTAAGGTTATTTATTACCAAAATATAAGATGCGGGCGGATGTGATGAATGGTTGAAATTTTTTACTGTTGGTTGTTTCAGGAGCTTGACCTGATTCTAAAGTGCTGCACAATGATCCCAAGAATAAAACTTCGTGTAAAAACTGAAACTAGTACTCAACAAATGTTCAAAAAATCGAGGGCTGAAGTTAGTTTCTTGAAGCAAATAAATATTAGACGGGGAATATGATAGTAATAAATATATTAAATCATATATATTTAGACGGGAATATTTATAATAGTTTATATTGAGTAGGATTTTGTTTTCTAGTGTAATTCTATTAGGACAAGCCTATACGGCGAAGCCACAGGCAGGAGTAATCTGCTTCACAAGGTAGCAAAATCAAAGCATGTCTGTTATTAAGCATACTAATCGTGAAATTATTTTTGATGTAGTTCCTGCGATCAATTTGTGCAGATTACTGTACGACGGAGTTCCGTGCGAAAATTTGCCAACAAGTGCAAATTTGAAAGGAGCTGCAAGAACTTCGGTCTCAGCATCTGTAAACACCAAAGTAGGACCATTGTCGCCAGTCAAAATTGCGCTGATTGCTGGAGGTGGCGAGTGTGCCAGGAAGTATTTGTGTGATGTCGTATTTGCGATTTTCGATGCCCGTGATGGTGCAACAACTTTCGCGAACGTTTTCTTCGGAAGGTACTGTGTCGAAATTGAGGTTGCTGGTTGCTGTTTCTGTTTGACCGGCTGAGTTGACTGAACCAAATCAGTCAACCGTGCCTGTTGACCATCGCCGGCTGTCGGAGGAGGCGATTCAGGCGTGTAATCGATGGTCGTTTCAGACCGGATGGATGGATGCGCCAGGACGAAGCAAGTTGACTAGTGTAACTCCGCTAGCAAACGGACGTCAGACGGCGGCGGAACAACGGCTTAAAGGGTGGCGATTGCGCGATGTGGAGAAACTCGAGATCTCTGCATATAGGTGATGAAATTTGATGAGATCTGTCCCAATTGACTCGCAATAAGGAGAGGATTCAAACGCATGTGGTCCGCGATTGTGGGTCACCGTGACGACGGAGAAATCGACGGCGGAGTGTGTGGTCGCGGTGGACGATGGCGGACAACTTCAAATCGACGTAACTTTGCGCCTAGTTGATGAAAATTGGTGAAACTGGTCTCATTAGAACCGCAATTAGTAGGTGAGTCTAACGGTACTAGTCCGCGATCATGGGTCTTTCTGTAGCCGGCGAATCAACGCGATTTGTCCGTTGTAGTCGATCTAAAAGTCCATTTGCGATCGTTGGCCAATCACGAAATTGATTGAGGGGAAATCTTCTACTCAGTGAGGTAAATCTAACGGTGTATGGCTTGGACGGTGAATCGATCTGACGGCGTTGGAATTTTAGAGAGAAGATTCTGGCAATTTTTGGGCAAAAATCACAAACTTTCACGGTTGCCGTGCCGGCTCGTCCGGTGGAGATTCAGGCGATGTGCATCATGGTTGGCCAAAGCTCGACGAGATGAGTTTGACGCTGGTGGCCATGTCTTGAGACGCATCGGTGAGATTTTTTGGCCGGCGGCGCCTCCGCGACGGATGCGGTGACGGGCTGTTTATTAGTGGTGGTGGTGAGGCTGAAAGAGTGGTGGTTTGGTCTTGGTGGGTGGTGGAAGTGCTAGTGTGTGTAAATCTCACATAATGGTAGTGAGAAGTTGAGAGAAATTGGCCAGGTGCATGGTTTTTTGTTTAGGATTTAGGCTTTAGGATTTTTTTTTTAATAAAAGCACCCGAGGGTGGGGGAGGCTTTCTGGGGTCCCCGTCCCATCTTCATTAAAAAAGAACAACAGGCATCATTACAAAATAAAGCAACGAAATACAAAATGATGACTACTATTCCTTTACATTGTAATAAGAAAACAAGTTTTTTGCTACTTCTAATAAAACTGCTCTCCTTTCTTTGTGTCAAGCGGGTTGCGGTTCAGGTGGCATACTAGACCCAAATCTTAATCGGGTGTGGGCTAACCGGACCCAAATCTTAATTGGGTGTGGGCTAATCGGAGCGACATCATCCTCCCCCTCTGATTCATCAGTATATCCTCCCCGTTTGATTCATCAGTATATCCTCCCCATCTGATTCATCAGTATCGTCCCAAGCCTTCAATTGTCCAGCGGCCACTCCAAAATGTGACAAAATTTTGAAGAGTTTAAAGGCCTTCCTAAGTTTGATCCATTTTTTCCTCCTTTGGCCTTCCATTCTCATTTTGTCAACTGACTGCATTTCCATTTTCCCAAGTAAGGAAATATTCATCACAAACAACAGGGTTATCGGAGTCGCAACAAACTTCAGGAATGGATTCATCAATTTCATCACACTTAGCAACATTTTCAATATCATGGTTATCATCGTGTGCCGTGCAATATCATCTTCAACATGCAAATCAATCTCCACTTTCGAACCAGAATTAACATCCGACGTCTCGATTTCAGGGTTTAGAGTTTAGTATTTTTTTTTAAAAAAGGAAGCTTTTTGGGGTCCCCATCCCTTCTTCATTGAGAATAAAGTACAGTACGCATTACAACATAATCAAAAAAACATAGAAATAGGAGTACTACTCCTTTACATTTTGACACGACCTCAACTATTTTGTTTCTTCCATTTTTTCTTGATTCGATTTGTGTTTATCCTTGGACCGCACGAGGTACTCCTCCGTTTCATCACTCGAATTTTTACCTCCGTATTCCTGACCAGGTACTTTTGTATCATGTCCATGAGGAATTGATTTCTCGACAGTCTGGCCGGGGAGGATACAGGATACCTCATGGACAGGATACAGGAGTACCTGGTCTGGAATACGGAGGTGAAAATTCGAGTGATGAAACGGAGGAGTACCTCGTGCAGTCCAAGGATAAACACAAATCGAATCAAGAAAAAATGGAAGAAACAAAATAGTTGAGGTCGTGTCAAAATGTAAAGGAGTAGTACTCCTATTTCTATATTTTGTTGATTATGTTCTAATGCGTACTGTACTTTATTTTCAATGAAGAAGGGAGGGGGACCCCAAAAAGCTTCCTTTTTTAAAAAAAATTCTAAACCCTGAAATTGAGACGTCGGATGTTAATTCTGGTTCGAAAGTGGAGACTGATTTGCATGTTGAAGATGATATCTGCACTGCACGATGATAACCATGATATTGAAAATGTTGCTAAGTGTGATGAATCCATTCCTGAAGTTTGTTGCGACTCTGATAACCCTGTTGTTTGTGATGAGTATTTCCCTACTTGGGGAAATGGAAATGCAGTCAGTTGACAAAATGAGAATGGAAGGCCAAAGGAGGAAAAAATGGATCAAACTTAGGAAGGCCTTTAAACTCTTCAAAATTTTGTCACATTTTGGAGTGGTCGCTGGACAATTGAAGGCTTGGGACGATACTGATGAATCAGAGGGGGACGATGATGTCGCTTCGGTTAGCCCACACTCGATTAAGGTTTGGGATCCCGTACGCCACTTGAATCGCAACTCGCTTGACATAGAGGAAGGAGAGTAGTTCCATCAGAAGTAACAAAAGACTTATTTTCTTGTGACAATGTAAATGAGTAGTACTCATCCTTTTGTATTTCGTAATGCTGCATATTGTTCTTTTTCAATGAAGATGGGACGGGGACCCCAAAAAGCCTCCCCCACCCTCGGGTGCTTTAATTAAAAAAAAAAAATCATGAACCCTAAGCCGAAAATCGTGCACTTGGCCAATTTCTCTCAACTTTTCACTACCATTGTGTGAGATTTACTCACACTAGCACTTCCACCACCCACCAGCACCAAACCACCACTCTTTTAGCCTCACCATCAACAGACAACGCCTCGGTCGCGGCGGCGTCACCGCGCTGCCACCAGTTTTCGATCGGAAAATCTCACCGGCGCGTCTCAGGACACGGCCACCACCATCAGACTCATCTCGTCGAGCTTTGTCCAACCATGGTGCGCGTCACCTGAATCTCCACTGGACGCCGGCACGGCCACCTCGAAGTTTGCGATATTTGCCCAAAAATTGCCGGAATCTTAAAGAGAAGATTCTGGCTTCGTTCGACCGATTCACCAGCTCAGCCATACACCGTTAGATTCGCCTCGTTTAGTAGAAGATTTTCCCTTAATCAATTTCGTGATTGGCTAACGACCGCGATTGGGCTTTTAGATTGACCGCCACGGACAAATCGCATCGATTCGCCGGCCACAGAACGATCGATGATTGCGGACTGGTACTAGTTTCATCAATTATAAACGCAAAGTTACGTCGATTTGAAGTTGTCCACCGTGAACCCACACTCACTGTCACGGCGACCTACGGTCGTGGACTATATGCGTTTGAATCCTCTCCTCATTGCGAGTTGATTGGGACCAGTCTCATCAAATTTCATCACCTATGTGTAGAGATCTTGAGTTTTGCCACACTGCGTGGTCGCCGCCCTTTGCGCCACTGTTCCGCCGCCATCTGACGTACGTTTGCTGGCGGAGCTACACCAGTCGACTCACCTCGTTATGGCGCATCCACCCATCCGGTCTGAAACGGCCATCGGTGACACGCTTCCTCCGGCAGCTGGCGATGGTCAACAGGTGCGGTTGATTGAGTTGACTCGGTCAACTCAGCCGGTCTAACAGAAACAACCAACAACCTCAATTCCGACACTGTACCTTCCGAAGAAAACGTTCGCTGAAGTTGCGCCATCACGGGCATCGAAAATCGCTAATACGGCATCACACAAATACTTCCTGTCAGACTCGCCACCGCCCGCTATCGGCGCAATTTTGACTGGCGACAACGGTCATACTTTGATGTTCACAGATGCTGAATCGAAGTTCTTGCAGTTCCTTTCAAATTCGCACTCGTTGGTAAATTTTCGCACGGAGCTCCGTCGTACAGTAGTTTGTACAAATTGATCGCAGGAATTGGCATCAAAAATAATTTCACGGTTAGCATGCTTAATAACAGACATGCTTTAATTTCGCAATCTTGTGAAGCAGATTACTCCCGCCTGTGGCTTCGCCGTGTTTGGTATATTCAAGGGTAAACGCAATGCGTGTCTTAAAGTGGAGTCTTACATTCACGTCGTCAATTGTTCCGATTTGTGTTAGCTTCGCCGAGCTGCCAACACACCTGTTCTGCAAGGAAGTCCTTTTCACGGTGGTTAGCATGATTGGAATCCATCTGCAGATTGATGGCACCACACTCAATCAATCCAAGCTTTCTAAGGCACAAGCATGTATCGAATTGGACCTTCTCGAGCCACGCCTTGAAGAGTTTAAAATTCAGATTTATGGGGAGACGATTGTGCAACGGATCGAATACGAACAAATCCCACACTACTTCTCTTTGTGCAAACATGTTGGGCATCGAGACTCAGAATGCTATTCGAAAGGCGATGCTCCCAAACCACCTCCCCGGAAGCCGAGCAACCCGGCTGTGAAAGGAAAGAGGGTTGTTGAAGAGGTCGAGCGGGGCAAAGCAGTAGCAAAGGAAACTGGTGAGAGCTCAAAGATGATGGACCAGCCAGAACAGCTTCAGCCTGCAAAGGACACTAGGTACCATACTCAACACAGAATTGATTCTTTGGCTAGCGTGGAGGAAAATATTGTTTCTGTTGATGTCGCTAACACTACCTGTGGGGATGGAAAAATGGGTGAGCAGAATTCGAAAAATAAAATAGATGAAGGAAATTGGATACATGTGGGTATTGCTACCATGCTTCTCCAACAGAATTCAGATGAGGGGAGAGTTTGGTTAGTAATGCCATGCCATTGAAGATCTACGACCCGACTTGCTTGACCAATCGCAACCCTGCCGACACAGACTCGACAAAGCAGTTGTTACAGGAGCTGGTCTCCCTGGCCAGACTGCCCAGAAATCAATTCCTCGTGGACAGGATACCGGAATACCTAATCAAGAATACAAAGGTGAAAATTTGAGTGATAAACCAGAGGAGTATCTTGTGCGATTCAAGGATAAAGACAAATTGAATCAAGAAAAAAATGGAAGAATAAAAATAGTTGAGGTCGTGTCAAAATGTAAAGGAGTAGTACTCCTATTTCTATGTTTTGTTGATTTTGTTGTATTGCGTAACTTTATATTCAATGAAGAAGGGATGGGGACCCCGAAAAGCTTCTCCCACCTTCGGGTGTTTATTTTTTTAAAAAAAAAATCATAAACCCCAAACCCCCCAAACCCTAAACCGAAACCCCAAACCTCAAAAACCTAAAACCCTAAACCCTCTCTCTCTACGATCTCAGCCTGATCATTTTGGCGCCGTCTGTGGGAACGTCAGGTGACGTTTGTTTTTCATTATCAGGTTATTAGTGATTAGGAGCTGGAGGTGAAGAACGACCTGGGGTGCGATCTATGATCTCAGCTTGATCATTTTGGCGCCGTCTGTGGGAACGTCAGGTGACGGATAGACGTTCTAAGGAACATATACCGGAAATGGAGACTCCGACAGAAAACCGAGAACCAATTACACACTTGTCAAGCCGAGAAATGGAAACTCCAGTAACTGACCGAGAATTAACTGTACACTTGACACGGCGAGAACTGCAACAAATGATGGAAGAAGCGGGGAGAAATGCCCTTGTAGCATACGAGAGGAGAACGGCGACTCCGCTTGAAAGAGAAGTAGCGGGAAAAAGGTTGTTCCAGGAAGGAGTCGAAGGGCGAGATAACGAGGGAATGAGTAAACGGGGAGCGAATAAGAAAGGCCCTCCGCCTTCCGAGGTCGGGTCCAGCAGTAGGGCTCTAAGTCGTCCAAGGGGACCAGCTATATCTCGAGTTGAGGTAGACAACGTTAGTAAGCAGATAGCTTTGTTGGGAAAGCAAATTGATGAACTCAAGAAGCGGGGGGAAATAGTAGCACACAATCGTAATTCACCGTTCGCTAACCAGATACTCATAGAAATGTTTAATTCAACGTTAGGATGCCAGATCTCCCAAAGTACGCTGGAACACGAGATCCTCAAGAACATCTAGCCGCCTTCGATATGGTAATGAATCTATATGGGCAGTCAAGTTCCATAGTTGCAAAATTGTTTGTTACCACGTTGATAGGGAAGGCTCAAGAGTGGTTTACGAATTTGCCCCCAGGCAGTATAGAGTCGTACGAGCAATTGGTACAAAAATTCGCATTTCACTTTGCAAGTAAGAGAAAATAAAAAAGATCGGCTACGCACTTATTTACTATTCGGCAGGGGGAGAATGAAAGTTTGAAAAGCTTTATGGGACGTTTTAATAACGAAACGTTGGAGGTGCAGAATCTTAGGATAGATATGATGACTAGTATCCTTATCCACGGGTTGAAGAAAGGGGTTTTTGCATCTGCTTTAGCAAGGGACCCGCCGATAGATACAGAGCAGTTGATGGCGATGGCACAGAAATACATTGACGAAGAGGAGATGAACGCTATGAAAGATGAGGAATGGAGAGTTACATCAGAACGAGCGAGAGATGGAAGGTTCGGTAGAGATCGTGATGTGCGACCTAAAAGGGAGAAAAAAAAGGAACCACTTTACCAGTCGAAATACAGTAAGTATACCCCTTTAAATATGACAAGGGCTAAAGCTCTCATGTTGGTGGAAAAAGATACTGTATTGATATGGCCGAAGCACACAAGGATTACTCTAGCTAAAAGGTATTCGAATAAATACTGTCGTTCCACCGAGAAAAAGGACATGATACCGAGGAGTGCTACTAGTTGAAAGATGAGATAGAGCGGTTGGTCCGACAGGGGTACTTCAGGAGACAGAATCCTCATAATTTTGTAGAGAGGAGACGTGATCGAAGAGGTAGGTCGAGAAGCAGGGAGCGCAGGCCAAATTGGGTAACTGAAAGAGAGAACCAGACGGTGGGAGAAAATGCGCCTGTGAAAGGCATCATCCATACTATAGCCGGAGGATCCGAAAGATGGTCGAGAAGAGCTAGGAGGAGATTCGAGAGAGAGAGTAGGTTGGAGCGACGTGAGCAAGGGGTAAATATGACAGGCAACCCCGAGATCGTGTTCGGAGATCGAGATGCAGGTACAAGGATAGTGACAGATAATGATTCGATGGTGATAAGGATGGATATAGCAAATTTCACAGTCCACAAGGTTTTGATAGACAATGGGAGTTCGGCAGATATAATTTTCAAAGAAATGCTGAATAAGATGGGGCTTGATAATGTAATGATGGAACCAGCAAGTACTCCGTTGGTCGGGTTTGGTGGAGGCGAGGTGGCATCGCTGGGGACGGTGAATTTACCCGCTTCCCTCGGAGAAGAGCCAAAGCGTAAAACGTTAATGGTAAAATTTTTAGTTGTTGATATGCCTTTTGCGTATAACGTTATCCTGGGGAGACCCGGGCTTAATTCTTTCAGGGCGGTAGTGTCAACATACCACCTTAAGATGAAGTTCCCTACTCAGTCCGGGATAGGGGAGGTTGTGTGCGACCAGATTGAAGCTAAGAGGTGCTACAACTTGTCCTTGGGAAAGGGTGAGAAGACGGAAAAGAGGAAACTTCATGAAGCAAAGAAAGAAGAGTGGCAAATATTGAAGGCGGGGAGGTTAGAACCCCTTGGACACAAAGAGGTGGAGTTAATACAGGGAGATCCGTCAAAGACCACCAAGATAGGGCCCAACCTGGGGCAATTCGAGGGCGTCATGATTGCTTTTTTAAGAAGTAATGTTGATATGTTCGCATGGGACCCGTCAAATTTACGGGGTATCAACCCGGAGGTGATAGTGCACAGGTTGAATGTTGATCCTTCCATGCGATCGGTTCAACAGAAAAAGCGAACCTTTGGAGGTGAGAAAAATACTATCATTGAAGGAGAGGTAAATAAGTTACTGAGAGCTGGTTATGTGTCCGAGGTTCAATACACGGATTGGTTAGCTAATGTGGTGTTGGTACCGAAGCTGGGTGGTAAATGGAGAATGTGCACAGATTTCACAGATCTCAATAAGGCGTGGCCAAAAGATCCCTATCCATTGCCTAGGATTGATGTCTTAGTAGATTCAACGGCTGGGTATAAAAAAATTTCTCTATGATGGATGCGTATCAAGGGTATCATCAAATTTATATGGCAACGGAAGATCGAATAAAGACCTCTTTTGTGACTGATCGTGGTATTTTTTGTTATAATGTTATGCCTTTTGGATTGAAAAATGCAGGGGCAACGTACCAGAGGCTGGTGAACAAGATGTTTGCGCAGCAAATCGGGAAGACTATGGAGGTGTATGTGGATGACATGCTGGTTAAGAGTCATAAGCCCGACGAACACCTGGAGCATTTGAAGATAACTTTTGCGATCATGAGGGAACATGGGATGAAACTCAATCCCAATAAATGTACATTCGGCGTTGCTGGAGGAAAATTTCTAGGCTACATGGTCAGCGAGAGGGGAATAGAAGCAAACCCCGAGAAGATAGAGGCCATATTGAACCTGAAATCACCCACGTCCATCAAAGAGGTCTAGAAATTGACAGGTAGGATCGCATCTCTTAATCGCTTTATTTCTAGATCTGCAGATCGCAATTTACATTTCTTTAAAATATTGAGAAAAGTCAAAGGATTTGACTGGACCGATGAATGCGAGTGAGCCTTCCAGGAATTAAAAAGCTACTTGAGGTCGCCACCTCTTTTGGCCAATCCCAGAGAAGGGGATATATTGTATCTCTATCTAGCTATTTCGAATAATGCGGTTAGCTCGGTATTGGTAAAAGAAAAGGGAAAGATTCAGAACCCTGTATATTATGTGAGTAAAATGTTACAAGGTGCGGAGACTAGATATGCTGAGATCGAAAAATTGGCGCTAGCTGTGGTCGTGACTGCTAGGAAGTTGAGGCCGTATTTCCAGTCGCATCAAATAGTGGTAAGGACGAATCATCTCCTCAGAAATATCCTCACGCGACCAGAGGCGTCAGGTAGAATGATAAAGTGGGCGGTCGAACTGGGGGAGTTCGACATCACTTATCAGAGTCGAACAGCAGAGAAAGCCCAAATTTTAGCTGATTTTATGATAGAAATCCGGCGCCCCAGAGGATCCAGGAACATGGATGTTGCATGTGGATGGATCCTCTAATGCCTACAATGGAGGAGCAGGGATACTGATAGAGGGGCCTGGAGATATCGAAATTGAGGTCACTGTACGATTATCTTTCCCTACAACAAATAATGAAGCCGAGTATGAGGCTTTGGTCCTAGGGTTGGAGTTTGCATTTGAAGCGGGAGCGCAAGTCCTGGAAGTCTACACAGATTCGCAGGTGGTCGCTATGCAAATTGAAGGGATGTATGAAACTAGGAAAAAGTCTATGACGGAATATTTGAGGAAAACAAAGGAACGGATGCAGAAATTCTCTAAATGCACTATCCAGCAAATTCCAAGGAGTGAAAATGAAAGAGCCGATGCCTTATCGAAGCTGGGGGCTACATTGGTGGGGATAAAGGACAGAAAAATCACAGTGATGATAAAGGAACGATCAGCGATCTCAGGAGGGACGGAAACTAACATGGTAACCTTAAAATGCCTGTGGATCGAAGAAATTACAGCATACCTCAAAGAAGGGGTCTTACCTACTGACCCCGGGCATGCTCGACGCATAAAGTTCAAAGCTCCGAGGTTCGCGTTAGTAGGGACGCAGTTGTATAAAAGGACAGTAGAAGGACCTCTCCTCAAATGTTTAGACGATCCACAGGCTAGGTATGTTTTGCAAGAAGTTCATGAAGGTAGTTGTGGGAACCATTCTGGAGCCAGATCGTTGGCTCAAAAAATAGCCAGACAGGGGTATTTCTGGCCAACATTGATGAGGGATTGCAAGGAATTCGTACGAAGGTGTGAGAAATGCCAGAAGTTTGCTTCACAAATTCACACGCATGCAGTCCCAATGACTCCTGTTTCAATTACATGCCCATTCGATCAATGGGGTATAGATATACTGGGACCGTTCCCTCCTGCTCGAGCCCAAAAGAAGTTTGTGATAGTAGCAGTGGAGTACTTTTCTAAATGGGTGGAGGCAGAAGCCGTCTCGAAAATCACTGAAAGGGAAGCTATAAACTTCATATGAAAAAACATAGTATGCAGGTTCGGAATACCCAGGGTATTGATATCTGATAATGGGACACAGTTCCAGGGTAGACAGATAACTGCATGGCTTCAGGAATTAAAGATATGGCAGAACTTCACGGCAGTGGGACATCCCCAATCGAATGGTCAAACAGAGGTAACGAACAGAACTATATTGCAGCATCTGAAGGCCAGGTTGAGTTCGAAGAAAGAGTGGAGCGACGAGCTCCCAGGAGTATTATGGGCATATAGAACAACTCCTAGAACTTCAACAGGTGAAACCCCCTTTTCTTTAGTTTATGGTTCTGAAGCTTAAATTCCTGCAGAAATAGGAGAAGAATCACAGAGGATCGGGAGCTTTGACCTCGCGAGGAACAAAGAACAGCGAACATTCGACCTGGACATGGTAGAAGAAAAAAGGGATGCAGCACGGGTGAAGATGTTGCACCACAAAAGCCTAATGTTGAGAGGTCATAACAAGAATGTCAAACCCAGATCGTTGCAGGTGGGGGACCTGGTATTAAGAAAGGTCGAGGTGTCAAAACATGTTGGGAAGCTCGACCCCAATTGGGAAGGACCTTTCAAAGTCATCGAGATCGTGGGGAAAGGGACATACAAGTTACAAGATGCTCAAGGCAAGGAGTTACCACGACCGTGGAACATACAGAATCTTAAAAGATTTTATGTTTAGAATCTCCTCCCGCGATCAATGCCTGAGAAAGGCTAACTATTTGAAAGATAGCTATGGTCGAATAGAATGACCTTAGAAAAAAGTTAATCTGGGAAAGATTACGGATGTCTAGTCTGAAAAAGACCGATGTAAATAGTAACCTGTAAAAGGTTAAGTTATGGCCTGAAAAAGGCCAATAAAGTTCTCCTTTTTCTTTATCTGTGAAAGATCATTTAAACTTTAAAGAATAGCTCTATCTCGATTTTACACAAGCAGACGAGCAGATTATATTAAAAATGTGAGATTGCATCTGCGAAAGATCAGTTATCACTACCATAAACAATAAGTCCGAAAGAAAAGCTGATAAATGAAAGATTAAGTTACATATTCTCAATTTCGTCTAAAAGAACAGAAAATTCATCATTGTCAGTGGCTGGGGTATCGTCCTCCTCAGGCAGAGGCTGGAGATTAGCGTCAAGACAAGGGTTGAGGCGAGAGATGTCAAAGTTAGGAGCAACCCATGTAGGAGCGAAGTTTGGGATTTGCAACGATCAAAGCCCTGCATTAGATAGTCAGCGGCCTTAACTTCGACGGCAGAGTCAAAGGTTGGGGTCTTTAGAAAATCCCGAACACCTTGAAGGCGAATCCCTCGGACTTGCTGTGCGAACTCCTCTGATCTTAAAAAGGTCTCGCGACCTTCTAGAACGCCTGCAATCTTTCCCGCCGCATGACCCGCCTCAAAACCTCTTTTCTCTCCTTCAGCAGCTGCTTTAGAAGCTTCGGAGGCTACTTGTGCTTCAAGCTCCTTGATTCGGGCCTCCTGTATCGACCTCGATCTTGACCACTCTTCTTCCTTAGCGAAAAAAGCGGTAAGTTGGGTCCTCAAATCGCGGATCGTACGATCAGCTGTTAGTTGATTGTGGCGGAAGCCAGCACACTTCAGACTAAGACCTCGAACAAAGTTGGCCGCCTGAGCAGAAATAGTTAGTCAGAAAAGTATAGGCAGGAAAAAACGAATAAAAGATGAAATACCTGGACAAGAGAATGAGCACAATGTTCCTCCATCCGAGTGAAGGAAGTCTGCAGAAGAGCTGATTGATCGCGAGGAAGACAGCTGGCATCATACAGCTCCCAAGAGTCTTGATTTGAACAAGTTCGGAACACAGAGCTTTGAGGAGAAATCTGCCAGTCCGGAATCCATTTATCTCCCTCCATATGGGCCACGGGGTGATCGGGACCTCGGAGGTCTAATCGGGCATTCCTCCAACATTCCGTAATGCCTCGTAGAACATCCATACTTCTCATGGTTTCTGACCCGGTCCCGTCGGAAGGTAATCCTCCCTCACCAGATTGGGACTGAGTTCCCATTAGATTGGGTCGAAGGGGTGATTTGCCACGAGATTTCCTCTTCCATGAGGATTCATCAAAATCCCCATCATCAAAGGTACGATCTTGTAACCTCCAGCTATGAGATCGAACGGTAGGTTGGTTAGGGGGAAGGAGGCCCCGTGATTGAGTTTCCTCGCTACCTACCTCGATGGGAACAGGGCATGGAGGCACATCAGCATCGGGTGTCGAGGAGGCAGCTGGAACAGGTTGAGAAGAGGATGCGAGCTGTGTAGCAGCTCGAGCTTGAGCTTGAGCCTGGAACTGGGCCCGAAGATGTTTGTTAATGCAGGCTTGGCTCACCATGGAAACTGCAGGAATAATAAGGGTCCCGTTAAACGTTGTAAGAGAAAAGAAAAAGAGGGAATAGGAAATTGGATCACCTAAAGTACCCTCCACCTGGAGGGGAGCGGGAGTTAGATGGGCGAGCCAGAGTATCTCTTCGACTAAAATCTTCTTGGGATTATACCGGTAGGTGGTAATGCTGCTTATCTGATCCCCATCTAAACCCTCACCTTCGACAAGAGGCGTAGGCTTATCTACCTTCCAGTCAAGGGAGAAGGGCCATTCGCGACCAGGAGGGGGTTTGACAAAAATAAATTTGGATTTCCAAGGACCAACATTGGAAGTAAGGGGGTCAAGAAACCTACATTCTTTCCGGGAGGTTAAGTAGAAAAAACCGTTATCTCCAGACTGTACTGAGGTCGTGAAGGAATACAGCGACCAAAAGTTTTCAAAGTTGGGCTCAAACCTATGTACACGCATGATAATGACAAAAAGGATAATGTGACGAATAGAGTTAGGGGATAATTGCATAGGGCATAAATTCAAACGACGTAGGATCAGTGCTACGCAAGGGGGTAAGGGAAAGCGTAATCCCGCCTCAAAATGTTGCAGGGAGAAGGAACAGAAGCCGGGGGGAGGCTGGTGCATACGGTCAGAGGATCGAGGAATCACTATTTCATAGCTAGAAGGAATGAAGAATTTTTCCTTTATTTTCTGAATTTGTAATCTCACGGTGCTAACTATTTCGGTCTAGGGAGTAGGCTGCAAGGGTGGGTGAGAACCCTCAGGAGCAAGAACCACATTTAAGTCAGAACTATTAGTTCGATTACGAGCGCGGAGTCTACACCTAGGAGGAACTAAATCTCTAAGAAGCATATTGGAAGGAGCGGATGAAGAAATATCAGCAGAATTAGAACCTATATTAGAAGTGTTAGAGGAAGACATGGTACCTGAAGCTAAACAGGAGGATGAGGAGTTGAAGGAGGTCAGCCAGCTAGATGAAGGAAAGCACCCGAAGATAGAACGCTTCATAGCAGCAACTCTCGAGTAAAATGTGGAACCAAGGGAGTAATTTGAAATGGTCTCAAAATTATGAGGATTCTGTCTCCTGAAGTACCCCTGTCGGACCAATCGCTCTATCTCATCTTTCAACTAGTAGCACTCCTCGGTATCATGTCCTTTTTCTCGGTGGAACCGATAGTATTTGTTCGAATACCTTTTAGCTGGAGTAATCCTTGTGTGCTTCGGCCATATCAATACATTATCTTTTTCCACCAACATGAGAGCTTTAGCCCTTGTCATATTTAAAGGGGTATACTTATTGTATTTCGACTGGTAAGGTGGTTCCTTTTCTTTCTCCCTTTTAGGTCGCACATCATGATCTCTACCGAACCTTCCATCTCTCGCTCGTTCTGATGTAACTCTCCATTCCTCATCTTTCATAGCGTTCATCTCCTCTTCGTCAATGTATTTCTGTGCCATCGCCATCAACTGCTCTGTATCTATCGGCGGGTCCCTTGCTAAAGCAGATGCAAAAACCCCTTTCTTCAACCCATGGATAAGGATACTAGTCATCATATCTATCCTAAGATCCTGCACCTCCAACGTTTCATTATTAAAACGTCCCATAAAGCTTTTCAAACTTTCATTCTCCCCCTGCTGAATAGTAAATAAGTGCGTAGCCGATCTTTTTTGTTTTCTCTTACTTGCAAAGTGAAATGCGAATTTTTGTACCAATTGCTCGTACGACTCTATACTACCTGGGGGCAAATTCGTAAACCACTCTTGAGCCTTTCCTGTCAACGTGGTAACAAATAATTTGGCAACTATGGAACTTGACTGCCCATATAGATTCATTACCATATCGAAGGCGGCTAGATGTTCTTGAGGATCTCGTGTTCCATTGTACTTTGGGAGATCTGGCATCCTAAAACTCGGATTAACCATTTCTATGAGTATCTGGTTAGCGAACGGTGAATTACGATTGTGTGCTACTATTTCCCCCCGCTTCTTGAGTTCATCAATTTGCTTTCCCAACAAAGCTATCTGCTTACTAACGTCGTCTACCTCAGCTCGAGATATAGCTGGTCCCCTTGGACGACTTAGAGCCCTACTGCTGGACCCAACCTCGGAAGGCGGAGGGCCTTTCTTATTCGCTCCTCGTTTACTCATTCCCTCGTTATCTCGCCCTTCGACTCCTTCCTGGAACAACCTTTTTCCCGCTACTTCTCTTTCAAGCGGAGTCGCCGTTCTCCTCTCGTATGCTACAAGGGCATTTCTCCCCGCTTCTTCCATCATTTGTTGCAGTTCTCGCCGTGTCAAGTGTACAGTTAATTCTCGGTCAGTTACCAGAGTTTCCATTTCTCGGCGTGACAAGTGTGTAATTGGTTCTCGGTCTTCTGCCGGAGTCTCCATTTCCGGTGTATGTTCCTTAGAACGTCTATCCGTCACCTGACGTTCCCACAGACGGCGCCAAAATGATCAGGCTGAGATCGTAGATCGCACCCCAGGTCGTTCTTCACCTCCAGCTCCTGATCACTAATAACCTGATAATGAAAAACAAACGTCACCTAGCCGGGGATGGTCCCGGCGAAGATGCTCCGACGCTCAAGTCAGTGTTAAGAATCATTTTGAAAATATTTTCCCCCCTCAATTTTATGAAGTAATTCCAAAAAAGACTAACCCCTTTACCTCTCTTTTTTCTTCTCTTTATACTGATCATCTCCCTAAGCTGACGTGTCTCCTCCACGATCTTTATGCCTGCTCCCACGACTGCTCGTCAAGCCCTCATGGCCCGCTCTTTAAGGCCTTAATACTGCCCTTAATTATCTAATAAGTTAAACAAAGTTAATACTTGGTCAAACCCTTTTCTCTGCCTTAGATTATTTCTATCCCTCGTTCGGAGGGTATATCAGTCTTTTTCTGACTCCCCTCATCAACACCCCATTTTTTTTGTTATCTTGGCGGCACATCGGTTCATGTTTGTTCTTTTGGCCCCCCAAATTTCTTAGCTCAAAATCAAGTTTTTGTTGGTTTCAATTAATTGAAGTGTTTCAACCCTTTTCAATTGTTCAAATTTGCCCAATGTTCTGTTGTCTCTCTTCGATGATGAACTTTATTTCCCAAGAGCATGTATCCTTCCATGGTGTCTGGTTGATGTTTTTTAGGAACAGATTTTTTGGTGGCAAAACGGGTGTGGCAAAAATGGAGAAGAAGGAAAATGCAGGAAACAGATGAAAAAGAGAAGGAAAAAAGAGGAACGAACGGCAAAAGAGAAAAGAAAAAGGGGAAAGAAGAAAAAAAAAAAGAAGAAGAAAAATATGAAGAGATGGAAAGCAAAAGAAAGAAAGTAAGAAGATAATTTGAGGATTTGGCTGACATCTCGTTTTTGCCTTGAATTTTTCAGATTCTGTCCAATTTTCAGTTTGTTCTTTTGTGTAATATTGTCGTGGGCTTCCTTCATACAAAAATAATTTTAATCAACTTAGTAAATTATAATATTTTTGTAATTAAAATTATTATTTAATATGACATATATAAATTTTATGTTATATTTTAATATATATTTGTATTACGTTATACATTTTTCAAATTGAGAAGTAATTCACTTATGCTTTATTATTATTTATAAATTTATGTCAAAATTTAGTAATTCCTATGAATTAATCTAAAAATCATATTAATAATAATAAGGGAAAAAGATTAATTTGGTCCAATAAGTTTCTCCGCGTTCAATTTTAGTCCATTATGTTTAAGCATTTTCAATTAAGTCCAGTAACTTGTATAATCGCTTAAATTAGGATCACAGACGGGTTTTTGAATAATTTTTGGACATTTTTACACCTATGCAGATTTAAAAGAGCTATTTTAGTCTATTTACACTAAAATTTCAATTTTTCATCCATGCTCGACAAAATGGTATCAGAGCTTAGATTTATTGAAAAAATATATGATTATATTATATTTTGATATTATTTATCCACTAACGGAGGAGACTCTTTAAGAGAAAATGGAACCGAACAAAAGTTCAAGTTACTCTGAAAATAGAGAATATTTCCAGATGTTGGAAATACAAAGAAGAGAATTTCTCATGGAAATTCTTGACAAGTGTTACAATGGTCCCAAGAGGATTGATCCAAAACTTCTCACGCAAGAAGAAGAACAAGAGTGGCTGAGAAATTTTGAGGTTCGACAAGTACTACCAAGAAATGCAGTGAGACATCTATACTACATTGAAGTCCATGGTAGAATCCCAGCCAGGAGAAGCGAAATGGATAAATTCCTACATAATTTTAGTTCTAAAAATTATAATTGATTGGAAGGAACTCCAGTTGGATACATCAAAGATCTCTCAAGATCTGAGGGAGATCCAAAAGACGGTTCAAGAGTATGGACATAGGTTAATCCATATACCTGTGAAAGTAGAATCTTTGTAGCACCCCCTTCGCTACAAGGGCTATATCTACCCTAAATGTCATACTTATAGTAATCCCTGTGTTTATATATAAATGCACATAATCATCTAATTAATATGCATACATAATCACAACGTCATAACGACATAGTCAACCCACAACATCACATATATACAAATCAAACACCACAGGTGATCCACCACAGTTGATCTCTACGCATATGTTATCTTTATACAAATAAAATAAGATTTGTACTCCAGCTGACAAAGAGGAGAAAACAGCATACTGGCCCAACGTGTCTGAGTATAGTACATAGACCTATTCTTCAACAGTCAGACACCTCAAAGTCTACTCCTGAAAGAAAATGTCAACAGAGGGATGAGCATGCCACTAAGTAAATAACCAACCCTATCTATATATGCATCTCAAACACAGCCCAAATAAGATAAACAAGCAGCACGCATGGAATACAATCAATTTAATTGCAACATAATCAGCTTTATTATACCATATGACTATTTCATAATAAGACAATCAACCAAACTCCAATTTTATTTTCCTAGTTTGCCTATCAGAAGGTGATATCGTGTTTTTCCCGTCAACTCAATCTCACCGTTATATAAATTTAAGTGAATCCCCTTGACAGCCGGCTCATCAATCTCATTTCGCATCATAGCTCTTTTCAATTCGCATCATAGCTCTTTTATTTCGCATCATAGCTCTTTTCATATCACATCTTTTTCATATCGCATCATAGCTCTTTTCATTTCATTTCTTTCTCATATCACATCAAAGCTCTTTTCATTTCATTTCGCCTTATTTGCTTTTCAACACGTCAAGGGGTATCCATGCCACAATATATATTCAATTTCCACCACTCTCTCATTTCCACATATCACCATTCTTGTAAGCAACTAGTAACGTAAAACAATATATCAACATATTCTCATTTTCAGACATCCACAACACATCAAACAACAAACATATATTTGAAAGCATTTTCCCACTCCACGTACACAATACCGTCAATCAAATCAAATCATTTCATCACTCATATACTTTCAGATAAATCAATGTCAGCATGAACCGCAAATTTATATAACAGTAAAGTCACAAATAAAGGAAACATATCTAGATAATACTAATTATTAACTTACCTCAACCTCACAACGTTTCTTTCTACTCAATCGCTAATTGTCAGTCCTTTCACCTCACCCCCGTATCCTATAATGAGTTATACCACATACAATTAATATATAAAGAATATCATAATTTCTTTTAAATATAAGATTGAATATCATTTGTACAATTTCTAATAATTCTTTAATATTTCATTTCTATCGAATATAAATCTTCTTTTTTTCTCTTTATTAACATACCATTTATTAAATATAATTTTTAGAATATTTCTATTAATTTTCTATTAATTTCTCGCTATTATACTCTTTAATTGAATAATAATACATATAATTGCGTATTTAGTTAACAATTCCGATGGAATTATATAAATTAGCTATAGTAATATTCAAATCTAACGAATTTAATAATCTAATTAACCAACGATATCAATTTTATATCCAATTTGATATTTAATTCGACACTATTTTAAATAGTCAAACCCATAAAATATTCTGATTAAATGGTACATCGCTTAGAATAAACAATATTTAATAAACGGACTAATCAAATAATATAATTATATAAGTTAATAGAAATTAAAATAAAAACTTACCTCCCGCCGCGGATTCTCGAACAGAGAAGGAAAATTGCAAATTTTATAAATGTGAGATTGTGTAATTTGGTTCACACACACATATATATATATATGTAGGGGGTGGGGGGTGGGTGAGGGCCCACCCCCAAACCTTTTCCTTCCTTTCTTTTTTTTTTCTTTTTGGCTTTTATATATATACATATGTTACTTACACATATATTATTATTATTATTATTATTATTATTTTATTTATTTAATTAAACTTTTCTCAAAATACCATTTACATCCTTCCTAATTTTCTTAATTAATAGAAATTGTCCCAAAATATTATAACGAACTCCAATTTAATCCGTTCAAGTTTTATTATATTCCAATTATGACCCATAATTTAGTGGCTAATTAACTAAATTTCACGAAGATTTATCAATTAATCCTACAATTATGTATTATAATATTTGGGGCGTCACAATTCTCCCCTCCTAATAAAAATTTCGTCCTTGAAATTTAACTAACTTACCGGCTCAAGGAATAAATATCGGTATTTTTCTCTCATGTTCTCCTCAACTTCCCAAGTGGCTTCCCTTGGAGAGTGATGACTCCACTTGACTTTCACCATTGGTATTTCTTTATTTCTTAACTTCTTTATACTCCGATCCAGAATTTTCATTAGCTCTTCCACATATGTCAGTCCCTCTGATATCTCCATCTCTGGCTCATGCAAAATATGACTAGGATCGGATCGGTATCGTCGTAGCATAGAAACGTGAAACACGTCATGTATCTACGATAATTCTGTCGGTAATGCTAACCGATAGGCTAGTGGTCCAACTCGCTCCAGAATTTCATATGGCCCAATATATCGCGGACTCAGCTTTCCCTGCTTCCCGAATCTCAAGATTCCTCTCCATGGTGATACTTTTAAAAAGACTTTTTCCCCCACTTCGTGTTCCATCTCTCTACGATTTTCCCCCACTTCGTATTCCATCTCTCTATGATGCTTATCGACGTAACTCTTCTACCGATCCTGTGCTGCTTTCAAATACTTTTTAACTGTTTTTATCTTGTCCACTATTTCTTGAACTAACTCCGGCCCTTCAAGCTGTCTCAATCCCTCAATATCCCAATAGATCGGACTTCGGCATTTTCTTCCATACAAAGCTTCATATGGAGCCATACCAATACTGTAATGAAGATTATTATTATAAGCAAATTCCATCAGTGGTAGATGATCATCCCAGTTTCCTTTGAATTCAATTACGCAGGCTCTCATCATATCTTCCAATGTCTGAATCGTTCTTTCTGACTGTCCATCGGTCTGAGGGTGAAACGCTGTACTGAAATGCAATTCTGTACCTAGTGCCGTTTGCAAGCTTCCCCAGGAATGAGAAGTAAATCGAGGATCTCTATCAGAAACTATAGAGGTAGGAATGCCATGTAATCTCACAATCTCTGAAACATATAATTCGGCGAGCTTATCCAAGGAATCATTTTGACGGATTGGCAGGAAATGTACAGATTTAGTCAATCTGTCAACAATCACCCAAATAGCATCATGTCTTCTGAATGTACGTGGTAACCCAATGACAAAATCCAAAGTAATCTTTTCCCACTTCCATTCAGGTATAGTCAAAGGATGAAGTTTACCAGCTGGTGCTTGGTGTTCTGCTTTTACCTGCTGACAAGTTAAACATTTCGCTACAAACTCTGCCACATTTTTCTTCATTATTGGCCACCAGTAATAGGGTCTCAAATCCCGATACATCTTGGTACTGCTAGGATGCATAGCATACGGTGCGTAGTGCGCCTTGTGCATAATTTCCATTCTCAACTCCTCTACGTTCGGCACGCATATACGTTTTCCATTGAACAATGTATCATCTTCTTGGATTATAAACTGATCGCTCTTTCCTTTTTGCACCTTAGCTTTCATCCTTTGTAGATATGGATTTTTAACCTGTGCATCTTTAATTTTATCCTTGAGGGAGGGCTTCACTTGTACCGTAGCCAGTAGAATATCACCACCAATGCTAAAGTGTACATCCATAGCTCTGAGGGCAGTCAAATACTCCATGTTATAGCAGATCATACCTGCAAGTTGGTCCACCGTCTTTCTACTAAAAGCATCTGCTACAATGTTTGCCTTCCCGGGATGATAGTCAATGGTGCAGTCATAATCTTTCAAAAGCTCCATCCACCTTCTTTGCCTCAAATTCAATTCTTTTTGTGTTGGGATATACTTTAGACTTTTGTGATCTGTAAATATTTGAAACGTCTCCCCGTATAAATAATGCCTCCAGATCTTCAATGCATGTACTATGGCTGCTAACTCCAGATCATGGGTCGGATAGTTCATCTCATGTGGCCTCAACTGTCTCGAAGCATAAGCTATAACTCTTCCATGCTGCATCAAAACACACCCAAGTCTTTGTCGTGAAGCGTCAGTAAACACCACATATGCTCCATCCCCAGACGGCAAAGCAAGGATAGGTGATGAAGTAAGTCTCTTCTTCAACTCCTCAAAACTCTGAGCACATTTGTCATTCCAATTTTGCATTCTTCTTCAACAAGTTCGTCAGAGGTTTTGCGATTATAGAGAAGTCCTTTACGAATCTTTTATAATAACCAGCCAATCCCAGAAAGCTCCAGATCTCCAACACATTTTTAGGTGGTTCCCATTCTAAAATAGCCTTAACTTTTGCTGGATCAGGTTGTACCCCTTCTCTGGAAACAACGTGCCCCAAAAAAGCAATTTCCTCCATCCAAAACTCACATTTGCTGAATTTACCATACAACTGTTTCTTTCTCAGAATCTGTAAAATTGTCCGTAAATGTTGTTCATGTTCCTCAGGACTACTCGAATATATCAAAATATCATCAATAAACACAATCAAAAATTGATCAAGGAATGGTTGTAACGTTTTGTTCATTAGAGACATGAAAGTTGCACGGGCATTCGTCAATCCAAATGGTATAACAACAAATTCATAGTGGCCATACCTGGTCTTGAAAGCTGTCTTTGGGATCGACTCTTCCTCAATCCGTAGTTGCCAATATCCTGACCTCAAATCAATTTTAGAAAACATAGTCTTTAGCTGATCAAGCAGATCGTCAATCTGTGGCAGAGGATACTTGTTTTTTATTGTGATTTGGTTCAACTGTCTACAATCGACACATAATCTCATACTCCCATCCTTCTTCTTTACGAATAATACTGGTGCTCCCCACGGTGAAATACTAGGTCGGATGAACTCTTTATCCAATAGCTCTTCCAACTACTTCTTCAATTCTTTCAATTCTGATGGAGCCATTCTATACGGTGCAATTGATAGGTGTCGCCCCAGGAATAGTATCTATTTCAAAGTCTACTTCTCGATGAGGTGGTAGTCCAGGTAATTCATCAGGAAAAACATCAGGAAATTCCCTCACCACTGGAACGTCTAATACACCCAAACTAACTTTCATGGTATCGTGCACACTGGCTATATACGCCTCACACCCTTCTTTAATAAGATTAAAAGCGGTTACAACAGAAATTAAGCAGTTAGGTATCACTTTTCTTTCCCCCACTATAACCGTCTTCATCTGCCCATTGACTTCAACCATTACCTCTTTTGTTTGACAATCCACTAAAGCATGATTACTAGCTAACCAGTTCACCCAAAATGACATCAAATTCCCTAAAGTCTATTACAACGCAATCTGCATATAAAGTAACACCCTCCACTACTATTGGACAAGATCTCACCACCATATTCACTAATACAAACCCATCAGCAGGCATAGACACATATAAATCATGTCCAAATGGTTCTATTTTAGCATGTACATGAGATGCAAAATCACGTGATATAAATGAACAAGTAGATCCTGGATCAATCAATACATGTGCACTAGAATCGCAAATAGAGAAGGAACCAGTGATAACCTCGGGTGCCGTAGGAGCTTGTTCTTTTGTGATTGCATACACCCTGGCTTGTGGCTGAGGCTGACTACTTTGTCCTGTTGACGTCATAGAAAGATTCCTGCTACCTCGACCACCTCTACCTCATCCTCTGCTCGTACCTGCCCGTTGTGAGTTTTCCCCCATACTGCTAAACTCTGAAGTCTGAGATCCTCTGGAATTATCCCTCCATGTAGGACAATCCCTCATAATGTGTCCTGGTTGATGGCAACGATAACATACAATTGGTTGAGCTCCCCAACATTCTCCAATATGTCTCCTACCGTAGTTAGCACAAGAGGGAATAGATCTTTCACTGAACGATCTGGCTGAACCTTGTCTTGCTCCAGATCTAATCGAAGTAGGCCCGCCTGTACTCGAAAATACTGAAGGAGACCTGCTAGTCTGACCTACTCCTTGGCCTCTGAACCAACCCCTCTGCGAACTAGAACCCCAAAAAGAAACTGCACCACTTTGTCCCGCTGTAGGATTCAGGTTACCGGTCAATTTCCTTCGTTTAGCTTCAGTAGAACTCCTTTCAATTGACGTCGCTTCTACCCTCAGTGCCGCTTCCAGCAGTGCACCATAACTTGGAGGTTTGATTGCTATTTTCTCTCGAATCTCAAGTCTCAACCCCTTTTCAAATCTGTCTCTTCTCAATTCATAGGTACTCACTTCTTCTGGGGCATATTTTGATAATCTCACAAATTGTAGTTCATATTCAGCAACAGATAACTCATTCTGCTTTAATTCCAGGAATTCAACTTTTTTACAGTTTCTGTAGACTGGTGGAGTATATTTGTTAGCAAATTCTTTCAAAAAGTCATTCCAAGTCAAAGTGGCGGGTCGGTTCCTGCTCCCTGGGACTGTTTTCCACCAATCTAAGGCATCTTTCTCCAGTAAGGACACTGCATACCTCAACTTTTGCTCAGAAGTACACTCGATTCTGTCCAACACCCTTTCCGTGTTTCTCAGCCATTCCTCTGCTTCAGCAGGATCAGTTGTACTGGCAAATACCTTCGCCCTCTGTCTTCTTACTATTTCATAATTTTTATCAATAACTGCATCATGTGGTTGTGATTGTGGCGAGGAGCCATCCTCTGCGTCATTTATAGGAACTGTTGCATAAAGGGATTTATTTCTGGTTGTAAGACATTTCTATTTTAGGATTCTAACCCCTGATGTTCTGATCCAGAATCATGACCCTGCACAGACTCTAATTGACCAAATTTTATTATCCTAGGCCAACACCCCAAGATGTCCTTTATGAAGAACAAGAGATAATTGACCAAAATAGTTATAATGGGAAACAAATTTATGAATGGAACATTGATGGATTTACAGAAAGACAAATTTACAATACTATACATAGAATGATGATGTACAGTACTATTTGTAAAGGAAATAATAATTCCGATAAAGCTATTGCTAAAATGATCATAGCTGGATTTACTGGCCAATTAAAGGGATGGTGGGATAATTATCTCAGCCAAACTGATAAAGATGAAATATTAAATACAGTAAAAATTGAAAATAATATCTAAGAAGAGAAAGCAGTTTATACATTAGCCATAAACATAGTTGAGCATTTTACAGGTAGATGGTCAGATAATAGTGAAAATATTCGAACACTTTTACAGAATTTAAAATGTAAAACATTAACTTCATTTAGATGGTACAAAGATGTATTCCTCAGTAGAGTAATGGAACTCCCAGAGTCAAATGATTCTCATTGGAAGTCTAAATTTATAGACGGTCTCCCTATTATTATTATTATTATTATTATTATTATTAATAATAAATTCGGTCATGGGGGATCGAAGAAAATAATAAAAATTTAAATCCGGCCATGAGGCGGTAGGAAGAACCGACCATGTAGGCGGAATGCACAACAGTAAAAAAGTAAATCCGACCATGTAGGCGGAGTGTACAAAATAAAAAGGTAAATCCGACCATGTAGGCGGAATGCAAGAAAGAATATTTTTGATTACGATAAATATAAAGAGAAACGAGTATCATAAGGAAAGGCTGAGTTGGGAACCTTTTACATAGGTTTAAACTAATAGGTATGAATTTTGGTCAGAAAATACCACACTAAAGCCCCAGAATCAACGCCAAAAATTGGCAAAATCGGGTAGCGATGGCAAGGCCGACCTCATTCATACTCATAATTTAAACCGACGACCCAGAGAGCCTTATCATTAAGTTCTCTCAATTTCTCCTTATGTTTATCAGTAATGAAAAATACTCTTTTATATATATATATATATATACATATAGCCATGCTATCTCTGTTATACTTGGATAATTCAGCAGCAGCAACTTAGCCTTGCATTAGGCTAACAAAAACAGAAACAAGAATGGAAATAACGAATGCAAAAATTTAAAGAAGAAAACTTACAGGTGGCTTCTTCTTATGCCAAATGGAAAGTTTTTATAACTAAGGGAAAAGAAAGAAATTACAAGTGGAAATGCCTCAGCTTCAGCACATGAAGGCTTCCGAGGGCTTACAGAAAAAGGGGGGAGAAGGTTCTATTTATAACCAGTGGGTTCGGACTTGAAATCAATTCTTCACGTCCGCATGGCCTCCATCTGCCAAGTGTCCTCTCATTTTCGCCAAGTGTCCTCTCATTTTCGACACGTGTCATTCGGTCAATTTTTGTTGACTTGCCATGCTGTCAGTTCATTTCTTCATGAGTCTGGAGAAGCTACTTCCTTCCGACTCTGATCCCGACTGCTTGTGATCTTCTTTATCTTCAGATGATTCTGAAATGTCCATTTTTTATTTTCCTTTAAGTGTCTCCCGGATTCCTTTAAAAAGATTGTCAAGGAATTCTTCCTGAGAAGATTCTTCAAATGGATTTTGAGCTTCCCCAGCGAGACAAGAAAATTTATTTTCCCCATTTTTGCTTGAGGTCTCCATGGGAGAAGCAATTCCCGAAAGATTCCTTTTCAAATCATTTTCCATTTGTTTGAGGTATCCTCAATCATCTGATTTTTAGTGATTACCCCCTTTTTATTTAGAATTCTCTGGGAGATATGCTCAAAAGGATTGGGTGCCTGATTTTCTTCCTTTTCTGCAAGAACTTTATATTCCTGCAATTTTTCCTCCATCTCATTGATGATCTCTTGACCATAGTATTTCTTGGTCTCGGGATCAATTTGCATTAGCTTGTTCCAGAATTTCGAACAAAACCTCCTTTTTATGCAAGGGATCTTCTGTAGTGTAATTCCTACCTCTGGCAGCCATTTCCAGATCCATGGGATAGAGAATTCAGTGAAAAAAATAGAGTGAAGTCATTCCTTCTATCCATTTCCTTGATTTTTCTGCTTGTATTATTTTCGGCGAATAATTTAGCCATTCTGTATAATATTCCTGGAAGATTTCAGGAAGAATAGTAATTGATGGGCCAAAGCTTATCCACCATTGGTATACCCAATTTGGTATCTCTTGTTGAAAAACTAGTGGACAAATTTTGAAAAACCATGTATGTTTCCTTTTATAATTTTCATAGAGGAAAGCCTTATTGAACGCCTCAACATAATCCCAGTAGTTAAATTTTATTGTATTTTTTAACTCTGAGTGAAAGTATTCTTTTTTCCCTAAGGGGTTAATTCCCCATTCAACAGCAGTGATGAATTTTTTAATTACTGCTTTGGAATAATTAAACTCCTTCCCATTGCTAGAAAATGTGTGATTAATTTCAACACTTTGGGTAGCCTTAAGGATATATTCGTAATGTGCCCTAGGCTTATAGGACCCTGCTGGAAAAGATGCTACATTAAGATACCTCTTCATTAGATACCATGGGTCATTTTCCCACCTCAAGTCATCATTTTCAAAGAGTATAATTATCTCGTCGTGTTCGCTAAATTTGTAATTAACCAATTCATCTTCATCTTCCTGCAACATTTTTGCATAAGAGGCTGATGATTCATCAGTCGTTAATTTCTTATGTTCCTTTTTAAATTCAAGGAACTGTTTGAAGAGTTCATTCTCTTCTTCAGGGATGTTATTAAATTTTCCTATTCCTGAAATATTTTCTCTTACTAAGGCTCTATTCCCATGCCTGACAATATCACCGGCTCGGAACCTACCTCCTCTCTGATTAGAGGAGGAATTTCTTCCTCTTCCCCTTTAGGGGAGCATTCCTGAAAAACAAAGATGATTCATTAGCCCGCATAAAGACCAGCAATTTGCTGATGGTATAGCAAATTTGCTATCCAAAGTTGTTTCATACGATTTTCTGCAGTGATATTTGCATCTGGAAATTGTGTGAGAATATCAGAAATTACTTCCTTGACTTTATTAATTCGTTTTCTGATTATTTTTTGAATTCTTTTTAATCTTGTCTTATATTCAATTGGTTCGTCCCAAAATTTCCAATGGTAAATAGGCCAATGAACTCCATCCATAAAATATCTTTCTCCTATGATCATTTCTTCAATCCAACCATTTGGAATTGTTGAGGAAATATTCATTCCTCTAAATATTTCATTATCAAATTCATCCAGATTTATTTCCATCAATATATTCTCTTGAAAGAAAATCAGGGAGACTATTTGTCTCTCCTTTAATATATTCAGTGGAGAAATTAAATGGGGCAAGATGTGCTTGCCATCTAGCAAACATTTGTTTAGAAACATCATGTTTAAAATCTTTATTAAACATAAATTTAGCAGCAGAACAGTATGTCCTAATAGTGAATTCTTGATTAAGTAAATCATCTTGAAATTTTAAAACACATTTAACAATTGCAAGAACTTCTTTAGCAACCGTAGCATAATTTCTTTGGGCTGCTTTCCATTTCCCTGAATGGAATCTAACTAGGAATTCTTGTTTATTTTCATCAATTTGTTTTAGTATTCCTCCAAATCCAATATCAGAGGCATCTGTTTCAATAATTTTCTTCCAATTTGGATTAGCAAGAGTTAAACATGGTAATGATTTTACCTTTTGTTTAATTAACCTAACTGCTCTTGTATGTTCATTAGTCCATTCTGATGGATTCTTCTTAAGCCTATCATACAATATTGTTGTATCTTGGGCAAGGTTCTTATAGTAGGGGGCTATATAATTTAGACTGCCTAGAAATCTTTGTAGTTGAGTTTTGTCAGTAATTTTATCAGGGAATTTATCAGCGAATTCAATACTTTTATTGATGGGTATAATCTCTCCCTTTTCAATATGATGGCCAAGAAATCTGACTTTTGTTTGAAAAATGCTCATTTTTTATTTTGATAAAACCAAACCATTTTGGATAACTAAGGTTTTAAACATTTCTAAATGCTTAAAATGGTCCTCAATACTATTTGAGAACACTAAGATATCATCAATATAAATAATGATAAAATTAGAGAATTGAGTAAAAATATCATTCATAATATTTTGGAATTCTGAAGGAGCATTTTTTAGTCCAAATGGCATAACATTACATTCATAATGTCCAAATGGGACTGTGAATGCTGTTTTGTATCTATCTGATTCATTTATTTGAATTTGCCAATATCCTGATTTCAAGTCAAATTTTGAGAAAATTATTGCCCTATGTAACCTGTCTAACAAGTCCTTTTTATTAGGAATCGGATACCTTATCCATTTTAAGACTTTATTAAGAGGTTTATAGTTTATTACGAGTCTAGGTTTTTCTCTTTCTTTTTCTGCATGTTTGTTAACATAAAATGCAGTACATGACCATGGTGACTTTGAAGATCTAATTAGTTTTCTCTCAATTAAAGAATTAATTTCATTTTTACATAATTCTAAGTATTCACTATTCATTTGGCATGGTCTTGCCTTAGTGGGGATGTTCGCTTCTGAAAATTCATTTTCATAAGGAAGGTTAACAATATATTTTTTTCTATGCCAAAAAGCATTGGGATGTTCATCACATATTTCTAGTTCAAATTTATTTTGGATCATTTTAATCTTCCCTTGTAATTTAGGATTTTTAAGTAATTCATTTATCTGTATTGAATTTATTTCCTCCTTAATAAAGCATATTTGGTTAGTTTTAGATATTATTAAATCTTTTATTTCATTTATAACCCTGTCTATTGGTTGGGTGATGAACTCAAATTTTATTATTTCATTATCATAGGTTCCTATTATGCCCTTTTCATTAATATTTTTTATCGGAAAAATCTTTTTAAGGAAGGGTGTTCCAAGGATAATTTCATTAGTTAAATCTTTTATTAGCAAGAAGCTTGTTGGAATACATTTTTTATTATTACATATGTAAGCTTTTGGAATTTTAAAGCTTATATTTAGTTTTTGGCCATTGGCAGATGATAAAGAGTGGGTCGTTTTTTCAAAATACCTAGTAGGTATAAGGCCTTCTTTAATACAGTTAATATCTGCTCCACTGTCAACAAGAGCCGTAAATGTTTTCCTAAAATTGTTATTTATTAAGAGATCAATTTTGACATTCCATTTTTGACTAGTGACTATTTCTAAAGTGGATAAAAATTCTTCCTCGTATTTTTCTTCTCCTATTTCCCTATTATTATTTCCTTCTTCTATTTCTTTATTCTTACTAATTTCAATCCTTTCAAGTCTGTTTGTAAGAGACTGGTTGTATCCTTTCAATCCTTTCAAGTCTCTTCTTTTAACTTTTAGTGAAGAGATAAAGAATATTAAAAAATACAACCAGTCTCTTACAAACAGACTTGAAAGGATTGAAATTAGTAAGAATAAAGAAATAGAAGAAGAAAATAATAATAGGGAAATATGAGAAGAAAAATACGAGGAAGAATTTTTATCCACTTTAGAAATAGTCACTAGTAAAAAATGAAATGTCAAAATTGATCTCTTAATAAATAACAATTTTAGGAAAACATTTACGGCTCTTGTTGACAGTGGAGCAGATATTAACTGTATTAAAGAAGGCCTTATACCTACTAGGTATTTTGAAAAAACGACCCACTCTTTATCATCTGCCAATGGCCAAAAACTAAATATAAGCTTTAAAATTCCAAAAGCTTACATATGTAATAATAAAAAATGTATTCCAACAAGCTTCTTGCTAATAAAAGATTTAACTAATGAAATTATCCTTGGAACACCCTGCCTTAAAAAGATTTTTCCGATAAAAAATATTAATGAAAAGGGCATAATAGGAACCTATGATAATGAAATAATAAAATTTGAATTCATCACCCAACCAATAGACAGGGTTATAAATGAAATAAAAGATTTAATAATATCTAAAACTAACCAAATATGCTTTATTAAGGAGGAAATAAATTCAATACAGATAAATGAATTACTTAAAAATCCTAAATTACAAGGGAAGATTAAAATGATCCAAAATAAATTTGAACTAGAAATATGTGATGAACATCCCAATGCTTTTTGGCATAGAAAAAAATATATTGTTAACCTTCCTTATGAAAATGAATTTTCAGAAGCGAACATCCCCACTAAGGCAAGACCATGCCAAATGAATAGTGAATACTTAGAATTATGTAAAAATGAAATTAATTCTTTAATTGAGAAAAAACTAATTAGATCTTCAAAGTCACCATGGTCATGTACTGCATTTTATGTTAACAAACATGCAGAAAAAGAAAGAGGAAAACCTAGACTCGTAATAAACTACAAACCTCTTAATAAAGTCTTAAAATGGATAAGGTATCCGATTCCTAATAAAAAGGACTTGTTAGACAGGTTACATAGGGCAATAATTTTCTCAAAATTTGACTTGAAATCAGGATATTGGCAAATTCAAATAAATGAATCAGATAGATACAAAACAGCATTCACAGTCCCATTTGGACATTATGAATGGAATGTTATGCCATTTGGACTAAAAAATGCTCCTTCAGAATTCCAAAATATTATGAATGATATTTTTAATCAATTCTCTAATTTTATCATTGTTTATATTGATGATATCTTAGTGTTCTCAAATAGTATTGAGGACCATTTTAAGCATTTAGAAATGTTTAAAACCTTAGTTATCCAAAAAGGTTTGGTTTTATCAAAATCAAAAATGAGCATTTTTCAAACAAAAGTCAGATTTCTTGGCCATCATATTGAAAAGGGAGAGATTATACCCATCAATAGAAGTATTGAATTCGCTGATAAATTCCCTGATAAAATTACTGACAAAACTCAACTACCAAGATTTCTAGACAGTCTAAATTATATAGCCCCCTACTATAAGAACCTTGCCCAAGATACAGCAATATTGTATGATAGGCTTAAGAAGAATCCATCAGAATGGACTAATGAACATACAAGAGCAGTTAGGTTAATTAAACAAAAGGTAAAATCATTACCATGTTTAACTCTTGCTAATCCAAATTGGAAGAAAATTATTGAAACAGATGCCTCTGATATTGGATTTGGAGGAATACTAAAACAAATTGATGAAAATAAACAAGAATTCCTAGTTAGATTCCATTCAGGGAAATGGAAAGCAGCCCAAAGAAATTATGCTACGGTTGCTAAAGAAGTTCTTGCAATTGTTAAATGTGTTTTAAAATTTCAAGATGATTTACTTAATCAAGGAATTTAGATCAACTAAATAAATGGTCAATTCCTAAAGTAAATCCTAGATTAATTTACAATTTCGGAAGATTTGATTTCTGGAAAACTAAACAGGTAGTAAAAACTACTGAAGAATCTATCACTCTTGATAATGAGGAAAAAGTAATAAAACTTTTGGATTCTATGGATATAAGGCATTACCAAGAAGAATATAAATTTTTACATATTGGTCTTGTTCAAATAGCCTTTAAGCCTCTAACATTAGAAGGTTTACCAGAAAGCTTTTTAGCTGCCCTAAGAGATGCCAGAAATTTAGACTGGAAGAAATCTCTAATAGGAATAATCCAATCTAGTCTAGCCCATGGGCCAGTATTTTTTAATGTTTACCCAAATCTACAGTTATCTATGTCGGATGTTAATATACTTGATGCACTAACGTTAAATGTTAAGACCCATGGATATAATTATACACCTGGATCAGAATTAATATGTATATGTTATAGAATTTACTATAAGCTTCTCCATACACTCAATCCTAATTGTAAGACACAAGATAATAAAACTCTTGAACAAACAGTATTCTTTGAAACAAATTTACAGAATTCAAGAATTAATACTAGGAGACAAATAAAATGGAGCGAAGTAGAGTTTCCAGAACATTGGGTAATTGAGAAGGAGGTCCCCATTAGAAGTAATACTGAAAGAATTTTCTAAAAAAAGGTGGGAACCCTTTAGAAAATGGTTTTTTAAAAATTTCCCTCCTGACAAACAAAATGAGATTTCAAACTAATTCTATAAGGAACTATCTGTATGGAATAAGAAAGTTACCTTTGTTCCATGGTTTATAACCAAATATTCAAAACAATATTTAAATGTGTTAGAGAGAAAATATTTCCTAGAAAATGGGAAAATCCTTAATAATGTCTTTCCCCCTCAACAACCTTTCAAAATGAATTCTAATGAAACTGAGATTAATTTTAAAGCATTTTCCAGATTAATTGAAGATAACACCTTAATAGTTACAATAACAAAAATAAATGAGTTACTAAAGAAGCAAAATTATGCCAACTTATACTTAAATGTTATAGGAGAACAAATTATGGAATTAAATAATAAGATAGATAAGATTATGGAGTGGCAAAAGAATTGGCAAAAGGAAATTAACTCAACTAAAACAATAGTTGAAGAGACAAGAGGAGAAATTATCGCAAGACCCTCAATACAACCACCCCCAGATATTGTAGGTTTTAATTTAAAACCTATAGGAGACCTAGAAAAGCTATTAGATCAGAAATTTAAAACTCTAAAATTAAATACTCTAAATAATGAAGGAGATCCTCAGGATTATGAAGACGAATTTATGGAGGAAATTAACAAAATAGAAAAATTCGCCAGGAAGCCAATGCAAACCAAATTTTATTGTCCTAGGCCAACACCCCAAGATGTCCTTTATGAAGAACAAGAGATAATTGACCAAAATAGTTATAATGGGAAACAAATTTATGAATGGAACATTGATGGATTTACAGAAAGACAAATTTACAATACTATACATAGAATGATGATGTACAGTACTATTTGTAAAGGAAATAATAATTCCGATAAAGCTATTGCTAAAATGATCATAGCTGGATTTACTGGCCAATTAAAGGCATGGTGGGATAATTATCTCAGCCAAACTGATAAAGATGAAATATTAAATACAGTAAAAATTGAAAATAATATCTCAGAAGAGAAAGCAGTTTATATATTAGCCATAAACATAGTTGAGCATTTTACAGGTAGATGGTCAGATAATAGTGAAAATATTCGAACACTTTTACAGAATTTAAAATGTAAAACATTAACTTCATTTAGATGGTACAAAGATGTATTCCTCAGTAGAGTAATGGAACTCCCAGAGTCAAATGATTCTCATTGGAAGTCTAAATTTATAGACGGCCTCCCCCATCTTTTTGCAGAAAGGGTTAGAAATGTCCTAAGAAAAGGAGACCTGCACATAAACTATAATCAATATACGTATGGGAAGTTTATTGGAACCTGCATTCAGGAAGAATTAAATTTATGCAACGAAATTAGATTAAACAAACAAATTAAAAGGCAAAATTTGACAGAGAAAAGCCAATTAGGACAGTTTTGTGCCCAATTTGGGATGGAAATGAAACTATCCGATAAATCAAAAATCTCTAGGAATAGAACTTCGAGGTTTAAGGAAAAAAGGTACAAAAAGAGAAAATTTAGAAAAGAAATAAATAAAGAAAAAGACTTAGCTAGAAAGAATGAATGGAAGGCTAAGAATAATACCACAAAGAAAATAAGAAGATGCTATATTTGTGGAGAAACAGATCATCTTGCTAATAGATGCAGAAACAAAAAAGCTAGAAGGCTGAAAAAGAAAATAAATAATCTTAATTTACAAGAAGAAGAAAAACAAGAAATACTCAATGTAATATTTTCAGAAAAAGAAGAATCCTCTGAATCAGAAGAATCGGAAGAGCAAAATGAACTTAAAAATATCGAAGAGAATTTTGAATATTCATCAACCACTTCTGAATCTGAAGAAAAAGAGCCATCTTGCTCATGTAGGCAAGAAGATAATTCACATCAAGAATTTTATGAATTAATGGCAAAATTTAAAGAAATGGGAAAAATAAATGTTCTCACAGATAATCATATTATTGAATTACTTAGGGAAATAAAGGATCCTGAAGTTAGGGACATTATCCTAAGCAAGATTGATAGTAATAATGCCTCCACATCTGAGCCTATCCCATTTCATGATAGGACTATTAATAAACCCTTTGAACCATATACAATAGCTGAGGTCAAGAAATTACTTAATGAAAAACATTCCATTAAAGATAACCCCTCTACTATAGAGGATCTCAAAATTGAAGTCGAAAAGTTAAAAGAAGAGATAAAGAATATTAAAAAATACAACCAGTCTCTTACAAACAGACTTGAAAGGATTGAAATTAGTAAGAATAAAGAAATAGAAGAAGAAAATAATAATAGGGAAATAGGAGAAGAAAAATACGAGGAATAATTTTTATCCACTTTAGAAATAGTCACTAGTCAAAAATGAAATGTCAAAATTGATCTCTTAATAAATAACAATTTTAGGAAAACATTTACGGCTCTTGTTGACAGTGGAGCAGATATTAACTGTATTAAACAAGGCCTTATACCTACTAGGTATTTTGAAAAAACGACCCACTCTTTATCATCTGCCAATGGCCAAAAACTAAATATAAGCTTTAAAATTCCAAAAGCTTACATATGTAATAATAAAAAATGTATTCCAACAAGCTTCTTGCTAATAAAAGATTTAACTAATGAAATTATCCTTGGAACACCCTTCCTTAAAAAGATTTTTCCGATAAAAAATATTAATGAAAAGGGCATAATAGGAACCTATGATAATGAAATAATAAAATTTGAATTCATCACCCAACCAATAGACAGGGTTATAAATGAAATAAAAGATTTAATAATATCTAAAACTAACCAAATATGCTTTATTAAGGAGGAAATAAATTCAATACAGATAAATGAATTACTTAAAAATCCTAAATTACAAGGGAAGATTAAAATGATCCAAAATAAATTTGAACTAGAAATATGTGATGAACATCCCAATGCTTTTTGGCATAGAAAAAAATATATTGTTAACCTTCCTTATGAAAATGAATTTTCAGAAGCGAACATCCCCACTAAGGCAAGACCATGCCAAATGAATAGTGAATACTTAAAATTATGTAAAAATGAAATTAATTCTTTAATTGAGAAAAAACTAATTAGATCTTCAAAGTCACCATGGTCATGTACTGCATTTTATGTTAACAAACATGCAGAAAAAGAAAGAGGAAAACCTAGACTCGTAATAAACTACAAACCTCTTAATAAAGTCTTAAAATGGATAAGGTATCCGATTCCTAATAAAAAGGACTTGTTAGACAGGTTACATAGGGCAATAATTTTCTCAAAATTTGACTTGAAATCAGGATATTGGCAAATTCAAATAAATGAATCAGATAGATACAAAACAGCATTCACAGTCCCATTTGGACATTATGAATGGAATGTTATGCCATTTGGACTAAAAAATGCTCCTTCAAAATTCCAAAATATTATGAATGATATTTTTAATCAATTCTCTAATTTTATCATTGTTTATATTGATGATATCTTAGTGTTCTCAAATAGTATTGAGGACCATTTTAAGCATTTAGAAATGTTTAAAACCTTAGTTATCCAAAATGGTTTGGTTTTATCAAAATAAAAAATGAGCATTTTTCAAACAAAAGTCAGATTTCTTGGCCATCATATTGAAAAGGGAGAGATTATACCCATCAATAAAAGTATTGAATTCGCTGATAAATTCCCTGATAAAATTACTGACAAAACTCAACTACAAAGATTTCTAGGCAGTCTAAATTATATAGCCCCCTACTATAAGAACCTTGCCCAAGATACAGCAATATTGTATGATAGGCTTAAGAAGAATCCATCAGAATGGACTAATGAACATACAAGAGCAGTTAGGTTAATTAAACAAAAGGTAAAATCATTACCATGTTTAACTCTTGCTAATCCAAATTGGAAGAAAATTATTGAAACAGATGCCTCTGATATTGGATTTGGAGGAATACTAAAACAAATTGATGAAAATAAACAAGAATTCCTAGTTAGATTCCATTCAGGGAAATGGAAAGCAGCCCAAAGAAATTATGCTACGGTTGCTAAAGAAGTTCTTGCAATTGTTAAATGTGTTTTAAAATTTCAAGATGATTTACTTAATCAAGAATTCACTATTAGGACAGATTGTTCTGCTGCTAAATTTATGTTTAATAAAGATTTTAAACATGATGTTTCTAAACAAATGTTTGCTAGATGGCAAGCACATCTTGCCCCATTTAATTTCTCCATTGAATATATTAAAGGAGAGACAAATAGTCTCCCTGATTTCCTTTCAAGAGAATATATTGATGGAAATAAATCTGGATGAATTTGATAATGAAATATTTAGAGGAATGAATATTTCCTCAACAATTCCAAATGGTTGGATTGAAGAAATGATCATAGGAGAAAGATATTTTATGGATGGAGTTCATTGGCCTATTTACCATTGGAAATTGTGGGACGAACCAATTGAATATAAGACAAGATTAAAAAGAATTCAAAAAATAATCAGAAAACAAATTAATAAAGTCAAGGAAGTAATTTCTGATATTCTCACACAATTTCCAGATGCAAATGTCACTGCAGAAAATCGTATGAAACAACTTTGGATAGCAAATTTGCTATACCATCAGCAAATTGCTGGTCTTTATGCGGGCTAATGAATCATCTTTGTTTTTTCAGGAATGCTCCCCCAAAGGGGAAGAGGAAGAAATTCCTCCTCTAATCAGAGAGGAGGTAGGTTCCGAGCCGGTGATATTGTCAGGCATGGGAAATAGAGCCTTAGTAAGAGAAAATATTTCAGGAATAGGAAAATTTAATAACATCCCTGAAGAAGAGAATGAACTCTTCAAACAGTTCCTTGAATTTAAAAAGGAACATAAGAAATTAACGACTGATGAATCATCAGCCTCTTATGCAAAAATGTTGCAGGAAGATGAAGATGAATTGGTTAATTACAAATTTAGCGAACACGACGAGATAATTATACTCCTTGAAAATGATGACTTGAGGTGGGAAAATGACCCATGGTATCTAATGAAGAGGTATCTTAATGTAGCATCTTTTCCAGCAGGGTCCTATAAGCCTAAGGCACATTACGAATATATCCTTAAGGCTACCCAAAGTGTTGAAATTAATCACACATTTTCTAGCAATGGGAAGGAGTTCAATTATTCCAAAGCAGTAATTAAAAAATTCATCACTGCTGTTGAATGGGGAATTAACCCCTTAGGGGAAAAAGAATACTTTCACTCAGAGTTAAAAAATACAATAAAATTTAACTACTGGGATTATGTTGAGGCGTTCAATAAGGCTTTCCTCTATGAAAATTATAAAAGGAAACATACATGGTTTTTCAAAATTTGTCCACTAGTTTTTCAACAAGAGATACCAAATTGGGTATACCAATGGTGGATAAGCTTCGGCCCATCAATTACTATTCTTCCTGAAATCTTCCATGAATATTATACAGAATGGCTAAATTATTCGCCGAAAATAATACAAGCAGAAAAATCAAGGAAATGGATAGAAGGAATGGCTTCACTCTATTTTTTTCACTGAATTCTCTATCCCATGGATCTGGAAATGGCTGCCAGAGGTAGGAATTACCCTACAGAAAATCCCTTGCATAAAAAGGAGGTTTTGTTCGAAATTCTGGAACAAGCTAATGCAAATTGATCCCGAGACCAAGAAATACTATGGTCAAGAGATCATCAATGAGATGGAGGAAAAATTGCAGGAATATAAAGTTCTTGCAGAAAAGGAAGAAAATCAAGCACCCAATCCTTTTGAGCATATCTCCCAGAGAATTCTGAATAAGAAGGGGGTAAGCACTAAAAATCAGATGATTGAGGAATATCTCAAACAAATGGAAAATGATTTGAAAAGGAATCTTTCGGGAATTGCTTCTCCCATGGAGACCTCAAGCAAAAATGGGGAAAATAAATTTTCTTGTCTCGCTGGGGAAGCTCAAAATCCATTTGAAGAATCTTCTCAGGAAGAATTCCTTGACAATCTTTTTAAAGGAATCCGGGAGACACTTAAAGAAAAATAAAAAATGGACATTTCAGAATCATCTGAAGATAAAGAAGATCACAAGCAGTCGGGATCAGAGTCGGAAGGAAGTAGCTTCTCCAGACTCATGAAGAAATGAACTGACAGCATGGCAAGTCAACAAAAATTGACCGAATGACACGTGTCGAAAATGAGAGGACACTTGGCAAAAATGAGAGGACACTTGGCAGATGGAGGCCATGCGGACGTGAAGAATTGATTTCAAGTCCGAACCCACTGGTTATAAATAGAACCTTCTCCCCCCTTTTTCTGTAAGCCCTCGGAAGCCTTCATGTGCTGAAGCTGAGGCATTTCCACTTGTAATTTCTTTCTTTTCCCTTAGTTATAAAAACTTTCCATTTGGCATAAGAAGAAGCCACCTGTAAGTTTTCTTCTTTAAATTTTTGCATTCGTTATTTCCATTCTTTTTTGGGTGAATTGTAAGTTTTCATTCATCCGTAATATTTACAAGGTACTCCGGGCATACCCGGAGAAATACAATGGACCCACACTAAAGTTTAAAGAGCAATTAAACCGTGCGGGAAAAGTGACAAGAGGACCCTATAGACAGTGATCTTCACGGAAATAATAAGGCCCTCGGGATTGGGTACTACACCCTCAAAAATGAATTCGTTACGATGCCGCCAAAGGGTGTAGACTGTGCATGACAAAGCGAGGTGTCGTGCTTTGTTATGAACGGAGGATCCGGTTTTCTCCTTCTTGAGCCATTTCACCGCACTGTGCAAGGTGGACATACGTCGGTTGATCCCAAGCCATACTCGGATATGTGACCAAACGTAGGTGCTAAACGGGCACTCAAAGAAAAGGTGTTTAGCCGATTCTTTGGTGTTGATGCAAAGTGAACATAAGTCCTCCTCATGGAGGAACTCGAGTCTGTCCCGTGTAGCCAATCTGTTGCGCAGACCAAGCCACATGATGAACGAGTACTTCGGCGGGATGAAAGCCTTCCAAATAGCTGCTTTCCAAGGCTGCCTTGCAAGTTTTGGCCTGAAGTACTCATAGGCTTTCGACGTCTGGAGTCCCTTTAGGGTGGACCATCTCGTCATCTGCTCAATCGCTGCCTCTGAAGACCCAAATTCGGTGATCATCCTGTTGCGGATTTCGGCAAGCCGTTGAAGGAGTGGAGAATCCCCCTTTGTTAGCCTAATGCAAGGCTAAGTTGCTGCTGCTGAATTATCCAAGTATAACAGAGATAGCATGGCTATATGTATATATATATATATAAGAGTATTTTTCATTACTGATAAACATAAGGAGAAATTGAGAGAACTTAATGATAAGGCTCTCTGGGTCGTCGGTTTAAATTATGAGTATGAATGAGGTCGACCTTGCCATTTACGTCCTTCCTAATTTTCTTAATTAATAGAAATTGTCCCAAAATATTATAACGAACTCCAATTTAATCCGTTCAAGTTTTATTATATTCCAATTATGACCCATAATTTAGTGGCTAATTAACTAAATTTTACAAAAATTTATCAATTAATCCTACAATTATGTATTATAATATTTGGGGCGTCACAATCTTTGAGCCAACAGGTGGACGAGGTCCTTAAGATCCTTCCCAATCTACACAAGGGCCTTGCGGATCTGAGGGTAGAAATTACAGATCTGAAGAGAAATCAAAGGAAGAACCTTGAGACATCAAAATCCAAACAAGAGCGAATCAGGGACGCACTTGGAACAGTATCTTTTATATACCAGAAGGGGAAGGCCACAAAGATTCCAAAGCCAAAGTCTAGAGAAGATCTGATTATCGCATCTATCATATCTATAAAATAATGGAGGTAACAAGAGCGGATCTATCAGATCTATAAGAATTGGCAAAATCTTTTTCCCAACTCGGGATTGTGGATTTAGTGATTATTCAAACCAATGAAATTACTCCAGCACTAACACTGCCGGAGGAAAGTACATGTTCTAATGATCCTCCACTGGATCAACCGATGAGAGAAAGTGCGGATTTCCACACTAATGCCACTCCAATGTTTGGGGGAACAAGGCTAAAGAAAAATCCAGAAAGAAATCCAAAAAGAGTGCCTGAAAATACACCTTGGGCAAGGACCATGCTCCAGCCCTTACATCCATATGGTGCTATATTGAACCTGGATATTATCGATTTCTGAAATTGATAGACCAATGGGTTGTAGCCATCAAGATAGCAGCAACTACTTTAGAGCTCGACAAGGAAAACTTCATAAAGCTTGTGGAGTTGAGCTTGATAAGATCGGATGGGATAATACCCCAAAAGATACCAAAGCCAATATCCTTGCCGGAGATTCAAAAGGCGCGATAGCAGACCGGCTAGGAATGCTTATCAAGATACACTTCATCGGAGATGGATACTTCGAAGGAAGTAGAGTAGAAAAGGCTAGAGAATATGCACAAGCTCTCTTCAGCCTTGATTAAGAAGTATTTGCGCAGTAGATGAATATATCTATTGGTTCCTCAAGTATTTCTTCCAAAGTGGAGTAGCAACATAGGTAACAGCTCCAATGTTCTTCGCAAAAATATGCAGTCCATGGAGGAAAATATTGATTCAGTCATACAAAGTACCTGAAGGACAGCTAGATTCAGTGGCACAAAAAATATCTTTCCTTAAAGATAAACTGAAGGATTGGTGTTATCGAGCATCCATCTAAAAGAATATGAAAAGACTAAGAGGTAAAATCAAACGAACTCCTCTCTGTTGTGATAACAATAATTTTCCAACTGTTATAGGAGAATCAAGCGAGCCAAGGAAAAGAAGGAAGCAAAGTAGTAACTCCTACCCCAGGACTTCCAAAAACCTTTTCCCGATGGAGATCATGGTGGTCCAAGTCCAAAGCCAGAACATACATATAAATCTAGACAAAGAATAGGACCAACAAGGGCTTCATCCCAAGGATCTAGACGAACAAATGCAAGATCCACCGGAAGAACCCCTACAAGAAGAACTTTCAGACGATCACAAACCCGAGCCAATGAAAGTTTCAAAGACAGCAATTGCTGGACCTGCAGAGCAAAAGGACATATATCCCCCGACTGCCCGCAGAAACGTGGTGAATTGCGAAAATTTGAAGCCACGGATTATATTCTAGATGCAGTTTATTATGGTAATTTGGTACCCATCTACCAATTCGAAGATCTTCCTTCAAACGAAAGCGTACAATACAGACTGATTCGGATGGATCTTCAACCAAGTCAGAATAATTACAACGAGGGAGATAGGCTTCAAACTTTCGAATACCTATCAAGGTTCTTTTACATAATGATGGTGTCAAATAAAATCATAAAAATAATCATGCAACAAAATTCCAACTTCAGCCCATACGATGGATTTAGGATTGGAGGAATTGGGAAAGTCCTGAACCAGATAGGACTGAACCAAAGGAAGCATCACATAATCTACAAAGTAAGTTCAGGTGAGTTTGCTATACCTATGGAACTTATTGGTAATGTGATGGAGATGCACTTAATTCCTAAAGAACAAATTCTTGAAGAATTAAGTAAGCTTAGAGAAGAAGTAGATGTTATTATGAAATAGATCCACAGAGGAACTATTGAAGTAGTAATAAAGCAACTTTTAAGGAAAGAATTGATTCAAAAATAGATTTATCGATAATGGATAGAAGAATCAATAATTTAAGTGATCGTTGTCTTGAAACAATGATAGGAAATCTGTATGCAGGAAAATTGATATTTGACATTAATCCTAGAATTGCATACAACCTAGCAAACCAAGATTTCAGTAGAGTTTTAACCCTTCAACAAGATTTTAAGAGAAAAGATCTAATGAAAGAAGGTAACAGACCATATTTTATAACTTATAAAATAGCTTATGCCCTTTCCAATACGCATCATTTAGATTTGTTTCTTAGGAAGGAGTATATTGAAATTCCTAGAATTTTCAAGGAATTCGCCAAGGTAATGACACCAAATCCTATTAAGATACCTATAATAGGTGGTGTTGATATCATCATAAAAGATCACCCAGTTTTAGATAGAACACTTAGCTCTAGAATTGAGTTCAGTAGCAGGATGTCCTTTTCGAAAGATAGGATTACAGGCTACAATGGAAACGAGAAAGAGTTATTAAAAGCTTTAACTCCTCAAGAGATTAGGGTAGATAACGTAAAACTTAGATGCTCTGAAGGATGGAAGAAATACAAATTATATTTGACATCACTAAGAAAGAATTTTTTTTTCCCTTGTGATGACTTATATAATTTGCAGCAACCTATTGTTGGGAATTATGAAGGTATGTTAGAAATAGCAGGTCATGAAAGTTTAGTCACAGGTGTTGCAGGACGAGAAAACGAGAGTGTGATTTTGGGGTTAAGTTTCCTCGAAGATCATAAACTATGGGGAAGAAAAGATAAGGGAATGGAATTCAATCTTGATGATGTTACCAGAAGGATTGAATGACGAGTCCATTTTCTATATACATATATATAGGTATGTTGTATAATCAATATAAGACAGAGTATTTTGCAGCTTATATTGTTTCAGGATCAGGAATTTGCACGACAAAACCTGGAGTTTTCCCTATTACCCGTTATTGCAGGAAGAGATTTTTCACAAAAAATCCTAATACTCAGTAAAGGAATACGAGAAGTTAAGATCATGATCTAAGGAGCATTTAGATCGCCCTGGTTTAGGGTAAAAACACCTCCTATTTACTTTCATGGTACATGTGTTGATATCTTGTTAGGTAACAATTTCATTCAAATATTTGCAAGATATATGCAAGATAACCAGAGGAATCTGTTAATCTTTACTACTAACTGTGGTAGTGAGATACAAGTGTTGCGAAGAGAAAAGGCAGTTAACATGATAATGTCAATAAATTTTCGCAACAAACGTGGTGATTTTGATGCCAGATTAACCATCCAAAAATACAGGATAAGAGAAAATTTGGTAAGGTCCTTTTGTCTTTCAGGCAATAGGGACTCATAGACAGCGATAGCTTCTATAAGGAATTCGATGAGGAGATTGTGAACCTTAAAAAAACACTAATGGAAATGAAATCACTAGATATTAACGAGGAATGCATGCTTTCTCTTGAGAATGTCAAGAAGCTTATCTAGATGATCTTCAGTAAAAATCCTCTGGTATGGTGGGATAAGAACAAGATCGAAGCTACTCTAAAGCTCAAGGAAGAGTGCAAGTACGAGTACGTTCGATACAATTCTATCTAGATGAACATGGAAGACAAGAAAGATATGTAGATGATTATCAAAGAGCATATCAGTCTTGGACTCATCGAACCTTGAATCTCTACCTACAGCAGCCCTGGTTTTCTGGTAAGGCACCATGGTGAGATTAAGAGAGGTAAACCCAGGTTGGTAATTAACTATCAAGGCATTAATAAGATATTAGAGTTTGATGGTTATTACATTGCTAGTAGAGAACACTTAATTGATTATATTAAAGGGGCAAAAGTGTTTTCAAAATTTGATTGCAATCTAGGTTTTATCAGATTAAGATGGAGAGTGAATAAACAAAAATTACTTCATTCTCCACACCACAGGGACAATATATCTGAAATGTGCTTCCAATGGGTTTAGCACCCCAAATATTTCAAAGAAAAATGGATAATCTTTTTAAAGATTATTTTGAGTTCATGTTTGTCTCTATTAACGACATATTAATTGCATCCAAAAATATGAAAGAACATATTAAATATTTTGAAATATTTTCGAATACATGTCATAAAGAAGGTTTAGTACTTTCTGAAAAGAAACCACTATAGCTGTCAATAAAATTGAATTTCTAGGAATTCTTATTAAAGAAACAAGGATGTTACAGGAGCATATTGTGGAGAAAATCCGCAATTTTCCAGACGTGCTCAAAGACAAGAAGCATTTGCAGAACTTCTTGGAAGTTGTTAATTTTGCAGGTATCTTCATTAAGGATCTTGCAAGATATAGAAAGGATTTCCAATCACTTTTGAAAGAAACGAAGAGTTCAAAGTAGAAATAGGAAGAAATCTACACAAAAAGGGTTCGTGAGCTGAAACAAGTTAGCCTGCCAAAGCTTGCTATACTATAGGACGAGGATGAATTGGTAGTATATACAGATGCCAATGATTAAAGATGGGCAGCAGCGCTCATGAACAAGAAAACTACAAGGGAAGAACCTTGTAGATATACAGGAGGGTTGTTCTTAGAACAACAAGCCAAAGTTTGGAACATCAATAAGAAAGAATTCTTTGCGATTTGGAAGGCTTTTAAAAAATAGCCTTTATTTTTACTTGCTAAAAGAATTTATTTTAAAAGTTGATAATACTAATGTCAAAGCTTTCTTAAAGAATAAATTAGAATAAAAAATAGATGGCAAGCTGAATGCCAATATTATTGTTATAATGTTGTCGTTATAAAATCTCATGAAAACGTTCTTGCAGATTTCCTGACAAGAGATGGAGGCATATGAAGCAAACTCCATCATGTTGAGACTCAAGCACCTTGGGGAAAACCTCGAGGAGCTTGACAGAAAGTTCGGAGAGCTAGCGGTTAATGTCCATGTTGCCGGACAAATCCAAAAAGCTGATCTAGACACTGTCGAGGTTGCAATAAGGAGACCTTATTAGCATCCACCTCGCTACGGAACAACCTATGAGAACCAATTCGGAAAGCGTCACCTTCTGGGATGACTCACGAGTTAAGGGAGCATGACCCAAAACATGCCTCTAGAGTACATGCCTCTAGACCTGCAGTGTCGGATTCAAGTACCGATTGCACAAGGCTATCACCAGACTCTGGTGAAAACGGCAACAATTGAGTCACAGGAAGTGGAAACACCTGATGATTTAAGTCAACCCAGCACCTTTGTGGTTAAAGAGGGAGAGATTAGCCTTAGGCCGATGACAGGCACCTCTAAGGTTAATACTAACGAGTTAATATCTTCTTCTGCTTGGCAGGACTACCAGCGTATGTGGGAAAAATTAATTTTCCGCAAAGGAGTAAACCCAGGCAAGACCATTATAGAAACATCCGAAAAATGTAATAGGGTAAGGATGTTAGAAGGGTCAAAACCAAAAGAAGTTTGAGAATGGTATGATTTTGGAGCTCTTGTTTTAGTTCATACTATGTCACCAAGTTTTTCGAAAATCTCAAAACTTCCGGAGTGGATTAGTGGGGCGGTTTTTTATTCATGAAAAAATAACCCCCACTTAAAGAGATGCGATATTCTGGAGATAAAGTTTGTATTTGTTGCTCCAGAAACGGCAGGAAAGGGGTCTCATCCAACATTTTATTTCATGAAATTGCAGAGGCCAGACATGGTGACTTTCAACAAGATCAAAGCCACCTCAGACGAAGCTCCCCTGGTATCAACCATTACTGAAGACAGCATCTCTACTAAAAAAGCTTGGGGATTATGGGTCTGTCTCACGGAGATGAACAAAGTCAAATATCAGTTTAAAATCTTCTCGAACAAAGTGAATGGATCGTTTTAGTTAAATTTCATGACAGGAAAAAGCACTGAGTTCACAGAAAGCTTATTCGAGAAAGAGAATGTTAATTTGGGAAAATAAGCTGCCAGCGACCGAAGCTACAACAATGAAGACGTGCAATATGTTGCATGTTGGGCAATGACATAACCATTTGTGTCCCTGTTGCGAAAAACAAGAAAAGCCCTGTTCGGGTCACGAAAAACAAACCCGAACCGGACCAAGACAAGGGTAATAGTAGTAGTAGTAGTAGTAGTAATACTAATAAATATAATAATAGTAGTAGTAGTAGTAGTAATACTAATAAATATAATAATAGTAGTAGTAGTAATAATAATAATACAAAAAGCCAAAAACCCATCATTGTGTTTGGATTTGCGTTTTAGTTGTTTTGTTTTGTGTTTTGAAAATAGAGAGAGAAAAATAAAGATAAGTAAGTGTGTGATGAAAATAGATGATATATTTGGATTTGTGTTTTTGGATAATTTAAAATATTTTAAAATAAGTGGTGTAGATATCATGTTGGGATTTGAGATACAAAAATCATTGTTCATTGTCAAATTATATATTTTTATATATAAATATATATATAAATATTTTATGTTTAATGTTGTATTTTTTATAGATAAAAATTAGTATTTATTATCAAATTATGTCTGTTTTATATATATAAAAAATACACAAATAAGACGTAAATATACAAAAATAAACATTGATGTGTTTTATGTAGTCACAAAAAATAGGAGAAAACAAATCCAAACAAAGGCATCTCTTTCTCTCTCTTGTTCTCGTTTCTTCTTCCTCTTTCTTTCTCTCTTTCTCTTTCTATCTCCATTCTTTCTCCTCTCTCATTTCTTCGCCAAACCCATCTCAGTTCAACTTGCTCGAACAGGTGATAATTGTAGAATCGCCCCCGATGAGCAACGAGTTGAATATGAACGACGCTGAATATTCACAAATTTGCGATGCCGGTGGGTCGAACTTTGGATATGGTTCACCGGCCTATGTTACCGGATGGATGTACGTCAATCAAAATAGTCAAATGTGTGGTCCTTACATTCAGCACCAGCTGTACGAGGGTTTATACACTGGTTTTTTGCCGGAGGAGCTCCCTGTTTACCCCGTCCTGAACGGGAATCTCCTCAATCCTGTGCCCCTCAACTACTTTAAGCAATTTCCTGACCATGTTGCTACCGGCTTTGTTTACTTAAATGTGCCTGCCCCTCGCGTAAAAGAGTCTAGAAATGATTGCCATGGTTCCAATGACCAGAAACTAATCCCTGAGAAGAGCGATATAGATGTAAAGTTCCCACTGGTATGGAGGATTGCTTAGACAATGATTTTATGACTTTAAAAGTTTCCTATGACATTCAACTTGTTGTAATTTTGTTATATCGTTCAAATTACAGTCAGGAGATGAATCTTGCTGGCTGTTTGAGGATGAGGAGGGAAGAAAGCATGGACCACACTCTCTGACTGAGCTTTACTCATGGTGTCACTGTGGATATATCCGTAATTCACTATTGGTGATTAACTGTAGTATTTTCAAGTTGGGATAAAATCTATTTTGTGCAAGTAATTATGAATGATTTTGTCATCTCGTTCAGTCTGTCAGAAAAAATTAGCTCCCCTATGCATATAGTTTCCTGAAGATTTGCTGTTCCCTACATTTATAGTAATTGTTTCTTTGCTTTTTTGGAGTTATCTGTCCGGTCGAACCCGGGAAATTTTTGTTGGTTGTCTTTTTGCTGCTTAAAAGATTCTAAAGAGTTACTTCACTATTGATACATGTTCCACTTTAATAGGAAGACTGGTGGATGATCCGACTGTGTCATCTTCGGGATCATCTTAAATAGAAAAATATCAGAAGGCGTCGAATGGACGGAGGTTGCATGGAGGCAATAAGTCTTCTGTTTTGAACATGGCATTTCTTTTGTTTATGTAGAATTCACCTATCCTTTATCACCTTTTGTTCCTTTGTCAAGTTCAATGGTCAAACGAATGATTCATTTATTTATCCATTCTCAAATAATGCAGCATCTGCAGCCTGATATGTTTTATTAGTAATTTTTGACGCTTCCGTAAAACAGGAGGAGAAAAGTTAAGATGGTTCGCTTTTGTCTGCATCTGTGATTTGTTATACTTGAGTTATCTCCTTCAAGTTGTATATGTGACTTTCTATGCACAGCTTTAAGTTGATGAGACCAGTTCTTGAATGAGAAGCTCAAGAGATCTGTGGATCCCTCTTGACCTTTTTGTATATGTTCTGCTCTATGAGGGCTGTGTCAAAGTGTTAAGCAATCATGCATTGTCATGGGATTCTGAGACTTGAATTTCCACTACAGTTTTAGGAAATAAATACAATACTCGCCAGATATTATTAAATGTAACTTTTAACATCTTTAGTCTCAAAGATTTAGTCGACAATTGTATGTCATTTCATGCTTATATTTTCCCAGTATTCTCCTGCAGATGTGAGAGTTTTAGCTAGTGCTTTAAGAACTGTCCTTTGGGAACACACAGGCTGAGCGGTAGTTATGCCTTGCGGCAATACAAGGGCGCTTGCGCCCTTGGCTTTGTAGGGCCATGCCATTACTTCCCCAAAGCTCCTTACTGATTGGGCATATGTGTGATTGAAAAGGTTTCTTGAAGGCCCAGAATTTGTTATTCAATACCTTACTTATATTTTTTTTTAAAAAAAATCAGATTTCTCGGGGCATTTGCTCTTCCCTGAGACATATGAAACACCTTAGCCATCGATACCGCCTTTTAAAACACTGGTTTAAACTCTATCCGTAGTTGACTTCAAGTTTTTGCTTATGTAAAGCTTCATCTTCTGATCCTGCTCTATTGTGTTGCTGTCTTTTTTCCCCTTAAGCCATTCCTTATTGATCATGTCATGGTACTTTGGTGCAGATATATCATGCTGATAATAAGTACAAACCCTTGGATTTGGATTCACTGTTAAACACTTGGCGAACAGCTAGACATGGAGCTGTATTTGGGCATGACGTGAATGACCAACTCACTGGCTCAGCATTTAACTTGATATCTGAGATTTCTGAAGAAGTTTGTTTGCAGCTTCACTTTGGGATCATGAAAACAGCACGTAAAGTTGTACTTGATGAGATAGTTAGCTGCATAATTTCTGATTCTCTTGCCACCAAGAAAAGTAACAAGAATCATAACATTGAACCACTTATTCACGATGCCAAATCCTGTTGTTCTTATCGCAGAATGGTATGTACTCACATATTAGAAAAACTAATCATGTTACTTATCGCCTGTAAATGTTTCTATTCTTTATGTGTCAGTCTGAAGTATGTCAAGTGAGGAATGAACATGTTGCTGCTGGGGATGAAGTAGAAGTATGTAACACTGTTGAGGAAAGATGCAGTAGTGAAACAATGAGATCTCCTCCCAGCATGAAATCAGTTGGAGGCTTTGATAACTTTTGTGCTGCATATATCGCTGTTAGCAGGACGCTCTTTGATTCTTGTTTGCAAGTCATGTGGAATGCAATCTTTTATGATCCTGTAACTGAGTATACATCCACGTGGAGAAAGATGAAACGGTGGCCTCCCCCTTCTTATGTTGGTGAGCAATGCATTACATCCAAACAGTTCTCTGTGCAGAGAACAAAGCTACCAGCATACCATGTATGTAATGATATTTTCGTATTTTTGGTTTAAGTTTTTGGTGTATGTATGGTTCTGAATTTAAATTTAATGGCTTGACAGCTAATGGAGGAACAAGACTCCTCCAGCTCTGAGGTGGATTGCCCTCCTGGTTTTGAACCAGTGAGTACTGCAATAGATGTACAATTGCAGTCACCATCAGTTTCTTCACCTTTTGAGGGACAAAAGTCTTCCAAAGGAAATGTTTTGAGCTCCGATACTATTTATGGTGACATGGAGGTCATCTTGGAATATATACTGGATAACCTTCATTCATCTTCAAAGTTGTCGTTGGTAGATTACTTTAAGAGATTTGTGGATGAGGAAGTGAAGAAGGTGGTTGATTTTCCAAAAAGTAGTCATAAGAAAGAGGTAAATGGATGGAACTTTCTTCAATACAAGCTTTTTTTTATGTCCACCTCCAGTTTCCCTAGGAGAAAGAGTTGTCATGTTAAGATGCCTTGTGTTTCTTGTCCAACTATCTTATCATGTGTTTGTATAAAAATATCAATCTTGGCAGGTAACTCTATACTCCTCTCATCTGCCCAACCATACAGGTGGATACAATTCTCAGAAAATCCCAACACTTCTATTCTCAGATGATCGCCAACATCCACCTCAATTAGTAAAAAATCTGTCAGATCAGAGTGTAATTCACTGTCATGAAGTTTCTGTGACAACTTTATCGAAGAGTGCATTTCAAAAACTGCCAATGCATTTAGATGACCCAACTGGTATTGAAGTAGATGAACTGTGTCCAGCTCTATCCGAGGAAAGTATGGAAGAAGACGTTCTGTTACATTTCTCCAAGCGCTCTTTCCAGAAATTGACTATGCATTTAAATGATGCGAGTAGTATTGCAGTTATTGATGAATTGCGCCCACCTCAATCTGAGGAAATTACTGAACGTTGTTCTTTATCACAAATTGGACAAGTGCAATCATTTAAACTAGATGGGCATGCTTGGAAAACCACTTTCCAGGTTGCATTGATGATAAGCCGGTTGAGGATATATGACTATGTCATGAAAAAATTTGAATCTTTATATGATGATGCTATTGAGAAAGCTATAACAGCGACATGCTCTTTTAGGAGATATGAATCACCCAATAAGGTAGTATTTATAGTTACCTGATGATTTACTTTCATTAGTGGGATGGGAAAGATAGATTCTTTCTCTTCATGTCTTTACTTTGCTTTATCAGGGTACTGTGCGTTGCATGAATAAAGAAAAACCTGATGATGGAGAGAGATATTCTGAAGTATCTTTATTGAAAGAAGAATACACATATTCTCGGAGGAGAAAGCTGAGTGGTAAAAAATCAGATTCATTTATTCTCTCCCTGACTATGGGAGAGACTGATCATCTGAACCGAGCATCGAAAAGGTCAAGGAGATCTTATACCCTTAAAACTATTCCTCAGGCTGCTCAAGTTCAATATATGATTCCTCATTTAGAGAAGCAGGGTCCAGAAAATGACAGTAACAAGCCATGTGCTAATGTTAGCATCCTTGGGGAAAAGGGATCATCCATGCAAAATTGTAGTTGGAGATCAGAGAAAGTTGCTCGTGCTATTCAAGGTATTCTGTTTTTTCTTTTTCTTTTTCTTTCTTTTTTGTATTAATTCTGCAGTCCAACAGCTAAATACTAAAAGTTCTGATTATAAGAATACTTAAAAGATGATTTCTTCGAAGATGATTCAAGCAGCAATACACGGAATACATCCTTTTTGACCAAAGACCAGCACAATCTTGAGAGGATTACTTGTGCCAAAAGTCTGGAATCGAATTCTTTGGATTTTGAAGCTACTGGTAGCACCACCAAAATGCCAAAAGGTTGGTATCATATCTTATTTCTCTTTATGTCATATTTGTCCTGATTGCTAGTCCGAAACTTATTTGTTGAGCAATTTTCCAGTACTGTGATATTATATACTAATCTTGCTGTTGTCTACTCTTTTACAGCAAGTAAGGTCTCAAAACTTAAAAGGAAGCAACTGATTGATGATACGCAAATTTTGCGACCAGGGAAAGTCCAGAAACTAGCAAATGGCGTTGCAAAACAATCACTATGTAAACAAGTTGATGCACATAAGATTAAGAGAAGTAAGTCGAGGATAGCAAGACCTTGTCCCCAGTCAAATGGTTGTGCCAGGTCGTCTATGAATGGCTGGGAATGGCGTGAATGGGCTTTGACTGCTAGTCCCGGAGAAAGGGCTCGTGTCCGGGGTAGTCGCCCGCATTCTCAATATATGAATTCTGAGTGTATTGGTTCTCATTCATCAAGTTTTAAGGGACTTTCTGCGAGAACAAACAGGGTTAAGTTGCGTAACCTTCTTGCTGCCGCAGAGGGTGCCGATCTTCTTAAAGCAACACAGTTGAAGGTAATTGAATGATGATCCTCATGTCATTGTCTGCTCGTTGCAATAAATAAATTAGCAATTTTTCTTTGACCAGGCAAGGAAAAAACGTTTGCGTTTCCAGCGAAGCAAGATACATGACTGGGGTCTTGTTGCGCTGGAACCAATCGAGGCAGAGGACTTTGTTATTGAATATGTTGGAGAACTTATTCGCCCTCGTGTGAGCAGCCTCTTTCTTTTTTATTGCTTACTGATATGAGCTGTCCGAGTGGCTTGAATAGTCCATTGTTTTGTCTCCTTTTAGATTTTGTATGTATTAGCTTTTCATTCTAGAAGAATATGACTTTTGCCTAGAGGCATTTGTACCATAAAGGAGAGAACTCGATAATCTTCAGTGACCATATTGTGATGGAGTAACGGAGCTTTTGGAACCTGGCGTAGATACCCAAGTGGCACTAAAATATTACTGTTTGGAATGTTAAATTAAGTATTAGTATCTTGTACTGATCTCATCACTAGGGTCAGTACTTTTATCCTATTAATGCAACACTTTCACTTGTACAGATATCTGATATACGTGAGCGCCAATATGAGAAGATGGGAATTGGGAGTAGTTATCTTTTCAGATTGGATGATGGTTATGTGGTAAGTAAAACAAAACTTGTATTCACTCAGCCTAACAGAAGACTTCTGTAGACAATAAATTGAATCTATTTTTATTTGGTTACCATGCATTATTCTACTGAATAACCTTCTATTTGCTTGCAGCTCAATTTCTTCATTATTATATTGTTACTGAACTTTTCATCGACTTATATTGAACCACTTCTGCCCCTTCACCTTTGTTATTCATCAATCCTTTCTGTTGTTTGTTTCGGACTTTCTACTTATGTTACTCAATAGTCAATTGGTCCCCTGCCAATATTTACAGTGTTTACTTTCTATGTTTGCTGGTCTAATAGTCATCCTGAGCTCGACTTGTGAGATGTCCAACGGGAATTTAATGATATGATGGTTGTCTTATGCTATATAATAAGATCATTGTTGACAGAAAGCAACACTATTTAATTGATTTATCTGCAGGTTGATGCTACAAAGCGCGGAGGGATTGCTAGATTTATAAATCATTCTTGTGAGGTAACCATGGCAAAAGGGTTATGGCTATGTTGCATTGGTGGTTTGGTACCTTAGTCATTCTAAAATGAGATTACAATTTTGTTGATTTAAATTCAGCCTAACTGCTACACGAAGGTCATTAGTGTTGAGGGGCAGAAAAAGATTTTCATATATGCTAAGCGGCACATATCTGCTGGTGAAGAACTCACTTACAATTACAAATTCCCATTGGAGGAGAAAAAGATACCTTGCCACTGCGGTTCTAGAAGGTAACACAACTTATAGTTGTTACGTTGTTAGTGTGCTTTAGCCTTGTCACAGCCTTTCCCTCACTTGAGAATTACGCACTGATTTCAGCCCTGGAAATTTTGGTTGAAGAACATACACATAATTGAATGGCCTTTGATATTTACTTTGGTTGTGTTATGTGCTTTATTATTTATAAGCATGTTTCATGAAAAATGTTTCAGTCTATGGCTCTAACAGTATTGTAATGTGACTTGTTTGTGTGACACACAAGTTGATGAATGAAATCAATCTTTCTTTTGGTTACTCTTTTTAGAATGTTCATTGTGATAGTGGTTGTGACCTTATCCTGCATTTTGGAGTTCCTTATGTGTTTTAGTATTACTTTTCTGAATTTTGTTCACACATAATTTAAATTTGATTTTTACTATCTTTTAAACCTTGTCTATTATTCTCCCCTGTTAAATTGTAGCTTGACTATATACGTCAAGTGATTTGGTGATAAGTAGTTTTATTATTGTGAGTTGTTTCCATCCCTACTGTAATTATTGGGACACCTATTTTGGTACTTATAAAGAAGTTGGTGGAAAGTAATTGCCTGCAGAATAGAGTTAAGACCTTCTGGGAAAGAAATGAAATGCTGACATTACCATGAATGCACAAGCTTGAGGATGGCTTTGTGTCATGTCTGATTGAGCAGCCTAACAAGTTGCAAGAAAGTTTCAAATTGCTCTGCCTATTTAAGGCATTATTTTCCTTGTCAGGAATACAATTTCTATATCACTGTTTGGCAGATAGTTAATTTTCTCCACATATAAGTGTTATTTAGGTAGAACTTATCAGGTTGTCAGTAGTAGTCTGTTCTCATTGATCTCGGGGTTGAATACATTAAAGTAACATCATCCTGTTAACTACCTCTCCCTATGTTGTTGTCAGTACAAACTAGATATGTTTCTTACTAAGTTTATTCCTATATTAACTAGGCTGCTTTATTGATGAGACTTGATTATCTGCCTAAATTTTTAGGGCAGTGAAAGTCATCATAATTATAACATGTTTGGATTTCAGAAAATAATGCAATTTCAATTTCTCTTTTTAATAGAGTCATTGGTGCATTTTGAGGGTAACATGATACATACTTCCTCTACACTAAATGTTGCTGTGTCCGGAAGTCAATGTGATCAGCTGCTCTATATGCTCTTTGTGTATTATAATAGTTGTATTCATATTCTTTTTGGCTTCCGTTCATCAATTGCCTGCTGATTGCCTTATCTTTTAGGTGCCGCGGGTCACTGAACTGAAGGTTGAGGAGTTTATAACAGGTTTATTCTAGTATTCCTTTTCAATTAGAATACATTTGATACGTTTATGTTTGAGTTGGTCATCGTTTTTTACCTGGTTTTGATAGGCCTCCATGAACTGGGTAATATATCTAGAGTTGACATTTGGTCATGTTCTTTCCAAGGTAATCCCTTTCTCCATTTCTATTTTCACTCAGCTAGCCTTCATGCACTTTTAACGTGAATTCTTCAGATAAGGCAATGAACCAAAAATGGGTTTAGCATTTAGCTTTTGGTCTGCTCCCCTTTGATAGTTTTATGATGCCAATACCAGTGATGCCTTGTCACAGCAGTAACTATTATGTAAACATTGACATTTTTGTTGTTGATAAACTGTCTGCAAGATGTACTAGGATTCCTTTTCCAGCCATGATCGCATTACTCAGAAAGTTATATGATGGAAATTGTGATGCTTGACTGTGAATTTGTGTGGTTGCTTTGTGGGGTTTCAAACAAGAAAACTATTTATCTTCCAGAGCACAAATGCTGTGTTGTGGTTTACCTACTTCACTTTGTTCAGTTAAACTACGTTTCGCTAGCAAAAGATGTATTTATCTCATGTGTCTCGGGGGTCCTAAGATGGCAAATTTGTTGTCAATAGCATCTCATAGTAAATTAATGGTATCTTGCATGGACTCCAGTTGTTGATCCCCTGTGTATGCTCTTTCAGGTTATTAACTGCTTCAGCATGCTGCGACTTGACTCCATTGCATTATTGCAGGATGTCCTTTTCATGTCAATCGTTAATGATGATGACATTTACCCAACCAATGAGCATATTCTTGTAGATATCGCTCAGTTGCAGATGAGTTTCTCCTCTTAAGAACTGAAAGTTAGTTGTTTTTCTTCATTAATTTAGGGATAGTTTGGAAATCAATGCCATGTACAAACATACCGACAATTTTCAAATATTTCATAATATAAAAAGATTTGTTATTTGGTAGGTATAAAAGAACATCCTCTCACACAGGGTGGTTGCACACAGTCATGCTCTCACGGAAGATTGCAAAATTGTATGGTTCGCTGAAACAATTTACAATGGGTAATATGAATTCTTAAGAATGAATCTATCCTACTTGCTATATTTGCCTCCTGTGTTGAGATTGCAATGATTCTTCATATGTGTCTTACATGGGAACTTGAAGTTGATCTTGGCCTATTCCAGTATCCCAGGTTATCTACTAGTTGGGCCTGTAACACTGTGTGAAAATTACGGTTTCCTGCCTTCCATTTATCATACAAGCGTGATCTTAAGTCTTAATGGTACGATTATTTTGTAAGAGAGTCCTTATTGTCCTATGGATTTGTGTTAAATAATTTGCATTAGTTCAGCAACATGTGCATCTCAAATTTTTACATCCAGGATTTGAGCTTGGGTGCTCAAAAGTGACTGAGATGATAAATGCTCAATTTGTTACAATAGATCACTTGCTCGGTGACATGATTGGTACAATTACATAGCTTTTAAGTGCAATTTCCATTGCAAATGCTGATAGTAGAGTTTCACAATTTGTACATGCAATTTCCGTTGCAAATGCTGATAGTAGGGTTTCGCAATTTGTACGTAGCGTATTGGTTGCTGAATTAACTTAAAGAGTGATGACCAAGTTTTTTCAACAATACATGGATGGTGCAAGTCCCAATTATTTCCTTTTCTTTTTCAATTTTATATTGCGTAGGGAGAAGCAAGCAGTCTGTAGACATGCGAAATGCTTAGTGGATTGTATGTCGAGGCTTCTGGTATGTGTCTCCTATTTCTTTATCTACTACTTATTGAGTGCCTAATAATTTTTAGTGGCAGACCCTAATGAATATCAGAAGCATCTGGAAATTGTTTGTTGCTTTGAATATTAATGTTACAAATAGTCACTTCCTTTAAGGGAAAGGGGAATGGATCTTGTCAGAGCACGTCACGAGAGTTTAAAAGCGCAGAACTGATTATGTGGTTAATTAGGGGGCTACTCTGTTAAGACGATCTTGCGAGAGTACATCATGAGAGTTGAAAAGCGCAGAACTGATTAGGTGGTTTATTAGGGGGAGCTCCGTTAAGCCAATCTTGTGAGAGTACATGAGTGAAAAGCGCAGAACTGATTAGGTGGCTAAATTAGGGCTGCTCTGTTCAGACAAATCTTGTCAGAGTACACCATAAGACTTGAAAGTGCAGGACTGATTAGGTGGTTAATTAGGGGGCTACTCTGTTAGGACGGGCCTGGCCAAGTGTGAAAGGGTACTCTTCTGTCGCAGCTGGTTACGAGTGCTCTTGCTTGCCTTGAGAGTTAGAGATCACGTGGTGTGGTTGTACTGTGGCACATTCCAATGTGCTCCGGGATGCCATATCATTTTCATTACTTATTACCCGACAAAAAAGGAACATAAGTTTTAGTTAAGTTTTATATAGCTATGAGGTTACCTACACACATGCAACTTCCAAGGATACAAATCACATGTTTGATATGAGATAATGAGCATTCAAAAAGAGTTACTCTTTGTTTCCGAAGGCTAATACAAATGCTTGGCGTTAAAGGGTAGTTTGTTCCTTTTCATTTCTTATTTAAACATGAGGAATAATTATTTCCTTGAAATTCATTACAGATTATAATAAAAAAAGCTCCCTCTGTTACCCCATAATTGAAATATCATAATACTATATTCTTGTCCAGTTTATTCCTTTTCATTTCTCATTTAACCATGGGGAATAATTATTTCCTTGGAATTCATTACAGATTATAATAAAAAAAGCTCCCTCCGGTACCCCAAAATTGAAATATCATAATACTATATTCTGTCCCGGTCTGCCTTTGTGCATTTATATTGGATATTGTATGTCAATATCAGTTTATCTGTAGAGGTACATATTCATATACTTAGATCTATTATATGAATGCATGTGTAACTACGGGTGCAGCGTGTAGCGTGTATGAGTTGACCTTTCTTGATTTCGAAAAATATATGAAAGCACATTTTTAACATAGATTTCATAATATTTTTTATTATTTGCAGATATCGGTGGATATTAAAATGTTATTATACGTTATTCTGCATGTGCATTTGTAAATTGATATTGTAATGTGTTTGTAGTAAAGTCAAGTTTGTATATATAATTTTTTGGAACAGAAAAGTCAAGTTTGCATTTACGTTATTCGTACTAGGCATATGTAGTTATGTTGATTGTGTACAGTGGTTGTAGTTGGTACTTGGTACTACAAAGAAGGATATCATACTCACCACAAATTAATTTCTTTTTATCCTAGTCCAACTATGTAAATTAGTGAACATAACAACAGAATGGAAACATTGCTTAATCTTTTGACTTGTCATCATATTGTGGCAAAACAATTGACCCTGAAAGGATAGAGTATACATTATTAGTATTAGGCGGATCATTGCTATTCCTAGGTGGTTCAACAGTGATATCTTAAGTTGGAAGCCCTAGCTACATAATTGCATAGGTATTAGACTTTCGGTGGGTTTGTATTAAGTTTTATAATAATTAGAAACTTTACGTTTCGTCATTTTCTTATATTTATAAATGCCAAGGTTGAGGATTTTGGTGATGTATGTCATTCCATAATGTCTACATAATATATTGAGCAAAACATAATTTTTCTTAATTAGTTAAATGTGAATTTCTTATGAGATGGAATGTATTTATGGAGGGGGTGTTACAGTCCGACCTAGCTGGGGATGCTTCAAGGTGAAATAGGGGTCCTACTGATCATATCTCGTTTTCCCAAGGGGTTGGCCACGTGTGCGTCCTCGTCATTTTTTGCCCGAGTAGTTCATCACCAGTTGGCAAGCGTCATTCTGGCGAACAGGGTGGCATTGGGCCCTCTGACCCTTTGGGTTGCCAATCTCTTTGGGCTTCGCCCTTCTTGACCGATGATTGAGGGAAGCTTCTTTGGGCCTTCTCTAGACCTCCTGCTTCATTAGGTTTCCTTGGGTTGTATTGGGCTCTTGTATGTGGGTCGCAGATTGGGCTAGCTACTTATGGTCGTATTAGCAAGAAAGATTTAATGGCTATTAAAATAAATAGTGTATAATAGAGGGTGATACCTATGAAATGGGCTGACTTTAATAGGATCAAGCTACCCAAAAAGAATAAAAATATCACAAGAGTCCAAAGAAATGCAAAGCCTAAAGTGCTCTCAGGAGGCCCAATTCGGGTAAGGGCCTAAAATGCTCTCAGGAAGCCCATTACAGATAGAGCCCCCAGGGAATCCGACAAGAGGTGCACCCAAGAATTAAATTGGCCAAAAGAAGTCCACTAGCACAAATCTGAGAGGGCCCCGACCCAAGAACCCTCACAAGCCTAGAAAGAAGTTTATGGACTTGAAATTCCCCAACCAAAGTCAAAGCCCATCCCACGGACCATCCATAGGTGGCCTAAGTGGTATACACATAGAATCTCTGGAGGCACATCTCACAGATTCAAAAAAAGACCAGCAGCCCCCGGGGACACGTGGCGTCTTAATCCAAAAGTAACCTTTAAACCCTAAAAGCTTGAACTCCGACTGGGAGAAAACATCTGCTCGACCACTTCCCAAAGAATTTGGGAAGGCATCCTTATCTTTAGAAAATATCTTCATCTGCAGCGGACTCCAATTGCCCTTTGGGATGGAGAGTCTCCAACCACCAAGATATAACCCTCCACCGAATTCGGCGGATCCTCCAACCGCTGGGGACTCTCCCCCGAATTCGTGAGAGATTCAACCTTATCTAATCATTTTGAGATCATGTTCCACTGAATTCGTGATCTTCTCCAACCGATTGATGGTTGTCTATAAATTAGAGAGTATCCTAGCGGGAGGATGATATGTTTTTGAACTTAAGCCTACATACTATAACTTTCACCTTCATACTACCGCTTTATCTAAAAGAAATACTGTATTTCGTATTTAAAGTTTTACTTCGATATCCATCTTTCTTTTGTACACGAAAAACGAGTAATAATACTCTCTTCATCATCCATTTACACCTCTTTTATTTCCAGCACTTATTTACTACTTCCACTCCTAGTGGACTCGAGCAACACTTTTTCTTTTTGCTCGCATCAAAGGGTATAATGGTCAATTAAATAAAAAACTTAAGAGGTAAGAATAATTAATGGAAAGGGCATATTAGCGATATTTATGAAACATAGGGGGATTTAGGTTATATTTTAACATTTTGGAGTCTTTTGCAGATTTTTATAAAACCCGGGTAGTATACGCAATTAACCAAATATTTGAAATTATGCATCGTCTCCTCTCACATCATGTTAAATCACCATTCACGACAGCGTATTAAAATAAAACAACTGATTATATTGATCTTTTCAACAGGATGATTATCGCACCAACAATAAGCACGCTCTTATCATAGAGGGGCGCTGTTATTGTCATCGTGCATATGTATTTTTTATGTACCACTACGCTGAGGAATAAACCACACAAATTTCACCTAGGGCTGCGGCTGGGGCTGTATGCCCCAAATCAAAGTCCCTAACGTCTTCAACTTGCTCTAACAGGTGATAATTGTCAAATCGGCCCCCGATGAGCAACAAGTTGCATACGAACGACGCTGAATATTCACAAATTTGCGATGTCGGTGGGTCGTCGAACCTTGGATATGGTTCACTGGCCTATGTTACCGGATGGATGTACGTCAATCAAAATAGTCAAATGTGTGGTCCTTACATTCAGCACCAGCTGTACGAGGGTTTATACACTGGTTTTTTGCCGGAGGAGCTCCCTGTTTACCCCGTCCTGAATGGGAATCTCCTCAATCCTGTGCCCCTCAACTACTTTAAGCAATTTCCTGACCATGTTGCCACCGGCTTTGTTTACTTAAATGTGCCTGCCCCTCGTGTAAAAGAGTCTAGAAATGATTGCCATAGTTCCAATGACCAGAAACTAATCCTTGAGAAGAGCGATATAGATGTAAAGTTCCCACTGGTATGGAGGATTGCTTAGACAATGATTTTATGATTTTAAAAGTTTCCTATGACATTCAACTTGTTGTAATTTTGTTATATCGTCCAAATTACAGTCAGGAGATGAATCTTGCTGGCTGTTTGAGGATGAGGAGGGAAGAAAGCATGGACCACACTCTCTGACTGAGCTTTACTCATGGTGTTACTGTGGATATATCCGTAATTTTCTATTGGTGATTAACTGTAGTATTTTCAAGTTGGGATAAAATCTATTTTATGCAAGTAATTATGAATGATTTTGTCATCTCGTTCAGTCTGTTAGAAAAAATTAGCTCCCCTATGCATATAGTTTCCTGAAGATTTGCTGTTCCCTACATTTATAGTAATTGTTTCTTTGCTTTTTTGGAGTTATCTGTCCGGTCGAACCCGGGAAATTTTTGTTGGTTGTCTTTTTGCTGCTTAAAGATTCTAAAGAGTTACTTCACTATTGATACATGTTCCACTTTAATAGGAAGACTGGTGGATGATCGGACTGTGTCATCTTCGGGATCATCTTAAATAGAAAAATATCAGAAGGCGTCGAATGGACGGAGGTTGCATGGAGGCATTAAGTCTTCTGTTTTGAACATGGCATTTCTTTTGTTTATGTAGAATTCACCTATCCTTTATCACCTTTTGTTCCTTTGTCAAGTTCAATGGTCAAACGAATGATTCATTTATTTATCCATTCTCAAATAATGCAGGATCTGCAGCCTGATATGTTTTATTAGTAATTTTTGACGCTTCCGTAAAACAGAAGGAGAAAAGTTAAGATGGTTCGCTTTTGTCTGCATCTGTGATTTGTTATACTTGAGTTATCTCCTTCAAGCTGTATATGTGACTTTCTATGCACAACTTTAAGTTGATGAGACCAGTTCTTGAATGAGAAGCTCAAGAGATCTGTGGATCCCTCTTGACCTTTTTGTTTATGTTCTGCTCTATGAGGGCTGTGTCAAAGTGTTAAGCAATCATGCATTGTCATGGGATTCGGAGACTTGAATTTCCACTACAGTTTTAGGAAATAAATACAATGCTCGCCGGATATTATTAAATGTAACTTTTAACATCTTTAGTCTCAAAGATTTAGTCGACAATTGTATGTCATTTCATGCTTATATTTTCCCAGTATTCTCCTGCAGTTGTGAGAGTTTTAGCTAGTGCTTTAAGAACTGTCCTTTGGGGCACACACAGGCTGAGCGGTAGTTATGCCTTGCGGCAATGCAAGGGCGCTTGCGCCCTTGGCTTTGTAGGGCCATGCCATTACTTCCCCAAAGCTCCTTACTGATTGGGCATTTGTGTGATTGAAAAGGTTTCTTGAAGGCCCAGAATTTGTTATTGAATACCTTATATTTTTTTTAAAAAAAAATCAGATTTCTCGAGGCATATGCTCTTCCCTGAGACATATGAAACACCTTAGCCATCGATACCGCCTTTTAAAACACTGGTTTAAACTCTATCCTTAGTTGACTTCAAGTATTTTCTTATGTAAACCTTCATCTTCTGATCCTGCTCTATTGTGTTACTGTCTTTTTTCCCCTTAAGCCACATCTGCATAAATTTATAGGGTAGTGAAAATCATCATAATTATAACATGTTTGGATTTTAGAAAATAATGCAATTTCAATTTTGTCTTTAGTAGAGTCATTGGTGCATTCTGAGGGTAACATAATACATACTTCCTCTACACTAAATGTTGCTGTGTCCGGAAGTCAATGTGATCAGCTGCTTTGTATGCTCTTCGTGTATTATAATAGTTTTATTCTCATTCTTTTTGGCTTCCGTTCATCAACTGCCTGCTGATTGCCTTATCTTTTAGGTGCCGTAGGTCACTGAACTGAAGGTTGAGGAGTTTATAACAGGTTTATTCTAGTATTCCTTTTCAATCACATTTGGTACTTTTATGTTTGAGTTGATCATCGTTTTTTACCTGGTTTTGATAGGCCTCCATGAATTGGGTAATATCTCTAGAGTTGACATTTGGTCATGTTCGTTCCAAGGTAATCCCTTTCTCCATTTCTGTTTTCACTCAGCTAGCCTTCATGCACTTTTAACGTGAATTCTTCAGACGAGGCAATGAACCAAAAATAGCATTTAGCTTTTGGTCTGCTCCCCTTTGATAGTTTTATGATGCCAATACCAGTGATGCCTTGTCACAGCAGTAAACTATTATGTAAACATTGACATTTTTGTTGTTGATAAACTGTCTGCAAGATGTACTAGGATTCCTTTTCCAGCCATGATCGCATTACTCAGAAAGTTATATGATGGAAATTGTGATGCTTGACTGTGAATTTGTGTGGTTGCTTTGTGGGGTTTCAAACAAGAAAACTATTTATCTTCCAGAGCACAAATGCTGTGTTGTGGTTTACCTACTTCACTTTGTTCAGTTAAACTACGTTTCGCTAGCAAAAGATGTATTTATCTCATGTGTCTCGGGGTTCCTGAGTTGGCAAATTTGTTGTCAGTAGCATCTCCTAGTAAATTAATGGTATCTTGCATGGACTCCAGTTGTTGATCCCCTGTGTATGCTCTTTCAGGTTATTAACCTGCTTCAGCATGCTGCGACTTGACTCCATGGTATTATTGCAGGATGTCCTTTTCATGTCAATCGTTAATGATGATGACATTTACCCAACCAATGTGCATATTTTTGTAGATATCTCTCAGTTGCAGATGAGTTTCTCCTCTTTAAGAACTGAAAGTTAGTTGTTTTTCTTCATTAATTTAGGGATAGTTTGGAAATCAATGCCATGTACAAACATACCGACAATTTTCAAATATTTCATAATATAAAAAAGATTTGTTATTTGGTAGGTATAAATGAACATCCTCACACAGGGTGGTTGCACACAGTCATGCTCTCACGGAAGATTGCAAAATTGTATGGTTCGCTGAAACAATTTACAATGGGTAGTATGAATTCTTAAGAATGAATCAATCCTATTTGCTATATTTGCTTCTTGTGTTGAGATTGCGATGATTGTTCATATGTGTCTTACTTGGGAACTTGAAGTTGATCTTGACCTATTCCAGTATCCCGGGTTATCTACTAGTTGGGCTTGTCACTCTGTTGTGAAAATTACGGTTTCCTGCCTTCCATTTATCATACCAGCATGATTTTAAGTCTTTAATGGTACGATTATTTTGTAAGAGACTCCTTATTGTCCTACGGATTTGTGTTCAATTTAATTTGCATGAGTTCGGCAACCTGTGCATCTCAAATTTTTGCATCCAGGATTTGGGCTTGGGTGCTCAAAAGTGACTGAGATGATAAATGCTCAATTTGTTACAATAGATCACTTGCTCGGTGACATGATTGGTACAATTACATAGCTTTTAAGTGCAATTTCCATTGCAAATGCTGGTAGTAGTGTTTCGCAATTTGTACACGCAATTTCCATTGCAAATGCTGATAGTAGGGTTTGGCAATTTGTACGTAGCGTATTGGTTGCTGAATTAACTTAAAGAGTGATGACCAAGTTTTTTTCAACAATACATGGATGGTGGAAGTCCCAATTATTTTCTTTTCTTTTTCAATTTTATATTACGCAAGGAGAAGCAAGTAGTCTGTAAAATGCTTAGTGGATTGTATGTCGAGGCTTCTGGTATGTGTCTCCTACTTCTTTATCTACTACTTAGCGAGTGCCCAATAATTTTTAGTGGCAGACCCTAATGAATATCAGAAGCATCTGGAAATTTTTTGTTGCTTTGAATATTAATGTTACAAATAGTCACTTCCTTTAAGGAAAAGGGGAAAGGATCTTGCCCGAGCATGTCATGAGAGTTGAAAAGCGCAGAACTGATTAGGTGGTTAATTAGGGGCTACTCTGTTAAGACGATCTTGCGAGAGTACGTCTTGAGATTTGAGAAGCGTAGAACTGATTAGGTGGTTAATTAGGGGGCAGCTTCGTTAAGACAATCTTGTGAGAGTACATGAGAGTTGAAAAGCGCATAACTGATTAGGTGGCTAATTAGGGGCTACTCTATGAAGACAAATCTTGTTAGCGTAGTCAGAGTACACCATAAGACTTGAAAAGCGCAGGATTGATTAGGTGGTTAATTAGGGGCTACTCTGTTAAGACGGGCCTGGCCCAGTGTGAAGGGGTACTCTTCTGTCGCAGCTGGTTACAAGTGCTCTTGCTTGCCTTTTTTTTTTTTTTTTTTTTTTTTTTTTTTTTTTTTTGGGGAAAGCCGCCTGTGCCTAGGCGGGGGGTTTGGCGGACCCCTACCTGTTTATTAACTCGAAAAAATTATAGAGTGACAATTGAAAAGCGGTAAACAAGGAGTACTTACTCCCTTTACAGTCAAAGAAAATTCTAATCTATGTGCAACATTAGTGATTAACACTAAAAAATATACAACACAACTCTATTGAGCCTAGAAAGTAAGTAGAATTTGGCCTGTAGACATGCCCAGCCCACTAGTACAACTCCGTAGTGCCCTCACCAATCTCTCCCCAATGCCCGATCTCAAGCTCACCGGCGAAGGTATGGAGTGCCCATTTTATCAAGTCGGATAATGCCTCGCAGTACTCCCGTAATGTCCTCCTGATACATAACTCGAGTCAACTGGCGAGAAGCGGCATCCTTCGCAAGATGATCAGCCGCTCCATTAGCCTCTCGAAAAATATGTCGTACGTTCGATCCTAATTCCTGCTGGAGCTGCACAATGCGCATGATCAAATGCTGCACCTCCCATATCCCAGATGCCCTAGACTGTAAGAGTTGGAGAACGACTGTAGCATCCACCTCAACCACTATGGGTGTTAAACTGTGTGCTCGAGCTAGCTCTAAACCTAAGTGCTCTTGCTTGCCTTGAGACTTAAGAGGTCATGTGGTGTGGTTGTACTGTGGTACATTCCAATGCGCTCTGGGATGCCATTTCATTTTCATTACTTGTTACCCGACAAAATAGGAATAGCAGTGTTAGTTAAGTTTTATATAGCTATGAGGTTCCAGACATACACATGCAACTTCCAAGTATACAAATCACATGTTTGATACGAGATAATGAGCATTCAAAAAGAGTTACCTTTTGTTTCGGAAGGCTAGTGCTTGGCGTTAACGGGTAGTTTGTTCCTTTTCATTTCTCATTTAAACATGAGGAATAATTATTTCCTTGAAATTCATTACAGATTATAATAAAAAAAGCTCCCTCCGTTACCCCAAAATTGAAATATCATAATACTATATTCTGTCCAGTTTATTCCTTTTCATTTCTCATTTAACCATGGGGAATAATTACTTCCTTGGAATTCATTACAGATTATAATGAAAAAGCTTCCTTCCTTACCCTAAAATTGAAATATCATAATACTATAATACTATATCCTTTGGTTCGGGAATATGAAGCCTAGCATCGGGGTCATGCGCAACAACAGGGGCATTACTCACTGCACGTTGCAGCAGACCTATCTGAATAGACATCTGTTCCATGTCATGCCGCATATCAGCGAAACCATCGCCTCCAAAGGCACCAGCGATCTCTTGGATCACCTGCCGACATTCATCCAACTCCGAATTCAGCACCGTGATCTCAGATTCCAGGAAAGAGACCTTCTCCTCTAATTCAGTCAATTGGGGTGTCCGTCCTCTAGGTTTCTCAGCTCGCTCGCTAGGCGATGCTGCATGTCGCGGGCTCTCCGCGTCTTGCCCTGAGGCTCTCGCAGTAGGATTTGTTTGGGTCACCGCAACCGCCTGGGTCCCATCTCGGCACGAGGCTCTGATACCAGCTCTCACGAGTGCCTTCCGCAATGGGCAGAAAGGAGCACCGTGTGGCTAGTAATCCGCCTGACTACTTCCTCCAATCGCAACACACACACTCCCGCTCGGCACTAATGTAACGCACCAAAAGGAATCACAATACGAAAAACAACAACAGCAACGACAATAGTTTGAACGCAGGATTTCAGAAAGTGGATTGCATTAAACTAAAAGGTGCGAATACAATGAACAACGATACTAGAGCAAGTGAATCGCCTTGAGGGGGACTCTAACACGTCACTAAACCAAGCTTCTTGAACTCATTGCCCCCCCCCCCGCCCCCCATAATAGGCTTAAAAAAATAAATCCTACTGAAAGCAGTAAACATTAAAAAGATTGAAAAACGCACTTCAGGAGGCCTAATGTCCCCTGAGCAATCTAACAACAGAAAGCAAAGTAAAAAACCAACGCCAAAAACTCTAAAACTGCGGAAGTCTAGCATCTTCGGCGAAGGTTGATTGGTCGGCCATGTAGAACGGTTGGGTGGCCGAAATACGCGTCAAAGGTGCCGAGTGCGCAGGCGGCCCTTGACACCCGGTCTGCCTTTGTGCATTTATATTGGATATTGTATGTCAATATAAGTTTATGTCTAGAGGTACATATTCATATACTTAGATCTATTATATGAATGCATGTGTAACTACGGGTGCAGCGTGTATGAGTTGACCTTTCTTGATCGGAAAAATATATGAAAGCACATTTTTAACATAGATTTCATAACATTTTTTATTATTTGCAGATATCGGTGGATGTTAAAATGTTATTATACGTTATTCTGCATGTCCATTTGTAAATGCATATTTAAATGTGTTTGTAGTAAAGTCAAGTTTGTATATATAATTTTTTGGAACAGAAAAGTCAAGTTTACATTTACGTTATCGGTACTAGGCATATGTAGCTATGTTGATTGTGTACAGTGGTTGTAGTTGGTACGTGGTACTACAAAAAAGGATATCATACTCACCACAAATTAATTTCTTTTTATCCAAGTCCAACTATGTAAATTAGTGAACATAACAACAGAATGGAAAAATCGCTTAATCTTTTGACTTGTCTTCATACTGTGGCAAAACAATTGACCCTGAAAGGATACAATATAGGCATTTGATTTGGGTCATACAGCCCCAGGCGCAGCCCTAGGTGAATTTTGTGGGGTTTATTCCTCAGCGTAGTGATACATAAAAAATACATATGCACGATGACAATAACAACACCCCTCTATAATAAGAGCGTGCTTATTGTTGTTGCGATAATCATCCTGTTGAAAAGATCAATACAATCAATTGTTTTATTTTAATATGCTGTCGCTAATGGTGATTTAACATGTTGTGGGAGGAGACGATGCATAAACTCAAATATTTGGTTAATTGTGTATACTACCCGGGTTTTATAAGGTTGATCTCTCACGAATTCGAGGAGGGTCCCCAGCTATTGGAGGATCCACGGAATTCAGTGGAGAGTTATATTTTGGTGGTTGGAGACTCTCGATCGCAAAGGGCAATTGGAGTCCGCTGCAGATGAAGATATTTTCTAAAGATAAGTATGCCTTCCCGAATTTTTTGGGAACTGGTCGAGCAAATGTTTTCTCCCATTCGGACTTCAAGCTTTCAAGGTTTAAAGGTTACTTTTGGATTAAGGCGCCACGTGTCCTCGAAGGGGTTGCTGGTCTTTATTTGATTCTGTGAGATGTGCCTCCAAAGATTCTATGTGTATACCACTTAGGCCACCTGTGGATGCTCCGTTGGATGGGCTTTGACTTCGTTTAGGGGATTTCAAGTCTTTAAACTTCTTTCTAGGCTTGTGAGGTTTCTTAGATCGGGGACCTCTCGGATTTGTGTTGGTGGACTTCTTTTGGCCAATTTAATTCTTGGGTGCACCTCTTGTCGGATTCACTGGGGGCTCTATTTGTAATGGGCTTCTTGAGAGGATTTTAGGCCTTTACCCGAACTGGGCCTCCTGAGAGCACTTTAGGCTTTGCATTTATTTGGAATCTTGTGATACTTTTATTCTTTTTAGATAGCTTGATCCTATTTGAGTCAGCCCATTTTATGGGTATCACCCTCTATTATACACTATTTATTTTAATAGCCATTAGATCTTTCTTGCTAATATGACCATAAGTAGCTAGCCCAATTTGAGACCCACATACAAGAGCCCAATACAACCTAAGGAAACCTAATGAAACAGGAGGTCTAGAGAAGGCCCAAAGAAGCTTCCCTCAATTATCGCTCAAAAAGGGCGAAGCCTAAGGAGATTGGCAACCCAAAGGGTCAGAGGGCACAATACCACCCTGTTCGCCAGAAGGTCGCTTGCCAAGTGGTGATGAACTACTCGGGCAAAAAATGACGAGGACGCACACGTGGCCAACCCCCTGGGAAAGCGAGATATGATCAGTAGGACCCTATTTCACCTTGAAGCATCCCCAGCTAGGTCTGACTGTAACACCCCCCCTCCATAAATACATTCCATCTCATAAGAAATTCACATTTAACTAATTAAGAAAAATTATGTTTTACTCAATATATTATGTAGACATTATGGTATGACATACATCATCAAGATCCTCAACCTTAGCATTTATAAATATAAGAAAACGAGGAACAAGTAAAGTTTCTAATTATTATAAAACTTAATACAAAGCCACCGAAAGTCTAATACCTATGCAGTTATATAGCTAGGCCTTCCAACTTAGGATATCACTGCTGATCCACCTAGTAATAGCGATGATCCACTTATGATGTAATTCAACTAGTCAGTGCCTCTGAAAATGCATGCGAAAGAATGAGCTGCCTACTAAATAAGTATAGCTAATTAGCTTATATATATACACATACATAAATACATAGTAAACCAATTTCATGCAATGATACTAATCCAAATTTTCAACATGCAACCACCACAAAATCATGAAATAACTAATACCACAATTATACATCTGTCTACAATACAATATATCCATAATCATCATTTATTTTCTTAGGGCCATGCTTACTCAAGTTGGAGTGCACCATCCGAAGGTCTTTGCCAGCTATTATCATCTCAATTGCAATATCTCATCATCTTTTTCGATATCACACAGCATACAACTCGTATGATATGTCACATCATGAATGATATTACACAAAATACTACTCGTGTAACATGTCACATCATCAATAATATATCACAACACATATCTCATATGATATCATGTCATCTCGAATAATCAATGGTAGTAGACAACTCGTCATTAATTATATCATCATATACCATTGCAGTATGCCCCAGTTAGGTAAGTTATCTTCCTATCGCAATTTACCATATCCCAATCAATAACTTCATAATTCAATTTTATTCGACAATCAATATCCCGAACAATAACTTCATCATTAAATTTCACTCAATAGTCAAATATAACATCATATAATCATTCATTTGTCTTTCTTACTCTATAATCACAGAGGAGCACATAGCAATATTTTCATAGGACAACAAGGTAATCCAAGCAAATCACCAACAATTAATGGTCACTTATACAACAAAAGTATATATATATATCCAATTAGCTATACTTATCTTAATTTGAAAACAATTATGCTAATAGAAGAAGCAACTCAATCCTCTTCTAATCATCGCGTCGTATAGTAACTTATAATACATATAATCAATATATTGTAAATAACATAAATTTTGAATAAAATATTATATAATCAACTAACTCATAAGAATTTGTTTAATGAAACTCCTCATATTATTATAGCTATTACTCTTAATAATATTTATGAGTAATCTCATATACATTTTTTTAATAACTATATTATTTCTCAAATATAATTTTGTAACATTTCAATGAATTCTCTTTCAATTTCTCACCAACATAAAATTTAATTAAATACCAGTACATATAATTAAGTATTTGATTAATCGACCAGATAAAATTGAGTAAATCAATTATAGTAATCATTAAATCTAACAAATTTTTAATTATCCAACTATAATATTCTTAAAGCAAATAATTATAAAAATTAAAAATAAATTAAATTTAAATTTAAATTCGAACCTCTCGGTTATCGAATATGTGTTTATGTATTTTTCTTATTTCAATTGTTAAATAGCAGTAGTTTATTATATATACATATGTAGGTGAGGCTGTGGAGGTGATGGCCCACACGCCAAATTCTCATCTTATATGTATATTATTTTATTTAAACTTTTTTAAACTTTGAATTTTACGTTCCTATTTTTTCTTAATTAGGACAGGACTATCACTCGTTGGGGAGGCTTCGGCTACAAAAATAGGTTTGGCTCCCCTAGCTGAGGGTAATATTTTTTTACACATATGCAAACATTCATATTTTAATCACTCTCTAATTAGAGCTTGTTATCTCGTCTTCATATTTTTCTCTTGACTAAGTTGCGTACTGATTCGGGCGTTAGAGTGTTAACATTTCTTTGCAGTTACCTTCTTCAAGCTTTTGAAAAAAATTGGGCAAAATGATTCAAGTCCACGGATCATTTCATACGCATAGTTTTTGCACGCATTAAGTAGCGCTATCTATGGGAAGTCCTCTAGGTGGTGGTAGGTGCGCCTTTGGCCCCCAGTGGGAGCCAACAACAGTAGGGTCCTCCAAGCCCATTGAGCCCTTGGTGGATCCCCCATGAAATAGTACCTCATTAGATACCTCTTTGGGAAGATTGTCTCTAGGACTACTAGAGACCATACAACAGATGATCGCCTTGATGGTGCAGGAGCAATTGATGGCTGTAATGCATGTACCTGTGGTGGCCCCTGTGGCTGTTAAAGCACCCGCTAAGGGGGAGGTGCCCCCAATTCGAGGAGGGGCAGGGTTAACCCCCAGAAGGATCCCTCCTCAGTGGATCGCTCACCTGAACTGGAGTGCTGAAGGAAAATGCCTGCTAGCTAGGCTCAAAACAACTATACATGGGCCTACTCAGCCTAAATATGATAAATTTTGTTTCCATTTTGATTACGGAAAAAAGATATAGAATAACTCATTTAAAATAGATACTTGCAGGATTTAGTGTGCTAGAAGAAGGCTCAAGGTATATGCACTTACTAGAAGCTTGAGTAAGGGAAGGGAAAGGCTTGGGAGGAGTCTAGCCTAATCTTCCCAAGAAGGATATCCACAAGTCCTCGGTATTCAGGCGTTCTGAAGACGCGAATCCCCCCCCCCCCAAATCATTCGTTGAAGCACTGTCAAATACTTGCACCGCCCCCATTCTTCTAATGCGTCAGACCCCCAAAATTTTTTCCTTGCCAATTCAAAACTAGGCTGATATTGGAAAAGAGGCCACACATGATGGGCGACAGTCCCTCATCTTTTTTGATACGGAAACACTTTCACTTGCAGCAGCCTATTGATTTGCCCTTGTTGGTAAATTCTCACATGGAGCATAGCAATACTGTAATCTCCATCAATTGGTGGCTAGGCTTGGAATCCAAGGAGCTTTCATGGTTAGTATGATTAGTGCTAAGCATGTTCTCATATCCATGTCGAATAAAATGGATTTTTCTCGCCTCTGGTTGAGAAGAATTTGGTACATACAAGGATATCCGATAAGGGTTTTCAAATGGACCCCTACATTTACACCTGCACAAGAGTCCTCTGTTGTCCCCATTTGGTTAGCTTCCCAGAACTCCCAACTCACTTATTCCACAAAGATGCTCTTTATGCGGTTGTTAGTATGGTTGGAACACCAATGCAAATTGATGATTTCACTTTCAACCAATCCAAGCTCTCAAAAGCTAGAGTCTGCATAGAAATTGATCTGCTTAAACCACGCACTCAGGATTTTGATATCCAGATCAATGATATTCCAATCGTACAGAAAGTTGAATACGAACAAGTACCAAAATATTGCACGTTGTGTAAGCATGTTGGCCACCAGGAATTGGAGTGCTACTCCAAAGGAAACGCCCCGAAACCACCACCTCGTCGTCGAAATGAGGAGAGAAAGGAGTCTACTGCCACAATGACTAGGAAAGGCAAGGACCAAAGAAGGAAAGAAACTAGCAGCACACCTGCCAAACAAGCGCTTAATGAAAAGTCATAAAAGAGTAGTAAATGGACTGAAAGAGGTGAATGTTCGTATACTGCGCAACGGCAATCTGAACGCATCTAGGTACCTAATTTTGACCCCCAATCTTATGCTGTCAACGATACTAATTTACTTGTTGCTAATGATGAGACATTAACTGCTGGTAATGATATCATTGATAATATGCTTGTTGTTGATGATAGAAATGCATTAAATCTATGTACTGAGCATGATTTAAATTCTAATGTTGACGAACGGAGAGATGATGGTACTATTGGGCATTGTGAGGGGGTAGCAAAGGAGGCTCCCCTCCGATGTGTTGCTCTTATTCCGTTTTCTCCCAACCCCTTTGCTATGATTGTTGAGGAGAATGTGGGGCAAATGTTAGAAAAGAGTCAGCCTGATTGTCAACAGGGTGACGACGACCAGAGAATTGCTAGAAACCAATTGAAGACCTGTACTTTTAACCAAGTTGCTACCGAACTTCTCTCACCACTAAGAATATTTTATGATTTTGAGAACGAACTCATTGAAGAAAAGAATGAGGAGTTAGCGCATATTGACAGTGACCACTCCAGTGAGGATAAGGACTTATACAGACCTGCGTCTCCATCTTTGTCAATGGAAGATTGTGTGGTGAGAGGAAAGCACATAAGGTCAAAATCCAGTGAAAGGAATTTTTAGCCAGGCATCAGCTTCGACTTTGACACACCAAAAGTGCATGAAGTGACTAGAATTCTGACTAGAAGCAGATCAAAACATGTGGTACCACCAACTCCCCACCCCGTTTCATATGAAGATCCTCCTTTGGAACATTCGGGGCATTGAAGAAGCCCATAAATAAAAACATATCCATTGGAATTGTCATAAGCATAAACCGAAAATGCTTGTGATTATTGAGCCAAAGGTGAAATTGGAGGAACAATATTTGTGTTGAAGACTGGGATTTGATAAGGTCATCAGTAATTCCAACTCCAGAATCTGGTGTTTCATGAAAGAAGACCTTAACTGCGATATCTTGATCTCGCAAGAGCAATTTCTGCACCTTTGCATCTTTTCAGACTTTTGGCCAAATGGAATATTGTGCACCTGGGTCTATGCCAAACAAACCAGAGCAGAAAGACGAGAACTGTGGGATACACTCAGAAATATCGACCAAGGAGAAGACCCTTGGCTCCTTGGTGGTGATTTCAACACTGTTATGCACTGTTGTGAAAGAAAAGAAGTGTTGCTCCAAAAATTAGAATGATGGAGGACTTTGGAGACATGATGCTGTGGCCTTTAGGATGTGGGATTTAAGGGAGCAAAATTTACTTGGTCTAGGAACAGACTTTGGTAGCATCTGGATAAATTCTTATTCTTTCATACATGGATTCAAGCATTCCCTCTTTCTCGATTCCAACACCTCACTAGGCATGTTTCGGATCATTGCCCGCTCTTACTCTCGGTCAAACAAGAAATAAAAACAGGTCCGACACCCTTCCGTTTCCAAAACATGTGGACTAAGCACCCTGACTTGAAGCGATATGTGACTATTTCATGGCAGCACCCTATCCATAGCCGAGGAATGTTTGCTTTCCAACAGAAGCTCCACCGGATTAAAGCAGCTCTAAAAATGTGGAACACCGAAGTCTTTGGGAATATATTTCAAAATATCATGAATGTTGAACAAAGAGTCAAGGTAGCAGAACAAGCCTACAATGGAAACCCTTCAGATGAGAACCTCATTGCAATGAACAAAGCAACAACAAAGCTAACATTTGCTTTATTAGTTGAAGAAAGCTACTGGAAACAGAAGGTGGTTTGTAAGTGGCTTGAGGAGGGAGAAAAAAACACAAAGTACTTCCATTCGCTAACGAAGAAAAAGAGGAAACAATCAAGGATCTACAAAATCCAACATAATGGAGCCACACTCACTAAAACGGAAGATATCAAAAATTCGGATGTTAACTACTTCAAGCAGGCCTTCACAATGGATGACATGGTGAGTGTTGACGACCTTCATTAGGTCCCTAACATTCTCCGGAGGAGGATTAGCAACATCTGAATGCTACCCCCACATTTGAAGAAGTGAAACAATTGTCTTTGATATGTGCCCAGATAGTACGGTGGGCCCTAACAGTTTCTCGGCACACTTTTTTTAATGTTGTTGGGAAATTATTGGTGAAGATCTCTACGATGCTATTTTGAATTTCCTCTCAGATCTACTCCTCTGAAAAAGTTCACAACGACTACCATCGTTCTCATTCCAAAGATTGAGGCTCTATCCACTTGGAAAGATTTCAGGCCCATTAGCCTTTGTAATGTCACGGAAAAAATCCTATCCAAAATCATCAACAATTAAATGGCCAAACTGCTTCCGAAAATCATCTCCCCTTCCAAAAGTGGTTTTGTCCAGGGGCACATGATATCAGAGAACATCCTTCTTGTTCAAGAACTCTCCCACTGGGAAAAAATGGCAATCTTAGCAACACCATCTTCAAGCTTGACATGGAAAAAGCATATAACCGTGTCAATTGGACATTTCTCTACCACATACATAGTAGAGTGGGTTTTCCAATGCACTGGATTAACATGATCAAGAAGCTCATCGAAAACTGCTAGTTCAGTATTTTGATCAACAGTGAAGGGATGGGATTTTTCAAGTCGACGCGAGGTCTTAGGCAAGGGGATCCCTTATCCCCAACGCTCTTTGTTATTGTAGCAGAATGCTTATATAGAGGACTTGATTGCCTTTTTCAACAGCATCCCCGTATGAATTTCTTTGCAAGGAGTAGCAAGAACATCTCCGACCTGGCATTCGTAGACAATATCATTATCTTCTCGAAAGGGACTCGCAAAAATATCCAGACTCTTATGGAATTTCTTAGACACTACAAGCTCATTTCTGGGCAGCGCATCAACAAGGAGAAAAGCTCCTTCACAGTTGATAAAATGACCTCCAACCTGAGAATTCACTGCATTCAACAGGTCACTGGATTCAAGCTGAAATATTTCCCTATCACATACTTGGGAGCACCTCTATTCAAAGGGAACAAGAAGGGACTCCTCTTTGATGACCTCATTCAGAAAATCCAAAATAAGATCACATAATGGGAAAAAGCACTCCTGTTCTATGGAGGACGGTTACAACTCATCAAAAACATCCTCATTGCCATGCCGACTTACCTGCTACAAGTCTTGAAACCTCCTAAGTATGTTATGAAATGTATTTAAAGAATTTTCAACAAGTTCCTTTGGGGCAATACTGGTGAGCAGAGAAAATTGAACTGGTCTTCATGGGAAGCTCTCTGCTATTCGACGGAAGAAGGGGGTTTTGGGGTTAGAAGAATCCAAGATGTGGTCCAAACATTTCAATTCAAGCTGTGGTGGAGATTTAGGAACCAGAGCTTACTTTGTTCTCATTTCCTTTTGGAAAAGTATTATAAAGGGAGTCATCCAGTCTCAACGAAGCTCTCTTACATTGCCTCACCAAACTAATGTGTCGACACAGAAAAGAAGTGGACAGTCAGATCTTCTGGAGTCTTGGAAGAGGACAAATCTCATTCTGGTTCGATAACTGGATTGGCGAAAAACCCCTCTTTGAGATAATACCGGACTTTGAGTGGAATACAACTCCGGTCATTAACTACTGGGAAAATAATTTTTGGAGCGTCGCAAACCTGAGAGAAGTGCTTACAGCAGACCTGGTTCATCAAATTTGCCGGATACCATTTGACGTCGACACTAGTGATACACCTCTGTGGAAGCTGAGTGGAGATGGGAACTTCAGTATGAAAGCCACGTGGAACTCACTGAGACAAACGAGAACAATACAACAGCTCGCTAAGGAAATTTGGTGTCCGTTTGTTACCCCAACAATGTCTATCTTCATGTGGAGACTTATGAACAACAAACTTCCAGTTGATGAGAAACTCCAGAAAAAAGGAATCCAGTTGGCCTCTAAGTGCTCTTGTTGTAATCACGTCGAAAGTCTCCAACACAGGTTTATCGAAGGCCCAGGTATTAAGCGTGTGGGGGAGCATTTTACTAGGAGATTTAACCTGGACCTTCCTAATACTGATAATATTGTGCTTTTTTTGAACTACTGGAGGATATCAGCTTTGGGGTAAAACCACATCAGAATGATTGTTCCCATGCTCATCTTGTGGTTTGGTAGGCTTGAAAGTAATGATGTGAAGCACCGAAATAAAAATTTCAACTCGGGACGCATCAAATGGAAGGTCTATCAACACATTGTCACCATTTTCAAAAGCAAAACGACCAAATGCATCAATGGGAAAGGGGACCGGTACGTAGCGAAATCCATGGGACTCGAGATTGGACTGAGTTACAAGCCTAAAATCAAGATTGTTAAGTGGAGCAAACCGGAAGCAGGGTGGATTAAAAGTAACATGGATGGGGCCTCTAAAGGAGACTCAGGACGTGCTAGAGTAGGAGGAATTGCCAGAGATGAGGGAGCAGTTTTTTTTTTGCATTTTATGAAGCTCTTGAAGAAACCAATAATACATTTGCGGAGGTTTTCGCTCTGTTTAAAGCCCTCCAACTCTGTCGAACTGAAAACATTCCATGGATCTGGATTGAGGTTGGCGTGAGTTGCATTATCCATCTCGTTCAGCAATAAGAGAAAGCTCATTGGCTCCTAAAGCACATGCTCACACACACATTAACTTGATGCTCAAAAGAGTGGAGTACAAAATCACGTATATTTACCGAGAGGGAAACAAAGCAGCTGACTATCTTACTAACCTCGCATGCTACAAATAGCTCTACACTCTTGAGAGGAGAGGAGCTTCAAGGACAACTCGTGGGGATCATTGAATATGACCGACAGGGAATTCCCTACATCCGAACCAAGTGAATCCTAAAGAATTTCCAGGAAGTCCTCTGTGCTCGAAGTTTTGTGTTGTTTTTATCTGCTGCAAACTTGATTTTCTTGCTGTTATTTCCCCTTTGCTGCTGCTGTCCTTCCCTCTTGCAGTACTCTGCTGCAGCTGCCGTTATTTACCGCTGCAAAGCTCCATTTGCTGCAGTTGTTCTCTGCTCTGCTAGCGTTTCCTCGTTGCTGCAGATCACTGTTCCTTCGCTGCTGCTGCAAGTCTGTTCCTGTCTCTTTGCTGCTGCTGCTGCAAGTCTGTCCCTGCTTCTTTGCTGCTGCTTCTGCCAGTCTGTTCCTGCTGCTGCTACTTGTTTCACTGCTGCTGTTGCTGTTGTTACTGCCATTCTGCTGTCTGTTTCACTGGCGCTGTTGCTGCTGTTCCTGCTGCTCTGCTGCTGCAAATCTGTTACTGCTGCTGCTGCAGGTCTAAACCTGCTGTCGCTGCTTCTTCGCTGTTGCCGTTGCTGCTGTTCCTGCTGATCCTGCACCCATTTTGCTGCTGTTCCAGCATTTTATGCTACTGTCACTGCAGCAGAAATGGAGGAAAACTCATAAACTCAAAATGGTTTCAAGGAGATGAAGTGGAACATGGAGGAGACACCAACCTTTTGTCAAATCCTCAAGTTGATCACGGATGCGAGTCCACAACCGAAGATCAAAAAATACAAGCAGCAGGGGAATATTCAGTCTTTAAAAACAACACGAAGGAGAGCCACACAGTTGATCAGCTTTTGTTCTGCTGCGACTGCTGCTGCTTCAGTTTTTTTGCTGCAGCTGCTGTTGCTGCTTTTTTGCAGGATATGAAGTGGGACATGGAGGAGACACCCACCTTTTGTCCGGTTTGGAGCCATTTTGCACATCCCCAGTATTTATCGTCCAACAAACTGGGGTTTTCAAGCATTTATCTCGTCTCTACTCCCTTCATCTTTCAACTTACACAACCTAGATCTCATTCTCCTCTCTCTTAACGAGCAAGTTTCGCCTCACTTGCTTACTAACCACTTTTTGTCTTACTGTGATCACCACTCAAGAGTATATAATTTCCCTACACAACCCTTATTGTTCTTGGCAACTCACTACCTCAAAGAAGTATTTCGGCTCTTCGACGATCTTGGCTCAAAATTCATTCTTGGTTGGTTTCAATTAATTGAAGTGTCTCAACCCCGTTTCAATTTTTCAAAATTAGCCCAATGTCTGTCTTTCGATTTTATGGTTCCACAATTTTTGGTCTTGCTTTGCTCTTTCTTGTTTTGGAGGTTCTTGTTATCAATTTGATCTGCCTCGATCACATTTGACCTTGATCAATGATCTTGACCTCCCACGTCACCGATTTGGATCTGTTATCTGGAAATAAAACACAAGGCTAGTCGGGATCGTCCCAACGACGATACTCCGATGCCTAAGTCAGATGCTTAGATCGAAGGTAAAATTCGGCGATCTAAAATATAAGTGTGGAGACACAATGTACCTTCTCTCAGTGGGGACTTGGAGTATTTATAGACAATGGAGGATGGGACCCACTTGTGGGACAGGTGTCAGCTCCATGCTCACCCATGCAGTGACTAAGCTGCTTCTTCAGTGGACACCTGTCCGATGAGTATTGCGGGTCGGATCTGGGTCCCCTAGGCCCGATTTGAGACGTCATCAAGTTACAGTGTGTCACATGCGACCTCGTGACCTCACTCTGCGACCTTGTTTATGTTCTGTATACCCCTCGACCTGCGATCTTATATGCGACCAACCTGCAACACCACATTTTAATCTCCCTCTCCTTGTGACATTCTCATCATAATTCCCCCACTTCTTCCAAATGTAATTTATTACATTAGGGAGAAGTATATCTTTTCCAATTTGGGTCGAAAGAAATTCTCGCAGGGTCACGTGTTTAATGCTATTTGATAACCGAGGGTTGAGGCCTTGCATATGTACCGTCATCCAAGATCAGTAACCGAAGGGTCTTGCTACACTAACTCCAATCGTCGCATTAATGAAACGCCACGCGTCGGCAATCCATCGGTCGGCTCGATCCTCGAAGCGCCACGCGCCATACATTCGCTCATCCTAGAAGGGTGCGTCTTTTCATACAGTGGCCTATACATACCCCCCTTTTCAAAATCCGCCTGCTCCACTACTTCGCCCTCGAGATCGTTGCCAGATTCCCAGGGACCTGCCTCCTCGATCTTTAACAAGGTACCATGTCTTCCATTAATTCGAGCATTTCCTTTTCTATTTCTGCGACTTCCCCCTTGCATGAGGAACACCCAGAGGGACCTTCAGTGGTCAGGTCTAGGTCCAGATCTAGGTCTAGGTCGAGGTCTAGATCGAATCCCTCCAATAACTCATCTGATGACGGGACCCCTAGGCACATCAGATTCCAACAAGCATTAGATAACAACCCCTGGATTGGTATTGTGAGTAAAGTGAAACAATCTATTTCCCAAATAAAGGAAAAATACTTCATCCCGCATGATTTCGAGGTCTTGATCCCCCGTTCTTTTGATCGCATGCATACACCTCCTAAAGGTTTCTGTACTTTATCGATTGGCCATTTTGAGGCCGGTCTACGATTGCCTGTAGCTCCCCCTGTAGCTCGCATACTTAGGGGATTAAGGTTAAATCCATGCAGTTGTCCCCCAATTCCATTAGCCACATTATACTTTTTGTCATAATAATGCGAGCTTTCGACCTCGACCCCAATTTTGATAACTTCTGGTTGCTCTATTCTTTTACTACTTCCACTAGGTCGGCCAATAGGGGCTTTTTCTACCTCACCGTCCGTAGACAATGTAGATATTTAGAGCCTCTTAAGTCCAACATTGGTCCTTGGAAGGATCGCTTCATCTTCGTGCTACCTCCACCTGGTCAAAAATGGCCTTTCACTCTCAAATGGTCTGTAGAGAAACCCGAACCAGTTACTGAAGAAGAGGGTCTAGATGGGGATTTGATTAATAGTCTCGCTTCTAATCCATTTTTTCCAAAAAAGTTGCTGATTGAAGAGATTTTCTGTCTCGCGCGCCTATCTCGTGTTTCTGTACCCATCACCGGGTCATTAGGTGATTCACTATCCTCTCTACTAGTTTTCTTTTTTCTTCCTCTGCTAACTTTTTGAGGTCGCAAATTTGCAGAAACCAAAGTTATGTTAGGCCGTTGGACTCAGCGTGCTCAAGCTCGCTAGGAGCGAGCCGCTTGTGAACAAACTCAACAGTCCACTCCTACACATGATCGGGCTCCACGTCGCACCACTCCTCAGCGACCCGATCCAGATACTTCGGCCACTCCAACAGCTGAGATGTAAAGGCCGGACACCCCAATTGACATTGGGAGCGAGGATGTCCATCCTCACGACCTTCCTCCTCACCCAGTTCGAGGTACTTCCCCCAGCACCGAGATGGTTGGCTCGCAAGTTGAGGCCGAAGCTGCTGGTCCTAGCCGCCCTCGGAAGCGTGAGCACAGATCGCCTCCTAAGTCCAAGCATGGGAGGTCGCACTTTCACAGGCGATCTGAAGAGGAAGCTGCTGCTGCTCGAGCTGCTGAGGATGAAAATTTGAAATGTTTAAAGGAGGTCGAAGAGTGGGAGTTGTTTGCCCTGGCCAATCATCGCACGGAGTCTCAAAAGTTGGCCGAACTGACTAGGGCCCGACTTGCACCCAACTGGAGGGTCTCCGACCACAACACCATCCTGAACAGCGAGGCCGGGCAGGAATCTTACGAGATCTATAGGCACACCAACTTGCCCCGCAACCAGACTGCACTTCTCTCCTACCCCTACCCTCGATTGGAGCAGTTTGGTGCCTACGCCCTGGCACAGGTAATTGCTTCGATCTTCGTATTTACATTAACCTCTTTACTCTTCTGACCCGATGTACCATCTATGCAGGCCGGATCCTTCATGCGATCGCTGTCACTCAAATGCACCGTCGTTCGCAAGCGTCGCCAAGAGGCTCAGGAAAAATATCGCGAGCTTCGAAATGACATCCGTGCGAAAGAGAAGGAATGGGGAGAGGAACGCCAGCGCCTTGGCGAGGTGAAGACAGGTCTCGAGGTGGAGGTCGCTCGACTGAGGGAGATCGTGGATTCCCATGGTGTTGAGGTCGCTAGGGCGCGTGAAGAGGGCCAAAGGTCGGGTTTTTCTACTGGCCAAGAAGCTGGTCTCATTCAGGGTCGTATAGAGGGCCGAGAGGAGTTCTTAAACTCCCCTGAGTTCGCTGCTCGATCTCGCGACCTCCGATTGAAAGGAGCACGGGATTTTTTGAAGACTCCGGTCTTCGATACTGCGGTCGAGATTACGGCGAGTGTGTACATGGTGCAGGGCTTCAACAAGTGCAAGGCTCAAGCCAACCCCTTTGTAGATGAGAACTTCCAGCCATACCCTGTAGAGCCACCTCCTCAGATTGAAAGAACTGAGTTTGTGAGCTTAATGGATGATGTGGAGGTCATGGATGAATGAGCTTGACCATCTGACCTTAATGACCAACATTCCTACAAATACTTTAGAGAATTTTTTGTATAGACCCAGAGTTAGAGAAACAATCATATTTTGACTGCTCATGCATATCGATCATATATTTTGTAATGATTTTTTGGAATTTTTGCCATGTTTATCGATTTCAACGATTCAATGCATGATAGCTTCTCTATTTATACAATGAATGTGCGAATTGTGTTCTTGAATGTTTGGGTTAGACACCAGTGCGACGTTTTTCAAATCATGAGGATCTAATGCTCAGATGATCATGTGATCTTTTTTAGATCTACTGCAACTTCCAAGTACTTCCGTAGGTCGCATTTCTTTTTTTAGATCGAGTGATCATTTTCGGGTCCTACGATCTTTCCCAAATCGAATGATCTTTTCAGATCCTGTGATCTTTTGCAAATTCTACAATCTTTTTCAGATCGAATGATCTTTTTCAGATCTTGTGATCTTTTGCAGATTCTACGATCTTTTCCAGATCCAATTATCTTTTTCAGATCTTGTGATCTTTTGCAGATAAACAAATAAACTAAATGCTTAACAAGATAAGTTGCGCAAAAAAGAACATGATATTTATATATGCAAGCGATCTTTTTCAGATACAATGTACATGACCTTTCATCGACCTTGAACTAGACCTTTCTCAGGTACAAAAGTCTCTATTCACGTGGATACATGACCTTTCTCAGGTTCAAAATTACGCGTAAAATTTCTTTAAGTTTTGGATATTCCACGGTCTGGGTAGATCTCGACCCTCCATATCTTGGAGGCGATAGGTGCCTCTTCGTTTGATCTCTGTAACTTTGTAGGGTCCTTCCCAGTCTGGGTCCAGCTTTCCCACATGCTTCGACACCTCTACCTTCTTCAGAACAAGATCTCGAACTTGGAATTGTCTGGGCCTCAATCTTTTGTTGTAACTCTTCATCATCAAGCCTTTATGATGTAGCATTTTCACGTACGCGACCTCTCTTTTTTCCTCGACCACTTCCAAGTCCAACAAGCGCTCCTCGTGATTGGTTGCTGGATTGTACATAGTCACCCGATGTGATTCTTCGCCTATCTCTGCAGGAATAAGAGCTTCAGTACCAAATACAAGGCAAAAAGGAGTTTCACTTGTTGAGGATCTAGGAGTAGTCCGGTATGCCCACAAAACCCCAGGTAATTCATCTAACCATGATCTTTTGGAATTTAGTCTCGTCTTCAAATGCTGAAGGATGGTCCTGTTAGCGAACTCGACCTGTCCATTCGACTGCGGGTGTCCCACTACCGTAAAATTCTGCTGAATTTTTAGCTCTTTACACCAACTCGTAATCTTTTTCCCTTGAAATTGAGTGCCATTATCTGAAATTAAAATTCTAGGGACCCTGAATCGACATATGATGTTCTTCCATATAAACTCGATCATGTTCCCCTCTGTCACCTTAGCCACAGCCTCTGCTTCTACCCATTTGGAGAAATACTCCACGGCTACCACAATGAATTTTTTCTGATATCGCGCGGTGGGGAAAGGCCCTAAGATGTCTATCCCCCATTGATCAAAGGGACAAGCAATCTTAACTTGTTCCATCTTGGTCACAGGTGCGTGAATCTGTACTGCAAATTTTTGACAGGCCTCGCACTTCTAGACTAACTCTTTCGTGTCTTTCACTAGGGTTGGCCAAAGATATCCTTGTCTGATAACTTTTTGTGCTAACGATCTTCCCCTAGAGTGATTTCCACAACTCCCTTCATGAATTTCCCTCATAACGTATTCAGATTTCTCCGGATCAAGACATTTCAATAAAGGTCCCTCTATGGTTCTTTTGTATAATTGTTCGTCAACCAACGTAAAACGAGTTGCTCTTGCCTTCAGTCTTCGCGCACCAATGGGGTCATCAGGTAAACTTCCTTCTTTCAAATATCGGACGATCTCATCCTTCCATGACGGCTTTTCATTTACTGCATTAACCTCAACACTCTCAGTGATCGCGGATGTTTCTTTGATCATCACAGTAATCTTGCGATCTCTAATTCCTGACAGAGTAGCCCCAAACTTTTATAATGAACCGGCTCTGTCATTTTCATGCCGTGGAATTTGATGCACCTGGCACTTGTTAAATTTGGACATTATGGATTTCGCTTTGGTGTGGTATAATATCATGCTCTCTTCTTTGGTCTCGTAAGTGCCCTCTATCTGTAAAGCAACAAGTTGCGAATCTGTGAACACTTCCAAATCTTTCGCACCCGCTTCTAGCGACAGCTCCAAACCCATGATAAGAGCTTCATATTCAGCTTCATTATTAGTGACCGGAAAAGATAGTCGTGTTGCGATCTCGATCTCCATGTTTTTCGAACCCTGTATCAATATCCCAATTCCTCCATTTCCTGCATTAGAGGATCCGTCCACATGCAACATCCATTTATCCAGCTCGGGCTCGGTCTCAGGCTCGCCGACGAGCTCGACCATGAAATCTGCCAACACTTGTCCTTTCAATGCCATACGAGCTTGGTATTCAATATCAAATTCTCCCAGTTCTACTGCCCACTTCACAAGCCTACCCGAGGCCTCTGGTCGCGCCAATACATTACGGAGTGGATGATTGGTTAGGACGACTATGCGATGACCTTGGAAGTAAGGTCGCAGTTTACGGGCTGTTACAATAAGCGCAAGTGCTAACCTCTCAATCTGTGCATACCTTTTCTCCGCTCCTTGCAACATCTTGCTCACATAGTATGTCGGACTCTGCACCCCATCTTCTTCTCTGACCAAGGCTGAACTAACTGCATTGTCAAAAACAGCCAGATACACACACAGCACCTAATTTCCTTTTGGATTCGTGAGCAGCGGTGGTGAACGCAAGTATGTTTTTAGGTCTTGAAATGCTCGCTCACACTCGTCAGTCCACTCATAATTCTTGGTTTTCCTCAACACTTTAAAGAGGTAGATTTTTATCTGAGGATTTTGAAATAAAACGACTGAGGGATGCGAGCTTACCAGTAAGTTTCTGGACTTCTTTAACGGTGGTTGGCGACTTTAGCTTCAGTATTGCCTCTATCTTCTCAGGGTTCATCTCAATTCCACGTTCGCTGACTAGGTACCCCAGAAATTTTTCCCCTGTCACTCCAAAGGTGCATTTCATCGGATTCAACTTCATTCTGAATTCCCTGAGCGTCGCAAAAGTTTGTTCAAGGTAAACTATATGATCTTGCGACCTTGAGCTCTTCACCAGCATATCGTCAACATAAACCTCCATGGTTCTCCCAATCTGATCTTCAAACATCTTATTCACTAGCCGCTGGTATGTAGCCCCCGCATTCTTCAGCCCAAAGGGCATCACCTTATAGCAATATATTCCCCTTTCAGTCACAAATGAAGTCTTACTCTGATCCTCTTCTGCCATGAAAATCTGATGGTAGCCCTGATAAGCGTCCATCATGGAGAATAACTCATATCCTGCTGTGGAGTCCACCAATGCGTCAATTCGAGGAAGTGGGTATGGATCCTTTGGACACGCCTTGTTTAAATCCGTGAAATTTCTCTTTTTCTGTTGCACAGGTCGCATGGTAGGGTTTACATTTAGCCGGTGAACAATCACTTCCGGCGCCACACCCACAAAATCAGACGAGCTCCATGCGAAGACATCGGCATTTTTCTTAGCAACGATACCATCATGGTTTCCAACTGCTCGCCCAGCTGTGACCCAATTCAGGTGGTTTTGGATGAGTCACCTGGTATTAATTCCACTATTTTGTGACCTTCAATCGGCTATATTCTCTGAATCTGTTCGTCAGGTACCCCATTGCTTTCTTCAACAACCTCTAATCTCGAACCTTCAATCGGCTATATTCTCTGAATCTGTTCGTCAGGTACCCCATTGCTTTCTTCAACAACCTCTAATCTCTTCCTCTTGTTAGCATTTTCGCCCTTTTTCAGGGACAGATTATAACCGTTTCTTGCCTCTTCCCACCTTACTTCTCCCACTCCTGCATTGGTCGGGAATTTCATCTTCAGATGATAAGTGGAAACTACTGCTCGAAAGGAGTTTAGTGCCGGCCTTCCTAGGATCACATTGTATGCAAATGGGGTATCCACTACTAGGAATTTGACCATCAAGGTTTTCCTTCGCGGTTCATCTCCCATCGAAACAGGCAAATCAAGGGTACCTAAGGGTGCGATCTCGCTACCCCCGAACCCGACCAAAGGAGTCCGCACCAGTTCTAATCTGGCGTTCTCCAGTCCCATTTTCTCCAATACATCTTTCAAAATGATATCCGCCGAGCTTCCGTTGTCAACCAGTACCTTATGCACAGCGAAGTTTGCAATGTCTAACTTGACCACCATTGGGTCATTCTGTGATCCTACTTTGTTAGCCCTATCCTTGTTCCCAAATGTTATTTCTTCCTCCGGCTCAATGTTTGCTATCAGCTGGCTTCTCTGGTCGTCCTTGCTTTGTCGCTTTCTGGATCTTCTAGAATCACCCCCTTCTGGTCCTCCTGCAATCGTGTAAATTACACCTTTTGCAGGCACATTATTTTCAGGATTAGCCTCTTTCAGTACACCTTTCCCTTTATCTTGCTTCCTATCGGGGCTCCTAGATCGACTCCTTCTGATGATATTTTCGTCGGCCCGACATTTCAGCACCAGTTCTTTAAAATAACCCTGTCTGATTAACCTCTCTATTTCATCTTTTAGCTGATAACATTCTTCTGTATCATGTCCTCGCTCTCGATGAAATTTGCAATACTTGCTAGAAAATTTCTTAGCTAGCGTGAACCTCGTGTGATGAGGCCACTTCAGTATATCAGACTTTTCTACAGTCAATAGCGCCTTGGTTCGGGTTGTATTCAAAGGTATATATCGGTGATATTTCAGTTGGTAGGGAGGATCTCGACCTCGATCAACTTGCTTTCCATTTTCCCATGATCCTGCTCGCGGGTCTTTGCATTACCCATCCACTCTCCGTCTTTCATCGCGTTCATTTCCTCCTCGTTAATATATTTTTGCGCCAAGTGCATCAATTGTTCGACATTGGTCGGCAGGTCTCTTGCCAGAGCAGAGGCGAAAGGTCCTTTTTTCATCCCGTGAATAACGATGCTCACCATCATGTCAATCCTTAAAATCTTGGACCTCCAGAGTCTCGTTATTAAATCTTCCCATGAAATTTTTTAAGTTCTCATTTTCTTTCTGCCTGATGGTGAATAGATAGGTCGCTAACCTCTTCTATTTTCTCTTGCTTGCAAAATGAAAAACGAATTTTTGTACCAACTGTTCGTGTGATTCAATACTACCCGCTGGCAAACTTGTAAACCACTCTTGCGCCTTCCCCGTTAAGGTTGTTACAAATAGTTTTGCTTTAATAGAGTCTGTTTGTCCGTAAAGATTCATCACTAAATCAAAAGCGGACACATGCTCTTGCGGGTCCTTCAAACTGTCATATTTTGGCAAATCTGGCATTTTAAAGTTGCATTTACAACTTCACTCAGAATCCTATTACAGAACGGTGAGTGCTTGTTCTGAGTGACTAATTCTCACCTCCGCTTCAATTCATCAATCTGTTTCCCCAGCAGATGGATCTGTCTACCTACACTATCAACATCCGCTCTCGAGATCGTGGGTTCTCGTCTCCGCCATCCAATTTGTGAACTAGACCCCACTTCAGAAGGGGCGACCGCGCACCTCCTTTCAGGAGCTCTTCTACTCATTCCTTCATAAACCCGCTCGGTTTCTCTTTCACGTACTACCATTCGTCTGGCCGTTTCATTCTCAACAGGTTGTGTTCTTCTTTCGTATGCCAAGATGGCATTCCTACTAGCCTCCTCCATCATTCATTCTAATTCTCCTTGTGTAAGTTGGACTATCCTTTCATTCCCTGCCCTCGGGGTCTCCTCAATTGCCCGCCTACCATCTTCCGATCTTTCCATGTTTTAGGGTTTATGTTTTATCTCCAAAATCGTTCCCACAGACGGCGCCAAACTGATCCGCCTAGATCATGTTTGACCTTGATCAATGATCTTGACCTCCCACGTCACCGATTTGGATCTATTATCTGGAAACGAAACACAAAGCTAGTCGGGATCGTCCCGACGACGATACTCTGATGCCTAAGTCAGATGCTAAGATCGAATGTAAAATTCGGCGATCTAAAATATAAGTGTGGAGACACAATGTACCTTCTCTTAGTGGGGACTTGGAGTATTTATAGACAATGGAGGATGGGACCCACTTGCGGGACAGGTGTCAGCTCCATGCTCACCCATGCAGTGACTAAGCTGCTTCTTCAGTGGACACCTGTCCGATGAGTATTGCGGGTCGGATCTGGGTCCCCTAGGCCCGATTTGAGATGTCATCAAGCCACAATGTGTCACATGCGACCTCGTGACCTCACTTTGCAACCTTGTTTATGTTCTGTATACCCCTAGACCTGCGATCTTATATGCGACCAATCGGCAACACCACATTTTAATCTCCCTCTCCTTGTGACATCCTCATCACAATTATTTGGGAGGATGGATTGACAAGAGAAATTTTCAGGTTGGATTGCTTGTTTGAAAAGTGAAAGAGGTAAAGCTGAAAAGAGAAAAAAAGGCAGGAAAAAGGAAAAAACAGAGAAAAAGATGAAAACAATGAAAAAGAGCAGGAAAAAAGAAGAAAAAAGAGGGGAAAAAAAGAAAAAGAAGAAAGGAAAAAAGAGAGGAAGAAGAAAATAGAGGCGGACAGAAGTAAAAACATGGAAAAGAAGGAATTTGATTTTGATGCTCTTGCAATTGTCCCTTTCATTTTCGTCGATTTTCCCTAATTTCATGCAATTTTATGTTGATGGATTATGTCTTTTGTGCATCAGTTTCCAATTTTTAAAGATTTGGGCTTTTTTTTTGTTCAATTGGGTTGAACACCATTCAATTTATTGAAATCAGCCCTTTTGTGCCGCCTAAGCCAGATTCTAGTCCGCTGGTGCAACATATCTACAAGAATTCGGACCGGACAGACTTGGGCTTAAAAGCTTCTTGGGCTGCATTATTACGGGGCTGAGCAAAATAGGGGGGCTACTTCTGCATTGCGCCCGAAGCTTCCCTAGGCCGTTTTTGTTCTGCGAGCTGCTCCTGCACCTTGGGCTGCACCTACTCCATTGCTGCAAACATCTGGGCCGCTCATTGGGACTAGATATCCACGGGCTCCCTCTGCTGGGCCACTCATCAGCAGGCCCCGTACCACAAGTGGGTCACATTTCGGAGTTGAAATTTAACACTATGTTTGGTTTTGAGTTTGGCCCATCCTTGAGATGGGCCAAAATATACACAATGTTTGGTTAAAAACTCCACCACCTCCTTGGACTCAAATTCACACTGATTTGGTGAAAAAATAAAAAATAAGGAAATCCCTTGTTTAAGTATATGTCATCCAACTGCACTAGAAATTGTACAAACAAATGCATCTGAACTAGGATATGGTGGTATCCTTAGTCAAATTATTAACAATAAAGAGACAATAGTAAAATATTATTCTGGAATTTGGAAAACTACAACTCAGAAAAATTATCCTACACTAAAAAAGGAAATATTATCAATTGTCATATGCATTTCCAAATTCTAAGATGATTTATTAAATCAAAAATTTCTTTTAAAAATCGATTGTCGTGTTGCAAAAGATGTACTTACAAAAAGATGTTAAAAATTTGGTTTCAAAATAATTTTTTGCTAGATGGAAAGCTTTATTGTCTATTTTTTATTTTGATATTGAATATATAAAGGGAGCTCACAATCATATTCTTGACTATTTGACAAGAGAATTTTTGCAGGGATGTCAAAATCAAATGAAGAATCAAAGCTAAAGGTAAGCCCTTTAGCAAAACCTTCAGCCCAAATTCTCAAATTAGAATATCCTTGTCTAACACCAGAGAAGATCCAATTAAAAAACCCCCCAAAATCTTCAAATTTTGAAACCACAAAGCCCTCAAAATCCAAAACCGTTACGGGTCTTACCCTCATCTTCCAATCAAAAACACCATCATCACCACAAAACTGCCATCCAAATCACCAACAAATTTACCCCGTTGGGGAAACCAATTCCTCTTGCCCCTTCCAAACTCACCCAAACTTACAAGGACATAGCAGGAACTTCTACTGCTATACCAACCAGTTTCCAATCTAATTCACCTATCTCCCCATATTTTGAAAAAGCAGATTTTCACCTCGATTGTATAATTGAGGATGAATAGATTAACAAACAAATTCAAGATAATCCTGTTCTAATGGCAAACATGGTCCTTGACGAAAATCATAACAGGATTTATGAAGATCCTCTCAAAGCCCAACAATTCTATGAAGAGATTCTTGTCTCAACCAAATCTATTTTCATTCAAAATATGCCCTCCAAAGGAGCCCCAGCCAGCTCCTCACAAATTGGCTACAAATTTTTTTTCATAAATTTCATTCTCTCTATGTCAGAATGGGGAAAAAGTCCTTATAAGCTAAAAAAAATTCTAAATAAAAAATATCCATTGATTTCCTATTGGGATTATATCAAAGTCTTTCAACATTTCCTTCTCAAACAAAATAAGAAAAACACCTTGTCTTTCTATTTTCTTTTCGATACCAAAATTGCCCCAGAAAGAATTTCAAATTGGTTTGTCAGATGGTGGTGGCATTATTTCAGTCCAGAACCACAAATTCTCCCAAATCGGTCCAAGAGGCATTCAAATTCTTTATAGAAAACTTCAAGATCAGCATGTTTCCAGGACAACACCTTCCCAATTTGCTCAAATTTTACATTTAATTTAATCTGATTTGGATACTGAAAATTGAACCTCAATTCAAGCCCCTCCAGATTAATGAAGACACTGTCATATTCTCCTTGAGAAAGAAATGTTGCGTAAAATGGTAGGACAAAATGAACGCAGAAACTTTTGAACAAACAACAATTTTAGAATGGTTCAAACAAAATCTCACAATGTGCAAAACATCAAGAATTCTTAGGAAAGAGATTAATTCGGAGCAAGAACAATTTCTACTGAGTAAAAACAATTTGTTAGCAAGAATTGCCAAAGCAACAACTACGGAGGAAATACAAAGTGACAAAGAAGACTCTCCATTGCCAATTCACCTTGGAGATGAAAATGGAGATGATTGTTTTGGGATTTTTAGTCCAATTCCATAGAAAATTAGGATGATGTAATAATTTCATAGAAATTGAGGATGATGTAACAATGATGTAAAAATGATGCAAAAAACAAATTTTCAAAAAATTCAAAAATTTATCTTTATTTTAGCTTTTGCAGCCCACTAGCTGCATTATGGAGGTTTAAAAGACAACCACAATCAGCCAAATTATTCAAGTGCATAAAGGAAGAGAAGATCAATAATTTCTATAAATAGAGGCAATTGTAGGAGAAAGGAACATTACTCATTTTTTAGAGCATTTCTCACACACACACACATTTCTCTAGCATTTGCTTCTTCCAAGTTCTTCCTCTTGTTCTTCATCTAGTTTTTCTTCATTCAGTTCTTCTTTCATAATACATAAATCGAATGTCTTGAATAATTAATATCTCTGTACATCCAATTTTTCTGTAAATTCTTTGTACACAAATTTTGATATTCAAGTAAGTTTTCTTTTAACTATAATTGTCTTTAATTTCTGCTTAAGAAAATATTCTTGTTACAATTTCTGTTTGTTACATAATTTGTTGTTATAATTGTTATTTACTTAGATTTTCATATTTCCTTACATGGTTTCAATTATGGTTGTTATATTCAAATTATTCTTGATTTGTGATATTCTAGTACTAAATGGTATCAAAATCATGCAACTCTTGGATATATCCATATATAGAAATTCATATATATTGAGAGGAGAGAGAAAGGGGTTGAGAGTGGCTTTGTTTATAACACATGCACAACACACACTCAACACACACACAATAAATTGCAAATTTCTTTCTCGGCCGAAGGAAACCGAGGTACGAAATTATAATTATAATTTTTATTAATTTATATAAGTATATTATTTAATTAATATGTTTATTAAATATTGATTATATTGAGCAATGTACTATTTAATCAGAATACTTTATAAATTTGACTATTTAAAATAGTGTTGAATTGAATATCAAACCGGATATAAAAATAATATCATTGGTTAATTAGATTATTCAATTTATTATTTTTTAATATTACTGTAGCTAATTTATACAATTTTATCGAAATTATTAACCAAATACGCAATTCTATGTATTATTGTTTAACTAAATTATATAATAGTGAGAAATTGATAGAAAACTATAGGAATATTCCGGAAATTACATCTAAGAAAACTATGTTATTAAATAGGAAAAATGAAGTTTTTAATGATAATTTAATTTAGGAATGTTATTAAATGTGACGTCCGTAGAATTTTTCACATAATTGAAAGACTAATTGATAATTATTATGATTTTAATTTAATTAGTAAGTAAATTATAGATTGGATTTGGAATATAAGAAAACTTGAATGGATTGAATTGAAGTTTGTAATAATATTTTGGAGCAAATTATATTAATTAAAAAAATTAGTAAGGACGTAATGGGTATTTTAAAAAAAATAAAATAATATTATACATATATATGTTACTAAATAATCAAAATATATTGTTTATATTGAACGATGTACTATTTAATCGAAATATTTTACAAGTTTTGCTATTTAAATTAGTGTCGAATTAAATATCACATTTGATATAAAAATGATGTAGTTGGTTAATTAAATTATTAGATTTGTTATATTTAATTATTACTATAGCTAATTTACACAATTCCATCGGAATGATTAACCAAATATGTAATTCTATGTATTGTTGCTTAATTAAATTATATAACAACGATAAACTGATAGAAAATTTATAGAAATGTTTCAAAAATTATATTTAAAGAATATTATGCAATTAAAAAGGGAAGATGAGGTTTTAATGATAATCTCATTTACGGATGTTATTAAAAATGATAATTATAAATATATAAGGAGTTTGATTAAATGAATTCTTATGAATTAATTGATAAATTAAATATACATTTGAGGAGCTTAGAAAGTGGAGTTATCTAAAATAAAATGGAACAAGGGTTTGGACTTTAATATAAATAGAATATTAAAAGATTGGTGGAAAATGTACGAATATTATATAATATTTTATTTAGAGTTTATAACATTCTATATATATTGATTACGTATAATATTCTATTATTGGACGTGACGACAAAGTAGAGGGTTGAGCAGTCCCTCGTGAAACCAAAGCATTTTGGGATTTAAGGTAAGTATAGCTAATTGGATTTATATATATATATATATTGATATGTTTAGTATTATATATATTACATATATATTGGTTTATTATATTTGATGGTGAAGTTGGCTTTATATTTATATACGTGGATTTTATATATTGGTTCTTGTATAAGTAGTTGTGGATTATTTGTTGGATTACCTGAACATCGATGAAATTAAAATTGTGTGTCATATGTGCTTGTAAGGACATGAGAGTGGTATGATTATGTGATCATTTGATGGATTGTTACATAAAATCGAACTGAGAAGTTATTACTGAGTAAGTAATTATTATGGAGAATATATTGATGAAGTAGTGATATCGTCATTGTAACTTGAAATAAAAAATGATGCTTACCTAGTAGGGAACACAGTCAATGGTATATGAAAATGTGATTGATGATGATGTGATATGAAAAATGTATAAATTAAGCTAGATACCATGGCGCGTAGGGTACCGGAGTATTCCGCCAACGAGGAATATCCTGTACTGTTAGCTACACACTGGGGTGTTGGGGATATCATGTTTGTTGTAATGTACTGTGCTGATATTACTACACACTGGAGTAAGAGAGTGTGTGGATATCACATACAACGGGTATCCTGTGTTGTATATGATATGATGATGAGTTGATGATGGCCAGCGAAACCATTGACTGACGTACTCCAACTAGAGTAGGTAGGGCCCTTAGTTAATAAACGATAGCGTCAAATATTATATCGTAGGTTGATGTACAGTCGTGAGCATGCATTCTTTATATCTGTTATTGCTATATGATGAATATTTGTTAATTGATGTGATTGTATTGTACGTGACTACTGTCTATGTATATATATAGACTGATTAGCTATAGTTATTGAGTAGGCAGCTCATTCCTTACCACATACTTTTCAGGAGATAGGTCACATTGACTAGCCACATCGGGCTTCAAGCCGTGCCGTGATCTTTATTAGGTGGGTCAACCGTGACATCTGAAGCTAGAGTTTTTGACTGTTTGGTTGTCAAATATTCTAGTCTTTTGTTGGGTTTGTGTTTAAAATGATGGTACTATTTTCTTTTCAGGTTATGTACATGAGGACATCTTGTGAGGGTAAATATAAACTTTCGGTGGTATCTATTATCTTTTGTGATATATATTACATTGATAAATTAAAACTCATTTTACGGGTTGAAAGAGAATTACTTATAGAATGAGTTCTAATTAAAGAGAGGATGAAATAGTGATAAGTAGATGTAGTGAGTAGGGGATGCTACATTAAAAATGATAGTTATAAATATATAAGGGGCTTGGTTAAATGAATTCCTATGAATTACTTGATAAATTATAATATTTTTATGAAGCCTAAAGTGTCTAGTTATAAAGAACTAGAACGAAGATTTATATTTTGAAATATTAGAGAATTATTAGAAATTGTACGATTAATATTTAATTATTCTATTTAAAAGAAATTACGATATCCTCGATATATTGATTATATGTGGTATAACTCATTATAGGATACGGGGATAAGGTAAAAAGACTTAAAATTATCGATTGAGTAGATAGAAGCGTTGTGAGGTCGAGGTAAGTAAATAATTAGTATTATTTATATATGTCCCCTTTATTTGTGGTATTACTACTATATAAATTTGTGGTTCATGCTGACGTTGATTTATCTAAAAATATATGAGTGGTGAGTGATTTAATTTGATTGTCGATATTATGTACTTGGAATGAGAAAATACCTTGAAATATTATGTCTGTTGTTTGATGTGTTGTGGATGTCTGAAAATGAGAATATATTGATATATGGTTTTACGTTACTAGTTGCTTACAAGAATAGTGATATGTGGATATGAGGGAGTGGTGGAAATTGAATGTAATTGTGGTGTGAATACCCTTTGATGTTGTTGAAAAACCTATAAGGTGAAATGAGATGAAAAGAGCTATGATGCGATATGAGAAAGAAATAAAATGAAAAGAGCTTTGATGCTATATGAAAAAAGAAGTAAAGAGCTATGATGCGATATAAAAGAGCTATGATGCGAATTGAAAGAGGTGTGATGCGAAATGAGATTGATGAGCAGGCTGTCAAGGGAATTCACTTGAACTTATATAACGGTGAGATTGAGTTGATGGGAAAAACACGATATCACCATCTGGTAAGCAAACTAGGAAAAAAGGGAAGTTTAATTGCTTGTCTTATTGCGAGATAGCTATGTGGTGTAATAAAGATGATTATGTTGGAATTAAATTGACTATGTTCCATGCATGTTGCCTACTTATCTTGTTTGAGGCTATATTTGAAATACATATATAGATAGGGCTGGCTATTTACTTATTGAGTTGCAGACTTATTCCTCTGCTGATATTTTTTTCAAGAATAGATCTTAAGGTGTCTGCTTGTTGAAGGCTTGGTCTAAATGCTATATTCAGGCATGTTGGACCAGTACGCGATTTTCTCCTTATTGTTAGTTAAAATACAAATCATATTTTATTTGTATAGAACGTAAGCGTGGGGATTACTTGTGATGGTTTACTTGTGGTGTTTGATATGTATATATGATGTTGTGGGTTGATTATGCCTGTTATGACATTATTACGTACACATATTGATTAGATGATTATGTGCATATTTAGATATATGGATACAGGGGTTACTATAAATATGACATTTAGAGAAGATATAGCCCTAGTAGCAATAGGGGGTGCTACAACATTTTGCCAAAAAATTTAACATGAACCTTCCTAATACTGATAACATTGTACTCCAGTTGAACTATTGGAGGTTAACAGCTTTGGGGCAAAACCACATCAGAATGATTGTTCCCCTATTTATCATGTGGTTTGGTTGGCTTGAAACGAATAACGTGAAGCACCGGAATAAGAATTTCAACTCGGAACGCATTAAGGGAAGGTCCACCAACACATAGTCACCCACTTTCAAAAGCAAAACGACAAAATGCATCAATTGGAAAGGGGACCGATTCGTGGCGAAATCCATGGGACTCGAGCTTGGATCGAGCTACAAGCCTAAAATCAATATTGTTAAGTAGACCAAAACTGGAACTTGGATGTATAGAAATCTACACGGATTGGGTCTCTAAAGGAAACCCCGAATGTGCTGGAGTGGGGGGAATTGCAAGAGATGAGGAGGGAGCAGTTATATTTGCATTTTGTGAAGTTCTTGGAGAAACAATAATACATTTGTGGAGGTTTTCCCCAAAGCCCTCCAACTCTATCGAACTGAAAAGATTTAACGGATATGGATTGAGGTTGACGCAAATTGCATCCTCCATCTCGTTCAGCACTCAGAGAAAGTTCACTGGCTACTGAAGCACATGCTCACACACATTCGCTTGATGCTGAAAAAACTGGAGTACAAAATAACGCATATTTACCGAGAGGGGAATAAGCAGCTGACTATCTTACTAATCTCGCATGCTCTACAAATAGCTCTAAACTCTTGAGAGGAGAGGAGCTTCAAGGACAACTCGTGGGGATCATTGAATGTGATCGACAAGAAATTCCTACATTCAAACCAAGTGAATCCTCAAGATGTTTAAGGAAGTCCTCTGTTTTCTCATTTTCTGCTGAGTGTTTCTGCTGCAAGTTTGCCTTGCTGTTGGGCCATGACATTTCGCCAGCTCACTCTCCTTCACAGCATGTTTGGGCTTTACCTTGAGTGGGCTGCCAACTGCAATGGCCAGCTCTTTCAAATGGACTGCATCACTTGCATCACTAGGACGAACCACCTCACACCTGGGTTGCGCTTCACCCGCCAGCCCACCTGCGCTATTAAACCTCCCATGAACCGTGAATAGTACTGGGCCACCAACATTGGGCAGGTCTCGCCGACCATTTCTTCAGTTGGGCCTAATTGTGTTGCCAAGAACTTTTTTTGTGGGCTTTCTTTTTTTGCTTAACCCAACTTTTGTCATTTTTCGGCTTTTTGAAATTGTGTCAGGTTTTGTCAATTATACAAAACTAGTTGTACATTCACTTTTTAATTTAGATAGGATGGGGAACCCGACAAGTCCCTAATTTAAAAAAAAATCCTAAAGCCTAAACCAAACCACCACTACATCGATATGGAGGTGCCGCTGCTCAAATGGAGTGCGAGCGAACTCCAATTGATTGGAGATGACGGAGACTATGTTCCAGTGAAAGGGCTGAAAGCGTGGTGGAGAGTTTTCTGAATAGAAACAGCGAAGCTATGGCGGATAGGCGGCCCCATATCCTTTCAGATCGTTTGCTAGATCGGGACTAGCTCCGTCGCCACCATATTCGTCAGCCACCTCGGAGATGTTAAGCTTTCTGATTTCTCTATTGCTACGTCGGTGGTCGAAACTTTTGCTTTCGGCTTCATGCTTGGAATAGGAAGTGCCCTTGAAACACTATGCGGTCAGGCATTTGGCACCTGACAAGTTCATATGCTCAGTGTTTACATGGAACGGTCGATAATAATTATACTCGCCACTTGCATTCTCCTCTTACCGCTCTACATATTTGCCACTTCAATTCTTAGGGTGATCGGCCAATCCAATGAAATAGTAGAACCTGCAGGATTCTATATGCTTCTAACCATCCCTCAACTTTTCTCTCTTTCGATAGCGTTTCCATCACAAAAATTCCTTCAAGACCAGAGCAAGATTAGTGTGATTGCCTGGATAGCAGTTGTTGCTCTTCTTTCACAAACTATATGGTGTTTGGGAACGATCAGAGCAGCTGTTGCATTTGATCTTATGAGTTAGATCTTTGCGATAGCACAATTTATTTATGTAGTTGGTTGGTGTAAGGACGACTGCAAAGGATTTCATGGGATGTGTTTAAGGATATATGGGCATTTTTTAGGTTATCACTTGCATTTGCTGTTATGCTATGTCTAGAGATTTGATATATAATGAGCATCATTATCATCGCCGGGAATCTTAAAGATGCGGTTAATACAGTTGGTCCCATTTCTATTTGCATGAACATTGACGGGTTGGAAACGATGGTGTTCATCGGAGTCAATGCTGCTATAAGCATTCGTGTTTCCAACGAACTTGGCCTAGGACATCCTAGAGCAACCAAATACTCTGTCTACATAATGATATTTCAGTCTCTATTGATCGGGATTCTTTGCATGGCTATCATCCTCCGCACAAGGGACTACTTTGCTGTTAGTTTTACTGATAGCGAGAATGCCGTGGGCGGTAGCTCACTTTGGCGTAATGGGAATCTTCGGGGGGGGGGGGGGGGGGCGAATGATTGCTAGATTGGCTTTGCAGACATTACTGCTCTTCATCATACTTTACAAAACCAACTGGAATAAAGAGGTGAGCAGATAATAGAGTGAATGAGGAAGCGGAGAGGCCACGACACTGCAGTCTCGACTCACCAACTTTCAATAAAAAATGGAACAACTTAAACACGACTATCAATCTCAATATTATGGTAAATTGTATTCAATGGTTCAACATCTGGAAATTTTGACAAGCAGCACTCTGAAGTTATTCCTAGTTTACAGTGTAGTGAGCTGTCACTTTCTGGAAAATTCTAATCCAAATAAAGTTTGGTCAAACTTAAATCAATTATCTGCCAAGCACAATACACTTGTTTTGTGATTGGTTTAGTCTGATTTAGTCATACTTTATTTGGGTAAGAAAAAAAAATCCTAAATCCTAAACAAACCAACCAACCCTAAAACCATGAAGCTTGCAATTTTCTTCCACCTTCTCACTATAAGTGTATGAGATTTTCACACACTAAACTTTCCACCACCTACCACTACCAAACCATCACTTTTTCAACCAAACCACCACCACCACCAACAAACAGCCCATCACCGCCACCGTCGGGGAGGCGCCGTCGTGCATCCACCGGCCGCTGGCTAGAAAACCTCGCCGGCGCGTCTCAGGACACGGCCACCATCATCAGACTCGTCGTCTTGCAATCTGTCTAACCATGGTGTGCATGGCCAGAAATCCCACTAGACATGCCCGCAGTCGCCATTTCATTCCGCATAAAATCTCTCCCAAATTGCCACCCATCACCGCCACCTTCTCCCTACAATTGCGCCATTACTTTGAATTACCGCCAGCAGTTACACCGTTAGAATCCACAAAGAGAGACGAACAAAAACCCTTAACCCCATTAGGACCCTGAACCCCTAAACCCTGAACCCCAAACCTCTAAGACCTTGAACCCCAAACCCCAAACCCTAATCCCTAAACTATTGGAGAAAACAAGATCCTGCTTGGCTCAAATTAAACACCAATGGAGCATCTAAAGGTAACCCAGGGGCACTCGGGAGCATGCGAGCTACTGAGAGATTATAAGGATCTTTGTTCTCTTTGCATTCTTGAATCTTTAGGAATTTCATCAAACATCTCTGCTGAGCTCCAAGCACTTTACCGTGGATTATAGATTTGTCTTTAAAAGGGTCTAAATAAATTTTGGATTTAAATTGATCCACTTTATGTTATCCAGCTTATCTCCAAGGAGCTTGGTATCATCAGACACTTTTCCACAAGATTAGGTTGTGTTTTTCACAACTTGAAACCAAGATCTCCCACATCTTAATAGAAGAAAACCAAGCAGCAGACCTTCTTGCTAACTAAGCTCGTTTTTGTGAAGAAAACACCCTCTTTTCTAGAGATCAACTGCGAGATAAGATGTATTGGGATCATCAGACTGGATTTGCACGGTTTCCCCAACATTAGAACCATATAGATGTAGTACCCACAACTTTAGATACTTGGTGTTTGAAATGTGGAACCCCCATGATTGAGCACTCCCCCCTCCCCCGACGCATACTATTTTGGGAGTTGTACTCCTTTGTCTGTACTTGGGCTTCATTGTTGATTATAGATATAATGGAGTTGTACTCTCTGTGTATGCTTTTGTCGTGCCATGAATTAGAGGTGTCCTCATTTTCTGACCGTTTGGTTTGTTTGATGGTTTTTTGTAGGTACCCCATGAGACTTTTGAAGACATCAAGATGGTTCAATTTTCACTATCAATTGGCGATGAAATAGAAACTTTTTGATATGCCAAACTCTCCACCCAACTTGATGGTACTTGTCTTGTCGTATTTTGCATATCCTGTATATTGTTACTTGAAAAACTTTTGTAGGTGATCAGTAGGGCCCGATGATTCAAGCATATTGGATTATCATCTCCAACTCATTTTTCTTTTTCATTGTATCACTAGAAGTTTATTTTGTAAGGGAGTAGTACTCCTTCTTTATACTTTATTGCCTATTTATAGTAAAAGAGTAGTACTAAGTTTATGCTTTTGTTGAACCTCATTGTAAGGGAGTGGTACTCCTTATTTATGATTTTTTAGGCAATACTAAGGAGTTAGCACTCCCCGTTGTGGTTGATTTTCAATTTTAATAAAGAAGGGGTGGGACCCCAAAAAGTTCCCCCCACCTTTGGGTGGTTTAACCCCAAAAAAAAAAAACATTAAATCCCAAATCCTAAATAGTAATAGTAATGTTTGATGGACTAAAAAAAACTAAACTCTAAACATGTTTTAATCAGCTTTGGAAGCATGATTTTTTTTTAATTGCATATCTAGATCTAGAATTTTGTATGTTTTAATTTTGTATTTAATTGTGGACATGAGGGTTTTTTAAATTTGAAATTTCTAGATCTAACTACTTTTTTTTTGTTTCAAAAATTGCTGAAAAAAAATGAAAAGTTTCAGAAAAATAAAAAATCGGCAGCAAACGTGCCACTGCCTGTCACCCAGTCGCTGGTTAGCAAGAGAGCGCGGGCGTGCACATAGCGTGCAGATCTTCTTACCAGCGTACGCTCGCCCAGCTTAGCCGATCGGTCAGTCAGGACGATTTTTCTATTTTTTTTAGAATTTTTATTTTTTTTATTTTTTTGCATATTTTTCTGAAATAGTTAATTATGGTGAATTTTATTTTTGGTTAAGATTTGGTATTTTTGATGGGTGTCGAGGCCGCCAAAATTAATTCCTACAACACTTTGCAAAAGTGAGAGTAGGGTCGATTCTACTGGGACTGGTTTAAGTCGATTTTTTTAAGAAAATAATAGGGGGATGTTTGATGATAGAGAGAAATAATTAAAAACTAAAATGAACTAGAAAGCAATTAAAATTACGAGGTGAAGAATGATAGGGGATTTTTCCGGTTAAAGGTAGGTCCATGCTTGATTCTGTGAGTTGATCATCGATACAAACATAACACTTGCATAAACAAATAAATCACTTATGGTCATTGGTACGACCTAACGACCTCACCTGCCCTTACCTTTTCGTTAGCCAAGGTACGATCGTTGGCTAGATCCCTAATTAACAGACAACCCTGGGAACATCCACAAGATTTAATTTATTAATAACATTAAGAATTAGAAAGGCGTGATTCTAATTAACAAATTCCTACGAGAATAATTCGTTTAAATTAGATCATGCATTCCTCAAAACATAACTAACTACTTTGACATAATTAATTATGTTATGTTGCTACTAAGATCAAACGAAACAAATAATTACACGATTTGTAAAGTTCAATTAGCTAAACAAACCTTCTTGATAATGAACAACCTGCTGAATTATTCATAAATCAGATGTTTGTAATAAAGGCACAAAGAATAGCATGAATTCTTATTTAACAAGTGTAAAAAGCGCAAATTAGATCTCACAACTGGTTATGAATCAAGCAATTACCCTGACCTTAATCGGAAAATAAAGAATTTAGTCGTGCATGTTAATGGAAGAACTTACTAAGAAGTGGAATTCCATTAACCTTAGGCAAAGAATTGAAACTAAAGAGAAAGTATAAAATCATCTATTAAATTTAAAGTGTTATATTCAATTCCAAAGTGTCTTTTACAAATGGAGAGACTCCCCCTATTTATAATAAAAGTCTCCTATGAATCTAGACATGGGGGGGAGGGGGGGTTAAGTACATGATTGGTTCCAAAAATATCAGCAAATCATCATTCACGTATTTAAAGGAGTCTTTTCCAAAATTCAGCAAATCATTTCATTTTTTTCTTGTGGAAATTGCATCTTTCCTTTCTTCATCTGTGTTGATCAAATCACTAAACGTGGGAACGTTTAATCAATCCTGCATAATTGCCTTGAAATTTTTTCTTCCCTTTTTGGTGCCCTCGATATTCATTTTTCGCTCGATTTTGCCATCTTTATCCCATATAATCCCTTTTAGCTGAATATTCAATAAATTCATAAGATTATGAATATTTTTTGCTCAAAAGGAAGATTAAATCATTATAAAATCATGACATTTTGTGTAGTTATCAATTTTTCAAATTTAAATTACTAAAATTAATTTGAATAGGTTTTCAAACAAGAATTAATCTATTGCATGGGTTGTACTTATGTCCATAATTAAGTTGCATTATTTTTCATACTATTCTTTGGATTGAATATGTAAGTAATTTATGATATTAGATATCATTGTTTATAATGCATGGTTGGCATTATTATTAGTGCATGATTATTTGGAATATTTCATGCTTATTTGTGTTAATTGGATTGACATGGATTATCGTAAAGCCCATTGGACCTTGTGGATGGTTTATTTTCTGTTGGGTTGGGGTTGTGTGCCTCGTATTTTCTTATCTTTTCGTTCTTAGCCTATTTTGTTTAAGACTTACTTTCTCCCTATTAATGTACTTTCCCCAATTGCTGTTTGACATTTCTTTTTAGTTGTAATGAATGTTATAGGTTAGAGAGTGGAGGCCCATGGAGGAGGCCATAGGTTGACCACAAAAATCAATGGAGAAGAGGCCCGAACGACAAAGACCATGAAGGAGATGAAGAAAATAAAGAGAGATTACAAGGCCTATAAAAAGTTAATGGGTTGAAAAGCTTGTAATAGGGTAGGCCTACCAAAGATCCACTGTGGGCTCAGTGGGTCGTTTAAGTATTTGGGCTTGTGATCATCCAATAGGGGCATGCTAGGTTTTTATTTTCGCATGCGATGCAGTTTTTAATACTTTTAATATTTAGTATATTATGCATGAAAAATATTAATATGTGATGAGGTCTCAGTTAAACAATTAATCACTCTCACTTGGTTGGACCAAGTTAAAATATTAGACCCCAAAAGTGGAATTTAAAATAAAGGATTATTTTTTCATGCCTTCCATCCATAGTAATATAGTGAGGAAGCTGATTTCACCTATACGTGGTCTCAGAGTCGTGGTACGTTTGAACTTAAATGAAGTTGTAGTATTATTATGAATGAAGTGAATGCGCACCTACTTTCCTTTCTCACGAGTCGTGGGAGGTGATAGTCTACACTATGATTCGGTTGATGGGTCGGGTCTAATACCAAGTAACGTGAATAGTTTGTAGTAATTGGAATCACGGAAAAACGGTGAGGTAAAATATCTTGGAGATCTCGTAGGTCGAGGATGGTATTGGATACCTCCAACAAGGTTATTTTCATGTGAATTGTAAAAGTAGAGCATGAAGAATTTTGCTTGTAAACCTCAGGCTCACTAGGAAAAAGGTTTTGCTGAGACCTCATTTGAGAGTGATGAACTTTTATAGAAATAGTGGAAGGGTTAATAACTGAAGTCCAAGTCTTAACTTGAACCTAATATTATGATAATCTATTTATTTATTTCTGGTTATTGTAGATATCTAAGAATCCACTTAATTCTGTACTCGAGGCTAATAAATTTGATAGAACACACTATTCGAATTGGCTGAAAAATTTGAGGATAGTCCTCGGTTTCGAAAACCAGACTTATGATTTGGGTAAGTCACTACCTCAGAATTTATTGGGTTCCTGCCCGAAAAACGTTTGACGTTAAAAAAAGTTTACTAAATGGCATGAGGACAACAGGAAAGTATGCAGTATCGTACTCGGCTCAATGAGCAATGAGATCTAGAAACAGTACAAGAGGTAGAGGACGTTTGGTTGATAATGCTCCGCATGAAAGAACTTTATGCGGTACTGGACCGGCATATTAGATATGCAGTGACGAAGGCATTTTTCGGCGCTAGAATGATTAAAGGGTCGTCCTTATGGGAGCATGAAGTGATGATGCTATCCCTAGTGGAAAAGTTTAAAGACCTCCAGGTTAATTTCGAGAATGAAGAAACATACATTGATATGATACTACAATCACTACCTCCCTCCTTTGATCAATTTATTATCAACTATAATATGAATGGGTTTGAAAAAAAGTCTTCATGAGTAGATTAATATGTTTGCCTAATACAAGGCAACGATTAAAAAATCTTAGCCATCAGTACTAATGGGAGAGGCTTCAACCTCTAAGGCATCTAAATGGTGAATTTATCTTTAATATATATAAAAGGGCTTAATAGTAATTTTTCCATTCAAACCACTAGTATGAATCAAAATAAACACATAACTAAAATTTATCCTGATACAATAGTATATATAAAGAAACACTTTATAATTAATATCAAAATTTTTAATTATTTATTTAATTAAAAGTAATTCTATCATCTATTTAATTGGATACTCGAAGTAAACATGGCTTGAGGAATTTGTTTATTTAACTTACTTTTTTTTAGAGAAAATATTTTTATGTAAGGTACTTCTTTGTACACTTATTGAGTGTGATTCTCCAGTACATGGATATAGACGGAGCGTTCACTTCACTCTTTCTGCTTCTCTCCCTTTCCTCCTCCTCTTTATTCTACTTCACTGTTTTCTTTGGCTTCTGGTGTTCTTTTTTTCAATATTTACTATCAAGAACCCGAAAATAATAATGTCATTCCAAAATCCACTTAAGCCCTTGAGACAGGAGCCTCCTTCAAACTGATTGCTCAAGCCTCAAGCGTGAAATCACCTTCCAGTTTCTACCGGGCGTCCTCTGAAATCGCCTTTCAGGCCGCGTCAAGCCGATTTCTCGGCGGAACAGCCGAGAAATCGCCGATCCGCTCCTGATCCGTTCCCATTTCATTTGGTTTTAGGTCATTAACATCCGTGTTCCTCATGGAGAATGCCTTGGCTACTGGGCTTCGTTTTCGAAGGATTCCACGCCAGTCTTTTTCTAATTGCTTTCAGATGGACCCATTGGTGAGTTTGGTGTATGGTCGTTATGGTCTTCGTTATATACGGGAATTTGTTGTTTAAACTGTTGAATATGCATCCCCAAGAAGAGGCATTTTTGTGGCGTTGGCAGCTGGGAGTGGAACTTCCTTTTTCAGACATTCACTGTCAAGAAAATCTGCTTACCTGCTTGTATTAAAACATTTAAGTCAAGCTTGAGCGCTATTACTGGTTTTAAATATGACGCTGAATGCACTTGTTCATTACTAATTGCGTCTTGTATTAAAACTTTTTAAGTTTAGAAGCTTCAAATTTTTACTGGTCCTTATGGGTTTACGATGCTGAGTAGACTTGTTCTTATTAATTGCTTGCGGGGACAAGTGACTCTACTAGTCTGGAGTTTTTAATTGGCGAACCTGGCTGCTCTTCTATTTGTTTTGGTCTTTTCCAGCTTGATGAAAACTTGGAGCAGTGGCCACATCTAAACGAGCTTGTCCAGAGCTATGGGACTGACTGGGTCAAAGATGAACACAAGTATGGGCACTATGAAAGCATTGGCCCCATCACATTTCACAATCAGATATTTGAGGGGCCGGATACTGATATGGAAACAGGTTAGTCCACTAGAACGTCTATAGTCCTATTCCTTTATCTGAAGAAACATTTGAAGTAAAAATGAAGTAGTTTTTACTTGGCCTCATCCTCTTGCTGGCAAGTATTATGCTGGATAATGTTGGAACATTTAACAGTTTTTAGTTTATTATCTTCCTCCTTCCTAGATACTCAAGATGGTTTTCTAAATTGCTTTGTAGAAATGGAGCTAGCTAATGCCAGAAGAAGTAGGATACAAGATTCAACCGAAGAAGAGACGGCTAGTACATCTGGGAATCATCTTTCAGGATCAAACTTTTACAATTCATCAAATGGAGAGATTTCGAAGCTCTGTGTATGATACTTTTTACACAACCTCTGCATATAATATTGCTTCTATCCTGTTCACGTTATTATAAATGGCTTGCAGCATTTTGGAGAACCTCCACTGCCGGCATATGAACCTGTTTTTGACTGGGATAATGAGAGATCAACAATATTTGGTCAAAGAATCCCTACCGCTAACATATTTCAGTACACCAGGTCTGTCTAAGTTAGTGTGTTTGAGAATGTGTACCCTTCGTTGTGACTGTATATGTTTTCTTCTGACAATATCTGTGCTCCTTTGTCTTGTTTCTTCTCTTGCCCTTTTGATATATCCGTTTGCTGTTGTAGTGGGCTAAGGATTGCAGTGAAAGTGCTATCCTTATCATTTCAAGCTGGATTTGTGGGTGAGTTTGTACTTTCATAGAGTGACATCGGATTGCTGGTGGCCTGTTTCTTTTAATACTTGGTGCTCTTTGAGTTACTTAGCTAAATCTGAAGCTGAAACAAATAAGTTTTCTTGTAGAGCCATTTTACGGCACAATTTGTTTATATAATAGGGAGAGAAGGGAAAAACTTTCAGAGGATTTCATTTTCCACATGTTACCAGCAGAAATGCAAGATGTAAGCTGTTCACACATTTCTGTTTATTCATTTTTTCAGGAGATTTATGAGAACTAAATTTGTTCTGTCTTTCTCCCTCTCTAGTGTTAATCAAAATATGTTGTATTGATCATTTTGTTCCGTTCTGTATTCACATAGAATTTCAAAGAGATATGAGATCTGCTCATGTTTTATGCATTCATTACCAGACAAGCAGTTCAGTTGAGGCTCGTGGAATTTTTCGTGTGGATGTACCATCAGCATCAATTTGTTTGCTTGTCCAGTTAGAAAAGCCTGCTACTGAGGAAGGTGGAGTGACTTCATCTGTTTATTCCCGCAAAGAACCAGTAAGTACATCTGTGAGCTCAAACTGTTTATGGTCACTTTTGGATAAGTTGATTCACATACTTTTTTATATTAAAGGGTTGACAACTTTACAACTTGTTCTTAGCTTAAAAATATTACTTCAAGTTATGTTTGATTGACATGAAAGAGAGGAAGATGGAGACATATCTCTTCCCAAATTGTAAAATAATGATATTATTTGAGATTCGATTGCTTAAACTGGATTGAAGTATTGTTGTCATGAAACTTTATCTTAATCATCATACATTGAGCAAGTGCTTTTATAAAATGAACTAATCCATTGTTATTTGGTTCATTTTTTCACTGTGCATATTGTTTTTTGATTGCATAAACAGGTTCACCTTTCTGAGAGGGAGAAACAAAAGCTGCAAGTCTGGTCCCGAATCATGCCTTATAGGGAGTCCTTTGCCTGGGCAATCATCCCACTTTTTGATAGTGGTATTACTTCTGCTTCGGCTGGGCCTGCCTCTCCCAGCAGTCCACTTATTACTAGCATTTCAGGCTCAAGTTCTCAAGAGGGTGCTGCTGAACCAGTTTCAAAGATAACATTGGATGGAAAGCTGGGGTACTCTAGTGGAAACTCTGTTGTAGTTGAAGTGTCAAATCTGAGCAAAGTTAAAGAAAGTTATACTGAGGAGTCACTTCTGGTTAGCCCTCTTTTACATTTGTTTCAATACTACTATTTGCTGAAAAGGTCAATCCTTTTTTTAATTGTACATGATATCTCTTAGGGAAAAATTACAAGAATTCCTTAAGATCTTACAGTCAAAATATCTTCCAGTCCCGAAAGCCCATTTGTGCTATTTTTCAATTTGGACCACTAATACTTTTTTCACTGTAGTGTTATGGTGTTCTGATACTTCAATCAAGCTTTCTTGGCTACATTAGATTAAAGAATTAGTTCATATGAGATTATTTACTTTTCTTAGGTTTTCTAATAAATACAAGATATTTTTAATCATTTAATACTGGAATGTTTGTACATTAGTGAATGAATATTATTTAGTGTGGAAAGTAATTAGAAAAAGGATTAACAAGTGTTTATAAATGTGGATTTGCCTGGCAAAGCATTTATAAGATTAAGTTAAAATACTTCTTCTTAGGTAGTAATTTGTAAATGTGAGTATCTGAGATTTCGTGTTGTCTGTTATATCGAATTTATGAATTTCTTAACTTTATAAGTCCAAGATAATTGCTCTAAGTCACTCCGAGCTTGTTCTGTTTGGTTGGTTTATAAGAGTGGAAGTACAATCTTATGATTCTTATCTAGAAGAAGAGTTCACTTGTTCGGTTAAAAACTAATTGGGGGTTTGGGAAATAGGATCAATATGAAACCTTTATGGACCTAACATTTGTTTTCGAAGTTGGGTGGAGAGATGGAGTATAAAGCCTAAAAGACTAAGGTCCTCATTTGTTTTTCTATTTTTTCTGTTATACATAATGTAATTTCTCTCAACTCTATTTTATCGTATTTATCTTCCCATGATTTACTTATATTTCCCTCTAAAATAAATTGTATATATGTTTATCTTCTCGTTCATTTAGTAGCGTCATTCCTACTAAGAGGAGGGAAAATGTGACGCTAGCACCACTACCACTAACCTGACAAGCTCAATTGCATTGAAAACGTGTTAGTAACTTTTGGACGTAGGCTTGCAGAAAATACTTTGTTTTTCTTGCTTTTTTCTTACTAGTTGAACTGTTGCTTGATTAGTTTTTGCGTATGTAGTACTTGAATTTTTTTAAATTATTTATCTAACTGTTATCTTGCGCAAATAAAAAGAAACTGGCTAAAAGGTAAAGCCTTGTTTGGTTTCATTTTAAATCAATAACAAATATAACTATCAATCTCATTCAAATAGAAAACATAAATTGATTTGACACCAATAACAATATAAAATACAAACTCATCAACTATCCAAACATATTATATTTTTGTACAAAAACCTATACGAAATTAAAAACATACATTTCCCATTAAAAAATGGAATTGAGAATGAAATAAAACTAAAGATGGGCCAGGCTCTTTTCCCACTTTTATTCACTTCTCTTTAGGTTATATCCTATAACTTGAAACAATAATATGTTTTACCTATGCAAAATTGCACTCTCCCTTCCTCTTTTACCCCCCTTTCCCCCTCGTTGAACCAAATAAGACCTATGTTTTTAGCTAAGTGAAAACCTTCGCTTCTTTCTTCCGAGGAGGGAAGTACGGTTTGGATATTCTTTTATTGCTGCTATTACATCCTTTATTTTTACCCTTGAACATAACCTGTTGTGATGCTTGTTTCTATGGAACTTGTTTGTCTTTATTTTTGTAGGATCCTAAGCGAAAGCTTCACAAGCCAGTGAAGGGTGTCTTGAGATTGGAGATTGAGAAGCTACAATCTGGCCTAGTTGATTCTGAAAAATCTGTTGAGAGCAGAAGTGTAAATGGTGATATGGTGGGTAATCTTGTGCCTGGCACCACTTTCACAAAATGTCCCAGTTATAGAACTGATGGACGGCAGAGTGCATATTTGGATCCGCATTCCTCTGATAGGATAGAGCTGGATGGAAATGGATCAGTATCTCATGGATTGACTGATACTGAACCTAGTGATGTAAGTATCAGTACATTGCTTCGTTAAACTAACTACTGTTAACTTTTGAGAGATTCGTGAAAGTAGGTGCAAGTATCACGAATATATCAAATTATGAGGGAATTGCTTTTTCGTGGTTGGGAAAGTTTGGGGATCAGAGCTCATTAGTGAATATTTTCTATGTATTTTATCTTTAGGTTATCTTTTCCTTTTTTTGGTTCCGACACTCAGGTTGAGCTTTATTTCTTTTCCAGTTCCAGGCTTTTGACTTTCGGATAACTTCGAGGAATGAGCCTTTCTTACATCTTTTCCACTGCCTTTATGTGTATCCTTTGACTGTCAGCATGAGTAGAAAAAGAAATTTGTTTATACGAGTAGAACTGAGACAGGATGATGGAGATATCCGAAAACCGCCACTAGAGGTATATTTATATTATGTGCTGTTGAAGCAGTTTTGGTTAGGCCATATCTATAGTCTATGGTTGTGATTTGTCAGGCAATGCATCCAAGGGAACCAGGCTCTGCACTTCAGAAATGGGCTCATACTCAAGTTGCCGTTGGAGCTAGGGTTGCTTGCTACCATGATGAAATTAAAGCTTCATTGCCTGCCATATGGACCCCGATGCACCACCTTTTGTTCACTTTCTTTCATGTTGACCTTCAGACGAAAATTGAAGTCCCAAAGCCTGTAAGTGCAATGAATTCCATTACACCTGAGGAACCATGTCCAGCATTTCCTGCTCTTCTACCCTTTTAAGCCCCGTTTACTTTGTTTTATGGGATAATTGAGTAATATGATAACCCGGGATTAATCGAGTGATAGAAAAACTAGTTTGTTTACTGTATGTGATTGCATTGGTGGGATAAATTTTAATTCAGTGTTTACCTTGACTGATAAATCAAGTTGAAACTGTAAAATGTCCATATTAGCCTCCTCAGGTTTTTTTTTTTTTTTTTTAAAAGTAAAAACGCTCCCTAAAGAATGCAGAGAGCTTGCTAATGGAGTCATGTGACTTCATTGCTGGCATTTCGAGCACACTCCTCATCTGAACGGTAGGTGTTTTGTGTTGTGCCATACTTTGGGTCTGACTGTGAAGTTTCTTTCGTGCGATTAATGTAGATTTGTTGCTGATTAGAGAATCAATTGGTGGCCAGGGTTTAAACAAGCTTAAGTCCAACAAAGTAAACGGCTTGTTGTGCGGGCCCAATCCTGCAAAGTAAACGGGGCCTTAGAGTAACAAACACCCCAGTCAAATCCAACATCTCAAATTGTTTTTCTATTTCAGTTTCTTGTGTATCTGCTTTATTTGTCTGATATGGCTGTATTTTCTTTTTATGTATTTCTATTGTCATGTCCCCTAATTGGAAGCTACTTTCTCCATTCATTGCAGGTGGTTGTAGGATATGCTTCACTTCCTTTGTCCACTTATGCGCAGTATGTAATTCACTGTCTGGTTCTTATATCGTTTTAGGAAGATAAACTACTGTCTCTCCTGGTCTTTATAATACTGCTGCTCTAGTTTATGTGATGCTAGCTCACCATATACATGGATATAACAACTAACCGAAACAACCTGAAAATGAACATGTGATACTGAATTAAGTATTCCATCGGTAGATTTTGGGCATTTGATAGCACTAGTTTATTATGTACGGGATGCAACTGTCTTCTTGTATAATTGTATTGATTCACATGAACTGAAAAAGTCAACTGCTATTATGAAACTTATATTGCCGGTTGAATGAGGTTACTAAGCATGTTTATTGGGACAACCATGTCATATTATTTGAACTATGTGTGTCAATGTATGAAAGACCAAAGAGATAACCTTCAAACTATGATGTTTCAAATTGATTAGTGGAACTGATAAACAACTTTTACCATTCAATAGTGAGAAATGGGATTGGGAGGATTTCATTATATTTACTTGTCCAGGATGACCTATTTTCCTGTAAGTTGCAGTGGAAATTGATGCCTAAATCAGCCTGCGAAAACTGAAACCAGATGGGTATAGTATTAGTAATTGCATTACATGGGCAAAAATTGAGAATTTATAATTAAGGCTCGCTTGTTTCAACTCAACAACTCACTGGCAATCCCATCAGCCAGTGGTAATGGAGCATAAAAATATATAAAACTAGGATTTTTTTTTTGAGGTCTGAATGTTTCCATAAGGAAATACTGACTCTAAATTTTGGATGAAGTGCGATTTCATGGAGTATATCATGAATACAATTTCATTTAGTTAACCCGGAAATACTTTCAGAATAGAATGTGACTTTTGCCATCAAGTTGAAAAATTCAAGGTTTTCTACTCCTCAGAGTTGTTATTAGATGTATTTACAAATAATGTTAGAGGAGTTTCATTTTATAAGCATACTTCACAACTAAAAAAATTTGCTATTTTCTGTTAGAATTAAGAAAATATTATACATAATCCCCAGCGTCAGATCCGCTGCTCAGATCAGATGCATCTACAGTAACAAACAGCTCTTTTGCAAGCCATTGGGGGAAATTCCAGAACTTCCATTTTCTTTCTTCCACACTAGGCTTGATATGATTGAGAGGTTATCGCTTCCCTACCTTTGTCACCCTCCTCCGGCCGTCGAGATCAAATCAGAGCTCAAACCTACTTGTCTTACTTTCTGCTGTGTAATGGAGACACAAATGTGGAGTCTGCAGCCATGTTTTTCCTGTTGCAGACATGCTTATATCTCTACTAAATTGGAACTCTGTTCATCCTATTACATGATTCTGGATTCTGGAATTTGACTGCAGTAGACCTTCTAGCTTATGCAAACTTGGACGCTTATTCATTTTTTTTTGTAATTTGTATTCAGCAAATTCCATTTGAGATTAAACATACCAATAGGATATCACATAGTATAACAATGTGAATTGCAGGTTGAAATCAGAGATTTCACTGCCCATAATGAGGGAGTTGGTTCCACACTATTTACAAGACAGTAGCAGGGTATGCCAATATGAAACTCTGTTTATCCGTATCAGTAATTTCCATTTCGTTTGCCATAAGCAATTCTGTTCCTGGAGAAATTTTTATCTGTGACTGAAAATAGATATCCTTGCTAGTGACTATTAAGACTGATGGTGTCCATTGTAGAAATGGTGTTTGTCTCATTTGATTTGGTGGACATATTATTCTTTATTCTTTTGGTTCAGTTGTCTTCAAAGTTAACTTTGATAAGAGGCATGGGAACGATGGAAGGAGTGGATCATTGAAGGGTGGGGTTAGTGATGTAGCACAACTTAGCTTTTGTTTCAAGCTGTCAATAGTATTTGAGACCGTGACTCTGAATGATATGAACTTACTTATACCACCCAATTGGGCAGAAAATTATCTACAGAAAAGCTTTTTTTTGAGCTGAAAGGAATTCTGGAAATTGCCCTTTGGATTTACTTGATATTGAATCTTTGGTTTTCTAACATGATAGTTTGTCAATTCTTTATGGAGATTACCATCTGTAGTCAGAATGATTAAGTGGAAGTGTTTTCAGTACTTAGAATATCTGACTGTTAAAGGCCCAACTACGTAATGATGGTGAAGCTTTAATTGGTGATGCCTTGGTTTAGTTTCATTAGAACTTGAGTGTTATACGTACTGAAATTATTAGATGTAGTGGCATTATGGGAATTGAATGATATCGATCTTAGGGTTTGCAAATTGAGTTGAGTAATGTCACTCTACATTTTTTCAATTGCATGATCATACTTTCGACATGGTATTGGAGTCTAGAAAGTTGATAAAAGAAATATTGGAAAAACCTAAATCTTCGACAATTTGTTTCATTAAAAGTTAAGTGTTATGAATTCGGAAATTATTAGATTTAGAGGCATTATGGTAATTGAATGATATTGACTTCTTATACTTTCCAGTTGAAGTTGAGAAAATGACTACTTACATTCTCTCAATTGCATCATGATACTTTGAACATGGTATTGGAGTGTGAGAAATATTGGATAAGAGAATTAGTGAGAAAATCTAATCCTTCAACACCTTAGCTGCGACAATGACTTCCAAACCTCAGTGACTGCCACTCAACAGAAGTAGTAAGTTTATTGTGGCAATCTCAAAAACCTAGTTACCTTGCTTCTATCTTGTCCTTATTTCATGACGTTGTGCCACGGTTTACGACTTTACGTCCCCTCCCAATCTCCTCAACCGAAAGTCTTCTTTCTAGATTTCCATAACAATGATGCTAAACTAGCTGTAGCCTCCATATCTGAAATTTGTTATTGTCTGTCTTCTTGCATATTACTGTACTGATGTCAGGTTGGCTGCTACTTTAACTAATGCTCCTGATAAGTGTTTTCTTTCTTGGGGTACATTTGGTGACCTCATTTAGGTGACAATAAACTTACTGCTTCAGAAAACAAAAGAACTGGAAATCAATATAAGTAGGTGAGAAAGTAGATGAGTTAATGATTTCTTTAGTTACACCTCTCTTCATGCAAAGTAATTGGAGAGCTGGTATTGTTGTTTTCTGTTTTTCATATTTGATATTCTCCTTTTTAGTAGTGGGTTTTTGGACCAGAAACAAGTGGGATTTGTTGTGCATGGAGCATAGGCTTGTAGTTGCTGTTAGTGAATTGGTTGGAGGGAGAAAAGAGATTAGCAAATCACATGAACTATAGTTATGTTGACACGTGGTTTGGGAGGCCTAGATGTCTCATTCGTTGTGATATTTTATCTTGTCAATTTTCATTTCTTTCAAACGAGTGAACTGCGGATGCTATGTCATTATCTTGAGTATTATTTTGCTGATTATAGTTTCTATCACAACCTCTCAGTTTCTCTTTGTTATTTTGCAGGAAAGGGTGGATTACCTGGAAGATGGAAAAAATGTATTTAGACTGCGGTTACGTTTATGTTCGTCATTGTACCCAATAAGTGAGAGGATCAGAGACTTTTTCCTTGAGTATGATAGGCATATTCTTCGAACAAGTCCACCTTGGGGATCTGAGCTTCTTGAGGTCTAATTTTGTGACTCCTTGTACTCATTTTTTTCTCTTGAGAAATGATGAATGAAAATTAGCTAGCTACTTGTCAAATCAGCTGCTGGATTGAGATGTCTTTTATTCTGTTATTCCTTGTAACATTTTTGTAATTGACTTACTCTGGTGATTGGACTCCACTTTGGACACCTTCCCCTAAATGAACTGAAAAGTTTCAGTTTGAGCCTTTTGAATTCTTAACCATAGAAAGGGCCAAGGTCGTATTTGCATCTCTAGTTGAAGGCCTTGAATAAATTGAATTTATTTTCCTTGCAAAAGGGTGCTGAAGAATTGGGATTTGATTAGCTGAACTGGTTTGTTGGTGAACAGTGTCAAAGTGTCTGAGATGAGAAAGAACTTCTCCTCAAAATCTTATTCATATGTACATTATTATTTGTTGCCATAAAGTGGACATTTAAATTCTGGATCTGCTTTATGCTATTGTAAAAATTGAATTCTTCCAACTTCTCTTGCAGGCAATCAACAGTCTGAAGAATGTTGATTCAACAGCTCTGCTTCAGTTTCTTCAGCCAATTTTGAACATGCTCCTCCATCTCATTGGCAATGGTGGAGAGACGTTGCAGGTGAATTAAATAGAACTGTACTAGGTTTTCAACTCTCCGTTTGCTCTCTGACCTGAGGAAATTGCTACAGTTACTTTCTTGATGTATTTTCTTTTGGCGTCTGAAAGTATGTTTCGGTACAATAAAATATATTTGCTGTGTTTTTTCCGCCATCCAGGTTGCAGCTTTCAGAGCTATGGTTAATATTTTAACACGGTATGATTATTATTATACTTATAAATATTCCAACCAATGTTTATGTAATTGTGAGATTGTATGTTTCCGACTTGCCTGTATTCAGCTAAATGGTTCAGCAGCTGTTAAATGTGTATTACTGCACACAGTTTCAACTTTTTGTTAATATAGTGTTGTGTTCCGCAGGGTGCAACAAGAGTCTGTTGATGATGGTGAAAGAAATCTTTTCCTGGTGAACTATGTTGACTTTGCTTTTGATGATTTTGGTGGCCGTCAACCTCCAGTTTACCCGGGTTTGTCCACAGTGTGGGGAAGTTTGGCCCGCAGCAAGGTAGCATTAAGACTGAGGTTCTTTTGGTGTTTGGTTTGAAAAGTTTGTTCTTGAAATAAAACAGGTTGGAGAAAAGTACTATAATAGCTTCAGAGGTCTTTCATACTAAAGCTGATAGGAGACATTTCAGATCAAATGTATACTCTCTACCATTCTGTTTCTTAGTTTTTAATAAGGGGACGGGTTGGGTTTTGAAGCCATAACTGGACACCCCCGGATCTTTGTGTTTTGGTCCCGACGCCGACCTGAATCCGGTCCATTTGTTTTTATTTTTGTATATTTAACATATACTTATATTAAAATATGATTCCACATATATGAAAAAATGTGTATATTTTATTTATACTACATATAATACATAAAATTAATATTTTTACAAATTAAAATAATAATATAAAGTGTTTATGGACATATTAATGTGTATATAGGTAGGCATTTTAAATTTTTTTAATACTTTAAAGCTTTAAACATGCATACATAAATTTATAAAAAAAAGTAACTTTCAATAATATCATTATACCATATTTATAAAGTTATGGTAGTATATTTAAAAAAAATATATATTTTTTAATATTTTGAAAATATTAAACTGGGACTACTGGGTCCAATCCCCCGGGTCCAGGTTTGGGGCGGGTCAGTTCTCAGGTCCAAGAATTTCTTGGCGGGTTGGGTCCTGGGTTTTGGCAAACCCGCTCCACATGCGACCCGTTGCCATCCCCTAGACAATGGAGTAACTGAGTATGCAAAGAGTCTAAAACGATAAAGCTTGTATGTGCTGTATGTATTATAAGTAATTTTTTTAAGATATAAATCAATGTATCTTATTTGATTTTAATTGATACCACTGAAACTATCTAAGAATTATTGGTTCCCAACTGAATTTTAACTCAGAAAAGTACTTGAATTGATATGTTTAGTAGATTTGTGGAAGTTCTAAATGTGTTATTATTATTTTTAAGTTATCAATTGCAATCACAATGTTATTAATGAAATCATGTCCATTATATCTTAGTGGCTTCGAATGCAGAACTTGCGAACTTGATCAAGCAAATGTGCAAATTTAGCTCTGGAACATGCTACTCTTTATAAATTCTTTATCTTATTATATTTAGGCTGATACTCATTTCTTGTATTTTCTTCCACTCCATGATTTTAAAACTTAGGCCAAAGGTTACCGTGTTGGGCCAGTTTATGATGATGTTTTGGCTATGGCTTGGTTCTTTCTTGAACTTGTTGTCAAATCCATGGCACTAGAGCAGACTCGGTTGTTCTATCACAATCTTCCTTCAGGTAATTGTTTACTGAAAGCCTTCTGTCTTCCACTGTTGCGGTGATCTTTCTTTTAATCATTGGCTGCCTACTGTTTCAACGAGAAATAACCTTATGGTTTTATATGCAGTAACTTTTAGATATTTATATGATTGATTCTTTATCAGATTGATGATAATCATTTGATCTATATTATGGTGGAACTAGTAGGTTTTGCATTATCATTGAAGTTCTTCACTGGAAGTGTCATGATGTAATTTTTGTATAGTCGAAGATTAAAATGAATTCGATATTTTCATCGAATATTCTCGATTTAAGGTCAGAATAATTTGCAGGACTTTTGAAAATCATATCATTCCGGAGGAATAAGTTATGTTTATGAGCGGTAATTAACCAATTGTTCATTCTGCATATGAAAGAGTCCAATGAAAATTTCAATTGCTATGTATACAGGTTTGTCATGGTATCAGTCTCAAATTTTTGGGTTGCTTATGATCATCGATTGTTGAATTTAGTTGTTTAAAGAACTCATTAAGAAATGCTCCCTTGTAGTAAAATTACATGAACCAAAAATGTTGTTTTCTCTTAAGTCCTAAAGCTCTTGATCACTCCCACATGTGAGGTTGGGAGCTATGTTCCGAAAGATGTCCTGGAAATTGATGTATTGGTTGTACTGAACTCAGCAAATCAAGTGATAATGGGAGGTACCTTCTACCAATAGTCTGCAGAAGTCCTGTATGACTGAAGTTGTTCTTGTAGCTTTTTGTTTTTTTGTGTGTAAAAGAAAAGAGGACCTTGTGAGACACTTGTGACTGTGTGGCATCTTTAGGTGAAAAGTGGATTTAAAGCAACCAACCATATTGGATTTAAGGGAACTCCAAAAATTACCAAGCGGATCTATTTATTCTTCCTCTGAGTTCATATGAGACTTAAGCAAACTACATAAGTCTCCACATATAGACAACATATTTATGATGTCAAGTTTCTTCGCGATGCTTATGGAACATGCAGAAATTTAGAACAACAAATGAATTCTTGAGAGATGCTCTTGGGTGTGTGATATTAACAAAATATCAATCTATATGCACGGATATGTAGCATGTTATGGCTATAAGACAATTGAAGTTGATAAAGAATGTGCTCTATATAAGCGACTATCAGAATACCCGAAAACATGATCAACCCTTCTTACTGGTAAAATTCTCTCCAGACATAATGGACTTCTGGTTTCATATTGTCATCGAGAAGTCCCCATAAAAATGTAAATCTTCTATCCATTTTGCAGAAGTGAATATATACACCACTATTTTGGTTGTATTAAACATACTCCGCAGATAATACTGGGGATGCTTCTCAAAATGACCTAAAACTTACACTGACTCAACTTTATGATGGATTTCTCTGTAGAGGTGTGGATTTCATGATGCATTCTGTCATGGAGATATCTCATAACAATGTGAATGCTTTACCTTATGTTGTGGATATGATTATAAATTCGGTTAAACTTTCTATAATGGGATAGGTGGCTGCTTGTTTATATGCAGTTCACTTCAAATGAAACTTGATAGTTTCATGTTGACTTCCTCTTTAAATTGTACAAAGACCATGCTGGGCTGCCCATGGTATAATTCAAATCAGGTCGGAAACCTACAAGATATCCTGTAGTTCTGTCAATTGAAGGGGATCCAATCAACCTTTAGCCCTTAGCCCTCTTACTGTTTAGGATTACTGATGTTTAATCCTATTCTCATTGTACGTCCTGAAACCGTTGACTTTACTCATTCTTGATTTAAGTCAGTTTGGTTGTTCATGATCTCCTGCATTAATTGATAAAACTTTTGTTTTGGTTTCCTTTTGTGTAGGAGAAGATGTCCCTCCGATGCAGTTGAAAGATGGTGTCTTTAGATGTATAATGCAGTTGTATGATTGCCTGCTAACAGAAGTTCATGAGCGCTGCAAAAAAGGTCTAGGGTTGGCCAAATATCTAAACAGTAGCTTGGCTTTCTTTTGTTATGACCTTCTGTCTACGATAGAGCCCCGCCAAGTTTTTGAACTGGTATGCATACTGCTTTGTTGAGTTCCTAAAGTGATGCCTTGTTTTTGCATGCTGTAAGATGATGTTCTGTATAGGATGCTACATACCCTTGCTATGTTCTGGACTGGTTATCTTTTCCCTTATCAGCGGCTTTCTACTCTTCTTTGGAATGGGCGATTCAAATCATAATCATTGATTTGGATTCTTTTTTTCTATAAACCTCGCAAAAGCAGAGAGCAAGAACTCTGATTAGAGTACGTGGGCCCTAGTTTATCTGATTTGTTTATAACTGGACTTACGACTAGATTGTGATCGAGAAGAACGGGTTTACTCTGAAAGAAGCTTTTTAGTTGATTTGGGTGGGTGCTTGACCTGTGCTTATTTGGTTCATTTTCATTTTCAGTTATAGTTTTTATGTTTGTTTATACGTATTTTCACTAGAAATATTTTCTTATCGTTCTCATCTCAATCATTATTCATTCAATCATTAATTCTATAAACTCATAATATGTATATTTTTTTCATAATACTTTTACATGATGTTACTGACAATTCTAAATCCATAAAAACTTAACTACCAATTTTATTTAAATAAAAACATATATTTGATTTGACACCACTAACAATACAAAACACAATCTCATTAACTGATCCAAACATATTCTCATTATCACAGGATGTATGAAAACACATATTTCTCACTGAAAACTGGAAATTAAAATGTAACCAAACAATGTGGCATTTCTCATTCAAACCACTGCATTTTTCACCCGCCTTGCTCTTATCATCTCTTCTAAGCTTCTTTCTGTAAACACCAGTTGGCCCAAAGTATTTCATGCTCTCTTGGGGTCTCTCAAAGAGCCATTTTAAGGCTCCCAAGTGAACAAACATCATTGTTTACTGCATTGGTGCAAAATTTTCTTGTATCCTACCCTTTTACTGCGACATCGTTAATTAAAGATTGAGTAAAAATTATTTTACTGTCCTAGTTTTACTGTTACTGTCAAATGGATATGAGTTTTAACAAACGATCTGATTAATGAGTGTCTCCATAAATGTCAAATGGGTAAATATTTCTATCTAAAATGTTTGATTGAGAAAAATACCCTTTTAACCTTAGTTCCAGTATGGTAACTGTTAAATCCTAATAGAATATCAATAAAGTGGTTCTAAGATTCCTGTAATTGACGGGTAAAGTGAAAAAGCTTATGCACTTAAATGATCTGCCAAGAACTAAAAAATCATGTATATCAATAATTTACTACTTTCTTATAGCTAAGAAAAGCAAGAATGATAACCATACAACTGTTAATCATCTAGAAAAACAAATTAGATGTAGTAAATTCATTTTATTCCTTGGTACTAAAACAAAAAACACTAGATATATCATAAAAATTTGCATGTATCAATTATTCAACATTTTTGTTTTTATTTTGACTATTTGCCTTACTTTTTTACATATAGTTATTAAGATACTTGTATTATGTTTTTAATTATTTCATTAGTTTCTTCTATTTTTTTTTCTCAAATATATATTGGAAATACGTAACTTAAAATAAATTTGGATCATTTAGAAGAAAAATAAAAAATAAATAATTTATTTAACCTCTAGATACTAAAAAAATTAAAAATATAAATATACCAAAACGAATCTGCATGGATCTTAATCAATGTCTTTGATTTTTATTTTTCACATTTGATTACCTATTTGATTATAATATTTTTATTGTTTTCTTATATTTACTAATTCATATAAAAGAATTCAAAATGCCGTTCAAACTTTAAAGAATACTCAACTTGAGTTTTGACTTCTAAAAGACTTATAATCTAGATACTGAAATCATGATTTTGAATTTAAGTTTGCTAGTAACACTTTAGTATCTCGATTAAATGCAAAGAATGTAGGATGATGAGTATACATGTACATGCCTATATCTTTACTATATTAAAACAAAGTTATTGCTCTAAATCTATTCCTTGAATGGATTTTGGCTATAAAAATAAATTATTTTTTGTATTTCTACTTCAGTTTAGCTATAAAAAAATAGCATTATTGAATTTATGTGTTTTTCAATTACTGAGGGATTGTTAAAGTGCACGAAATTTTCAATTTTACCTCTCACCAATGGAATATTATTAGATCCCGTTAGGAATTAATAGTGAACCATAGCGAGACCTATGTAAAACTAAACTTTAGGAGGTTTTGAAAACAAAAATTTAGAAAATGATGTTTTAAATTTAATTCCAAAATTATTTCAGGGGAAAAAAGAATAAGATAAACAAAACACAATGTAAGAAAAGCAAATAGTTTCTCTACTCGTTTTATTATGTTTTAGAAACTAAACCTAAGATCATATCTCCTACTCCCTTTTCATTACTATCTCCCTATCAAGGTGTATATTAATTCTAATTGTTGTCTTTAGATTATGAATGTTTACAGTTTATAATGATTGTTTATTATTATGCAGTTGTATATTATTTTTGTTTAATGATAGAAATTATTTGAGTCTACACCCAAATTGTGACTTTTTAAGAATTTATATTCAAAACATTAATCTAATAATCTTTTATATTCAAAACTAGCGGCTAAGGTTCAAGTGAATTATTCATTTTCTTTTTCTTTTTTTTTTGGGGGTGGGGGGGGGGGCACTTATCAAATTATGAGTATTTATGTCTTACTACTATGATTGTTAAATGTTATAAAGTATTTATATTAATTTGTTTAATCATATGGATATACCATGAGAAGTTAATAAATATTTAAAACTAATTTTGGTTTACTCAGAAAGGAAAAAAGAACTAATTTTGGGTGGAATGGTCTATTTGTTTTTAAAAACCATTCAAGGTAGAAACATCTACTGACTTGACATTTATGGCAGAAGTCGGGTTTCAGTTAGACAATTGTAAAAACTCATGGAAACTTGGAATCGAATGAGTCATGTAAAAACCCATATCGATTTGAGATTAAATGGTAAAACGCAGGCACTAAAAGCGTTTCTACTCATTAAAGATGATCTCCTTAGTATCATTGCATATATTCTAAATATTTTTTAAGTAATTATGTTCCCGTAAAACCTATTTGAGTCTACAGGTAAAATGGCAACAGTTGGGGGAAAACAATTGTGCTATAGCTTCATTTTGTCTCTATATTGGTTTGCATTCGCAAAACGCCAATAAGCTTCAAAGTCTCTTTGTTTGTAATGTCAAATGCCCGCAAGGGAGGACTTCTTGGTTGTGATGTTATTAACACAGTACCAAGTGAGATTGTTTACATGCCACTTGAACTCTTTCAGAATCCTTGCCAAGTGTACGTCTTCCGTGGTTATTTAGATTCTCTGATTATGGATCTCTGAGAAAATGATCCACCTCAGCTTATGAGTTTGCACTTGCATTTTGGAAACTCCACTTTTATGCTGCATTGATTGCTTGGAACTTCTATTTTCTCCTTTTTTTTTTATTTATAATCTTATTCTGTCCAATTAGAAAACTGATCTTGTATTTACATTTTTCTGTCCGTCTTCTATAGTTCATGATTTGTGTATGACGATGAGTTCAACTGTTTTCTTGTTTACAGGTGTCTTTGTACCTTGATAAGTTCTCTGGTGTATGCCAATCAGTGCTGCATGATTGCAAGCTTACATTTTTGCAGATTTTATGTGATCATGATCTTTTTGTCGAAATGCCTGGGAGAGACCCTTCAGATAGGTAAAATTTGGATCTTCAATTTCATCATCATACTTTGCATATAACTTCTTTTGAGTGCTTGATTGTCATTGTTCTGTTATAAGTAAAATGTACTCCTGGAAAGGATTTCACCCGGTCAATAATCCATACTTTTACTCCTTCACATGAGTAGCTAGGTTTAACTGTTTTCAGCTGCAGTTATTTGCAGCATGTGATTTCTATGAACATTGATTTTAGTTACATTTTATTTTCTGGGAACATTGACCCCCATTTTCCTCTGGAAAGTGGTCTAGTTGTTTTTCATGATTATAGGTTTTTGTTCTTCTTTTTCTTTTGTTTGTGAATAATGTGAATTTGTGTTTGACATAATATGGCGATTTTTGGATGTGTTTGATATGATGTTTTTTGTTTTATTTTGGGTCACAGAAATTACCTTTCATCAGTTCTTATACAAGAGATTTTCCTCACTTGGGACCACGAGGATTTAGCTATGCGGGCCAAGGTGAGTGCAGTGCCACATAATGGCTAGACATGCAAGAGAACAGTGTTCAAAAATGTACTTTCTTCCTCGATGAACACTGGGCCATTTATTTCTCTTACCTCCTATTATCCAAGTGGTGTCCCCTGTTAACATTGTATTCAATTGCTCATAGGCAGCTAGAATATTGGTGGTCCTATTGTGCAAGCATGAGTTCGACGTTCGCTACCAAAAGTTGGAGGATAAACTTTATATAGCTCAATTATACTTTCCCCTTGTAGGCCAGGTGTGTAACTCATTTCTGTTTGTCTTTATTCAGTATACATTGTTTATAAAATTTAGTTCTCAAGATAGGATTTTTGTGTATCCATGAACATCTGCCATGATCTATGCTGCATGATAGTGTGAAGCTATGAGAAGTTTTCTGTTGACATCTCAGAGCAGTTTACTAGTGTCACAATGTATCTCTGTTTTTCCACATATTTTATTTCTGCGTTCTTGTAGATTCTAGATGAAATGCCTGTCTTCTACAACTTGGGTTCAACTGAAAAGCGTGAAGTCCTAATTGCTGTTTTGCAAATCATACGCAACTTGGATGATGCCTCTCTTATCAAAGCTTGGCAGCAAAGCATTGCTCGTACCAGATTATTTTTCAAACTCTTGGAGGAATGCTTAATTCATTTTGAGGTAATAAATGATTTACTTTCCTTTAGACAAACTTTTCAACCTTGATATGTGTTAAAATGATAATGATTGGATATTGACAATTTTGTGTGAAGGAATAGCATGTCAGCCTGTGCCATAAGAGAGACTACCTTGTGCTTTACCCTCTTTCCTTCTAGATATAATTCATGTTTGCCATTTGTCAACCATGTTTAACAGAGCATCTAAGATTGCCTCTGATGAACTTCATATATCGAACTGATTAATTCCTTCCCACCTTTTTGTCAGAACACCTATTACATTCTCATGTTCCCTGACATTTAAGTTATGGAAACCTATTTCTCATAGAAAACTTTCTGGAAACATGTTCTAATTTACCAAAAAGGTTTAGTACCTGCCAATGGATGGTGCTGTGAAAATCTCTTACTTTTTTTGATTTATTTCATGTATTTGTAATTTTGAAGGCATGATGTAATTTGAGGAATTTATCAGGTAAAAATATGGTGCAATTGTTTAATAATATCATGTGACTGCTCTTGTTCACCCACTTCAACTAGTCTTGAAGAAGAGAGAAACCTATGATATTTTGTCAAAAGAATCTGGTATATCCTTGATATCGGGGTCTGTTTTATGGTAATTCCATGAGGAAACTTGGGGACATCTTGCTTTGATTGATTTGGGGAACTCTAGGAGAATTAGTTAAAGACTTGTACAGACCTTGTTGTATGTTGACATGGGGTGCTTTTTCCTTTGGTTGTTTTGCGTAGAGGTCACAGATCTATGGCCTAGATACTGGTCTTTTAGTCTGTTGGTTGTTCTCATGGATTGATGATCAGCTAAAATATATATTGTTCTCTAATTATCTGATGCCATGTTTTCACGTGCACACTTAACTGGTCTTTTTGTCTGTTGGTTTTCTTATGGATTGATGATCATCTAAAAAGTATATTGTTTTCTAGTTATCTGATGCCATGTTTTCATGTGTACTTATGAATCGCTCGCATTTGTTTCATCCATCTGTGTCAAACATGTTTTAGGATTTGATTTAACATGATATTCAAGGAATGGTAAAGTTCACTTCACTTGCACTCTTAAGTCAGAGGTACCTGAATGTTATTCCCTTTGGATGCTTATATATATGGTTTGTGATGTTTTATATACCACAATTCTCCTGCTAGATGATATTTCTAACTCTATACACATGTTAATTGGCATATTGAGCAGCACAGGAAACCTGATGATAGCATGCTTATGGGCAGTAGTTCTCGCAGTCCTTTGGGAGATAAGCCCTTTTCCTCCAAGTACTCTGATAGACTTTCTCCTGCAATTAACCACTATCTTTTGGAGGCCGCACGCCAAGAAGTTGGAGTATGTCATACCATCGACACTTAGTCTTGCTTTGTTAATGCATATCTCCTCACGGCTTTATATCTTACATCATTTTTAACTGCTAGATATTTAAAAGCTTAATTAATACAGCCTCAGGGAACACCTGAAAATGGGTATCTGTGGCAAAGAGTCAACTCCCAGCTAAGCTCCCCTAGTCAGCCATATTCCTTGAGGGAAGCTCTTGCTCAGGCCCAATCATCGAGGATTGGAGCTTCAACCCAAGCATTAAGGGAATCTTTGCATCCAGTATTGAGGCAAAAATTGGTGGGGTATTTGCAGATAGATAGCAGTACTCTTTGAACTGCAGTAACTAGCATCTTTAATTGCTTATAATGATGGGATTGGCTATCATTTCTCATCATTGTTTTTATAGAATATTCTTGTGATAACTGATATCTGTGTTGTTTCAGGAACTTTGGGAGGAAAACCTGAGTGCTGCTGTCAGTCTTCAAGTTTTGGAAATAATCGAGAAATTTTCAGGGGCTGTAGCATCTCATACAATTGCTACAGACTATGGAAAACTTGATTGTATTACATCTATATTCATGATAATCTTCTCACACAACCAACCGCTGGCTTTTTGGAAGGCTCTCTTTCCAGTGTTCAATAATGTCTTTGAGCTTCATGGTGAAACCCTGATGGCGAGGGAAAACGATCGTTTTCTGAAGCAAATCGCTTTCCATCTTCTTCGGCTTGCGGTTTTCCGAAATGAGAATATTAGGAAAAGAGCTGTTATTGGGCTTCAGATACTTGTTCGGGTAGGCTTATCATTGTACCTTGCTTAAGTTTTTTCCTTAACCTATTTCATGCTTGCCAATATTAACTGTTTCCCTTTTCCCAGAGTTCTTTCTCTTACTTTAGGCAGACAGCAAGATTACGGGTTGTATTAACTATTACATTATCAGAGTTGATGTCTGAAGTCCAAGTTACGCATATGAAATCTGATGGAACTCTGGAAGAAAGTGGTGAAGCACGTCGCCTTCGGAAATCTTTAGAGGAAATGGCTGATGAATCTAAGAGCCTCAATTTACTCACAGAGTGTGGTCTTCCAGAAAAGGCTCTCCTTGCCTGTTGTGAACAATTGTCAGAGAATTGTTGGTCGTGGTCAGAAGTTAAAGTTCTCTCTGACAGTCTTCTTTCTGCTCTTGATGCTAGCCTGGAACATGCACTTCTGGTAAATCCTGACAACCCTGATTGCTGTGTTTGACATGACATGTTTTCTGACTTCACTAAGAGGACTGCTGTTGTATGAATGACTTTGCTTTAATTTTTCTTTTAGGCGTCTGTCATGACACTGGACAGATATGCTGCTGCCGAGAGCTTTTACAAACTTGCAATGGCATTTGCTCCAGTTCCGGATCTTCATATTATGTGGCTTTTGCATCTATGTGATGCACATCAGGAGATGCAGTCTTGGGCTGAAGCAGCACAATGTGCTGTTGCTGTTGCTGGTGTAGTGATGCAGGTATCGATATGCTCTTTACATTTGCGGTTATGCAAGTACAATTGTCCTTAACTGACACAGGCAGGCACAGAAGTATCAGGATGCTTACTTTCATATCTGAGCTGTAGGCTACATTAACTGTCCAGAATTGAGGTTGAATTCAGTAAACCTCCACTATAATTGATTAGAAGGCATTAGTCCTACATAACAAAGATCCTAATAATATAGCGTGTAGCCCTTATCTAACAAGATTACGCTACTGAGAAATTTTAGTGAGGTATAAACAAGGTAGGAAGTGACAAAGATACCTAAATAGTTATTATTGATGAAATATTAGTTGATCTTAACTAGATTTGTCTTTTCTTACCACATAGAAGATAAGGTCATGGTGCTACTTCTACCAATTAGTTACAATTTGATGTATAATTTTACAACTCTTGTTATACACTTGATTATGAGATTTTGTAAACTGTGGTTTCTTAAAAGTAACTTAATTTGGAAGTCATAAGTGAAAAATGGATCTGTGTCATGAATAGGATGACAAGGTCAACCCCAATGCATATGTTGTTCTACTCCTATGGCTTTTTGTTTTTGTTCTACATGTATAACCCTAGAACAATATTTTATTCCACCCCTTTATAACTGTATATTACATTTACATTAGCATCGAAAGGATATATTTCATTAGCATTGTCACTTGCATTCCTCTTTGGAAAAATCACTTGTTCATTCACTGATAATTTACGCTTGGGCAGCAGTAAGAGAACCTTTCTCGATTTGTTTGCATCTTAGAAATTAAAATAGTTGTATGTTGTATTGCTTCAAAGTCGTCTACCTTTTCATAAATTCAATGTTACATGACCAGAAAGTGCTGCAGCCTATGTGACAAAATATACGTATCTCTCATATATAGGAAGATAAAAGAACCAACGATTGGCTACTTTTCCTGTTCCAACAATTATGATTTTCAGCCAGCAGATATAATCCTAGAAATAATATTTATTCTATTTATGCTCTTTTAGTTATATATACACTGCAATTACGAGTTGCAGCTTCAAAATGTTAGTAAGAGTATTTTGGTTTATAAATTATAAAGACCATTTTGGTGAGGAGGAAAATCAAAAGTTCACTTATTTTTCACTTTTGTTGTCATTTCCTTCCGAAACCCTAATGGCAGGGTTTGTTTGTAAACATTGCATTTTCAGCGGGGATGGAGTTGTAATTTTTAAAAGTTCAAAGAGGGACTCGGTAATTTAGCATTTTCATGGAGTATGGTGGTGCAAAGATGACTTTTTTTAAACAGAAAGACCAGATCAAAAGTCATTGTAGAACTTTTGCAGTATAATTATTGTGTCTAGCATTTGAAGTAATGCATCTTTTGTCACTAACAAAAGGTCCTTTGTTTCATGAGGCAAAATGTTGTTCTCGCACATCTAAGCATACAAGTGTGATCCAAGCAGTCCATATAAGTCGTTGGCATGGACTTCACTGACTACCAAGGAAGATTTTGAAATAAAGAAAGGCATCTCCACCAGCAGGATTAGCCAAAATGTGGTAACAGTTGAAACGGTGAATTAAGTTATTAGATCAAGTTCTAGAGGAAAAGATAACATTGCATTGATTTGATGTCTTATTGTCAATGTGGGAGTCCTCGGCGGTTACAACTTGGACCTCCAAAATGGATAGTAGGAAGTTGCCAGGAAGTGGGTCAATGTGGAGTCCCTTGCAGTTACAAATTAGACCTACAGAATTGATAGGGGAAGTTGCTACTAGTGGGAATTTGGAGTTAAATGTTAAGAAGACACTTCTATGCAAATGAGTTATTCTCTTATTAACCTTATTAATTCAATCTTAAGCATTTTAAGGATTGAATCTAGACAGTTATTTTGGTATCATTAGTGCATTTAGATCGTTTGAAATGGACTCACTTTATTCCACAGCTGAATGAACAGAACTATAGATGGGTCTTTTCACCTGTTGCCTTTAATGAGATCATTCAATAGTGGACTGGTGCTGATGGTAATGAAATTGTACAGGTGGTTTATGCCACTCATATCCTCCAATTGAATGGCATTGATGGACCGATATTTTACACTTGAGTCATCCAAGAATATCACCAGTAAAAGGAATTCTGAAAGTTGTGTATTGTGTGAAAAGTTCTTATTACAGTTCTTGGACAAAATGCATCTCAAGTTTTGAAATTGTTTTTCAAACTGGAAGATGAATTGAGATTTTCCCTTTGAGCAATTGAACCAGTGTTCTTCTCAAGGGGGAAAAGCTGAAAATATTTTTGTTCTCAGAGTCGGAGATAAAAGTTTGCCCTTTCACCAGAAAAATAAACTCTGCCTCAAGAGGTGGCTGATCACCCTTACTTGAGAAATGCAAGTTAAGAGGATCATGTCGATGATATACCCAAAAGTAGTTGGATCTAGTTGAAGTAATAAAAGATGACAAATCAAAATTTTAGTCAGATTAAGTTTGTTATTCCACATAAATCATTGTCCAAGTAGCAGTCTTTTCTTTGTTCCCTGGGCAATCATAAAGGTCGGAGACCAAAAATAACCATATAAGACAACAGACCAAAATAAGATGATCTGATGGGTGAGCATCGAAATTTTGTCTAGCTTGCATCCCTAGATATGGATTAGCATGACTTTCATAATGTAAAACTGGTATGCATCTGCTTGCATGATTATGCCTTTGAATAGAACAGCAATTATAGTGAGAAATATGCTTAGAACCTGCGTGCTTACTGTTGACATTTTTCTTTTCTTGTTTTCTTTTTCTAGGCCCTTGTATGCAGGAATGATGGAGTATGGAGCTCTGATCATGTCAGTGCATTGCGCAAGATATGCCCCATGGTCAGTGGTGAGATCACATCTGAGGCTTCAGCAGCCGAGGTAGAAGGATATGGTGCCTCAAAACTTACTGTTGATTCAGCAGTTAAGTACCTGCAACTTGCAAATAAACTTTTCTCTCAAGCTGAGCTCCACCATTTCTGTGCCAGTATCCTAGAACTTGTTATTCCAGTATATAAGAGCAGAAGGGCATATGGACAGCTGGCCAAGTGCCACACGATGCTAACCAATATATACGAGTCAATTCTTGAGCAGGAATCGAGTCCCATACCTTTTGCAGATGCTACATATTATAGGGTTGGATTCTATGGTGAAAAATTCGGTAAGCTTGATAGGAAGGAGTATGTATATAGAGAACCCCGTGATGTAAGGTTGGGTGATATAATGGAGAAACTTAGTCATATATATGAGTCAAGAATGGATGGTACAACATTGCACATTATCCCAGACTCACGCCAGGTCAAAGCTGATGAACTGCAACCAGAAGTTTGCTACCTGCAGATAACTGCCGTTGATCCTGTTATGGAAGATGAGGACCTGGGAAGCAGAAGAGAGAGAATATTCTCACTTTCTACTGGGAGTGTCCGTGCACGGGTGTTTGACCGATTTCTGTTTGATACTCCTTTCACGAAAAATGGAAAGACTCAAGGTGGGCTGGAAGACCAATGGAAGCGGCGAACAGTACTACAGACTGAGGGTTCTTTCCCTGCCCTAGTAAATCGCCTCCTGGTAACAAAATCCGAGTCACTTGAGTTCTCTCCAGTCGAGAATGCAATTGGCATGATTGAAACTCGCACAGCAGCACTAAGAAATGAACTTGAAGAACCACGTAGCTCGGAAGGTGATCAACTCCCACGTCTACAGAGTCTTCAAAGAATACTTCAAGGCTCTGTTGCTGTTCAGGTGAGTAATTGAAAAGCATCGGTTGCTGTGATATTGCTTGGTGTCTTGCCCTTGTAACTGATCGGTCGTATTTTCTGGAGTGTGAAACTTTTCTACTTAGTTCTCATTACTTTTTTAGCTTCCCACGCACTTGACTAGTAATCACTCTACAGGTGAACAGTGGAGTCCTCAGTGTTTGTACAGCATTTCTTTCTGGTGAGCCTGCAACAAGACTGCGGTCACAAGAGTTACAGCAGCTGATTGCAGCACTCCTAGAATTTATGGCTGTTTGCAAGCGTGCTATCCGTGTGCACTTCCGTTTAATTGGTGAGGAAGATCAGGAATTTCACACACAGCTTGTAAATGGGTTTCAGTCACTAACTGCAGAACTGTCACATTACATCCCTGCCATACTTTCAGAACTTTGACATGAAAATTCCTCTCTTTTCTTTCTTATTTCTTTTTTGTCATTACTGTTTTCTAGCAAGGGCTGTAGGATTGTTCTATTTAACTGGTTTTATCGTTTGTAATTGTCTTTTTATGCTGATTTGGGTCATTGTTCATATGTTTGTATGCTATGTTTTCTCTGTTTATATTGGGAGAAATTATATTGACTTCTGCCTTTAGTTGTAGCAGTTTTAAGTTAAACATCATGCCTCTTCAATTATTTCGTTTCATGGAACAAGATTTCTGCCCTGTATGCCAATGTTTTGGGTGTATCGCTGTCCAACCCCAGGCTGCTGTCTCACTTCAATATTTACTGCCAGCAAATGAGTTCAAAGCTCTTCCCTCTGTTAAGTGTTTTACATCAAGTCTATGCTCACAAACAGCTGCTTTGTCAACAGTTTAACTGAATTAACTCGTAGCAAACTCTGATGGTGAAATATTCTGACACTACCAAATTAAATTAATGGAGTTGGTAGACAACAATGGAGTAATTCCTTGGATGCTAAGTTTTCTATTCTATAAATAATGCAGACTTAGGAATTGATAAAATGTAACTATGTTGCTGTATGCAAAGATACTAGAATTCTTGACATGATAAGTTGAGTAGCTATGGCAAAATTTCACATTGATGATGGGGAATGGCTAGCGATGGCAGTGGAAAGGCAGGTCAGAATTAAGCATTGGGCATGGAAAGATGGGGAGGGAAAGACAACCTAAAACAGTTGGACTTGAAAAGGAGTATGGTGTTATGACAGGCTTGAAATTGCAGAAATAAGAACAGAAATGGGGGCTGGGAAGCAGAGGAAAGAACTGGAGATGAGAGAAACATGACTTAATTCAAATCTTCCATAATGAATTCCATAGGTTCAGCCATCCATTACATGGAGAATTACACAAAGTACTACAATGTCATAAGCCAAAAAGCATTAAAGAAATGGCAGATGCAGTGCTGCCTTTGTCATTCTTCAGCTCAAGTTTGTTGCAGAATGTCCTCAAAACGACAGCGCCTGAGGTGGTTTAGGTTCCTCCAGTCTTCATCTGCCACGTGGGCTTTGGTAGCTCAATTCAGCCTTCGAATCCCTAAATTGAGCCCCAATCTTCGCACGCCCTAGAACTCCAGAAACGACGTTGCTCGCTGCCCTGATTTTTAATTTTCCCCTAATTCCTTCGTCTTCAGAAATTGCGTTTTTCTCTGCAGGAGTCATGCTTGACCTAGCGTACGCGACATTTCCTTCTCCTTTTCTTGAACTTTGTCCCCATGGATCAAACCCAAGAAACTTTGAGGCCATTTCACTGTAATCCTCCCGAGTAGCTTCTTCAGGTGAGGCATGGACCATTGAATGAGAACTTGGGTAACCACTGAATTGTTTCTCTTGAATAACCTCTGAGCTAAAATTGCCACAGGATACAATTTGTAAATCTCATCTTCATACTCAAGTAAGCTAACAGAGGGGAAGTGCTTGGCCATAATCTTTTTCTTCAACAGAGATACATGGAAGACTGGGTGAATCTTTGTTCCGGGAGGTAATGAAAGTCTGTAAGCCACCTTCCAATTCTTTCTATCACTTTGTCGGGGCCAAAATACTTGGTTGATAGTTTTAATTTTCTTCTCAAGGCAACAGAGGTTTGCCTGTAAGGTTGTAGTTTAAGGAATACCTCATCCCCCACTTCGAATTCTCTCTCTGATCTTCTTTTATCTGCATATAACTTCATTCTTTGCCGGGCTTGATGTAAATTATCCTTCAACATTCCAGTAGCCTTCAAACCAATGCGAAAGTTTGTGTTGAACCAAAACTCTGCCAAAATTAACCATTGAGCCCACTTCTTGGGCTTTTGGTGACACATACATCTTAAATGATTTTCTAGGCATTAGTTTACTCTTTCTGTTTGTCCATCGCTTTAGGAATGATATGCTGATGACATGTTTAAGGATACCCCTGATAATGAAAAGAGCTCCTTTCAAAACTTGCTTGTGAACACCTTGTCTCTATCTGTGACAATAGTAACTGGTAGTCCATGGAGTTTACATATGTGGTCAAAGAATACTTTAGCAATAATGGTGGTTGTGTAAGGATGTTTTAGCCCCAAAAAGTGTGAGTATTTGGTTAGTCTGTTCATAATCACTAGGATAGAGTCCTTACCCTCTAAATTAGGAAGCCCCTCAATAAAGTCCATGGAGATACAAGACCATGCTTGGTCAGGTATGGGCAAAGGCTGCAGCAGTCCAGGGTAGGGGTTGTTGTCATGCTTTGATCTCTGACAGATTTCACAAGTTCTCACCCAAGATTGCACATCCTCCTTTAGAGTTGGCCAATAAAACGAGGCTTTATCCTTTGGTAAGTGCCATTTATCCCAGAATGCCCACCAAGGGCTGAGTCATGCATAGATTTGATGACTTTATCCCTAATGCCTCCATGGCTCCCCACACATGTCCTATTTCCTTTCTTCAACAGTCCTGCATCATAGCAGTAGTCAGGATAAGAGGTTGTATCAATATTTTTGGCTTGAATAATAGTCTGGAAGAGGGTGATCCCTTCATAACTATCGTGTATCTCGTGCATCCACAAGGGAACTTGTGTGGTAATGGAATTGAGTTGTGGTTCAATTCTGTGATGCTCCAACCTTGACAAGGCATCAATAGCCCTGTTATCATAAAAGTATTGAACTTCATAGTTCAATCCTAATAACTTAGTCACCCATTTTTTTTGGAGGACAGAATCAATCCTTTGATCAATATGTGCTTTAAGCTCTTTTGATCAATTCTAGTGATGAAGTCATTCCCTTGCAAATAATGTTTCCACTTAGTAACTGCTAGCAAGAGTTAAGAATTCCTTTTCATAAGTTGATAACCCAAGTCTTTTGGTGCTAGTACTTTGCTTAAGTATGCTATAGGCCTACCACACTGCATCAAAACTGCACCTATACCCACTCCACATGCATCAGTCTCAACAATGAAGGTTTAGAGAAGTCTGGTAGAGCCAATACTAGAGCACTGGACATCATTTGCTTCAGTTTGTTGAAGGCCAATTCTGCTTCAGAATTCCAAGAAAAAACATCCTTTTTAAGTAAAGAGGTCAGGGGATTGCTTATAATACCGTAACCTTTTATGAATTTTCTATAGTAGCCTGTTAATCCCAAAAACCCTCTTAGAGCTTTCACTGAAGGGGGTACTAGCCAACTCCTCATACACTCCGCTTTTTCAGGGTCTGTTGACACACCTACAGAAATCACATGCCCAAGATAGTCCACTTGTGATTGTGCAAAGGAACAGTTGCTTTGTTTTGCATAGAGCTTATGTTTCCTTAACAACTCCAGTACTTTTCTTAGATGCACCATATGCTCCTTGCTATACACCAGAATGTCATAAACAATACTAGCACAAACTTTATAAGGTATGGTTCAAAAACATGATTCATGAGAGATTGAAAGGTGGAAAGGGCATTACATAACCCAAAGGACATGACCAAAAATTCATAATGGCCACTATGGGTGATAAAATTGGTTTTTGGTATGTCTTCTTCCTTCATTGTAATTTGAAAATGACCTGATCTCAAATCTATTTTTGAGAAATATCCTAGCTCCATGCAATTCATCTAACAGTTCATCAATGAAAGGTATAGGGAAGTTGTGTTTAATATAGTAAGCTTGTTTAGATACCTGTAATCCACACACATTCTCCATCCTGCATCCTTCGTCTTGACCAACATAATAGGTGAAGCAAAAGAGCTCTGGCTAACCTTGATAATCCCACTCTTTAACATCTCCTTCACTATGTTCTCAATTTCAGTTTTCTGCCCATGTGCATATCTATAGGGGTGTTACTTCTTGGGAATAGCCTTTGGTAGGAGCTCAATACTGTGCTTAATAATTTTCTCAGGTGGTAAGGTACATTGCTCTTGGAAAACATCCTTGAGCTACTGTAGCTCAAGGAGTCTTGGGTCACTCTCATCTTGTGATATGTCTCCTTCTATTGTGTAGAGCTTACCCTTTTCTCCACAACTCCCCTTGCTCAGCAATCTGTTTAGGGAATAGATTGAAAGGGTTTTTAAATTCGCTTTTTCAGTCAAAGCCTTCGAGGTTATCTTTTTTCCTGCTTGATTGATGGTGATGTACAACAGGTGGAAGTCCAATTCCACAGGGTTGTTTGCACTTAGCCAGTCGCATCCCAAAATGCAGTCATAGCCTCCAAGCTTCAAAGTTCACACAGAATGTGAGAACTCATGGTCCTGCACCTCCCAGCAAAAGTTTGGATAGAAGAACTTGCTCAACACTCTTCCTCCATCTGCAATTCTCACTTTCATAGGGGTTGTAGGTTCAAGCTTGCACCATAGCACCTGTGCCACTTTCTCATCAACAAAGCAATGAGTATTGCCATTGTCAATTAAGTATGGATTTCCTTGCCATTCACTTTTCCATTAATTCTCATAGTACTGTTGCTAATGCCTCTATTTATAGCATGGAAAAAAGCTGTAACATCCCCCTCTTCTTCCTCTGCAAGTTCATCTGGAATTCCCTCTCCTTCTTCATAAGCTTTAGCTTCCTTCTCACTTATCAACATGTAGATATGTCTGATTTTGCACCTATGACTAGGTGTATGGCTCATCACACTTGCAGCAAAGGTTTTTTTTTTTCCTTTATGAGGTTACCCTCTGCTTCTGTGAGAAATGATTTAAAGGATGGCTTATACTGTTGGTTCTTATTTTGTGGCTTGAAAGAGGCTCTGTTGGGGTTACCTCTCTGAAACTGTGAAGTTTTCTTGAGAATAGCATTCACCATATTCTCTTCTTTTCTAGCCAACACTATAGCTTGGTTCAAAGTGGTTGGTTTCGTAGTAGAAACATATCCTTTTATTTCTTCTTTCAACCCACTTATAAACTTCATCATGAAGAAAGCCTCATCCAGATTTTTGTTAAAAATGAGCATGTGAGCTTCCAGTTCTTCAAATTTCTCCAAGTAAGCATTAACTGTGGTTTCTTGATGCAACATGTTGAATTCTGACACCACTCTTTCATAATCTAAATCTTCAAATCTCTCAAGAACTGCTAGGGTGAGATCTGTCCAAGATGGCACCCCTCTTTTCTCTATGTGACCTTGGTACAGAATTCTGCTCTTCCTTGCATATGGATTGCTGCCAAGGGAACCTTTTGATCCTCAGGAATGGGGATCATTTGGAAGTACCTCAAACATCTTCTTACCCATATTCTTGCTTCTTCCCCATTGAAAAGAGGGAACTCCATTCTATGGATGGAATTGTACCCTACAGTATCGCTCAAGTTTGATTCATCTGCTGCAGTTGAATGTTGTGCTGCCATCCTTGAGGATGATCCTCGTTCTAAAGCTACAGTCAGCCCCTTTCCCAGTAAAGATTTGTTTTGGTTATAGTGCTGCAGTTGTTCCACTACGCTCTGAAGTTGTTTTTGAACTGAAGTTATGGCATGGTCTATGTTCATGACAACAGCTTGAAGCCCATCTTGAGCTTCATTCATCTTGTCTAAACGCAAATGTAGCACCCCCTTCGCTATAAGGGCTATATCTACCCTAAACTTTATACTTATAGTAATCCCTGTGTTTATAAATATAAATGCACATAATAATTTAACTCATATGTATACGTAACCCCAACATTATAACAAGTGTAATCAACTTACAACATCATATATGCACATCAAACACTACAAGTAGCCCATCATAAGTAATCTCCATGCTTACGTTCTCTCTATACAACAAAATGTGTTTTGTACTCTAACTGACAAAGAGGAGAAAACAGCATACTGGCCCGACCTGCCTGAGTATAGCGTGTAGACTTAGCCTTCAACAGGCAGACACCTTAAAGTCTACTCCTGAAAGAAAAAGTCAGCAGAGGATGAGCCTGCCACTCAGTAAGTAAATAACCAGCTCTATCTATATATGTATATCAAACACAACCCAAACAAGATAAACAGGCAACACGCATGGGATACAATCAATTTAATTCCAACATAATCAGCTTTTTATTACACCACATGACTATCTCATAATAAGACAATTAACCAAACTCTATTTTTTTCCTAGTTTGCTTACCAGAAGGTGATATTGTGTTTTTCCCAGTAACTCAATCTCACCGTTATATAAATTCAAGTGAATCCCCTTGACAGTCGACTCATCAATCTCATCTCGCATCATAGCTCTTTCAATTTGCATCATAGCTCTTTTCATATCACATCTTTTTCATATCGCATCAAAGCTCTTTTCATTTCATTTCATTTCTTTCTCATATCGCATCAAAGCTCTTTTCATTTCATTTTGCCTTATAGGCTTTTCAACACATCAAGGGGTATTCACGCCACAATATATGTTCAATGTCCACCACTCCCTCATTTTCACATATCACCATTCTCGTAAGCAATTAGTAACCTAAAACAGTATATCCATATATTCTTATTTTCAAACATCCACAACACATCAAACAACAAACATAATATTTCAACGTATTTTCTCATTCCACGTACACAATACCATCAGTCAAATCAAATCATTCATCAGTTATATACTTTCAGATAAATCCATGTCAGCATGAACCACAAATTCAGATAACATTAAAATCACAAATAAAGATACATATATAGATAATACTACTTATTTACTTACCTCGACCTTACAACGCTTTTATCTATTCAATAGGTAGTGGTTCGGTTTTTTCACTTTACCCCCGTATCTTATAATGAGTTATACCATACACAATTAATATATCGAGAATATCGTAATTTCTTTTAAATATAATATTAAATATTATTCGTACAATTTCTAATAATTCTTCAATATTCCATTTCTATCGAAGTACAAATCTTCGTTTTTCCTCTTTATTAACATACCATTTATTAAATATAATTTTTGAAATATTTCTATGAATTTTCTATCAATTTCTCGCTGCTATACAATTTAATTAAGCAATAATACATAAAATTAAATATTTTGTTATTATTATTGAATTAAATATTTTGTTAATCATTCCGATAGAATTGTGTAAATTAGCTATAGTAATAATTAAATCTAACAAATTTAATATTTTAATTATCCAACTATATCATTTTTATAAAAAATGTGATATTTAATTCGACACTAATTTAAATAGCCAAAATCATAATGTACTCCGATTAAATAATACATCGCTCAATATAAATTATATTAAGTAAAAGAACTAATTAAATAATATAAATATCTAAATTAATATAAATTAAAACATAAATTCTTACCTTTCTGTTTCTTCTTGGCCCACAGTGAGAAATTGCAAATTCTTTTATTTATTTAATTAAACTTTTCTCAAAATACCCATTACGTCCTTCCTACATTTCTTAATTAATATAACTTGCCCCCAAATATTATATAGAACTCCAATTTATCCCATTCAAATTTTATTATATTCCAATTATGACCTATAATTTATTTACCAACTAACTAAGTTTCATAAAAATTTATCAATTAATCCCCCAATTATATAATATAATCTTTGGGGCGTCATATATTAACATGAGTGTGGTAGTGAGATACAGGTGTTGTAAAGAGAAAAGGCATTTAATAGGATAATGCCTATAAATTTTTGCAGCAAACGTGGTGAACTCGATGCTAGATTAACTCATCCAAAAATACAGGATAAGAGGAAATTTGGTACGATTCTTTTGTCTTTCAGGCAACAGGGACTCATAGATAGCAATAGCTTCTATAAGGAATCGAAGAGGAAATTAGGAACCTTAAGGAAGCACTACTCGAAATAAAATCGCTAGATATCAGCGAGGAAAGCAAACTTTCTCTTGAGAATGTCAAAAGGCTTATCCAAAAGAACTTCAGTGAAATCCCTTTAGCATAGTGGGATAGGAACAAGATCGAAGCTACTCTAAAGGTCAAGGAAGAATGCAAGCACAAGTACGTTCAATACAAACCTATCCAGATGAACATGGAAAATAAGAAAGATATGCAGATGATTATCAAAGAGCAAATCAGTCTTGGACTCATCGAGTCTGGAATCTCTACCTATAGCAGCTCTGGATTTCTGTTTAGAAACTATGGTGAGATAAAGAGAGGTAAACCCAGGTTGGTAATTAATTATTAAGGTATAAATAAAATATTAGAGTTTGATGGTTATTACATTCCTAGCAGAAAATACTTAATTGATTGCATTAAAGGAGCAAAAGTGTATTCTAAATTCGATTGCAAATCTGGTTTTCATCAGATTAAGATGGAGAGTGAATCAAAGAAATTTACTACATTCTCCACACCATAAGTACAATATATTTGGAATTTATTTCCAATGGGTTTAGCTAATGCACCCTAGATATTTCAAACAAAAATGGATAATCTTTTTAAAAGATTATTTTGATGTCGTGTTTGTCTATATTGACGACATACTGATTGCATCTAAAAATATGAAAGAACATATTAAACATCTTGAAATATTTTCTGATCCATGCCATGAAGAAGGTTTAGTACTTTCTGAAAAGAAAGCTATTATTGTTGTCAATAAAATTGAATTTCTAGGAGTTCTTATTGACGAAATAGGAATTAAGTTACAAGACCACATTGTGGAGAAAATTCGCAATTTTCAAGACATACTCAAGGACAAGAAGCATTTGCAGAGCTTCTTAGGACTTATAATTTTGCAGGTATCTTCATTAAGGATCTTGCAAGATACAGGAAGGAATTCTGACCACTTCTAAAAGAAACAGAAAGTTCAAAGTGGAAATGAGAAGAAATCCACACAAAAAGGGTTCGTGAGCTAAAACAGGTTTGTAGTAATCTGCCAAATCTTGCTATACCACAGAACGGGAATGAATTGGTAGTCTACACAGACGCCAATGACTATAGATAGCAGCAGTCCTCATGAAGAAGAGAGGTACAGGGGGAGAACCTTGCAGATATACAGGAGGGTTGTTCTCAGAACAATAAGCCAAAGTTTGATACATTAACAAGAAAGAATTCTTTGCGATTTGGAAGGCTTTTAAGAAAGACCTTTATATTTACTTACTAAAGAATTTACTTTAAAAGTTAATAATACTAATGTTAGGGCTTTCTTAAAATATTATTGTTATAATATTTTCGTTATAAAATCTCATGAAAATATTCTTGGAGATTTCCTGACGAGATATGGAGGCATCTGAAGCAAACTCAATCATGCTAAGATTCAAACACCTCTGGGAAAACCTCGAGGAACTTGACAGGAAGTTCGGGCAACTAGCGGTGAATGCCCAAGTTGCTGGACAAATCCAAACAGATGATCTAAACATACTCCAGCTATAAGGAGTTCCTTATTAACATCCACATCGCTATGGAACTACTTACGAGAACCAATTCAAAATACATCATCTTTAGGAATGACTCACGAGTTGAGGGAGCATAACCCTAAACATGCCTTTAGAGTAGAGGGCTCTAGACCTGTAATGTCGGCTTCGAGTATCAATTGCACAAGACTATCACCAGACTCTGGTGAAACGGAAACAATTGAGTCACAGGAATTACAAACTCCTATAGATTCAAGTCAACCCAGCACCTTTGGGGTTAAAGAGGAGGAGATTAGCCTTAAGCCAATGGCAGGCACTTCTACGGTTAATACTAACAAATTAATATCTTCTTTTGTTTGGTAGGATTATCGGCGCATGTGGAAAAAATTAATTTCCGCAAAGGAGTGAACCTCGGCAAAACCATTATCGAAAAATCTAGAAAATATAATAGGGTATGGATGTTAGAGTGGTCAAAACCAGAAGATGTCTGAGAATGGTATAATTTTGGAGCTCTTGCTTCAGTTCATACTATGTCACCAAGTTTTTCAAAAATTTTAAAACTTCTGGAATGGATTAGTGGGGAAGTCTTTGATTCGTAGCAAAACAACCCCCACCTGAAGAGAGGCGATGTTTTGGAGATAAAATTCGTATCAGTTTCTCCAGAGACTGCAGAACAGGGGTCTCATCCAGCATTCCATTTTATGAAGCTGCAGAGACCAAATATGTTGGGTTTCAACAAAATCAAAGCTGCCTCAAGAGAAGCTCTCCTGGTATCAGCAATTAGTAAAGACAGTATCTCTACCAGAACAGCTTGGAGATTATGGGTTTGTCTCACGGAGATTGACAAAGTCAAAGTATCCATTCAAAATTTTCAACGACAAAGTGAATGGATCATTCCTGTTAAATTCCATGACGGAAAAAAGCACTGAGTTTGCAGAAAGCTTTTTTGAAAAGAAGAGGATGTTAATATGGAAAAATGAGCTGCCGGTGATCGAAGCAACAAGAATGAAGACGTGCAACATGTTTCATATTGGGCAATGGCATAACCATTTATGCTCTTGCTGCAAAAAATAAGAAAAACCCCTATTCAGGACAAAAATTCAGGTCACACAAAATAAACTCGAACCAGACCAGGACAAGAGAAGAAGAAAAATTTTTACAAAAAGAAGTAAAAATTAAAGAATGTAAAAGATCAAGGATAAGATTGTCGGCAGAAAACAAAGGCCAACAGTCAATAAAGCAGGAAAGCCAGCCGAAAATCACATGGCCGACAAGCCATTATAACCAATAGCTGTAAAGGACGCGGCAATTACGAACGTAGTGACGTCATTCGAAAGACACAAGATGATAACAAAGCAATGACATCATCAAAAAATGAGTTTGGAGTCTGAATTTGAAGTCCACAAACGCCTATAAATAAAGATGTAATGAAGCAGATGGGGACCATTAGAAAAACTTCTCCTACTCTTCAAAACATTAGAGTTCTGAGTCTTTCAATCTTTTGTAATGTTTTAATCTCTCAGTTTATGGGTGTTTCCCCAACAAGTCAAGTCTTCTATAATATGAGAGGCTAAATAGTTGTCTTCTCCAACGGAGGAATAATATCCATGTAATATTTTCTGATATTTTTTCAATAAAAGTTAGGCTTATGTTCTACCTGTTTGTCCAAAATTTTATTAAGTCCCTATATTGAAGTCTCTTTTACGCCATAAGGTAGGAAAGGAAATAAGATTGTGTTGTTTTGTTGCTGAAAGAGCCAAGTGCCTACGAACCATCTGCTGCGGTAGTGTGGTTAGAAGAAGTTCGTAAAACCAAGGACTTGGAATACCAGAAAACTGAAGGGTCTTAATTTATTCCGAAAGCATGTTGGGCTGTTTTAAGAGCATGAAAATAGATTATTAAGCTATTTCCTTTGAAATGATAAAGTGATCACAAAATAGGCTGATGGACCAGATTTACGAAATAAAAAAATTCAGAGAAATATTTTCCAAAAAATATTTTCACAAATATTTTCCAAAGAATAACAACAAATAACAAAAAATAATATTTTAAAACTAACCTTTAAAAATGAGGAGGGATGACGGGGAATGGTGGGGGAAGGCGGATGGATGAAGGTGTGTGTGAGAGAGAGAGCCAAAAATATGCTGAGTGTCACTTATATATAAGTATTTTAGAATGCTCTTTGAACGGTCAAGTAATAATAAAACCGTTTCAGGATTGTTCCTACACTTGTGAAACATCACCGTTTTATGCTCAAAATGATGACATATTTTTGTTCAGAATGGTAATATTTTGGATCTTATATTGGAATTGTTGTTTATAAGCTATTTAGTTCCCAATTCGCTCCTAAAGCTGTTCAGTTTTCCCTTGTTCAAGTGGTTACCACCAGAATATGCACTGATCTTTTAGGAAAAATCCAGACACAACCCCTGTGATAATAGGACTTTTGAAAAAAATCCCTACGAAAATTAAAGTTCAAGTACTCCCTTTGTGATATAAAATAAAGTTAAAAAAATCCCTTCATATAGAAATTGGACCACACGCACTTTGATTGCGAAATGGCTATGAAAATACCTTTTTTTTTTTTTACATTTTGCCCTTCTCTCACATCTAATATATATAATATTATATATATTTATTAATAATAAAATATTACTTTATATAACAATTATCTAATTATTTATATAATGAAATATTATTTTAATTAAATTAATTGAATGTTAATTTATATATTAAAAAAAATACAGCAGTGGCGGCTGAAGAGGAGAGCGCGGTCGCGCCCTCCTCACCCCTGGTCGATGCCGATCGCCCAGACGGGCGGTGAGGGGTGGGAAGGGGAGTGGGAGGACGTCGGGGTTGGGGATCGCGAGGGGAAAAAGATGGGCGGGGGAGTGGGGGTGGGGGCAAAGCAGGTGGGGGTGGGGGTTGTAATTATATAGATTATAAATGTATTTTAATAATTATAAATTATATATATTATAAATTAAAATTATTATATATTAATAGGTCTAATTTGATTGGCTTACTAGAAAGGCTATTTTCATCATGATTTCTATAAAAAACTAAGCCACCTTGCCCAGGGGACGGTGTGATTATTTATTCATAACATAAGGGTGATTTCTGATATTAAAAATTTTATAGGGGGATTTTTGATATTTTGACATATCACAGAGGGTCACAATAAATTTAACCCTAGATTTTTTAGATGGCCTTTCAAGCCCAAGCATAGGCGCATGCATCTGTTCCAACGCCAACAATAATTCTTACAGTTAACCGTAATTATGAAAGAATCAGAAATATGGGAGCTACAGAATTTAAGGGCACCTTAGACCCAGAAATTGCTGAGAGATGGTGGAAAAAAATCAAATATGTGACGAACTTAGTGAATTGCACTCAGGAGAATCGACTTAACTATATTGTTTCTTTGTTGGTGGGGAATGCATTGATTTGGTGGAAGTCAGTACAGAGGGAAAATGAGCCAAGAGAGATAACTTAGGTTGAGTTTCATATAGAGTTTGATAATGAATACTGACCCAATATGTGCCGAGACTAGAAGAGAATGGAGTTTTTAAACTTAGTGCAAGGGGATGATCAAACAGCGGCAGAATATGAACTTCGTTTTGTTGCATTAGCCAAGTATGCACCAGAAGCGGTAGCGACACAGGAGGATCGTTACCATTTTGAGCAGGGGCTACGACCAGAAATAAAAATGGGTCATGCAGTTAGAATAATGAATTTCAAAACTCTTGTTGAGTCGGCGGTACGAATGGAAGAGGAAGTAACCAAAGACAAGAAGAAAGTCGAAGTGAGAAGAAAGTCAATGTATGCAATAGGGAAGTCACGTAGGTTGATCACGAGGGGAATCACTTTTCATTTTCAGCAGAAAGTGGAAAATTTTTCAATGATGGTCTTTCTTTTTGAGGAAGTAGTGGGCCAAGGTTTAGTGGACTAATAGGCTTCGATACAGGTATGATTGAGCACAATTTGTCTACTATGCCTTCTATTGGATTAGGTAGGACAGTTGGACAGGATTATAGTAGTGGGGTAGCCTTCATACTGAGTTCTTCTACTTGTGGGAGGTGACATTTAGGACAATGCTGGGGACTAGGTGCTATACCCAGGATTTGTTATAACTGAGGAGGTACAGGACACATGTCTAGGAATTATCCTAGTCAGACTACCACTTTAGGTGGAAGTGCGTCCAATAGGACCCAAAACTAAAGCAATATCGGGAGTAGTGGTCAGGGAGTTGAGAGAGGCAGAAGTAGAGGCAGAGGTAAAGAAATTGGTAAAAGAGATGGTGGCCACACTATCGGTGGGAGTACAAGGGGGCCCGAAGCGCAAACAACTCAGGGACAGACCCAAGAAAGAATATATAACATGACTAGAGAGAAAGCTCCAGCATCAAATGACGTGGTATCAAGTATAATCTTGTTATTTGACATTGAGGTTTATGTTTTGATTGACCCTAGCTCTATAGATCCATACATTTCATCAGAACTTGCATCTAAAATACCGGGTGAGAATAGTCCTTTGTGATATAATTTGATGGTTTATTTGCCTATAGGAGGGAGTGTGGTAGTGAATAATGTTAGGAAGGGAAGTGTAGTGAGAATCAGAGATGTAAGTTTACCTGTGGATCTCATAGTGATGGGTTTGAAGGAGTTTGATGTAATCTTGGAGATGGATTGGCTAGCACTACATAAAGGAATGGTTTACTTTTTTAAAAAAGAAATAATGATTAAGTCTTCCAGTAAACCAAAAGAGTATTTCTGGAGATCGTCAAGTAGTGTCAGTTTGTGTAGTATGAGATTGTGTGTTGATTATCGCCAATTGAATAGGGTGACAGTGAAGAATAAATATCCATTTTCAAAGATTGATGACCTGCTAGACCAGTTAAAGGGGGCTATAATATTTTCAAAAGTCGACTTGAGGTCTAGATATTGGTAGTTGAGGATAGTAGAGAAAGACATACCAAAATTAACTTTTCGTACTCGTTATAGTCAATATGAGTACTTGGCAATGCCAATTGGCTTAACAAATGAATCAACGGCCTTCATGGTGTTGATAAATCATATTCCAAGAGTATCTTATCAGTTTATTATTATTTTTATAGGTGACATAGCATGAACAACATCTGAGGATAATGTTACATATTTTGGAAGAGAAAGAGTTGTATGCCAAATTAAGCAAATGTGAGTTCTGGGTAAATGAAGTAGTTTTCCTTAGACATGTGATATCTAATGATGGGGTTATGCCTAACCCTTCAAAGGTGAAAGCCATTATGGAATGGAGAGTACCGAAGAATTCGACTGAAGTCTAAAGCCTCTTGGCGTTAACGCGATATTATCGGTGATTTGTTGAGGGCTTTTCCATAATTCTCGGTCTTTTGACAAAGGGAGTAGCATTGTAGTGGACTGAATAGTGACAACAAAACTTTGATGAGTTGAAGAAAAGATTGACTTCTATTTCGATTTTGATTTTACCGTTTGGTAGCGCGCTGGATATGTAGTATATGCGGATGCCTCTAAATAGGGCCTGGATGTGTATTGATGCAAAATGAAAAGGTAATTTTCTTATGCATCTCGCCAGTTAAGGACTCTCGAGTTAAATTATCCCACGCATGATCTGGAGTTGGCAGCAATTGTGCATGCATTGAAAATTTGTAGACACTATCCCTATGTTTGGTTTCATTTTTTCGCATTTCCTAAGACAAGGTAAAACACACTCAATGTTTGTTTTTATGTTTTTACACTTTATCTGTGTGTTTTTTTATTTTTAAACTTTCTATATATAATATATATACACACTTATATATAATATAAAAGAGAGATTTGACAATAAACAGTAATTTTTGTCTCCTAAAAATACAATATTAAACATACAATATTTATATATACATATTTATATGTAAAAATATATATAAAAGAGATATGATTTGACAATGAATAGTGAATTTTGTCTCCCAAATTCCAATATCAAACCTAAACCACTTATCTTAAAATATTTTAAATTACCTCAAAACACAAATTCAAACATACTATCTATATTCAACACACACTTACTTGTCTCTATTTTTCTCTCTCTATCTCCAAAACACAAAACAGAACACTCAAAACACAAATCAAAACATTATGTATTTGTTTGGAGAAAATTTTCAGATTTTCATTGACCACAAGAGTTTTAAATATATTTTGATGCAAAAAGAATTGAATTTGAGACAAAGGAGATGGATAGAACTGTTGAAGGATTATGACTGCACTGTTGATTATCCATGGAATGCAAATATGGTAACAAATGCCTTGAGTAGAAGAGTTCGAGTATATTAGCCAATTTGGGAGTCACAATCTGAAATTGCTATTGGAAATGAGATCTATAAATAAGAAATTGGAGGTTGATCAAGTAGCAGGTTTGTAAGCAGCCTTCTAGCGTAAGACAAACATTGTGGATCAAATTAAAGCCGCAGACTCGAGATTCTTTCTTATTATGGATGTTGGAGAGAATGAAATATTGTAAGAAACCAATTTTTTTTATAAGAGCTGATGGAGTGATAGTGAATGGGGAGCGAGTTTGTGTGTTACGCGAGAAGATTTTACGAGAAGCTCATAATGCACTATATTCAATGCATCCTGATACAATAAAGATGTATCGGAATTTAAAACCGTACTACTAGTGGTAGACAATGAAGAAGGATGTGAAGAATTTTTGGCTAAATGTGTGATATGTCAGCAGGTAAAAGCTGAATATCAAGCGCCAGCAGGTAAAAGCTGAATATCAAGCGCCAGCAGGTAAAAGCTGATGGGTTACGCGAGAAGATTTTACGAGAAGCTCATAATGCACTATATTCAATGCATCCTGGTACAATAAAGATGTGTCGAAATTTAAAATCATACTACTGGTGGCAGACAATGAAGAAGGATGTGAAGAATTTTTGGCTAAATGTGTGATATGTCAGCAGGTAAAAGCTGAATATCAAGCGCCAACAGGTAAAATTCAACATTTAGCAATACCAGAATGGAAGTGGAAAAACATCACTATGGATTTTGTTGTAGGGTTGCCATGTACCCTCATGAAGCATGACGCTATTTGGGTAATTGTAGATAGATTGACGAAGTCAACTTATTTTTTGCCGGTACTACTAGGTGATTCTCTGGATAAGTTAGTTGAATTGTACATTTCTGAAATCATAAGACTATATGGTGTGCCTGTACTTATTGTGTCTGATAGAGATCCTCGATTTACTTCATGTTTTTGGAGAAGCTTACAAAGGGCATTAGACACAAAATTGCACTTTAGTACTGCATTTCATCCTCAGATTTATTTAAATATATACTTTAATTAATTAAAAATTATTTTAGATTTTTAATTTAAATTATAAAATTTTAAAAACTTATTTAATTTTTTTCTTATTTTAAAGTATATATTTAAAAAAAAATATGCTTTAAGAGATGAAAATGCAAAAACATCACTCAAAGTAAATAAAAAAGTACACATATGAAATATATAAATACTATGAGGGTATTTTAGTAAAGAAATATTCAAAATTAAGGTAAAAAAAATAGTTAAAAAACATCCCCAAACGCACAAGGAGCGCGTGTAATGGACCTTCCGTTAATTACTAACACAATGAGTATTTGTTGCTGTTTTTAGCTTATTTAAAAAATACAGGGAGGTTTTTAGCCTATTTCGAACACACATGGGGTTTTTAGCTTTTTCAACAAATATAGTGGGTAAAATGCATTTTAACCAATTTTATATATAATTGAGAGACTAATTGATAATTATTAAAAAACTTAAATTTAGTCACAAATAAATTATAGGTTGAAATTCCAGTATATTTAAACTTGGACGGAATAATTGGAGCTTCTTATAATATTTGGGAGCATGTTATATTAATTAAGAAATTAGATAGAATATAATAAAAATTATTAAAAATTTTAAATAAAAAAAATTAATTAAAGAGAAAGTGGGGGGTGGGATGGCAGCACGTGGCCAATCCCCCTGACCGCCTCACTTACCCACTCTAACACACACACGCACATATATATATAGTAGTATCATACAAAATCACACACAGCTCACATATTTACACACCAACGAAAAATTTTAGATTTTAATTTATATTAATTTATATAATTATATTATTTGATTAGTTTATTTACTAAATATATTTTATATTGATCGGTACACTGTTTAATTAAAAAAATTTATGAGTTTGACCTATTAATCAACTACTCAATTATACATATTGGTGTTTAATTAAATTATATAGTAGCGAGAAATTGATAGAAAATATGTAGAAATATTCGTAAACAATTATGTAAGAAATATTATAAAATTATATTTGAGAAATATTATGGTTATTAAAAAGAAAATGAGATTGTCGCGATAATTCAATTTAGGGATATTATCAAGAACTATAGTTATAAAGAAATAAGGGGTTTGATTAAATGAATTCTTATGAGTTAGTTGATAAATTAAATATATACCTTAGAAGTTTAGGAAGTCTAGTTATTTAGATGAAAACAGAACAGATGTTTGAATTTCAATATAAATAAATATTAAAAGACTGGCGGAAATATACAAATATTATTTAATATTTTATTTAGCATTTATGATATTCTCAATATAATGATTATACATATAATATTTTATTATAAGACGTGATATTAAAGTAGAGGGTTGATCAACTCTTTGTGTTAACTGAATCATTTCGAGATTTAAGGTAAGTATAGCTAGTTGGATATATATATATATATGGATATTATATGTTTGTTGTTGTTTATATATTTGATCATCCATGTTGACCATTTCTCTTGGTTACATTGATATCTGTGAAATGATTATTATGTGTTTATTTGTGATTGTGTTGTACAAATATCATATTAATGATTATATGATCATATAAATGATTGTCAAATGAAATTGAATGAGAAAGTTATTGATGAGGAGAAAATTGTCAAATAAAATTGAAAGATGATGATATTGTGAACTCAAGTAAAAAGATAGCTTACCTAACTGGGGAACATACTATAATGCCTTATGATGATATGATTAGTAACGAGTTGTGTGCTGTCATTGATCAATGGAGATAATGTGGCATATCACACGAGTTGTATGTTGTGTGATATGGTTGATGATGGGATATCATACAAGCTGTGGGCTGTGTGGTATCATTGAGGATGGTGTATAATACGAGCTGTGTGCTGTGTGAAAGAATCGGTATGGTTCGGGAACACGGTGGAAGCGTGAAATAAAAAAAAATAAAACTGTTAAAAGGGGTGTTTCCCTTGAAATTCTCAGGCGTTTGTTGTTTTTCAATAGCATAATAACAAATATATAAGCATATTAGACATGTGGCTAAAGGATGAAACAAAAGCATAAAAATACAACATGTACCTTTAAAATTTGTTTCTATAGATGGGCAGCAATGTGCTTTGTTTTCATTTGCGTTCATCTTTCGTTCATTTTAGGATCCAAATTAGAACCTCTCTAATTTGTCACACCACACTAAGGAATAGGTATAGTTCTTTTTCAATTACTAAATAGAACAAAGAACAAGAAAAAGCAACTTCAAACTAACATGCTATTGTTTAGTGCTTTTGGATTGTTTTATGTTCTAACTTGAAACCAATTCAATATATAGTAAAAGGAGAATATTTTTAGAGAGAAAAAGAGAGCAATCTCTTGGCTCATTGGTTGGTTATCCCAAATATATGTATAGTTTTGTATATTACATACAATTGAATTTAAAATTCAATAACTACCAAGTTTACCTCCAAGGCAACCTCTACACACACATGCATATAACTTTAACCATGATGAATAACCACTTCATCATGTTAATCATGGTGAGAAGTTTCAACTCCTTCTTAACTTGCACCAACCTCCCTCAAATGGGCTTGGACTTCAAGTATACACCGGACTTGGTTTAATCAAATTAAATCAAGCACAACCAAAGCCCATTGGACAACAATTAATTAAATTAATTTTAGCCTAATTAAGTCCAAAGATTCATTTAATCTAATTAAATAAATCTATGCCCAAACACTAATTAATTGATCCAATCAATTAATTAAGTCAAACTTAATAAATTAATTCGATTAATTTAAAATTATTAAGCTCAAAAAATTAATTAATCCAATTAATTATTCTTGAGCCATTCAATTATTAATTAAATGATCCAATTATTTATATATTCTCATTGAATTAATTTAATCCAATTAAATTAATTCGTTTATTCTTGAATTAATTCCACTAATTTTTATAGTAATTTGTGTTTGACTCTTAGGTTCACCCTCAGCTAGACTTGAGCATTGTATCCAACATAAATAATTAGTTAAATCAAATTTAATTAATTATTTTATTAACCATTAAGGGGAAACGCCTGTCACCATGGGTGACCGTCTAGCAACGGCCCATGGCACTAGAGGCTAGGTGAATGTTGGCATGAATATTTAGGCTCTCGAGTTCCATACAAGTACTGTCCTTCCATCTACCATCTCTCAGCCTTAGTCTAGGGCATGGAATTAGGCGTCGGTTCCCATCTTGGACCAGGCAGCTATGTCGAATACTTGAAATGTGTTTACTCTATTGATCGACAAAGAAAACCATTTTCAAAATTCGGCCAATCACTATAGCTATATACTTAAAGAGTCTAAATCATCTCAAAGCGCAAAATGAGATATATCCATCATATACTGATAGGGGACAGATTCTATATTGAAATCCACCGTCCTCACTACATACTTTGACTATACTGGACAAAACTTATAACGAGCACATCGACGACACAGTCATCTCTCGCCAGATCCAAGATATAGCCATCATATGCATGCGAGTGCGACTGCCATATTACTCAAGTCCAAGGACTAATCATGTACTATCGGAGTCAGGAATTCAAGTCATAGTGACCAAGCCTCCAAGATTTTCATACAACGATTTTCGCGAGTCAAATCAATCAATTAACAACCTTGTCAACTAATCATCACCGATGAAAAACTGCATTTATCTATTGAATGCAATACTTAGTGCAAGTCTCTATAGGACTCTCGATGCCCAGTCGCGAGGCTCTCAACTTAAAACTTTTCAGACCAACCTTCAGAAGTTGGTTTCATAACTGTCATCCAATGCACAGCCCAACTACATGGGTTATTCAATTGGTCTGTGGACATTTGTTGTAATGTTAAAATACTCAACGTAAATAGTAAGCACAACAAACACATGGTGCCACAGATGAATTCTTACTACATTCATTAAGATAATATCACATTCATAAAGATTGTTAAATGGTTCCCAAAATCACCAATCTAATTGGCTTCTGGTTATCTATTCTAACAGTGTGATATTGAGAAAAAAAAAAACAGAGAGAGATATTGTAATTGAGGTGATGATAGCCGTCAATACCATTGAGTAATGCACTTCAGTTTGGTTAAGATGGGTTATAAGAAAATAAATGATAACGTAAAATATTATATCATTGGCTAATATATGATTGTAGCCATGTATTTTGTCTTATGCTGCTGTTATTATATGACGAATATTGATTGGTAGGTATGACTGTTTTATGCTTGACTTGCTGCATATGTATATATATATATATACTTGTTAGCTATACGTATTGAGTAGACAGCTCATTTCTTGCCACGTACTTTTTCAGGAAATAGGTCACACTAACTAGCCATATTGGATTTTGAGTCGTGCCATCACTCTTAATAGGTCGGTCAGCCATAAGATCTAAAACCGACTAATACCTTCCTCTTTATGAGCAGTGGGAGTTTGCTCCTCTTGCAAAGTGAGCACAGTGATGGCCTCAAAATGTACCCTTGCACCCTAGCCTCGCCATGGCAAGTTCATTTATAATACTCCGGTATAAATTTTTTCATATGCAAGTCAAATTTACCTTGTTCATGGTTTTGAAAACTTCATTTTTGCACTTCCGACACAGAAACTTAATTTTCTCGCGGTCCATATATGCATGTTGAGACTTGGCCTATTCTATAAATGTAGTAACACCATCCTCAAACTCCGACGTAAGATCCGCCCTCCTCAGCAGATTCTTCTCATACATCTATCTTCTCAACTATCTTAACATGATAAGTTCTACACACATATATTATTATAATATTAATTTAATTTGCAAAAGTAGAACAAATATAACTAAATAACAAGTATTGCATGTTTAATTGACAAAAGGGGTTCAAGTTGTTACCTTATTAAAATAACTTCAAAGATCAACAAAAATTCGAGAGAGATTGACAAAGGAGAGTATAAAAATGTTAGATGGATAGTGAGAGGTCAAGAAAAATTCGAGAGAGATTGAGGAAATAGAGAGAATATAAGAAGAATTGAAAGAAGATAGTGATTAAATGCAAATAAAGGAACATATATATAGAAAATTTTGAAATGGTGATTTGAACTGTCTTTGGAACGCAACAATAGTCATTATAAAATAGCCGTTGATGCACAACCAAGAACGGTGGTAGGAACACATTGAGGAACGATAGTAGCCCTCAAAATATAGTTGTAGTATCGTTGTTGCAACGGTTGACCATCTTATTAATACATGAAAATTATTACAAGTTGTAATCGTCTTTGCCACGATACTTGTAACACTTTCAATTTCTCACAAATCTCATATTTAGGAATGATTGTTATAATACCCGTTGTCCTAAGTACTAAAAGTCTTTCAAATTGTACATCTATTTTAAATGAATTTACCAACTATCAGTTTTTTATCACGTTTTAGATCACGTTTAGGAACGGTAATTTTTTGTCCGTTCCTACTGTTCACAACGTGTTTCAATATGAGTTACTGTTAGAAATGGTGACTAAAAAGCCAATTGGATTGGCGGTTTTGGAAATCATTTAGCAATCTTTATGAATGTGATATTATCTTGATGAATGTAGTAAGCATTCACCTGTGGCACCGTGTGTTTGTTGTACTTACTATTTACGTTGAACGGTGTTTTAACGTCACAACAAATGCCTACAGACCAATTGAGTAACCCATGTAGTTGGGTTGCGCATTGAATGGCAGCTACGGAACCAACTTCTGAGGGTTCGTCTGAAACGTTCCAAGTCAAGGACCTCGAGATTGGGCATCGAGAGTCCTATAGAGACTTGCACTAAGTATTGCATTCATTGAATGAATGCCGTGTTTCATCGGTGATAGACATGGGATGTCTATGCAATTTTAGTGGATTAGTTGACAAGGTTGTTAGCTGATTGAATTGACTCGCGAAAATTGTCATATGGAAGCTTTGGAGGCTTGGTCGATATGACTTGAATTCCCGGCTCCGATAGTACAGGATTAATCCTTGGACTTGAGGAATCATCACAGTTGCATGCATATGATGATTATATCTTGGATCTGGCGAGAGATGACTGTATCTTCAATATGATCATTATATGTCTTTTCCAATGTAGTCGGATTATGTATTGAGGATGGTGGATTTCAAGATAGAATCCGTCCCATATTAGTATATGATGGATATATCTCCTATGCGCTTTGAGGTGGTTTTAGACTCTCTAAGTCTATGGCCATAGCGATTGGTCAAATAGAAAATAGTCTCCTTTGTCGATCAATAGAGTAAAGGCATCTCAAGTATTTAGCATTTTGCGTGGTCCAGGATGGGAACTGATGTCCAATTTCATACCTTAGGCTAAGGCCGAAAGATGATCGACGGAAGGACCATACCTGTATGGAACTCGAGAGCCTAAATGTTCACGCCAACATTCACCTAGTCTCTTAGTGCCATAGACCGTTGCTAGACGGCCACCCATGGTGACTAGCATTTTCGATTAATGGTTAATTATAAATAATTAATTAAATTAGATTTAATTAATTATTTATGTTGGACATAATGCCTAAGTCTAGCTGAGGGTGAACCTAAAGAGTCACACACAAATCACTATGGAATTGGTGGAATTAATTTGGAATTAATTCGAGAAGAAACGTAATTGGATTAAATTAATTCAAGGAGAATATATATATATAAACGCTTGGATCATTTATTTAGCAATCCATTTGGTAGATGGCTCAAGAATTAATTATTAGATTAATTAATTTTTTAGTTTAACACCTTTAAATCAATTGGATTAATTTATTGAGTTTGGCTTAATTAATTGATTGGATCAATTAATTAGTATTTGTGCTTAGATTTATTTAATTGGACTAATGAATCAATGGACTTTGGTTGGGCTTAATTTAATTTGATTAAATCGATTCCAATGTATATTTGAAGTCCAAACCCATTTGAGGGTGGTTGGAGCAAGTTATGAAGAAGTTGAAACTCCTCACCATGATGAAGATAATGAAGTGGTTATTTTCATCATGGTTGAAAGTTATGTGCATGTGTGTGTATAGGTTGTCTTTGAGGCAAACTTGGTGGTTACTAAATTTTGAATTCAATGGTATGTAATATACAAAAACTACACACATATCATGCATAACCATAACCTTAGTCACGAAATTTTGCTCCCTTTTTCTCTCAAAAAATGTTCTCCTTTTATTTTATATTGAATTGAGTTCAATTTAGAACATATAACATTCCAAAAGCACTAATCAATAGTGTTTGTTTGGAATTGTTTTTCTTTTAGTTCTTTGTTCTATCTAGCAATAGAACAAGAACTATATCTCTTCCTTAGTGTGGTGTGGACAAATTAGAGGGATTCTAATTTTGATCCTAAAGTAAACAGGAGAATTTAAAGGGAACAATGCACGTTGGTACTCAACTATGGAAGCAGAGGGTAAAGTTTCAATTTTGTTTCTATGTTTTGTTTCATGCTCTAGCCACTTGTCTAGCATTGTTATTTATTTAATATTATACTTTTGACAAACACCGAACGCTCGGGAATTTCAAAGGGGACACCCCTTTGAATCGATTTTAAATAATTTTTTATTTCACGCTTCCGCCGCATTCTCGCGCCATATCGATTCTTTCAGTTGCAATACTTTACCATTATAAGTTTGAAACATAATTAAGTACACAACTTTTAGCACTAATATTGAAACAACAATAATAACAGTCATGACGTCCCAAAAATAAATAATATAAAAAATAAAAATCCTAACATCAACAATCTCCCTCCGTTTCTCAAGAGTTCCAGTGCCCGTTCCAATGAGGAATGGTGTTTGAAACTATCAAACGAGGAATGGTGTTTGAAACTGTCATTAAATCCGACCCAAATTTTGCTAATTTTGCTTTTTCTTTTGTAGTGATGAAGTTATCAAATCCTTCTTATTCTCATTAGAAAAAAGTAACTGAGGCCTAATTGTAATATAATCCACATGTGTCTCTCCCATCAATCGACACTAATAGAAGTAATGAAAATTCTTCTCCTATTTCTTTGATGAGAAATGTTAAACGAGAAAACTCGATTGAGCGTTTTCGTAGTTGTCTGCTTTGCGACTCTTTCCATTTTACTCTCTCCATCTCTGCTCTTGCACAACTTTCTTAGGCCATGGGCATCTAATGGAAACAGTTGGAAGGGGTTTAATGAATTATTCAGTCTGCAAATACAATACAATCAAGTAAAAAAGCTACTTTATATAGATGGCTAGCAAATATCAATCACTTTTAGATGGAAAATGGACTATAAAATTAACTATTATGATCCTGAAATAGCTGTTCTAGCAGGATAATTTCAACAAAATAATCCAAAAAAAAAGGCCTCAAGGCCAAAAATTACCACCACCTCAAGTACATCAAAGTTAGTATAATTTATACACAAGAACATTGTACAGCTGTCGAACTAAATTCCTGCAATTAGCAACTCTTGTAGTTCACTGTTGTCGGAACTTGGGCCTTATCATGATCACCCCAGGCCTAGTCTCATCAAAATGGTACCTGCAGACGACATATCAAAATTCTCAATATAGAGAGATCTGTAGCACTCCGCTGCACGAATATTGAAGAAAAAAGAGAAGCTTCACCCATTCTCAGAGAGAAAGTTGCTGATAGCTGATGGAAGTGCAGCTGCTCCCCGGCTGTGATTACCCTTACCTGTTGAAAATGCAAAAAATATAAATGTTCGTACAAAGTCACATTCATTATTCTAAGTGCAAGATGTTCTTTCTCCTGAACAGAAGAAAGAGAACTAACAACCAATGAATCGATTGGAGAAGATTCCACAGGAGGAGGATCGTAGGCTTTCTTGCACGGTTATTTCAGTCTATCCACATAAATTCTACATCATTGAATTTCTCAACAAGAAGAAAACATATGGCAATAATAATCGGTATAATTGACATTAAGAAATGTCCAAACCTTGAGGGATAGATAAACATAAACGACCTAATAAGAGATTTTAGCGATTCTAAAATAACAAAATAATAAAATATTATTATCAAGCATAATACTCATATGTAAAAAATAAAAGTCAAATGGCAAATAAAGACAACTAAATATATTGATTGAAATTTATTCAAATTTTTCTTTAGTATATTTATTATTTCCTTTCTGCTACCTAAGGGTAAAATGGTCACATACATAAGATAACACAAAAAATAAATAAAAACATCAATTGGGTACCAAAATGATATTAATGGTAAAACTCAAGTACCAAAGTGACATTAATGATAAACCCCGGGTACCAATATAAATATTATACATATTTTATTACAATATAACTTGTAAACAGAATTTTACATGGGTTTTACCACTATCCATTTTGTAGTAATGAATCTGTATGTCGTCTTACTAAAGCATTTGATCCCCCTCTCGAGGTCTTACAAAGAGCATGGAAACATATAAGAACTCTCAAATGTTAACAGAAAAGAGAAATATCTTTGGTTCTGTGAAAAAAGTTATCTTGATGGAAGAAGCTTAAGAAGTTAGCAGCATCAAGGCATTTATCAATGTCACATTACAGCAAATGTATATGGAGGAAAAATATTTGTCCAAAGGACCACTTGGTTGCTAGATTTTAGTCACTGAACTAAACATGTCAGTTGGTTAAAAATGAATGCAAAATTCAAGGATAGTATATAGATGAAAATGGTGTTTATTGAAAGTATTTGAAAAGTCTAAAATAGTTCATTTCCTGATTGCTAAAATACATATATGACAGCAGTGTTAGTTATGAGAAAGATGAATATAACATTATAACTCCGTAACTTCTATAAGTTACAAACCTATATTATATTTGACAAATGTCTGCAGCTTAAGATGTGCACAATTGACAATGGTCACTAAATCAGATGCAAATATTGACAGAAAACATCTAGATATAACAGCCTAATGTCGGTTCTGGATAGAATAGCATCCATATCAGGTCCTGTGAATGGTATTAATAAATTATTTAGCAAAAATGTGCATGTCATAGTTTCTATTAAACTAGTCTCCTTCCACAGAATTCTCTTTTCCAGATACGACATACCTGTTATGACTTGCAATGATTTTGGCCTCAGCCTAGATGAGGGGTGCAGCCTCCCAAACTTTTCTATCTTATCGTAAGTTGTAGATAGCATCGTTTCAGCAAGCAACAAGCCTGATTCCTTGTGGGATCCATTCAGTGTGGCTAAGCAATTTGATGACGCTTCTGATTCAACAGTTCGTAGACGTTCACGCAATGCTTCAACTGCTTCCCCTGCATGCAGACCATGCAAATCCAATGTCCATAAATCATTTTTAGAGTTCCTGACAGTCAGAATTTCCTTGGCTGCCTTGGCATTAAGTTTCTTAGCAGCGCTCCATTCTTCTTGAGCTTTAACTGAGAAACTGTGCGCAGATATATGATCGCCTCTCATGTACGCATCATTTGCGGCCTTAGAATGACGAGATGCTGATCTGATAAAACGCAAACTTTTAAGAACTGCACGATTGGGGATTAAATGTTGACAAATTTTATCCTGCAATATCAACAATTCTTTTCATCCAATTTAAATATTTTCAATTGTGACCACAATGATATTTCAGTTATAACTTCACTAAAATTACATGGGCAACCATTTTGGCCACTCTACCACTTACATTCCATATTTAAGTTTTTGAATTAATTCTATCAAAATAACTGGACAAGTCAACAAATTTGGTATATGCATCAAAAGGCTACAGAATACAGAAATCATTAAGAGCATTCTTCAACCTATCTGTGGATCAGCCAAAGGGTATTTGCATAGTCGTCGACAAGGACAAGACATGGATTCAAATTAAATTAGGACAAACATCCCCCAATTTGTATATATATGTATGCATTATATACAGTGTTACATCAGCATTTGTATGTCTAATTCATGCAATGCATACCATAAGAAGCACTTCCTCTAGTGAGGATGGCTGTCATATGTTATGTAAATGGTCAAAAAGAAAAGAACAAACTAGACACAAATCGTCACATCTCAATAGTTTATTAAAGAAGTGGAGAGCAGAATAGTGGCTGATCTTTGAACTGCAGAATTTGACAGAAAAATACCACAAGTAAGAGAAAGGAAATGTTTAATGCATTAATTTGCTTGAGACAAGATAAAAATAAGTTGGCTAATATCAATGTAATAATGGTTCTGGCTCCTACATTCTCATTTCTAATTTTCTGCTATTTGTTTTTACTTTTTTTCGGTGGGGGGGGGGGGGGGGAGGGGGGGCAGTGGACTCTCATCAGCAATAATTTTATGATTCAAGGAGATAAAAGCATAAATGAAAAAATAAAAGTTTCACGAGAAACATACCTTATCAACCTTATTGCATCTTTTCGATGGATTAGATAAACATCATCCTCTTCCCAGTCAGGCTCAGGTTCAATCGGTAAAGACTTGGCAGCATCCAGTAACAGCGCCAGAGACGCCTCATCCCTGGATTCTTTATTACTGTTGCTGAATGGATCAATGCTAATGCAGCTCATATCTGCCTTTTCTCCTAAAGAAGCACCTTGGATGTGAAAGGATTCAAAGTCATTCCCATTTGACTTGACTTCTGTGTTCTTGGCATCTTTATTCTCAGAAATAAGCATTCCTTCCAGTAAAGGTAACGCCTCTTCAGTATTGCTGTCTACACCAGCCAAGACATCCTGAATCAAGCTTTCGTCTGCCCAAGGATGGAGATGGTTAAGCTTCCGATAAGCTTCAGCGGTGGCCTCTCTCCCGACGTTTTCAGCTGTACCAAGACAAGAGTTGCTAACTGGTCCTCGCCTTTGCAAGTTCCTATTTTTGGTTTCTATTACAGAAGGAAAATCCGTTGAAGCTGCAACTACAGATGAAAAGGGCTTCCTTAATAGTGTTTGATTTTTATTTTGGGGGGCAGTCGGTCCTGATAATGATGGATAAGCCTCATAATCATTGTCAGATTCAAGACCTTGCTGCTTCCGTCTTTGCTTAAGGTCAAAAGCCATCCAACCCAGTGTGCTTTTAGCTTTAGCCCTATTGCCAGGTACAGGGCTTTCACTAGTGGACGCGCTCATCTTAGTTCTTTCAGTAAAAGAAAAAAGCGCCCAGAATAATTTAGAAGCTAAAAGACACTGCGAAATCTAAAAGCAGAACTACAGAGAACAAAAAAAAGTTAAGACAAAGGGAACGAACAGCTTTCTGGTTTGGCTTTGGTTTCTAATAACTTGTAGGATGGCCTGCTGAAAAAGGGTAAAATATAATTGAAAAAGAATTCTAGCACCACCAGGAATGGGAATATAGTTAACTGCGAAACCTGAAGACGAATAAACTCAAAGAAAAAGTCGAAGATAGAAATTGAGAGCAAAATAGATTACCTATTAGGGAACAGTGAGAGGGGAGCGTCGTTCCCGGAGGGCAAGGGCATCGATTGAGAAGACATGATTGAAGAAGTTTAATGGCGATCGAGGAACAACAGGTGCAGCGAACGGATTGTAGAGGGTGATGATGACGGAAGATGTAGAAGAAGAAGAAGAAAGGAAATAATATCTGGAAGCCATAAACCCCAAGAATCGAAAGCTTGAATACTGAGGACGAAGGGGGAGAGTTTCTTCCTTTCCTTCTTCTCTTTCTCTGGTAGGAAAAGCTGAGGAAGGGAGGTCAGGTCAACATCAACCACTGTTCACCTCTTTCAATTTTAGAGCGGTAAATAAAATAAAATATTAGGTGAATCACACTCACACGTTCCACATTTGGTTTAATTATATCAATATTTTCTCTCTTTTATAAAATTAAAATGTTGACATAATTTATTTTAAGCATGTATTTATAAAATTTTATTGGGGTATACATCCTTGTAATATAACTACAATTATAATATCATCATGATGTTCTTCTTAGTCACGATTATTTTAGTGATATATTTGGAAATAACTTAGTAGTAATACATTTATTTCTTCCTAATTGCTTGGGATAATATTATTCAATATTTGAATTGTATGTTTACTAATAACTTAGTAAGATAAAAGTACTATTATATCTCTCACTTACTCCTATTACACGGTTAGAATTAATTGACCAAGTATATTTCAGTAATTTGCTACATTCGAGTCCATTTGATAAATCAATATTTTTTTTTTCTTTTGATTTTCTTCCATCTTCAATACCTTCCAATTTTCGTTTATGTCAATCTTTCATTTTCTTTGATTTCTTTTCTCCCTCAACAGCCCTCAATTCCTGAATATCCTTTAAAACATTTAGGAATTCTATTGGAACATAGTCTCTTTCACAGGCGTATTATATCTTAAGATGCAGATGGTAAGAATTTAGAAGATAAGTATGCGAATATTTTCAAAATTAGTTAGCCCCGATCTCTAGGACTAGATCCAATATTAATGTGGTTGAGAGGCTTAGCACACCCGTTGAGGGTCGAGATAGTAATACTTGATGGTAACAAGGTTGATATGATTAAGAACTTTCTGGCTACTTTGCGTTAACTTTAGGAAACAGTATTACTTTAGTCCGATAAGTATGCCTAATTTTAATTTTAGTTCAATAACTATGCTCATATTTATTTAGGTCCATTAACTTTCGAAACTGCTTACTTTTAGTGTTCTGACAAGTTTTTGGATAAGTTTATTCCTATGCAACTTTTAAAAAGTAGTTTTAGACCATATGCACTCACTTCGCGATTTTTTATTAATGCTCGCGTGAAATGGTATCAGGACCTATGTTTATTGAATAAATATATGATTATATTACATTTTGATATTATTTATCCACTAATGGAGGATACTCTTTGAGAGAAAATGGAACCGAGCGAAAATTCGAGTTGCAATGAAAATAGAGAATATTTTCAGATTCTAAAAATACAGAGAAGGGAATTTCTCATGCAAATTTTTGACAAAATGTTACAATGGTCCTAAGAGGATTGATTCAAAACTTCCCACGCCAGAAGAGGAACGAGAATTGCTGAGAAATTTTGAAGTTCGACAAGTACTACTAGAAAACGTGGTGAGGCGTTTACACTCTACTGAAGTCCATAGTAGAATCCCAGCTAAGAGAAGCGAAACGGGTAAATTCCTGCATAATTACAGTTCTAAAAATTATGATTAAAGTAACTGACTAGAAAGAACTCAAGATGGATACATCAAAGATCTCCCAAGATTTGAGGGAGATACAAAAGAGAGTTCAAGACTAAAAGCATAGGTTAATTCATATACGTATTAAAATAGAAACCTTAAGCCAGAAGGTGGATAAGATCCTTAAGTTCCTTCCAGATCTACATAAGGATATCACAAATCTAAAGTCAGAAAATTGCAGATCTAAAGAGAAACCAAAAGGAGAACCCTGAGACATCAAAAATCAGAGAAGAGCGAAATAAGGGACGCCCTTGGAACAATACCTTTTTAACACTAGAAGGGGAAGGCCACGGAGATTCCAAAGCCGAAGTCCAGAGAAACTCTGATTATCGCATCTATCAGATCTATAAGATAATGGAGGTAACGAGAGCAAATCTATCAGATCTACAAGAATTGGCGGAATCCTTTTCTCAACTCGGGATTATGAATTTAGTCAATATTCAAACCAATAAAATCACTCCAATACTACCACCGCCGGAAGGAAGTACATGTTCTAATGATCCTCCCTAGGATCATCCAATGAGAGAAAGTGCGGACTTCCACTATAATGTCCTCCAACGTTCATGGGAACTAGGATTCATGAAGAAATCCTAGAAAAGCGCCTGAAAATACACATTGGGCAAGAACCATGCTCTAGCCCCTACATCCAAATGGCGCTATACTTAACCAGGACATTATTGATTTTCGAAATACCGAGAAATTGATAGATGAATGGGTTGCAGCCGTCCAGATAGCAGCAACCACCCTAGAGCTCGACAAGGAAAACTTCATAAAATTTGTTGAGTTGGGCTTGGAGGGATCTGTGAAAATTAGATAGGATAATACCCCAAAAGATACCAAAGCCAGCATTCTCATCGGAGACTCGAAAGGCGCGATAGGAGATCGGCTAGGAAGGCTTATCAAAATACACTTAATCGGAGATGGATACTTCGAAGGAAGTAGAGTAGAAAAAGCTAGAGAATATGCACAAGCTCTTTTCAACCTTGAGCTAAGAAGTATTTGCGCAGTAGATGAATATATTTATTAGTTTCGCAAGTATTTCTTCTACTATTCTATTTTTTGAATTCTCTTTAGTTTTAATATATTACCTAATTGTTAATGGAATTCCACTTCTTTTTAGTGTATTCTTCTATTAATATGTTAGACTAATTTTCTTATTTCTGGTTAAGGTTAATGTTATTGCTTGATTTCTAAATGTTGTGAGATCTAATTTATGCTTACTACTCTCGTTAGTAACTATTCATGTTATTCTCTGCGCTCTTACTACAAATATCTAATTTATGAATAATGTGATCACTTGTTCATTATCAAGAAATTTTGCTATGCTAATTTAACTTTGTAAATCCGTATAATTATTTGTTTAGTTCCATAATTAGTAGCAATATAGCATGATTGATTATGTCACAGTAGTTAATTATGTTACGGGGAATGCATTATCTAAGTTAGATAAATTATCATAGGAATTTGTTAGTTATAATCAGACCTTTCTAATTCTTAATGTTGTTGATAGATAAAATCTTGTGGATGTTTCGAAGATTGTTTATTGATTAGGATATAGCCAACAGTCCTACCTTGGTTGACGAAAAAGTAAAAAAATGTGAGATAATTAGATCGTACCAATAACCATAACTGATTTATTTATTTAAACAAATATTATATTTACGTAAATGATCAACCAATGAAACTAGGTAGCTAGGTACGTGGTGGAAGAAAGAAAGAGTCCTTCACGATTAATTATGGGTAACCATACATTGTCTGTTGGTGCGTACAAACAAATTAAACTACGTACAAGCTACATATATAATAACATAAAGGTAAAGGGCTACTTGACAACCTTGGAACACTGGTTGTGGATGAAGTGTTTGATCTCGGAAATGAGTTGAGTAGATTCAGGAATCTCAGGAAAAATGTAAAAAGCATGAAACATATTAGGGTAGTGGATGAGATGGGCCTCTTTGCCGGAGGTGTTGAGCCACTCATAATACCTGGTTTGCCAGTCCTTGAGTGAGTCAAAGCCAGCCACCACCACCATTGTTGCCGGAAAATCCAATTTGGATATGTCGGCCGCCCTGGGGCCGCTGACATTGATAACCTCATGGTCACGGTCCATTCCTGACTCAGGCGGCATGAATGCCTTCCACATCCAATCAGTCCTCTTCATTGACACTATTACATCAACCTCCGCCAGTTCTATCTCCGACTTGGTACGTTCCTCTCCTCCAAAAAAGGGTTGTACGGCCATCAATCCAATTACCTTCAATCATCAATTCACACTCATAATACATACATATATATGAGATGATCAGGTAGCAGTTACATGAAATTAAGCAGCAGAATATATATATATATATATATAGGAAAGATGGTGTACTGAGGGAGTGTTGGCGACCACTTTGGTTTAAAATTTGCACTTGACAATTTATTGTTGAAAATAAAATCAAAAAGCTTACACTAAAGCTTTTGAACATTTTAAATTATGATAATATAAAATAATTATATATAACCACAAATTTAACTAACATTCCAATTTAACTTTTTTCACTTTCCATTATTATTTTCTAATACTCTCAACTCTGACTACTAATCCAGGTTAAACTGTTCTTTGAGCACATTGCCAGCCAAAAAAATAAAAAAGTGATTGCAGACAGTAGCCGCGGATGTGTTTGCAAAACGGGTTGGCCGGTGGGGGTGGGGGCACGCAAGTCATATTTATAAATCACCATCACCATAAATATTGTCCCTTTTTAGGTAATATAACCATGAATATCTAGGCAAGTGCATAATTATATATGTAACAGCGGGGCCTATGCATGGGGATGCAGGGTGTCAAATTTAATTTCAATGGCTTGCCTTGAGGTGTGTAAATTTTGACTCGCAAGCACGCTTAGTCACGTGGTGCGCCAAATTCCCTCCGGCGCTATCTCCCGCCAGGAAACAACGTGACAGATCAGCATTTTTGGGTAGGATATGACTCTGTTCGTCTAGGAACTTGAGAACGTCGAATCCGTCCTCGTACTGAGCTGGGTAGCGGTATTCGGGGGCCAGACGGTAGTTGACGGAGACGACAACCGCAGGGATCTCGCGTGCGAAACGGCGGCAAACATCGTCGTAGGCCTTGAAATCGGGGGCGAGATAGACGAAGCCACCACCGTGGAAGAAGACGACGATGGGGAGCTGCGGATCAGATTCAGATTCAGGATAACATGGGACGAAGAGTCGGAACCAGAGGTTGCGGGAAGGATCGACGGTAATGTCAAAGGTCTTGACGCCGTTGCGGGGTTTGGGGTTGGGAGGCGTCTTGAGGCTGAAGGAATCGAGCAAACTAAAAAGTCGACGGTTGATGGTGCCATCGCGGCGTCGGGCGGCGTCGTTGAAGGTATTGAGGAAGAAGAGAGTGATGCGCGTCTTCCAGGGGAGTACCAGACGCTGATGGCTATGGTGATGTCGGGTGGGTTTGGGTATTTGGGTATCCATATTGATAAGGTATGGGTATGGGTGTGGGTATGGGGCAGGGCAGTGGCAGTGGCAGAGGGAGAGCAAATGCAAGGATGTGTGGACGATACGATGAGTGAATAACGGAGGACGACTTATTTCAAAGACTCTCTATACTATTATAAATAAAAAAAATTTGTAGTACCAAATTTTGAAACATTCGTTCAAATTTATTCTTTAATTCATTTATTTCTTTCAAAAAAATTTAATCATAATAGGAATTTCAATAATCTTTAGTAATTTCATAATTATATATTTGGGATAATTACATCTACAATTCTTGATTTATAATCTGTTTACACAAATTATCCTTATTTTTAACATAATTACACATACACCCATCAAGATATCAATATCAGGTACACAAACCACCCTTTACTTTTTTGAAAAATTACAAACACAACCCTTTAAAATGTTAGTATCATTACACAAACTACCCCTATTTTCTCGCTGTCATTTGTGGTTTCTGTAATTACGCAAAAAATAGGAGTGATTGTGTAAATAGATCATAGATCACAGGATGTAAATGTAATTATCCCTATATATTTTTTCTTTCTCGACTTACTACTCTACGTTTATCTTAATTTTAATTTATCATGTTTTTTTTTTCTTACAAACTTTCATACTTTTAATAAATTTATAATTGTAATTTATTATTTATCTACCACCTGGCTATATATTTCTTTTTTTTTTTTTTACGAACTTCTTTCTTTCTCATTCCATCACAGTTGGTCTTTTTACAAATTTAGTTTTTCTTTTAATTTCATACACACCCCAATTTTTTTTATATGTTAGTGAAAATCGAGTATGTAACAAAAGGAAAAGAATAATATCTAGATTAAGTTAATTTTATATTTATTAAATAAAATAGAAAGTATGTAACATAAATTGATAATAGAAGTTCCGTAGTGAATTAAATTATATCCAACTACTTCAGTACTTGATTGGTTTGGAGGTTTTATATCCAATTAAATGAACACTGCAACAATTTTATGTCAAATAAAATATGAGATGGAATTTTATATTTTAAATTATATGTCATACACAAGAAATATGTAAAGAAAACATTATTTAAAGAATGTCATATGTATGTATATATATATATTAAATAAAATAAAAAAAAATAACAATAAAAATTGAAAGAGAAGTAGGAGTTGGCGTGGTACTTGATAAATGTATTTTGACGTGAAGGAGTGAATAAGGTAGGTAGACAGGTGAAAGTTATGTATAACAATCATACCGCTATTGTCGGTTGCTGTATATCATTAATGCTTATTGCTTCCAAGTAGGTAACTCTAAATATAAAATCAAGATATCCTCCCTCAAACACTTGTATGTTGAAATATGACTTTGTTAATACTCTAAATTTGCTTAGTTATGTTGTACTTGCAAAAGTTGTTCCTACCTATTTTACAGTAAACATCTATTTCACCTTTTACTCATATTTAAGTTTATGCAATTTTTATAATTACTATGTATTACTTTCCCTTATTCTCATTAATTAATATTCTCCATAATAATTGAAGAGGGTTAATTGCACTTTTTATTTTATAATATTCATTAAAATAATACAAAAACTTAAAATAATTTTCACCTTAATTTTGTAAAAACCTAATTTAAAACCTTAGAGAATCAATTGAATTTTGTCATAAATATCATATTGATACGTGGGTAAGCAATTGTTTTAAATAATAGCGAATTTTAAATATTATTTTCTTATTTGTCTATTATGATTTGTGGGGATATCATAACAATAAAAAATGTCAGGCATCTCTTCATAACATTCTCAAAGAGAAAAAGACATAAGAACATGGCAAGTCCAGAAAAGAACTTCAGATGAGATCAAATTCTTGCTTGATTTGCAGAGAAATGAAAATTCAAAGGGTATAACTATGTTACCAAAATGCCAAGGCAAAAAAGAATACTGCCCATAAGAAACATGATATATAGAATTGCAAACAAATGAGGAGACGATTGGAGAAGCAAGTTCACAAGTTCCCTTTCAAAAATTAGTTTCAAATATCTGCAAACTCTCAACATTCCTTTTCCACCACCAGAATAAATAAGCAACTCTTTTACTCCAAACTGTGGGGATAACATCTTACTTCTCTTATTTTTTCATCTTCTCCTTGTACTGCAAATGTTTGTATTTCCGAGCTACCTTACCTTGACTGGGTAAAGCGACTTCCTTCGACTTCATTTTGATTGACCTAACTAATGCAGACAACTCATTCTTCTCCTTTCTCTTAGCCAATCCATCAGAAGTTGCTTTCTCTTCCTGACCCATTTGTCCAACACTTTGCTGCTCGTATGTCTTCTGTTTCTTTGTAACCTGCCGAGCATAAGCTGCACTCCTGGAGTGACAAGAAAAACAAATGATCAGTCTCAAAGTCTTCTCGGATAATAACAGTTTCTGTTTTGAAGATCAAAACACAACAAATTATCATTGTCAAAAGCTTATCAGCAAAGAATAATTTCTTTCTTAATGCGTGAGAATAAAAGATATCACCTGAGGGTGTATAGAGGATTTTGAAAACAAGTGGCACTTAAAGCTTTTCTGTTGGAAAATCAATTATTTAACAGAGAGCAACACAATCCTTTGATATGTACCTTTTGAATTGAGGATCAGTTGGATCCAGAGCAAAGAGTGGTGAGGTAAATAAAGCTGAAAAACGTGTATCATCATAGTCAGCAGCTGGTATTTTCTCCTCGTCTGGAATTCCCTTCCCTTTCTTTCCTTTGCTCTTCTTGGGTTTCAAGTTGTAGCCCTTTAAGTTGGCATCTGCTCCCTTGTCATCAGCAGTTAATAACTCAAGTTCGGCCCTACTTGCTTCAGCTTCTCGGATGGTCTCTTCACTTGATTTTCCTTTTTTAGTGCTTTTAACTGGAGTGCCCTTACTTTCCATGGTTGAAGGCTCTTCAACAAAAAAGTCATCTGGTTGTTCTGCAAGTTCTTGATCAGTATCACTACTCTTTTCCTCTGAATCTGATGAATACTTGGACCTATTTTTTGACGCCTTTCTTTTCTCTTTTCTCTTTCTGAGATATGCCTCCCAAACAGTTTCTGATTTCTTGTCCTTCTTTTCTAAAATACGTTTGCTTATATCTTCTAAACCAGAATTAAAAGTAACCTCCATATCTTGCAAACTATCCTCTTCATGATCTTCATCTGAGCCGCCCCCTGATAGAATCAGAGCACGGTATTTATCTGGCTTTTGTTCGTCATCTGTTTCGCTCTCATCAGATGCCAAGATCTCTTTCAACTCCAACTGAGCAAGCTGAAAGGAGGAAGAATGATTACGACTAACATACAGCACACATAAAATTGGGTGGCTTCCATGCAAAACTAGAAGCTGAAACGCATTGAATCTCTAAGATAGATCCTCATTCGAACCCACAAATGCCATTTTTACTACCTTCACCTCTGGGATATGCTTTCAGTGGAAGCATCGCATTTTTAGGCATGAAGACAAAGCAAAAACAGTTGTAACTATCAACAAGTTCAATAGAATTCACAAATCAGTCTCTAGTTCTAGTTGCCAACACCTAGTTCCCACTTCGAGTTAAGTATTATTTGCATTTATATTTCTAACTAATTCCAATTCATAAATAATTATGATATCTCAGTTGGCACACTCCCATTGAGAATTCATTGTGCAATGAAATGATTGTAAGTACTAGTAACAAACTTGCATGTACAATCATATAAGGACATAAAACGAACCTGCTCATCATTGAATTTTCTCTTAAACATCTTCGCACGCTGTGGTTCATCTTCATCCCAAGTGAGATGAATGTTGCTGTGTTGCAATGCTCGTGTTTGAAAATCTAAACCTTCATAATCCGCTGGTGCCTAGAAATGAAGAGAGCATCGCAATTACTAAGAGCAAGATTTGTTTCAGTGCAACTTTCCTTCAGCACAAGGGTTTTATATGGGGTCAAGAGGAAAAGCTGTCTCTTGCTTAGAGATAAACCTCTAGGTTTTTAACTAACAAACTGAAAACGAATAGGTTGATTATATATTGGTAACATTAAGATATTAATGCTCTCCTCTCTAAAAACTTAAACTTTTAGATGATGTGGTCGTTTAACATAATATCAGAGGCGAACCAAACAAGAAGGCCAAGGTTCAAATCTCATTGCCACCCATTTATATTAAAAAAAAAGGTTTCAACGTGCAGGGTTTGCCCGTGAGATGGCGTGTTAAGATATTAATATCAAATCATCTCCTCTTTAACAGAGGTGGTCATTTAACATGTAAAAGGCACATTTGCAGGATAAAATTGTTACAGTTTGTCCATCAGCAGGCATTAAAAATCCCTGGAATATTGAATCAAGAAGAACAAAGATTTTCCATATGTGTTGATCAAGAAGCACATATTACCTCAGTCGCAACATCACGTGGCTGATGCTTAAAATCCATGGAATCTGGAATGAATCTCAAATCCAACTTATTTGCTGATCTTTCAAACTCAACCCCATCACAAGTTTTGTAGAGGTAGTCTGCGGTAGAACTTGAATCACATTCTACAACAGCATAATAATACCTGAAGCAGAAAAGTAAGAAATAACATTATAATACAAGAATCTTGATAAGTATTTTAAACAAGAAAGACATCAATACAGGCATAGGGAGTAATGGAATTATGGAATGCTGACTGCACGCTATTTTCATGTCTGCATGTTCAAGGAAACATAACGAGGAAAGTCAACCAAGAACTTTTGCTTTGAGTCAATTAATTTGTCTGTGAACAACTACGGATATGAACCAAAAACCTTTTTCCTCTAATTTTGGCAGTATCAGAACATACCATTCTCCAAAAACATGTCTTCTAGCTAATGCAAGTAGAATTAAAATAACTGTAAATTTCAAAAACAGTACACCACTAGACTATTACTCTACTACAACCCATTAAACCAATGCTTAGCCATGTATTTAGGTAATTAAGTAAATTCAAGAATGCAAACATAAACATATAAAACTGCAAATCTAGCAGGCTCGTAAGAAATAATACCGCAGCCGACTTAATTCATAAGCACGGAGCTTCTTGTTATCAATCTCATCATCCTCCCCATCATCATCATCATCCTTCTCCTCATCATCATATAATCCAATAGGACCACTGATAGCCTCTGCTTCCATGCGCTTAAGTCCAAACTCAGATGGATAGACAGCAACAGACAGAATTTGACCCCCTTTAGGAAGAAAGGAACTTAGCAAAACATATAAGTCAACAGCCTACAGGATCAATAAAATTCTCATTGGTGAGACTAACAGCATACAGGTACAAAATATAAATAGAAAAGGTTGCGGCACACTCAATTTACCAACGCGTATAAATCAACTGACTGCATAACCAATGTGATGCTCATGTTGTGACATGTGTGAGAGGAAACATGACAGGAAAGAGGCAAAGAAGCACCAAGTCCGGACATGACAAAAAAAATAGTGTATTTGACATAAAAAATTATGTAAGAAAAATGTAAGAATAGTTATTTTCAGAGTTACCAATGATATACAATTTGCTTGATCACATACAGGAAAGTGCAGCTACAAACTTGGAATTCAACTCAAAAAGAATGCAATAGAGGTCATCCAACCTCAAATCATTGTTTGGAGGAATCTCGGTGGCATTGACCACCAATACTATTTCTAATGCACCACTGCAGAATGGTATCAAGTGTTCCAGACATTTCACTTTTATTTAATGCTCAAAATTATTTACGAGAAAAGTTGAAACTATGTAACCCACCATAAGCATACACAACGCCACGATTTCTAGACCATTCCACAGCCCCCTGTGTTCAATTTCATTCCACATAGAAACAACATATCCAAAGACAATGTTTATAGAAAATACAATACAAGATAATCTATAGGATTAGCTCAAATAGTAGAGAATCTAGAAAAATACTATATACTTGGAGAGAAGATATCGGTCATATAACAGAAGTACATGTAACTCAGATCCAGCAATGGGCAACAGGATAATAGGTATCACACAGAATTAGAAGTGTAATTGGAAGGAAAGCTATAGCATTTAAAAGTATTTAGTATGAGCAGATAAGAACATATACAAAGACCTCGAATGATCTCCAAGAGAAATAGAAAAGGCAAAGAAATAATACATACCCTAACTTGACTCCAGTCCAGATTAACAACGGCTAGCCTTCGTGTTTCCTCATCAATTTCTGGTACATTGTCCTCCTTCACACACCACAAACAAGGGAAAAGGGTTGTCAGAAGAGTGGTTTCATGTCCTCTTTTTTATTCTGGGTATATAGTTAGAAACGTAATGCCATGCCTCAAAAGGGAAAAGGGAGAAGAAAAGAATAAATAAGAAAACAGGCAAGATAAGGTCAAGCTTCTAACCAGCTGCATAAAGGTATCTTCCTCCTCTTCATCCATATATTGGTCATCTGAATCTGAAGTGCTAGTAGATGATGATCCATCAAGACTCTCCACGTCGTCGTCGTCCTCGGGAGTCTCACTTGATGTCTCGTTTTCACTCTCAGTTTGGCGACCAATTCGGTCAGGTTCAACATCTCTGTCACTTTGATCATCTTCTTCAATTTGAGAATTTTCATTCTGAATCTCATTATCATTTTCACCGGGTTGTTGTTGAAGGCGATAGTAGTGCTTGAGAGAGATGGCGGCTTTATTGTTGTTGTTGGGTTTGCCTCTCTTGTCTACAGAAGCATTGGATGAGGTGAAGCTGTTGTGGGTAAAGACATGTCGGAAGCGAGAATCAATAGGCACTTTGGAGCGCTTCTTTGGTGCTTCCAAGAAGCGAGGGTCGGTCTGAGCAGACGCAAATCGATCATCGGTTATCACCTGAGGAGGAGGAGGAGCTCCTTCACTTCCCTGCCCACTGCCCTTCTTCTTCTTACTGTTTTTCTTCATCTTCTTTTGCCTCTCTTTCTCCTCAGAGCCCCCCATAGAGACAGACGCGGACACGAACACAGACACAGAGACAGACCTACCTCTGATTAAAAACCTAGAGGAGGAGCTGAGCTGAGCTATCTTTGCTTTTGGGCCGACCCAACGTTGGCTTATGGGCTGTCTTCACAAGAACAAAAACAATCCACTATCAGTAAATAACGATACCTCAAATAATCTCCGACTCTCTGCCCTGTAACCCTTTCCACAAGCCAGTTTTCTTCGTTTTTAATTTCCCTTTTGGTAGACTTCTTGAAAATTAATTGTTCTATAGACAGGAACACCCTAATTATAGGATTACATTTTTTATTTTAAATTCTATTATATTTTATATTCTATTTAATATATATAATACAAAGTTCACGTTATTTATTTTGTTTCAAAACATATTTTATACAATATATACATTAAGATCCGTTTAAAGGTGACAGACAAGCCAAGCCAGCTCGCGAGTCGATTTGGAGCTCGACTCTAGCTTCTAACAAGCTCGAGCTCGAGTTCGAGCACAAAATACTCTGTTCAAAAGCTCGCAAGCGGCAAGCTTTTCTCAATTTTTTAATATATATTTAACTCATATATTATAATTATTAAGTAATATCACATATTTTAAATTTATTTAATGATAAACTATGGTAGTTTTATTTATATATCTAGTCTCTGTACAAAAATAAGCTTAATCAACAAGTTACTAAGTTCATAGTATATTTTATTTTTTATTAATTATGAATTTTTAAATTATCTAATAGTTGGAAAATTAGGAATATATTTTTGTTAAAAATAATTTGGGCTTGTCAATCTAACATAATGAATAAAAATTCTAACAAATATTTTATTTTAATGATAAAATTAAGAAAAAAAAAACTCGAGCTCGAGCTATAATTTTTGAGCTCAAGCTCGAGTTAGAATTTTTTTGTCGAGCTTGACTTGTTTACACCCCTAGCCCGATTCACTTTGAGGATGGAATTAAATAAGTGATAAAATTGCCGATATTACTAGTAAGGCATTTACTTACTTGTTTTAAGAAGAACATAATAATTTTATGTTGTGTTCTTTATTAGTTCCTTGTCAATTTTGTGGACAAACTACATTTTGGTCCTTGTTTCCCAAATTTATATTCCTATCAAAAGGTTTGCCCCAAATTAAACATTTTGCCCTACGCAACTTTGCCACTGTAGCTGCTTTTTTGACGCTCCAAATCTGCCACTCATGTATAAATTTCATCACAATTTCGTCTTTATCAATTGTTAAAATTCCAATCTCATTCTTCTTTTTTGAAACTATATTTTTTTTTATATTTTTTTTAAAATCTCATCATTTTTTAGGCTACAGCAACATCTATTAACTAAACAAAGCTGCTGCTAATTTTTAAAATTTTTAAATTTGACAAGTTACTTTCAACAATTGTTGACTCGAATTTATAATTTAACGAATTTATGTTATAGGTTCGATTATAATATCAAACTCGCGAAGTAGTGATTAGTCAAGAAAATATGATGCAATTGGAGAAAATTCAAGCAATCGTCACTGATTTGCTTTGAGTTTACGAAATCGTCTTGAATTTTACTTGTGTGACAATATCCTTGTGACTAAGACGTCTTGGACCAATGCCAACCCCAGACGTCGCTTCCGAGATTGCTCGAGCGCATATGTGTACCTATTTTTTATTTTTTAATATGCTGGATTAATTTGAAAAGATTAAAATAATTTGCTAATAACAATATTTTGCCTATGTTTAGGGTCCCCCGATATGTGATCATAGTGTGGCTACAATTCGTGGTTTATTGAAGAAGATCAATAGTTACCAGAAGAAGGTTACTGAAAAATTGATATGCTACGAATCGAACTAAGTCGGGCAAAATAAGATAAGAAATATATTATAATTTTAGCAATGTTTTTATTTTCTATCATTATGATAATAATATTATGTGAGTTTCGTGAAGTGGGTAAGAAAATAAATATGTTGGAGATTGGTGGTTGACAAGACCACTCATGCATAAGGAATAAGTGTGTAGTAGTTTTATGTATTTTGTATTTGGTAGCTTTTGGCATGTAGTAAAGCAATGGAATATGTTCTAAAAACTTGTACACTTCTACCTATTGTCAATCATCTGTATTGTTTGCTACTTCATTCACGTGAATTAAAATGCAGCATTTTATTGTATGAGAATGGAGTGTTTACGCTTGTATTTATGTATAAAATAAGAGTCTGCCCACTAAAAATAGAAATGCGTAATTTGTAACAGCCATAGAGTCGTTCCAACAATAATAGTTTTTGGTACAAATTTGTAAAGGATAAGTTGTGATGATGTCATGGCGGAGAGAAATTAAATTTCACTAAGTTGTTAACGTCACAAGCCATTTAAAAGGCTGTTACAAAATGAATATATCACAAAAGTCGTTACCGCATAAAGACTGTTACAATTTGTCACGGTTTTTGTACTTGTTCTTTAAAATTAGAGACGGCAAAATATGGAAGAAGAGCATGAGGAGGTTATAAATTTTGTAGACACAAAATAAGAATTGAAGTCAAAACCACAGACGGTGTTGCTTTTCAATGGATCTACTTCTAATCAAAAAGTAAAACCACTAGTCAAAAATGCTACCTAATTGCAAAAAAGCAAGTGAGAATAAAAGGCGTCACCCTACTAAGATCAAGAGACGGAGGTACCAAGCCCACGAGAATGCCGAAATGTATAAGGAGTGCACCAAGATATGACATAAATCTCACATGAGAAAAAAAAAATTTAAGGATGGTGACAAATGGCACCACAACGACAAGGGCCTCATTGGAGTGGATTGGCAAAGGATCAAGCACTACCTCTTTCACTTTATTTTTATCTCTTATATTATTTATTTCACTCACTTTTTGCCTTCATCTGGTGTTAGAAGGACCTCCACAAGCATTTGAAGTCTCGTTCACATCAGCATCAAGATAGTTTCAGTCGCCTACTCTCCTCCTTGCTAGGACTCCGCCAGCCCCACACACTCAGGAAGGTTCCTCCTCCTTTATTTTCCTTATTGTCCGTAGGGTATAAGACATTGAAGGCAATGTCATTCTTAAGTGTGGAGGGAATTGTAAGCCTTCGTGATATGCTTGGTCGAGATTTATTAATTTTAGAGTTGCAAAGATGAATCTTGTTCCTCTACATCCCATATTGACCCTTGTTGACATGATTGGTGAATGCACTATTAGGATTCTGAGAGATAATTGACATAAATAGGAAAGAATTCAAACTTGGCACACCTGTTTTGATTGTCTTGATAATTATTTTGAATGATGAATGCTTTCAAGTAACACACATAATTCAATTTTTGTAAGCTTTTGGGCCTTATGAGCACATCTTATTGCTCTAATATTTTGTTTGTTTGTGTGATATTATCTTTGATTTGATTTTCTAGAACTTGCTCGATTATACATGTTGAGGCTACATTTGTTGATTTGGGTGTGGTGAATGTGATAAGGGCATGGACTTAACTAAAATATTTTGTTAAGCCTGCACAAATGACCATCCTCAGTAGTCCAAAATAACCTTTTGAGTTTCTATGTTTTTTTCTTGCTTCCAACCTCAACCTAAAGCTCCATTGTAACTTGAAAAATACCCTTTGATTCTACCTAATTCACTATCTAATAATAGAGATGTGATATAAGAGCAAGCATATGGTAAAATCTTGCCACGACATGACTTAAGAGTTGTCTATTTCACCTTAAACACTTTGAGCGTATTGAGTGAATCTTAAGTGAGGGTGTTAATTCACTTGCATTTTGATTCTGAAACGATTGTTGATGCAATTGATTCATTGTGTGGCTTGTGTGAATTTGTACTATGAAGTCTGTTGTCGCTTGTGCCTTGACAGTAAATTCATTTTAAATGTTGATGTAAGTAAAAATGGGGTAGAATGAATGGGATTATCTTTGAAAGGGGGATGATTGAATAGAATTGTTACATGCTAAGGACAAACATGGCTTAAGTGTGGGGTAGTTTGATTAGTGAATATTATATGATACATTTTGGTATTGATATCCCTATATTCTTGTGATATCATGCTTGTTCTTGGATTTATTTGTGATATTTTACGTGCTTTCATGTAAAAGGAGCAAGTCTCAAGAAAACATCTCAAGTACGAGAAAAGTCTAAAAATCCAGCAAAATGCATATCAAGAATAATCCGTGACCCAAGGGTTATAAAAAGTCACAAGACAGAAGATCGAAGTCAGTTTAACCCGTAACCCACAAGTTATCAGGAATCCGTCTAACAAAGAACTGAATTAAGAGTAACCTTTAATCCATGGGTTATCAGACATGCGTTGGGTGGAAATTGAAGAGCCCCCAACATAATTGTTGAGTCAAAATATTATGTGAAGAAACTTAGTTTCTTATAATTATGTGGAGAAGTTTAGTAGGAATAGGATTAGGAATGAAAGAGGTAAAGATAGACTAAAAATTAGGACTCTTGGGAACTAATATAAATAGGAGGAAGAGAAGAAGGTTAAGGAGTTATTTTGCTAGAGAAAATTCTAAAATTCACATCAAAGCAATGAAGAGAAGAGAAGGAGACGAGTGGTGGAGTAGATTCGGCACCAGAGTGACAGTCGTTCAAGCCTAATTTTCTATACCATGAATTTTTCTACATATTTCCTCTTTGTGTTTTTCTAGTTAACATTGGAGAACCTAATTGCGACATTGTTTTAAGTATTTTATCAAATTAATTTACAACTTTATTTTCATATATCCATGAGTTACTGTGCTTGTTTTACGATTTGAGAGCCTAATCAACTCTTAGATTTTGATTAATTATGTTGATGAACTAAAAGAGAATTCGATATAGTGGAAAGGTAATTCATGATGTGAATTACACGATACGTAGACATACATAGATGTGATTCGTCTAGTTACACAGGTTTTTCACAGATCTTAATTAATGCATTATTGTCACGAGTTTTAGATTGGAGGAATCCACTATTTTCTTGCTAATAATAGGTTTGGTATAGTTCGAGAGAGTATATTGAATTAACTTGGGAAAAAGCTCAGTGTATGAAAACATTGCTTGCTAGATCAATTTGTGATTTCACATATTGGTACAATTAGGTGGACCAATAACTTTCGTATCTCTTACATCTTTGTATCTTCTCAAACATGTTCCTTTAGCTTATTTTCATTAGTAATTGTTTTAGTAATAGTTAATCTATCATTTGATTCACGATAGTTCAAATAATCGCATATTAGTTATAGTTTTGGTACTTGTTTCATTTAAATCCTTGTGGGAACGATATTTACTACTTGATAGCTAGTGCACTTCCTAGTGACATATACATACTTTGGCAATCACTAACCTGGTATTCATGTCAAACTCCCCGAGCTCTACTACCCATTTGACCATTCGACCTGAAGCATCTGGCTTTGACATGACTTGCTTTAGCGGGTAATTGGTGAGAATTACAATAGGATGCGACTGGAAATAGGGTCATAGCTTCCTTGCAATTGTGAGTAGCGCTAACGCTAGCTTCTTGATCTGAATATACTTTTTTTCTGCACTCTGCAACATTTTACTAACATAATATAGGGTTTTGCCTCCATCACCCTCCTTGGCCAATACCGAGCTTACCGCATCATCCGACACGACCAAGTATATGTATAGAGTCTCTTCGATCTCCGAGTTCGCCAGCAATGGTGGGGTCGTTAAATATGTCTTAAGATCCTTCAGCGCTTGCTCGCATTCTTCTGTCTACTTGAAACTTTTACCTTCCTTAGGACCTTGAGAAAGGGAAAATTTTTTTCCACCGACCTAGCAATGAAATGATTGAGAGAGATTTTTTCTATTAGCTTTTGGACCTCTTTGATCGTTTTGGACTAGCTTAATTGCATCATTGCACCGATCTTTTTTGGATTTGCTTCGATGCCCTTTTCACTGACCATATACCCCAAAAACTTACCTCCTTCAACTCTGAATGTGCACTATGGGATTTAGCTTTATTCCGTACACTCTCATTATCTCGAAGCCCTTCTCTAGATGTTTTAAGTGCTCACCCTCCTTCTTGCTTTTGACGAGCATGTCATCTACATAAATTTCCATAGTATGAGTATGAGATTATATATTTACATATAAAGTAATATTTATATATTATTTTGAAATTTATTACACATATATATATTTTATATTATATAATATATAATATTAGATAAGGGCAAAATTGTAAAAACAAAATGCATTTTTCGAATCCATAATCTCAATCAATGCACGTGTACCACAATTTCTGACCTCAGGAGATTTTTTGAATTTTTTTTATATCACAAAAGTATAATTGAATAAAATTTTTTGAACATTGTTATTATCCCATGATTCCTTTTTTTTCCTTTTAAGTATATATGATAAGACGATCGCTAAAATAAACAATATTGCTTCAATTGCTCGCATTTACTGGGTAATGATCACAAAGAACAGTTTGAGCAGAGTTTTCGAATATAGTTCCATGGATGGTTGTACAAGACAGAGGTGGATAATTTCCATATCAAAAGAAAAAAGAAAGAGGTGGATAATCGACATCATATAACAAAGAGGTGTAGTTGAACAAGTAGTGTCTGCTGCAAAAAGATATACATAAATTAAGGGACATGGGACGTCTGAAGAAAGCCGTGGTTACTGGTTAGAGATAAGGCGTTCAAGGTTTGACAGCCTCAGGTTTGAACCCTCTCTTAATTACCAGTCATCGACTCTGCATTCTCTGAGTATCTGTATCTGTTGTAATCAGTATTTATTTCTTTGAGAAGATGTACAATAATAATGCTTTTCCCTCCCTTCATTACTTGGATGTTCGGGTGCTTTCACGGATTTCAGCTCTTAATAATGTTAGAAATCGTTTTACTGCTTATTTAATTCAAGAATCATCACAAAATGTAATATAGGCTTCATTCGTAGCAGTATGAGCACGATGATGGGCTGCTCATTGCAATTGCGACTGCCTCCTTCTCCTCCTCCTACTCTTTGCTATTCCTCCTATTCCTTTTTACTGCCAACAACCGCTGCCAAATCACCAACTTCAAGATGCTACGGTTCTAGTTCTACTACTAGTGCTGCTGCTGCTGCTCGCAAGAAAGGCAAACAGGTGAAAGCTGTATTACAGTCCGGAGCAGCCCAGAAACCAGAGAAAGAAGTTGAAGATGAAGATGATTTTCAAGTCCTCACAGCCATCAAGACCGCTTACAACCACATTATAATCCTGGACACTCCCAAGTCAAGGCTTCTGCTTCTCGACTCCACTCGTATTATTCCTCGCTCTCTTCTCAATTTTCTGTTGCGCCTGTTCTCCACCCTAACTTCTCATTCTTTTGCTGATGCAGATAATGTTCACAGCATGCTTAACAAAGGAACTAAGTGGACTGGTTCATACTGGGTATGTCCCTTCTGTTATATTGCTTAATTTTATTTTATTTTATTTTTTGTGTCTAAATGTTTAAAGCTGATGGAAAGACAGTAGTTTAAATTTTAGTAGTTAAATGACGTGGACTTCGTTGATCATGTTTCTTTTACCAGAATTTGCAATTCTGTTGTCTTCTTGTTATCTAATTAATGATCAACCACATACATTTTTGCTGGGGGTCTTCTCTTTTGTTGTGGTGAAGATGGCAACAATTTTGGTATAAACTGCATCATGAAATGACCGGCTTATCTCTTCAATGCATTTTCTGTATTAAATGGCTGTTGAGTCTTTCTTTCAACCACCCTATAAAACCAAAGAGAAGAAAGTCTCGATCGTTCCACGAAAAGGCTAGAACCATAATTTTCCATCATGTCATAATTCATTTATTACTATAAGAAAATAAGTTTTCACCTAAGCTTATGAGGTCTGCTTGTAATCCACTTCACTTTTGCAGGATGAGTTTGCTACATTGCCACCTTTGCTTCCACAGGGTCCCATTGCAATCTTTGGCTTGGTAATAGAACTGTTTTTGCTCTAATACTTGAATTATTTTTGCTTCTCTAGTTGCTGCATTAGGGAATAGCTCATTTGAAAGTTTCTTCCCGAATTGGTATATTAGATAACTTGGCAAAAGTTTGCAGGGTGGAGGAACATCTGCACACCTGATGCTTGATTTATGGCCTTCGTTGCAGCTGGAAGGCTGGGAGATAGATGAAATTGTAATAATCCTAATAATTCTTCCTACTTTGAGATTCTATTGTTTGCTGCTACATTTTCATTTCATCACTTGTTCACTTTCTTCTAAATGGAAACCAGAAATGTATGAACATTTCTGTGGATGCTTATGTTTACCATTGATAGCCGATAGACCTAATTGCATTTTAAGTAGCTAGGAACATACACTAAAAAGAAGCTTTATTCATTTATTCTAGGTTAGTGCTCTCGGAAAATCTTTTCATAATTAGTTCTAGTGACACTTCTATTTGATGCCAGTTAATAGATAAATCAAGGGACTACCTAGGCCTGTGTGACCTCGAGAAGCACACTGCGGATGGTGGAGTACTTAATATTCACATTGGTGATGCATTTTCTCCAGATGCGGCTATTTCTGGTGGATACGCTGGTAAAACTTATGGGCATTGCAGAAGAGTAGTATAATCTTATTCTTCCAGTAGAAGTGTGGTTAAGGTGTTATCTATATTTTTTGGTTAGAAACATTATGGATCCTTATCTTTCGCTGACAGTTTTTGATTTTTATTATATCGTCACGATTGAGGTTTAAATGCATCAGCATTTGTCTTCAGTGGCATATATCTCCTTGCATTTTTCTTGAAATGATAAGTTCCTATCTATACTTGCAATGTGCAAATGATGGTACAACATAAATGCTGAAGAGTATGCTTTCCTGATTATATAACTGCTAACTTATTTCTGTTCAAACAAACTGCAGGAATCATAGTTGATTTGTTTGCAGAGGGAAAGGCTTTGCCACAGTTAGAACAGGTACTAATCATTCACTGGGCTTAGTGTGTATTACATTGTGTATCCATGGCGCTTAAAAACTATCATGATCTGATACCTTTAGTTCGGAAATGTGATACAGTTCCTCTCTACAGCTCGTTCTCTTGATCCATGAACTGATTTTAATAATTTTCTTCCTTTGTTTTTTATTCTGAAGGTTTCCAACTCTACTAGTCTCTAGCAATTGTATGTGGTGCTGGAATTTGTAATAACAGATCTATCGTACAAGGATTAGATATCTGTTGTTATTGGAAAATTGAAAACCTCATCATACTGTTAGTTCTAGATAGTAAAAGGGATGAATATGATTCATATACTTATTATACCAAAATGCAAACATTATTGTGTACGAGAAGTGTTTTAGTCCCCAATACTTGGGTGATCTGCTTTTCCACATTGCATGAAAGTCATTATCAAAGAGAAAGATAATCAAGATGGTTGGCCTTGGACCAAAATAAACAAAGTCATGCAGTTCTTTGGTTAAATAATCAAAAGAACTGTAGAAAGAACACTGACCTAAGATTTTATGTTAATCTATGGATGCTTATACATCTGAGCACTTTTGGTCTTTAAGTTTGTCCCCTTTTGGAGGATTACTTACATAGATTATCAACGTGCAGTCCAACATATCATGCATGGTTTTATTTGGTTTATTCACTAGAAATACCTTCATTCCACTAATAAAGGAATTAAGAAAATATGTGAAGAAGAATCAGGAAATAGAAGTTCTTGAGCGTAATTTGTCAGAGAGCTGCTACTTTTTTTTTATTTTATTTTTTTCAGTTTTCTGATAATCTTCAAAAGTCTGGTTTCGGACATGGTAATATCTAATTATACAAACTGCAAAAAGTTTGTCTCATTGATATTGTATGTGTCCTTGCTAGCATTTTTCAATTTACCTGCAATGGTTGTGCTTTTCTGATCTCAACCAGGCTGCTACTTGGCTGGAACTCTATGATAGATTGATGCCTAATGGCCGCTTTATGGTGAATTGCGGTGCTGGTGAAGATAGATTGACTGCTAACAATGCGGTATCTCAACATGATGGTTCATCAATAGATGGCACTTGGAAGCTAAATGCTACCATTAGGGCCCTATGTGAAGCATTTCCTGGACAGGTAGGGTATTTCTTATATTCAAGTTATACTTTTAACATCTGCTAATGTTAAGGCTATTGGGTGGGCATAAATATAAGAGTTTCTGGTATGCTTATAGAGCATGAGAATAACAAACTCTATGTAAATAAGTCCCGAGAATGAAATACGGCCTGTTCATGCCTGATCTTGCAGAAATTTCATAACCTGTAGCCCTGAAAACTCAAGGACCATATAAAGAAAATAACTACAATATACAAAGTACAATAAATTAGCCATATCTAACACAATTTAAAGGAATGCAGTCTCCCTTCATTCCTGATCTTGTAGAAATTTTATAACCTGTAGCCGGGAAAACTCGAGGACCATATAAAGAAAATAACGAAAATGTACACTGTGCAGTAATTAGCCATATTGAACACAATCTAATGGATTCACATAGGCTGGATTCTTTGATCAAACTTCCTTTGCTCTGTTCCACTTTGTATATATACTCCAGTTTATCTTTATTGCTCATCATTTGAGTGGATTCCACAACTCTTGAAGAAAGGAGGCATGAATACTATTTAACTTATAGATGTAAATTGGATCGTACTTGGAGACGAACATCAAATCAATACATTTTTTGCTCTGTTAGGTTTGACTGTTACTTGATTTTTGGTTGGTCTGAGCTCACGATTCGAAATATCAGGTGAACTGGAAAAAGATGCCTCAAAGTGCATGCGAGAACTATCTTGCTCTGACTGGATCGTTGCCAGATTTGTGTACCTGGAGTGATGCTCTCCCTAACGAACTCAAGTCAAGTGTCAATCAGTGGCGGGCTTGTTAACATTCATGACAGATGATGGGCACTAATTACTGGTGTGAGCTTCACTCTCTTGACATCATTAATAAGGAGGTTCTATTTGTAACTGGCTCGCGCAGCGCTAAAAAGATAATTAAACTGATCTATCCATTGTCCCTCTGCAAGTCAATTATCTGATCTCAGAAGCTAGAATCATTTATATACAACCATCAACCATGCATCATTAATCTGATGTTTTACAGGACTCTTTCCTATGATCTTCATTCAACTTATTAATTTTTCTAGCAGAAAATGGGAATATAGCTTCTTATGTTTGGTGTATATAATGGACAAGAAGTTGGTGGTTAAGTTAATTATGAAATTGTTGGAAGCTGATTGATATGTTTCTGGTAGATGGTTTGTTTTTTCTCTTTATTTTCCCAACAGATAACAAGTAGACTACTCCGAAACAGTACAACAGACATGGAGGACAGATAACTAGTAGACGACTCTGAAACAGCACAACAGACATGGAGGGGCTTCCCCGGCTAAACAGAAAATTAGTTTCCAGAGTAATAGCTAAGGTTCTTGGCACATTATCTCAATATAGAGTTGGTAGATATTCCTTGGAATAATGGTCTAGTTATCAAACAATAGAAAATAACTTACTTATGCATGAACAATAAGGCACACCGTTCACCAGTGGTAGTTACCACACAGAAACAACCAACATATAAGTCACAATCAACAAGGGCAGAGTGCATTGTTTTTGTGTTGCACACAAATTTGATCACACTAGTAGCGTTTGGTGGAAACCATCACAAGTCCAAGCACTATTTATTCAAATTAAACAACCATCAAGGGCGGGCTGCTGTAAATTCGCCCCTGGCCTTTATTCCAGCACCAAACTCAACTTTCAAACTTCTTCACAGAGTAGCACACATTCATGAATATCAATAGCAGCAGCAGTGAGAGTGCTAGCGGCGGAAGCTCCTAACCTGGCGGGGCTCTTCTTCGTCTTCAGATCGGAGCTTGACCAAGGTGTAGATAGCTGCCCCAGCAACAGCTCCAAGCGTCGGTGCCACCAGATATATCCATATCGACTTGTAATTCCCAGCTGCAACTGCTGGCCCTAGTGTTCGCACTGGATTCATGGAGCCACCGCTGGATGGCCTGCTCCCAATTACAACAATCACTTAATAAGAAAAAAGTAGGATCAATGGGTGAATGAAGGATAAATTAATATTTAAGTTTAGAGTCAGCACCCAGCCACCAGAATATTAAGCATAACAGTAGCTCCGACAGCTATTCCTGCTAATTCTCCAACCTGCATGAAGCATATCATCATCATCTATACATGATAATATTAAAATTCAATTTCAAGTTAAACAGCTGAATTTTAATGAATAATTAATTGTTCAACTCACGGCGCGGGTATCAGTGGCGACGGCAGTAACGACAAAGAGGAGATTAAAAGTAATGAGGAACTCAAGAGCGAATGCTTGGCCGGTGGTGACGGAGGGAACAGTGACTCCGCCGGACATGAAAGGATGGAATACGCCTTTAAGAGCAAATGATGCGCAAATGGAGGCAGATACCTGAGCAGCAATGTAGGCGGGAACGTGAGCCCAAGGGAAGTGGCGGAGAGCGGCAAATGCAATGGTGAGGGAGGGGTTGAGGTGGGCTCCAGAGATGTGGCCGGTGGAGAGGATGACAATCATGACGGCCAGACCCGCACATGCTGCGTTACCAATGAGCGTTTCGGCTCCGTTGTACTTTTGGTTCACTATTGGGGCAGCAGTTGCCCCGAATATCAGGATGAATGTACCCACAAACTCTGCTCCAAGCTGCACACAATACATACAGAGTCAAACTCACACACACAGTACTGACTGACTTACCCTTGCATTAATACTCCATCACATCAATATCTACAGTTTAATGAATATAATTGAATTGGGGTGGGGGTGGTTCAACAGTACTTGCACATCAATCATCTACCTAATAATTGCTTCATCGTTTTCTTTCACATATGAATTTGTAGTTGTAATAAATAAGGTGGGAGTGGGAGTGGAGGTGAAAGAGTGAAAGTAATGTTAAAGATTGTACCTTGCGAGTCAGAGAGATATCAGGGGCAGAGAAGTCGGTGAGGCAGGTGTGAGGAGCACCCCAAGTGGGCGCGTCAACTGGGAGGCACTTGCACCGAGGCATTGACTTCCGATCGTAAGACAATGAGTCCACCCGCAGCCCCGACGGCATTAGAGGAGTTGGCGTCCCCGGCGTTGCTGGTGCCGACACCGTCCCACTCCCCATCCCTACTTCATAATCTCCCATTCTACCTTACTGATGATTCCTTTTTGTTTTTTTTTGTTTTTTTTTCTTATAAGGAAGGAATTAAGAAGGGATGGATAAAAAATAAGGAGAGAGGTAGAATTACATGCTGTGCAGGTTTTTTTAAAGTTGTTGCTACACTAGATTATTCTGAATTGTACCCAGATCGATCGATCGATCTAACAACAACTTCCTATGCAAATTAATTACAGAGAGCTCATTGCTACTGTCTTTCCTTTTTTTTTTTTGTTTTTTGAGAAGGAAAAATGAAAAAGATATGAATGAAGGAGGAAGCTGAAATTACATAGTTAGAAGGCTTTTATAAAGGTGTGATTAAGGAAGGAAGAATATGGGTGAGGGATCCAGCAGGACGGATGGTATGCTATATCAGATGATGAGAAGCTGCAAGCTTAGAAATCATGAGCAGGAAGATGATAGAGTGATGAGATAGAAGAAGAAAAGAGAGAAGTTGAAGAGATAGAGAGAGTAGTGGTTGGGGTGTGCAATCAGCAGTTTGTATTGTTTGTGTTGAGATGCCAACATTATAACGAGACACAAAGTGACATTCAATTAGAGTTTTGTTTTTATTTAAATAAAAAAATACATTATATAACTGAAAAAGAAAAAGAAAAAGTCAATGGAGATGGAGGAGGAGGAGTAGTAGTGGTGCTGTATTTTATTCAACTTTTTTGCATTATTACTTGCTCTCAACTCCAACCCCAACTCGCATCTCACCACTTTTGTCTGCCCCCCCCTTTAATTTTTATTATTTTGTAAACCAACCCCTTTCATAGGACCAATACTTTACCCAATCATATTCTCCATTTCTAAAGTCAAATCGTCGACCTATATATCTACCCCCCCCCCTTTCCCTTTCAAAATTAAAACACTAATTTTGTATTTTTGTTAGGATTACTAATATATACTTTTATTTTTCTTTTGGACTCCAATGAATTATGATGAGATGTTAAGTTATAAAACAGAGTTAGCCAGAAATGAATAGGTTGGTACATGTTCAACTCATTAGTATATTGATGAAAGAGTTTATGAGGTTGAAGTTAATTAAGTTGGGGATGAATTACTAAACTTACAATTGCAATACAGTAGTGAGATGCCCCAGTTGTTCAAAAATCTCCTCTATATTACAAGAATTTCACATGTACGGACGTTTGACCATTTAACATAGGGGTAGATTGCATTAATTTTGTCTCTCAATATGTTCATTGGTAGTTTTGGATTGGTTGGCATAGGTGTAGTAGTAGCAGCAGCATGTAGGTGCAGAGGCCTTGTTTTGTGAATGTCAAAGTGTAGCGTACAAACAGGAATACACCCCACCGCCACCACCCCTCTCTACTCTCTACTAGATCAAATCATTCAATTTGTAACCAAATACTTATTTATCCCTTTTCTTTTTATATATTTACATAATAATAATAATAATTATAAAAAAATATTATCAAAAACTGCCCTTTCCACTAATCACCCACTATACGAAGAACAATCTGCATGTACAATAGAGATAATGGCAAGGGGGACAATAGAACCACCCTCCACATGGGAGCCAAGGTTCAGCCCATGGTCGAATAGATGAGCCCGAACCCACCCGCCAACGACATCCCACTCGGAAAAGATCGTGGGTTGCCATTATATTGCGCAAGTGAAGGAAGGCTGGCCCCTTAAGGAGGCGGAGAAAACATCGACTGTGGGGAAGTGACGCGCTTTTAACTCCTGACTGAGAAAACTCTTCGGATGGAGCATGAGTTGTCATGATTGTTTCGCTAACATTGTTAGGTGAAATTATGATGCTGTCAAAATCCCAATCTACCCTCCAGTTTGATGTCACACAGACGATTCCACGAGACCCAATGAGTTTTATTCACACCCCGATTATTCCACCAAAAACTAGAGATCATATCCTGGATTTCCTATAACAAAGTGAGGGGGAGCTTGAAACATCCCATAGCATATGTCGGAACTGCCTGAATGATCAATTTGATGAGCACCTCCTTGCCCGCTTGAGAGAGGAACTTTCCATATCAACCTGTGATAATACGCTAAATATGATCCTGAATTGTAGAGAATTGGTGCCTTTTGGAGCGAGCTACTCTTGACGGAAGACCTAAGTAGAGCTCCATCTTGTTCTCCCTCTGGATGGTGAGATCAGACACAAGAAACTGACACAACTCCTCATCCGAGTTTCTACTGAAAGAGGCATAGGATTTCGAGAAATTGATTTCCTGACCTGAAGCATCCTTGTAGGTTTCCAACACCTCTTTGATAGTTAGGGAAGTTTGAGGAGAAGCCTGACAGAAAATTTGTTTATTGTCGGTAAAGGGAATATGCGTTATAGAAAGAGCAGCCTGACACACAAGGAGGCTTCGAATTAGACCCTCCCGTTCAGCATTCTATAAAAGGGAACTAAAAGATTCTGTACACAACAGGAATAAGTAAGGTGAGAGAAGGTCCCCCTGATAAAGGCCCCTCTCCGGTGTAAGAGAGTCAAAATGTTTACCACCAAGCATAAAGGAATATGAGACAGACGACGCACAAAGCATGATAAGACGAATAAGGGGGGAACCTAACCTATACATCACCTGCTCCAGGAAGGACCATTCAACCTTGTCATAGGCTTTGCTAACGTCAAGTTTGAATCTAGCCCTGTCTACCCTGAGTTTGTTGTTCAAGAAATGGTTAAGCTCAAAAGCTAACAGAATATTATCCGAGATGATCCTGTTAGGCACAAAGGCTGATTGAGATGACAAGATGATTTTTTCTAAGATAAGATTAAGAGGATTCGCTATAGCTTTCAAGGCAATTTTGTAAACCATATTGCACAAGCTAATAGGCCTAAATTGTGAGAGAGATTCCGAGTGTTTACATTTAGAATGAGCACTAAATGTGTAGAATTCAAAAATGATAGCATAAAATGAGAGTTTAGGAGATCCAACACGCAAGCAATGACATCTTTATTAACTATATTCTAGAATTTTTTGAAGAAAATGGGACATATCATCAGGTCTCAGGGATTTAAGGGGAGCCATCTGAAAAAGAGCTTTAGTGACTTCGGAAGCTATGTACGAATGCAACAAGTCCTTCCCCATACTAGCATCCACCACTGTGTGCAAGTGCTCTATTCCTTTGGCTATGGTTTCGGGCTGCGGCCGGTTGGATGATAGACAGACCCAAAATGAGAAGAGATCCACTATTAGATTCCCTTTTTGAAAGACACCCACACTTCTTTCGAGTTTTGAATTTTTGATAGAATTTGTTTTAAATTTTTGGCTCGCTTTCATGTGGAAAAATCCAATGTTACGATCTCCCTCTTTTAGCAATAACACTTTATTGCGTTGTTTCCATCTCGTTTCCTCATGAGCGGCAATGTTTTCCAACACTACTCTAATTTTAGCAATGTCCTCATTGACCGCCATGGCGACCTGTTCCGAAAGCAGTCGCCTCAAATTTCGTTCTAGGAGCTGAACATGGTTCTTATCTGTACTAAGAGCTTACTCCACTGCTTAAACTGATCCTGACAACCAACCAAATGTGCTGAAATCCCCTTTTCCTTCGTAAATCCTAGATTCAATGCCCAACTATCAGCAACAGCTTTTTGACACTCAGCCCATTGTAACCAAGTTGCCTCAAAATGCCATGGCTGAGTACCGTGAGTGTTAGGCGTGGAACTGTCAAGTAGGCAAACAACTAAGGCAACATGATCCGAATGATTCATAGGTACATGCTGAATAGATACATTGGGGAAAAGTTGAGACCATTCTATATGGGCACAAGCCCTATCAAGATGCTCCTGCAAAGTAGACTGACTACTATGACGATTACACCACATGAACAAAGGACCCGAAAAACCCAAGTTAGATAGTGTACAGTGATCCAATGCCCTTCAAAAAATTTTAATTTTCCAGTTCGGTTGAGGTGGGCCACCTAACTTCTCAAACTGGTCTAATATTTTGTTGAAATCTCTTGCACAGAGCCAGGCCCGATGAGATTGAGCATGCAGTCAGGACAAAAGCTGCCAAGTCTCAACCCTCTAATTTGTGTCCAGTTGCCCATAGATCCGAATAAACCGCCACCCGACCGAACTATCATCCAACTAAACAGTTGCATCAATATGATTTGAAAATAATTATAATTTTGGCCACAGCAAAGCCAAACCCCCACTTTTACCCTTAGAAGGAATACTAAAACCCTGTAAATCGAACCATTGCTTCAACTGATCAATACGACAAGAAGAACACTTGATTTCCGTCAAGAACACCAAGGAGGGGTTATTATCCCTGATGAGGGAGCCCAGATACTGGACTGTCCAGGCCCCTCCCTAACCCTAACAGTTCCAAATTAAGAGACTCATGGCTAACAACGGGATTGCTCCATAGTCTCCGCCTCAAAGTTTGTCACATCCAGCAAAGGAAAGGAAAGTCTGCCAATTTTGCTAGGACCCTGCAATTCCAATTCATCCCCAATTTTTCATCAAACAGTTGCTATTTTGGGAGAGAATGTGTTTAGGATCTGGGTTAGCTAATTGTGTGGAGGTCCGAGTTCGAGGGCAAGGGGTGGCTTTTTTAAGGAGAGGCTTGGACTAGGGAAGGCCACGGGAAGAGACAACGATAGGAGTAGGGGAATTTTGTGAGGGAGATTGAGAAAAGAGTTGGGATTGTACCATAGAGGTGGCAGAAACTGGAGGCAGGGGAGTGGCGGTAACTAGAGTGAATGGAGTCTAAGCTGAGGGTGGTGGAGTAGGGGAAGGGGGTTCAGTAGGAGGGAATGAGGCTAAGTTCAAGTCGTCAACGAACATAAGCGTTGAGAGAGCAAGGGAATCAATGTGTTAGGGTGTGACAGGTTTGAGGGGGTAGACAGGGGAGCATTGCCCATTGAAGAAGTGCCAAAGTTACCGAATGTGGAGGACCCTCGGTGAGGGGGAGATGGTTGTGGTTGGGATTGAAGGAAGCTACCTATCTTGAGACAAATTGACACCATTGTAGCACTGAGGAGTTGCGGCTCAGAGCCAACTTCCATATGGCATATACTCTCCCAGGTCATGAAAATCGTCCTGAAACTGTAATTCACATTGCCGAGAGAGGTGAGCCGAACACCCATATAAATAGCAGAAATTCGGAAGTCTTTTATAGGTAAGTAACCAAGTGATCTTCACCAAAGACTACGCGAATTTTCAGTACGCGTTTCCAATGCTTTGTCTATAGCCACCCGATACGAACGGAAGAGCCCCATACTTCACCTTTACCGTCTAGCTCCACCTCTTTAAACCTACCCATTTTATTTCCAAGGTAAGAGGCAATATCCTTAGTCATTTTTCCCAGTAGTAGGTCGTGGATATGGATGTGAAAGTCACATAAATTGAGATCAACCAAGTTTGGGTCCTCATTTGCTTCTACCAGAGCCAGCACAAGCAAAGTTTTATCAAAGGCACTAGGGCAATGATCAATCACTCGTCTCTGTGTCACAGGCGTGCTCTTCTTCAATGCAGCGGAATGTAATTTTCATATATTTTTCGCCTGTGCGGCCCCAAAGGTGACGCCCAACCTTCGTCCGGCCTTCGCACACATTAGAGTATAGCGACAGTCCGTCGCGTGTCCTCGACACTAAAACTCACTCGCTGAGGCTCTCGGCACTCATGCCTTTGCGTCTCGCACACAATCTTGGAACCTGCCGGCACATTGCTCAATGGCAAGGAGCATCCTCACTCCGCCTCGGCATTACGGCACTACACTTGCGCCCACAACGCCCATCTCATGCCCAAACTCACTCGGTACATCCTAGGCGCTCGCCCTCGTCATGGCCGCCTTCCGTGCCTTGCCCAAGTAGGACAGCATCATAAGTCCGAGCCCAATCGATATGCCGATATCTTGCCGTTCTCCGGCATGGCATGCCCGACATGCCTTCTTGCCTTTCAACTTTGGCTTCACAATAAGCCCACAGTGCGGCGTCGTCCCACGACCGCCTATCCTTAGCCAACGGACCCCCATGGACGGCTAGAACTCGATAGCGCATCCCATGAGTTGGATCGCGAGGTCTTTGAATGCTTGCCTCGTTCACCCATTCGCACGAGAGGCGTTGCCCCTGATATCCCGTAGCCCGCGGGACAACCTAGCACGTCACATGGAGCCTCTCGACAGTCTCGGCGCCCAACGTAGGCCATCTTGGCCCTACGCTGCCCGTTAGGTTTTCAAGCCCTTCGGGGACTCTAGCGCTCCTCTCACAAGCTGCCTAGAGCCGGCTCTTGAAGACCTCCATCATGCCCCCAAGAGATACTCATTTAGTGCAGACGTCTTCTCATGTACCGCCGTCGTGCACGGAGAGGACCGACTCACGGAGAGGACCGACTGTGGCTCACCGTATCATGTCCCCCTTATAATAGGCTTAAGAAAATAATCTTTTGTTCCAAGAGTAGAACACTCAAAAGGCCAAGGAGTGCACTTTTTCAGCATCTCCAAGGATAAGTACTCTGCTCCGCACATCAAAGCACTCTGCTCCGCACATTAGCTTCTACTCGTGCCCAAGGTTGCGCTCCATCGTCGCTCCGTGCTGGCCGACATCCCCTAGTCGCCCGCACGTCGTCCACAGGTAACAACCGACCTGTGAGACCCTCACCCACTCAATCTGTTAACGTCCTCGTCAACACATACATGAAGGATTGAGGTGTATACGGTGCCCAATACTCTCAAAGTATCTCGCGACACCAGACCGACCTCCTGCTCTTTCGAGCACTCCAGTCGTGAAGTGCCTCTTCTGCACAACACGAGCCATCGTCAAGGATGTGAGATAATTTCAGCAAAAAACGTTCTCCATCTATCAACTTAAAATCCATCCTTTTTCTCTAGGTTGAAAGTCGATCTCAAAATAGTATGCATAGCTTCGGGGTGAAATGGTTTGGCCGACAACAGACGACCACAATAAAGTGGGGGTGACAGAGGAGTCGAGCCGGCTAGTGAGCTCTTAACAAGCTCAAGCTCAAGCTCAATCCTCTTTGTTCATCAGCTCACGAGCCGGCTCGCAAGTTTTTTTTATTTTTTTATATATTTTTATTTTAAATTTTTTATATATTTAATTTCATATAATACTTTATCAATTTTGTACTCAAAATTCACCATATATTATAATTATTAATTGATTTCATATATTTTATTTTGGATAATAATAAATTATAGTACTTTTATTTATACATTTAATCTTTATACCAAAATAAATTTAATCAACAACTTAGTAAATTATAATATTTTTTATAATTAAAACTATTATTTAATATGATGCATATAAATTTTATGTCATATTTAATATACATTTGTATTGTGTTATACTTTTTTAATTGACAAGTAATTCACTTATGATTGTTTTTATCAATTTTTTAGTTTTATATTTATATCAAGATACATACTATACATTATCCAATCTATTTTATTACTCATAAATTTATGTCGAAATTTAGTGATTCCTATGAATTAATCTAAAAATAATAATAATAATAATAATAATAATAATGGTTGAACGATTTTTAATTATTTTTATTATTATTTTATTATATATATGTATAATGAGTTAAACAATAATTACGATATCTTAAAATTTGGACACTGATTCATACCAAATTTAAATATGTATAAGACTGTGTTCATTGGATCATATAAGACGGTATGATTTAAAATTTCATGGCCTGATTCAACGATACACTGTCTTAAATGATTACTCTTATATTTCTAGTACGATATCTCAACATCTGTATATTCAATAAGTCTAAAACTTTATCAAATGTATTTTTCTGTAAGTTTGACCATATCTAACGATTTGATCTGATTTTAATTCCCAATTAACTTATGTTGTTCAACAATGTAAGATGATAGTTACATCAATGTAATACTAACATTTATAAATATAGAAATTTATTGCAGATTGTGGACATATATTAATCTCAACTATAAAATATTTTCACATATTCCGGTTGTATTTTTCAGATAATGAATACTTTTCTACAATTTCTAAATTGTTCAGTATGATTCTTTTTGGTATATTTTACTAATATATTACTACTAATCTAATTAGCAGTTTATAGTTATAACATAAATTAAAATTTCATACTATATTTTGGTATATTTATAACATAATATACATTATGCAATCTATTTCATTACTTATAAATATGTAAAAATTTGGTGATTCGATCACATGATTGAATTTAATATTAATAAAAAGAAAAAGCAAAATACCAAGCTCGAGCTCATTATGTAAGAGTCGAGCTCGAGGCATCCTACTACAAATCAAACTCGAGCTCATAAAAAAAGGTCAAACTCAACTCATTTATACCCCAACCGTTTGTACGTACCAATTTGCACCAATAATTCATTAAACAAAAACCGCATCAGCAATAAGCAATCAGAATCAGGATGCATAATGCATATGATATGAATGCTTTAACCACATGTCATTACTTCTCCTTCAATCTTCTTGCCCTCTCATCTCTCTCTCTCTCTCTCTCTCTCTCTCTCTCTCTCTCTTTATGTATATATAATATATACACACACACTCACATCATCAACTTGTATATATAATTCTTCATAGCTATATCTTTTTACATTAATTTTATTAATACATGATGATGAGCTACCTTCAAAAACTTAACATCTTTTTTCCTTTTCCCGAAATATTCTCCTCTTTCGGTTTATTCTGTAGCAGAATTAATGAGCATCAATTAGTTTTACTTTATTATATTCTATATACATGACTCCTAGCCCTTCATTATTTATTAGAAAAAAATTCAGAGACCCCTATAATAATATAAATGTTCAAGAAGTTTCTTATAAAAATTAAAATATCAAATACTCCCTGTGATATAAAATAAAGTTAAAAAAAATTCCTCCATGCAGAAATCGAGCCACACGCACTTTGACTGCGAATTAACTCTGAAAGTATCTTTTTTTTATATATTTTTTCCTCTTACATCTTATATATAAAAAATAAATATTATTTTATATAATAATTATCTTATTAAAAGATTACATATTTATTAATAATAAAAAATTATTTTAATTAAAATAATTAAAAATTAATTTATATATTAAAAGAAAAGACAACGGCGGGGACGAACGCTGCCTCTGCTGAAGGAGGAAGGCACGGACGGCTATGCCCTCCTCACGCTCGTCGCCCTTCTTTATTTCTGGGCGACGTCGGTTGCCCAACTCTAGAAGACCGACATCGCCCAAACTGGCGAGTGCAGGGTGGGAAGGGAGGGGGGAGGAGGTCGGGGTTGGGTGGGGGTGGCGGGGCAAGAGAATGGGCGGGGGAGAGAGGCGGAGATTGGGGGACGGGACGAAGCAGGTGGGTGTGGGGATCGAGGTGGGTTATAATTATTATTTTAAAATATTTTTTATAAATTATAATTATATATATTAAAATATATTTTAATAGTTATAAATTATATATATTATAAATTAAATAATTGCCACACGTAATTCCATCAAAATCTTAACCGCAGGACCAAAATTGCAATAAATTATTTAAATACAAGACAAAAAAGACTATTCCAAATAGTGTAAAACCATTTTTGCAAAAAAAAAAAAAAGAAAGAAACCCCTATAATATGGACCAAAATTACAATTAACTTACTATTATATTTAGAAAATTTGAGTTTATTGACTAGAAGTGGCAGATGAAGTCTGGCATATATAAAATATAATAGTTTAGACATTGTTTGATTGGGTTTCTCTTTTAGTACTTTTGAATACTTCAATTCAATAATATCATGACATGATTTGATTAGAAAAAATGATAAATTTATAATCGCATTATCTGTCCACTAACATTTATAATCCAAATTACATAATTATCTCCGCGATTTATATATATTATCATAATTAAGAATTTAAGATTATATATATATAGAGGTGGTCGTTTCTTCACCTTTCTTAATTCCTAAAATTTATTTTATAAAAATAAATATGAAGAGTGTGACCATTTAATACTTTTTTTCTCATGCAAATACATTATTTTTGTAAATTATGATTAGTCTTCCAAGCATGAGAGCCCATCCAATAATGTAATTGGTTGCATCATTATATATTATTAATTAACTCTCCATTGACATTATTATCAATAAATTTCTAATTATAAATTATGTATGATCGATGTGATTGACCACTGCATATGAATTAGATTAAATTATATTTTGTGAATTCAACTATGCTCGTTTTTTATATTTTGGTATTTAATTTTTTTTGTTAATTTATCATTTTAATTTTATAAAATTTATATTTTATCATATATGATTGTTTTTCTATTAATCTTTTTGTCGAAAAAGTATCTCATTTTGTGCATATGTGAAAAAATCACATCACATAATCCTTAAATATCATATGTGCACTGGATGTGATGTTTTATTGACAAAAAACTCGATAAAAAAATAGTTGTAAATGGCAAAGTGCAAAATTTCGTAAAGTTAAGGTAGTACAAAAAAAAACTAAATGCCAAAATGTAAAAAACAGTTATGATTCAAATGGCAAAATATAATTAAAAATTAGAAAAATACTACAACCATATTATATGAATAAAGTTGCATAATTTTCAGTTACTTTAGTGTTAGTAAAATTTAATTATAATATCGTATGAAGATTATTAATTAATTATGAAAAAAAAGAGGGCATATGTATATGTTGTAATTCTAATAAATTAAACATGAAAATCCATAAATTAAGTTGAGAAAATGTGACAAAGAGACTTTTCCCACATAGGAGAATGATGGAAAAAGTGAAGGAATTAATGAGTAGATAAGGTGTTGTGGCGTGAATGTAATACACTTATATTTTTTAATCCCACATAGGAAGTTTATTGGTACAATAAACTCCTTATACTAAGTTCAAGTTAAAAATTGAGTTTGAAGTGTTATGGAAACTAGAGTGAAGCTTGATCGGCTCTAAGCATTTGATGTTAGGGCGGACGTCTTAATCTTTAGAATATATTTTTTTTACAGTAGAAATATTTAAATTTAACCGGACATAAAAATATTCAATCAAAATATTTTTAAATTGCATTATTGCATTTTAAACCTTGACTGTAATCGACCAAAAGTTACCGACTGTTATCAGCGATTTCGACTAGAAGGTTAATGACAATGGCAAGGTCAATGCTGGGATTTGGAGTGCCTATAAAAGGCTACAACTCCTTCATTCCTTACCACACCAAACACCTCTCTCGAGTTCTCTCTTCTCTCTCTCTCTCTCTCTCTCTCTCGGCCTCTCGAAATTCTTTAAGATTTGAGCTTAAGGTTTAGAAAAAGCTTTTGACTGTTCGATCAAGGTGTTCTTTGGTATAATCCTAAACCGAAAGAACTGCAATCGTCTTATCCTAAAAGAAATTACGTTGTACCCTATGCACTACTGACACGGGACGTATACTTTACTCAACGCAAACAGTGTATTCTGCTATTCTGTTATTTTTTACGACTGGACCGAGAATTGTTACAATACAATTCTCATTGTAAGTTATCCTTAGTATATCTAATTGTTTGTCATTATTATTTTGTTCCAACATGGGTATTTATGTTTTGATTTCAAAACTAATTAATATAACCGATTGTTAATTTCAAAAGAAATTAAATTGTTTATGCAGTTTTCACAACAATCTTGAAGAAAATATATAGGTTTTGAAAAATCGAATTTTTGTTGAAAGTCTAAACAACTTTGTCAACCGTTGTTTTGAGCACTCGACTTCTTTTTTTTTTTTTTAACTATTTGAGCATTACTTTCAATTTCTAAGTTATTAAAATGGCCAAACCGATTTCTGTTGTAATTTCGATTGCACTGAAAATTGACTTGATCAGTCTATCGGGTATGTTTCGGGCTAGTTTTTCAAACACTGGCAGCAACGAATAATAGATTTAGTTAACGATGAAAGGACTCTTGACGGTGATTCAAGTGACTAGACCTGAAATTACTGATATCAACCCCAAAACTATTGAGATAGCGCAGTGGACAAAGAGGGATCAAATAGGCAGAGGAGCAATTTTGTCAGCTCTGTCAAATACACTTTTTGACGCCTATTGTTCCAACTCTTATATTGCTAAGTCTCTATTGGTGAGATAGACTGAAAATATAATACTGAAGAGGAAAGTCTCTGAAAGTATTATGTTTCCAAGTTCATGTGGTATCAAATAGTTGAGGAAAGGTCTATAGCTGAATAGACTCATGAGATTATCAACTTTGAGCATGCTCTGACTGATGTTGAGATGAAGCTTCCTTAGAAGTTTCTGGCCATGTACATAACGGACAAATTTTCCAAATCTTGGGAAAGTTTTGGCATGACACTCAAACATCATAAAGGAAGACTGTCTTTAGATGATCATATGATTACTATCATCATTGAAAGAGCATAGAAATGAGACCCATAAGATGTCAATTGAGCATCAACCCAGGGTCAATATAATAATGGAGGAACAGAAAGTGAATACAGTAAACTCGAACTCAAAGGCCATCAACAATGGCAAAACCACAAAAACTAAGAAACCAAAAGCAAACAAATCATGCTGAAACTGTGAGCAGGTTGAAGACTGGGCCAAGCTTTGTCCTAATAAAAAGGTCAAAACTGGACAGGCAGCTATCAAGTCTGTGTATGTACAACCCCAAACTCCTAACTATTTACAGATTTTGTGATTGGTTGATTGACACTGGAGAAAAATGTGCACATTTGTGATGATAAATCTCTCTTTATGTCTTATCAGGCTATCAATGGAAGGACTGTAAGCATAGGGAACTCCAATACAGCTGAAATACTTGGGATAGAAAGCGTAGACTTGAAGTTTTCTTTAGGGCACATTCTGGCATTAAAAAGAGTTCATCATGTACATATCGTAAAAACAAATATTATTAGTGGTTTTGTAATAGTTAGTGAGGGATATGAATTAGCTTTTAAATTCAATAAAGTTGTAATTCACCAACTTGGTATTTTTGTTGGTAAAGTTTATTTAGACGATGGCTTGTTCAAAGTTTGAGTTGAAAATAGTAAAACTGATGTTTCTGATTCTATTATATTGAATGTTGAACTTTCTACTCTATGGCATAGTAGGTTAGGTCATTTAAATTTTAATTCAATCAAATGGATGATAAATCTAAATCTAAATATTGAACGGGGTCAAAATATCAAGTATGTGTAGAGCTAAACAAGTTGTGAAACCCTATCAGTCAGTTGAAAGAGATTCAAAAATGCTTGATTTAGTTCACATAGAATTTGTGTGTTCAATGGAGTTTTGACCAGAGACCACAAACGTTATTTAATTACCTTTCTAGATGATTGCAGTAGATATTGTTATATTTTTCTCATGAAAAATAAGGATGAAGCATTACATAACTTTATTTTGTTTAAAAATAAAGCAGAAACCCAAACTGGTAAGAAACTTAAACAACTTAAATGTAATAGAGGAGGAGAGTATTAGTCGAGTAAGTTCAATGAATGTTGTAAAAAAATTGGCATTATTCATTAAGAGACTCCTCCATATTCCCCTTCATCTAATGGAGTAGTTGAACTAAAGAATAGAGCATTTAAAAACGTTATTAATAGTCTCCTACTAACCTTCGGGTTACCAAAGTATTTATGGGGAGAGGCTTAAAATACATTTGCCATATTTTGAACAGAGTCCCTCTGAAACACAATACAAGTACTCGTTTCAAATTGTGGAAAGATAGGATTCCAAGCCTCAAATACTTTCGAGTGTGGGGATGCCTAGCAAAAGTGTTGGTCCCAGAAAGCAAAAGAAAGAAAATGGGCCCTATTTCTATACATTGTGATAGCCAAACTATAATTACAAAGGTTCAAAGTCGTAAATACAACTAAAAAACCAAATGACATTCCAAGTTAGACTGAAATCTATAAGGGCATTAGTTTGAGACAGAGTATTAGGCATTAACTTTGTGACAAAGGACAATGTAGCTGATCCTTTGGCGAAAAAATTAGATCTGTCACAAGTACATAAATCTGGATTGGAGATGAGACTGAAAACCCATCAGTGATGTACCTACGATGACAACCCAAACTTCTAATTGGAGATCCCACAAAGAAGATTCAATGTGGTATTAACAAGCCGTAGGTACGTCACACCACCAAAATAGATTAATACTTTGTATCTGGAGTCTGTCTCCTATATCTGGAAGGTGCTGATATTGCAAGTATAGTGAAGGAATTGATAAGTATATAAGGTGTTGTGGGGGGTGAGTGTACACTTGTATGCCGCATAGGAAGTTTATTAGACAATAAACTCCTTATATTAAGTTCAAATCTAAAATTGAGTTTGAAATGTTATAGAGACTAAAAGTGAACATGAGGGTGCCCCAGACACGCACCTCCCGCTTGCCTCGCCCCGCCCCGGCTTCAAACTCCAAGCATCGGGTGTTTAGGCAAATGTCTCAAGATATATCTTTTTACAGCAGAAACATTTGAATTTAACCGGACAGTATTTGATCAGAATATTTTCAATTTCATTATTGCATTTAAAACCTTAAATGTAACTGACCAGCTGTTACCGATCGTTACCAATGGTTTTGACTAGAAGATTAATGATTGTTTAATGGCAGGAGTTAATGTTGCGATTTGGAGTGCCCATAAAAGGTTGCAACTCCCTCATTCTTCACGACACCGAACACTTCTCTCTCGAGTTCTCTCTTCTTCTTCTTCTTCTTCTTCTCTTTCTTTCTCTTAATCAAATGCTTTAAGATTTGAGCTTAAGTTTCATTACAAGTTTCTGACTGTTCAATCGAGGTGTTTTTTGGTATAGTGCTAAACCGAAAGAACTACAACCGTCTTATTATGGGAGAAATTTTGTTGTACCGAGTGCACTACTGATACGGGACGTCTATTTTATTCAAGTCAAGCAGTGTATTCTGCAATTCGATTATTTTTTACAACTTCCATTGGACCAAAAGTTGTTACGATATAATTCTCATTGTAAGTTATCCTTTAATATATCGTAAAACAACGTATCTAACTGTTTGTCATTATTATTTTGTTCCAGCGGTGATATTTATGTTTCGATTTCAAAATAATTAATATATTCGATTGTTAATTTCAAAACGAAATTAAATTGTGTATGCAATTTTCTCAACAATATATCTGCAAATTAATTAAAGACAATCTTAGAAAAAGGGTTGTACCTTAATTCCACCAAAATGAAAAAGGAAAAGGTTGTTTTATTTTATTTTAGTTGTATGATGATGGATGAGTTAAAAACACTAAATTAATTAATTAATGTTCCAACAGTACAGCTACTCGATCTTTCCAATTATGGTTTTGAACATGTTGCTTTTTTAATATTTATATTTATATTTATTTATTTATTTTTTGGGCCCTGAGTGGAATATTGCAGGAAAAGAAGTTTTATACTATACGAGGATTTAGGAATAAACACATCATAAAGTTAAAAAGACAAACATGGCAAAGAAAACATTCATCATCATCACACACACACATATATATATATTTAACTTCTTTTTTAATTTAAACTTTTTGGAGTAAGTTTTTTAATTAATTTAGATTGAAATTTGGTGGTTTAATTAACTACAACTAGTGCAGTGCAACCGCTCGCTAATGGAGATGGGAATCTCTTTCCTCCTCTTATTTTGGTGGTGTGTCATTAGACTCATTACAATTAATTAATGTGGAATCTGTGTTTGGAGCTGTAGCTGTACGCTGTCCCCCCGACGAAACCTACTCCCTCCCACATGATATACACTCCACCAATCCCACAATAATTTTTTTTTTATCTAATTAATATGTGGCCCAAAATTACAGTATAGTCCTTTATTATTTAAAGAAAAAGAAATTATAAATATTCTTGTAAATAAAAAAAAAAAACCATATAATTTTGAAATTACGATTTACTCTTGCTATTTTTTAAAACATAAAATTGAGGGTGGTGATATATATGTACATTGACGTGGGACAATTAAGTAGCTTGGAAATTAATGTTGAAAGGTAATAGGTTGATTGTGAATTATGGCTCCTAATTATAAATTAGCAAGACGGAGCGTACCATCCATCATTAACACACACATATTTCTATATATATTATTTAGAAAAAAGAATAATGTATATTTAAGATAATTTTTCATGATGAGTTCAGTGTATTTGGACCCAACCAATGGTATTCTCCAAAAGAACATAGCTAAGCCTACAAAAGAGACAAAGCTTTAAGACCAGTTGCGGAGGTTTGTTGCGATAATCTTTCGATGCTCAAGTAAATGTTAGAAGTTGGTTTTTAAGAGAAAATGAAATAGTTAGGTAGCAAAATTTGTATCTAATTGTTGGAGGGCCAACATTTATAGAGAGTCGGTCTAATTATAAGATTTTTACTTGCACCATTGATCTGTAATAAAATTCATGTACTACAATGGTTCTTGATAGTGACATGCAAGATCTCAATTGATGAGATAAAGAGTGTCAACATTGATATAAAGACGTCTAAGAAGGTTGTAATGAAAAGTTTTCAAAAGGTCTCTAAAAAAGTTACAACGAAGAGTTTCAAAAAGGTTTCGTGTAAAAACCCTTAATATGATATGCTCGGACATAAATGACTAACCTCCGGAAGATTTTCGAAACCTAATATAAATATTCCCACATGAGTTAAAAGTTGCTTTGTGGTTTGCTCTAATGTATGTAATTAAGGATGGGAGGGTGTAGTCTCTAGACAAGTTAAGTAGGTACTACTTCAAGAAGGGGATGATGAATTATGTATGTAGGTAGTGGGCGTAAGGTTGTCTAAGTAAATTTGTGGAGGGGTTGAAATTATAAGCAGTGACAGTGGAGGTCTTGATCCAAGAGGGGTTGGGGTGCATATATATATAGACGACGGAGACCATCATGATGAAAATTGAAGGTTGAAAGTAGTAGTCTGTGATAGTCCTATTTTTGCACTAGCATTTGAGTGGAGTGGAGTGGAGTGGAGGGGGAGTGGTGAGTGGACTGACAAACAGCAAATCAAACAGGACAAGACAATTAGCAGCAGTAGTACTGATGTAGGTAGGGAATAGAAGAGAAGGGACCTTTAATTTTCCCTTACTTTTTGGTGAGACATATATTGTCAGAAAAGAGATGTAGGACAAAAACATTGAAAACAAGAATTCGTCGACCTATAATTAAGTCCAATGATGCGATAACTAAAGGTAAAAGGAGTGCGCTTCTTTGATTTGAGCAACAATTCATTCTTCACCATATATTCATGCATCTTTAGTATATGCCCCTATCACTATTATTTCTACCACAAAAATGCAATCTACCATTCTTTTCTTCTTTTTTTTTTTCAATTTGGTATATCTACACATAAATTCTTTATAATTTAAAGAATTATATTCTGCCAAGAATAAAAAGCTCCAAATGTATAGTGTCTTATTTTTAAATACAAAATGGGGAAGACAATGAACAGAAACAAAACTAATTTTTAACTAATTAACTGACCACATCAGCAACACCTGGCATACTTGTCACGCCCTATCAACCAACTTATACAGTCGTGTTTACAAAATAAAGAAAAAGGTGATTCTGTAATTCGCGGGTCTTCTTCCTTGCACTTGCACTCGCGCTGCAGCTACTGCTTCAACCTTCCTTGTATCAACCAGGACCCCAATCACCATTCTCAATACCCCCGCCCCTTCCAAGTTAGACTTGGGGAACCTAGAAACAGGCCCAGCTTGCACACTAATGCAGAGAAAAGAACAGCAGAGAGGGATTTTGTGAACAAGTCAGCAAGCTAATCTTTGCTGCAAATAAAAACGGGATTAAGGAAATCATCCTTATAAGAATTACGCACAACATGACATTCTATATCCAAATGTTTAGTACGCTCGTGAAGAACGGGGTTCGTCATTATGTGCCAGGCTTGGTTATCACAGTGGAAAGGGATAGGGCCATCAATGGTGATGCCAAAATCACGAAGAAGAAAGAAAATCCATTTTAACTCACAGATAGTGGCAGAAAAGCTGCGATATTCGGCTTTGGCGGAAGAACGAGAAACTTTACGCATTTCTTGGTCTTCCAAGAGATAAGAGTGGGACAAAGGAAAATACAAAATCCAGTTAGGGATCGCCTGTTAGGGCATGCAGCCCTGTCGGCATCACAGAAGGCCTGAACTAGGAGAGAATTGGATGAAGGTAAAAACAGACATTTGGCAGAGGTGCCCTTCAAGTAGCGTACCAAGTGTAGAGCAGTCTGCCAGTGGGAAATGCAGGGATGTTGAATGAATTGGTTCAATTGTTGCACCCAATGAGAGATGTCAGGTCGAGTTAAGCTAAGATACAACAGACAACCTACCAAGCGACGATAAGGCTCAGGATCCACAAGCCTATCATCATCATCATAATGCATTTGAAGGCATGGAGGTAATGGCGTTGTAGCACTCTTGGCCTGAAGCAAACAACAGTTAGAAATAATATCCACAGTGTATTTAGTTTGAGTGATAGCAGTCTCAATGTCTGAACGAGCAATCTGCAGACCAAGGAAATAGTAAGCACATCCCAAATCTTTGATGGTGAAAAGGTTATGATGGTAAGTCTTCACATGGGAGATTAAAAGGACTGAAGGCGCCATAATAAGTACATCATCAACATAAACCAAAAGACCAATAAATCCATAATCCAACCGTTTGAAAAACAAGCAGTGATCATGTTCAGACTGTTGGAAACTATAAGCAGCCATATTTCGAGTAAACTCTTGATTCCACTAGCTGGAGGCTTGTTTCAAGCCATATAATGAACATTTGAGGAGACAGACATGTCCAGGAGCAACCTTATATCCTTTAGGCGTATGCATATAAATTTTTTCGTCAAGTGCCCATGAAGGAAGGCACTATTTATGTCAATTTGATGAATGGGCCATTAAAATGCAGTGCCAATAGCCAAGAACAAGTGCATGGTCACAGCCTTCGCAACAGGGGAGAAACGTTCTGTCTAATCTACTCATTCCACCTGCGTGTATCCTTTGGCAACTAACGTGGCCTTATAACGCTCCACATAACCATCGTCTCTGAATTTTATCTTGTAGACCCACTTATAGCCAATAGGATGTTTTCCAGACGGAAAATGAACAATTTCTCAAGTCTAGTTACGCTCAAGAGCTTGCAATTCTTGGTCCATGGCTTCAACCCATTGAGGAATAGAGGAAGCCTGCCTGTAACTTCTTGGTTCCTGCAAAACAAACAATGAAGCAACAAACTCCAAATACGCAGGGCTAAAGGCAGTGATGGTGGGTGGGGAAGTATGGGCTGAGAGATGACACACAAAATCATTAAACCAAGAAGGTTTAGTGTGTTGTCTTTGAGACCTGCGAATAGGAGGGACTGGAGCAGAGACAATATCAATATTTGATGGAGGAGAATGAGGGGCAGCAGTGGAAGAAATAGAGGAAGGAAGTGAGGATACAACTTGTTCAAAATCAATAGTTAGGGGAATGTAAGGAAGAGGAACAGAGGGGGCAGAGAAAGATGCCTAAGTAAAAGGAAAGATGTCTTCATGGAATTGGCCATTTCTGGAGATACAGGTGATGTGGGAATCAAGATTATATCATCTGTAGGCCTTTTTCTTAGGTGGATAACCAAGGAGGACGCATTTGGATACTCTTTTATCGAACTTAGACTTGTGGAGCTCAGGTTTAATAACAAAAGCAAAGACAACCAATGGTTCTAAGATGGGAATAAGAGGGATCTCTGTTGTATAGGACTTCATATGGTGTTTTCCAGCCTAAAACAGTAGTGGAAAATCGATGGATGAGGCATGTGGCTGAAAGGATTGCATCACCCCAAAAAATGACGAGGAATTGAAGATTGTAGCATGATGGACTTGGCAATGTCAAGAAGGAATCTATGTTTGCGCTCAGCAACTCCGTTTTTCTATGGAGTATAGGCACAGCTGCGCTGATGGACAATGCCAGAATCATGAAGGAAGGACTTGAAAGGGGCACTAAGGAATTCTGAACCTTTACTTGTACGAATAGATTGGACGTGTTTGTTGAACTGAGTGAAGATGAGTATACATTTTTGAAAGATTTCTCGAGTTTGGTTTTTGAATTTCATGAAGAATGTTCATGTTGATCAACTAAAATCATCCAAAATCGTTAGAAAATAGTGGCAACCAGAAGTGGTAGGTTCTATGTAAGGATCCCAAATGTCTATATAGACAAGGAAAAATGCAGAGGTCGTGCGAACTTCATGGAAACAAAGGGTAGCTTATGCATTTTTGCAAGGGGACAAATATCACAGGGTTCTTTCATGGAATTCATTAATGGTAAGAATTGATATGTTTCATTGAGTGTTTAGACAAGTGACTAAGTCTTCGATGCCAAATATTAACATTATTCATACTAGGAGCAGCACAATAGTTAAGAGTACAATGAGAGTTTAACAATACAAATTGATCTCGTCTTGATATAATGGAAGACTAAAAACATACAGGTTTCCTATTAGTTTCCCTGTTGCAATGACCTTCTCAGTCCTCAGGTCCAACAGGATGTAAGCAAAGTTTAGAAACTGAAATTGAACAAGCAGAAAGTGACATAGTTGTTAAACAGAAATCAAGTTCACAGAAAATGTTGGAATATGAAGAACTTGTGTAAGTATAATGCCATATGAGAGATGAACTGATCCTATGTGTAAGACTAATTGTGTGTGTCCATTAGGTAAATGAATGGTTAAAGGTTGTTAAGGTTTAGTGTAGGAGTGAAATAGACGGAGATCTGCGCAAATGTGGCTTATTGCCCCACTGTCAATAATTCAAAAATGGAAATCACAGAAGCAGAGTACGTACTCTTACTTGCGAAGTTATCCAGTTGGGTAAAGTTCACCTTTAGGGGATCCAAAGGCATCTCATCATGCATCAATTTCTTCATTTCTGTTATGACAATGTCAAGAATGTTGGTGATCTCTTCAGCCCGGATGGGACTCTATTCATTTGTGACTGCAACTGCAAATCCTCTACCTCTATCTCCAACTTTCTTCCTTTGATCACACATTTCTGTATACCAATCAGGCACTCCATGAAGCTTGAAACATGTGTCTCTAGAGTGGCCTAACCTTTGGCAATGATCACAAAATTGCTGCCTTTTATTCGCTAGAGATTTTTTCTTAAAATTCTGCGCCTTAACTTGTAATGCGGCTCCATTATTCTTTTTCATGCCGCTTATGTTCATTTGCATATGTTTCTCCATTCCAATAAGCATAGAGTAGGCCTTAGGCACTGATGGCAAAGGTTCCAACAAGAGTATTTGACTGCATGCTTGATTATAAATTGTGTTTAACTGGTTCGAGGTTGTCATTTCTGCCATAGATTTATTGATTCCACATGTGCACCCTGTGCATACACATTTTGGTGTGAAGGCTAGGCACAAAAGTTCATCCCACAATCGCTTCAACTTTATGTAGTACTCCGTGATGGACATTTTTTCCTATATAAGTTGTCCAATTTCTCGCTGCAGGTGATAGATTTAAAGGACTGTTGCTTTCCCCAAATCGAGTTTTCAATTCCAACAAAAGTTCACTTGAGGAACTAACGTACATAAATGATTCAACTAACTCCTTGGACATGCAATTCAATATCCAAGTGGTAACTATGGAATCAATACAATTCCATCTCTTAAAGTCATCTATATTGCCAGGCGGCCTAATCGCATTTCCATCAACAAAATCTAATTTTATTTTCGCCATAAGAGCTCTTTTGACCGCTCGAATCCAGGCGAAGTAGTTATTACTTGTCAACAACGCAAAAACCATGATCATACTAGGATGGTTAGAGGATTGCAACTGCATAAGCTCCTGATCTGGAGTAATGTGCGACGCTGCACCATTTCATGTCATTGCCTTCACCAATTCTATTGTGCAAGCGCTATTGTAGATTATTATTGTTCAAAGACCTTTGTTATGAAGGCTCTGATACCATGTTGAATAGAAAAATGGAAACACAGTGATTAAAGAAAACCATGTAAAAATTTGTCTGTGTATTCATTCTGCCAAGAAGAAGAAGCTCCAAATATACAGTTCCCTGTTTTTAAATACAGAATGGGGAAGACGATGAACATAATGAAAACTAATTTCTAACTAATTAAGTGACTAACACACATCAGTAACACCTGGCATACACATCAGGCTCTGTTAACCAATTTATACAGTCGTGTTTATAAAATAAAGAAAAAGGTGCTTCTGTAATTCATGCGTCTTCCTCCTTGCACTTGCAGTCGTGCTGCAGCTGCTGCTTCAACCTTCCTTGTATCAACCTAGATCCCAGTTACCATTCTTAATAATATATACCATCGATTGACTTATTACTGACTTATTGCAGGTAAGATAAATTTTTCCTGATAAAACTACCCTTATAATGGTGAATTATACCTCCTCATATGTATTAACATGTGAAGATGTATATCGATAATTTGGGCACAAAAAAATTTATTTGACCTGCAATAAATAAGTAATAAGTCAATCAGGGGTAAATATGTTTATTCGATTTTTTGTTAATATCAACAAAATTTGACCAATGGCGAAACTTATTTATTAGACAAAAGCAAACCTCTGTTGGAAAATGGTGAATGATAAAATAAAAATAAATTTATTTAATAAATTTATTTCGATCAAAATAATTGGTTGTGATGTGCGACACATAACAAGCCCATGAAAAATTAATGATAGTTGATTTGCGCCCAATCATCATTGAATGGTGTCTAATCAGCTGAATAGATGCATCTTTTGGTTAAAATGTTATTACCATTGGGTGAAATAATGCACCCATTTGGGTAAAATGGTACGTTTTTTGGGTGAAATGATGCGCCTATTCGGATGAAAAGTTATAACCTTTCAAATGCATCTTTTTTGATCGGATATATCCATTCAATAATACATTTTCCACTTTCATAAGTAGATCCCTATTCAATTTATTTTTAATCAATTCATTTTCATATTATTCTTAAGCAATTAAAGCACTTTTCAAGTAGAGTTTTAGTAAAAGAGTTCCAAAATATTTTTTGGTTCGTTGTTCTCAAAGTTTATAATACTATTATGATGAAATAAACAGTAAAACATGGAGCTACACAGCTGAAGGAATAACAGTGCATATACAGAGTGAAGACTTGCTAAAAAAAGAAGAAGACGAAGTTGTTGTATATTTTCCCTTCACTTATAAAACGTGTTTTTTGTTGTTGCGTTTTTTAGTGTACGTTAGTTAGGTAGTTTGTTTTCCTTTCTTTCCTTTTCTTTCTTTCTTATTTAAATAGGTGAACATACAGCTAGTGTACACAATCTTCTTCCTTGCTTTCATTTTCTTGAAATATATAACAGAGAAATGGCTTCTTGGATTCCTTCTCTTTATTCTTCAGATTATTAACATGGCATCAGAGCCATAAAACTCTTATGAGTTATTCACTCTTCTCCTTTATATTTTCTAGATAATTTGAAACATTAGAAACACATAATTTCTCAAGAATGGCAGACAAAGGCATCATTGAAGGAAACAATGGAAACGACTACAAGATTCCTGAAAATCAGAAATTGCAAGGGAATGATCACCCTGACATGAGTATGGTCACGGTTCCACTCAATGGCAATAATTATTTTTCGTGGATTAGATCCATGAAACTTGCATTAGGAGCCAAACAAAAACTCGATTTTATTGATGGATCTTGTCAAAAGCCCACTGATGACAAACATGAATGGATAAATGGCAAAAGAATGATTACATGATTGCGTCCTGGATTTTAAATTCCATATCAAAAAATATTGCAGAAGCCTTTCTTTACCCAACATCTGCCAAAGATCTGTGGCTTGAGCTTGAGACTAGATTTGGTGAGAGTAATGGACCATTACTCTACCAAGTACATAGGGAAATTGCTTCCATTTCACAAGTATGTTTGTGGTAGTCTATTTTTCAAAACTAAAGAAACTATGGGATGAGTTATCAAGTCTTGATCCACTAGCTCCATGTACATGTGGAACAAGCGAGAAATTGTCTGAAAGAATAGCATCAAGCCAACTAATGCAGTTTCTAATGGGACTAAGTGATGCATATGATCATGTAAGAAATTAGGTTCTCCTCATGGATCCACTCCCTTCCTTTGGAAAAGTCTATTCAATGGTGTTGAGGGTGGAGAAACATAGGGAAGTCTATTCAGGAATAACTGCCTTGGATAAAGAATGGGTCATAGCTGCGCAAATAGGGGAATCAAGAAAGCAGTTCTTGAGAAAAAACTTACCCAAGAAAGGAAATTTTCCAGACGAGAAGATGTTGTACTGTGAGCACTGCAAGAAAACAGGTCATTGAAAGGAGACTTGCTTCGAGTTGAAGGGGTTTCCAGAATGGTATAAGGCTCTTGCAGATCAAAGAAAGAAGGCTAGAAAACTACCAAATCTTAAGGCATTAAATGTTGAACTTAAGGGGATCTTAAGTTTTCTTCAAAACAAGGGGATCTTACATCAAAGAACTTGCCCTCACACCCCACAACAAAATGGCAAAGTAGAAAGAAAACATCAGCACCTGCTTCAAATAGTCAGGACTTTGATGTTTCAAGCTAATTTACCTTGAAAATTCTGGACCGAGGCTCTCCTAACAGCAACCTACTTGATAAATAGATTACCTACACAAATATTAAAATGGAAAACACCCTATGAGCTATTATATAACAAGGCTCCTAGCTATGATCATTTAAAGGTAGTTGGTTGCTTTTTTTTTGCAACTAATGTGATCCTCTTCAAAAGAAATTTGAGCCTAGAGCTTTAAGGTGTTTATTCCTAGGCTATAGTCATGGAAGGAAAGGATATAAGGTAATGGAACTGCAGATTGAAAAAGTATATGTAACTAGGGATGTGACATTTCATGAGCATACCTTTCCCTTTGCAGTCTCCTCTGAACCTGATATTACATGTCCTCTACCTATACCTAATCAAGTAGATGAATTTTGAGGAAGAAAAAATAGAAAACATTAAGGAGACTGATGTGGAAAACACTACACAACTTGAAGTCCCTATACAACTTAGAAGGTCAAGCAAAACTATAACCAAACTTGCTTGGATGGAAGATTTCATTTGTAATGCTGCTGACAATGTACATTTACCTGCTAATGTTACTCTAACACATAAATATAGTTGCTTCGTGGATAGTTTGTTGTCTCTGCAGGAGCTCAGAAACTTCTCAAAAGCACAAGAAAAGGCAGAATGGAGAGAGGCAATGCAACAAGAGATAAGTTCACTTGAAAAAAACAGAACCTAGGAAATTTCATCCTTGCCACAAGGTAAGAACACTGTAGGTTGTAAGTGGATATATAAGGTTAAACTTAAACCAGATGACTCTTTAGAAAGATGCAAAGCAAGTCTAGTAGCTAAAGGATATAGTCAGATTGAGGGAGAAGATTACAGTGACTGCTTTGCACCTGTAGCAAAGCCAGTCACTGTAATGTTATTCCTAGAAATAGCTGCAACAAAGAATTGGCCATTACATCATTTAGATGTAAATAATGATTTTCTCCATGTTACATTAGATGAAGACATATACATGGATGCTCCAAAGGGCTATGAACTCCAGCAGGTAGGGTTTGCAAGTTAAAGAAATCTTTATATGGTTTAAAACAAGCCTCAAGGCAATAGAACCATGAATTTACAAGTAAAATTACTGAGTATGGTTTTGTGCAATCAGTGTATGATCATTGCCTTTTTACTAAAAAGAAAGGTTTAGAATTTATTGCACTTCTAGTATATGTTGATGATTTTCCTGTCACAACCTCCACAGAGAACCTTATACAGGAGGTTAAAGGATATCTACATTATCTCTGCACCATAAAAGACTTAGGGGCAGTAACATATTTCTTAGGTCTTGAGATAGCAAGATCATCTAGAGGGCTTATTATAACTCAAAATAAGTACACTACTGACATAATCAAAGACACTGGATTGTAAAGGGAAAAACTGCCACTACTCCTCTACCTGCATGACTTAAACTCTCTTCAGAAACAGGTGGACAACTAAAGAATCCATCCAGTTACAGGAGATTGATTGGAAGGCTATTATACCTTAGCTTCACAAGGCCAGACATATGCCATGCTGCTCAGCAACTTAGCCAATATCTCCAGCATCCTTGCCAGCAACATTTTGATGCAGCAATGCATCTTGTAAGATACTTGAAGGTCAACCCCTCAACAGAACTATTCTTTCCTTGAGATAACAGTTTTGAACTCAAAGCATATTGTGATACGGATCGGGCAACATGCCAAACAACAAGGAGATCATTGACAGGCTTCTGCATATTTCTAGGAGGAAGCCCAAGTTTATAGAAAATCAAAAAGCAAACAACGGTGGCTAGATCATCTGCAGAGGCTGAGTACAAAAGCATGGCAATAACAACATGTGAGATTACATTGGTAATGTATTTACTTAGTGATATGGGAGTTTCAGTGCAAAAACCAATTCCTTTCTTTTGTGATAATAAGGCTACATTGCACATCACAGTCAATCCGGTGTTCCTTGAGAGGGCAAAACACTTAGAAATTTATTGTCATGTGGTCAGGGACAAGTACAAAGAAAGCATTATTCAGCCAACATATATAGTTTCTAAGCAGCTAATAGCTAACATTTTCACAAAATCGTTGGCTGGCTCGATTTTCCTCCATTTAAAGTCCAAGTTAGCCTTAGTCACAGCTATCCCACGCCCAACTTGTTGGGGGGGGGGGGGGGGAGGGGTGCTGAAATACAACAGTAAAACATGGAGCTACACAGCTGAAGGAATAACAGTGTATATACAGAGTGGAATACTTACAAAAAGAAGAAGAAAACGAAGTTGCTGTATATTTTCACTTCACGTATAAAAGTGTATTTTTTGTTGTTGCGGTTTTTGGTATACATTGATTAGTTAGTTAGTTTTCCTTTCTTTTCTTTTTTTTTCTTTCATATTTAAATAAGTGAACATACAGCTACCATACACAATCTTCTTCCTTGCTATCATTTTTTTGAAATATAGAACAGAGAAATGGCTTCTTGGATTCCTTCTCTTTATTCTTCAGATTATTAATATATTATTTTGAGATTATAAGTCGTTGTATTTACTACTATTAGCACCAGAACAAGATAATAATTATTTTAAAAATAAAAAGTCTAACTCTTATGTCGACTTTATAGTACACAACTCTCGCAATTCTTGAATTTTTCACAAGTTCAAGAATACTAAATATAATTTTTTAAATTTATGAATAATTATATTAAATTTGAGTGGAAAAATGTAATTAACCCTTTAATAAATACAAAATTGAAAGTGGGTAGGTAGGTAGCTTGCAGAAGGAGGAAGGTAATATTGATTATGTATGTGGTAGAGTAGAGAAAAGGAATAAGGATAATAATAAAGAAGCATGATTGCATATGAAAGATGAGTAGTGGAGAAAATGAAAAGGGTGAAGGGTGGGGGGGTTTGACCAGCTTTGCTCCCTCTCTCCCTCCGCTAATGGATCATCAGTCTTCAAATCTTTAATGAATATATATATATGGTTGAGTAGAAAAGAAGGTACTCCATCCATACTACACCACATGCAAATCAACATGACACATGACAGTTGACACATGAACATGATGATGATGATATGCATCTCTCTCTTTAGATCTTCTTTTCTGCCTTTTTGTTGTTTCTAATTCCTTCTTTTTTGTTCCACCGTTGCTTTTCAATGAATGTAATGATGGGGAATCCATCCAACTTTGCAAGAAGAAGAACTAGAACATTCTTCCTTTCCATCAATCACTCACTGCCTCTTTCAGACATCATCAAAATGGAAAGTATTATGTTATTTTTATGCTCCTTTTTCATTAACTCAAATGGACTCAGTTAGTAGGCCCAACCCAATAATTGATCTTTAAATACCCAAATGTAACAATTATTGGGCTCATTACCATCCCAATATTGGGTTGGGGGTGGGCTGGCGTTTGTTTGGGCTCCCCCTCCACCTTATATACAGTTAGTGTATTTATTTAATTTAATAACAAGAAGAAAGAGTACAAATATGGAATTTGAGTGAGGACGGACGGACACACACACACACAGTCCATCAGCCATCTCTCCATCACCATAAACCCTTTCTTCTTCTTCCCAATCAACACACCCTACTGCCCAGGTATCCTTTTCTTCTTCTCCCTTCTCCATTTTTACTGCTCTTTCTGTTTCCTTTTTCTTTTCAATTTATCGGTTTTTCTTTTTCCTCACTTCATTTCCATGTGATCATCTCTGCAAACACCCCATCCTTACTACATTTTTTTCTACACAATCCTATTACTCTGCCTAACAATTCCCAATTTTCTCTCAATCTTCTCTTGTTTGAATCTAGGCCTTTATATTTTTTCTGCAATCTTAACTCCGAACCCTAAGGCTTTGTGTTGGATCGAACCAATGACCAAGTATAAGAAACAAAAACACAAGTGCATCGCAAACCCCATTCCACTGCTTAGCTTTTACCACATAAGTACATGAACATGTTTGCCTTCCATGTCCAATAATTGCTATTTAGTGTGTTTGTTTGTTTGTTGCTGTTTAGCTTCAATATTTAAATGGTGTGGTCTAAATGAAAATCCATATATGATTCCACATCTTTTACCATTTTGACCACGTAATACTTAGAAATTCTTGATATTTAGAGACTAGAGTTGCATTCTGTGTCCTTATCTTTCCACTATTTTGCTCTACCATATCTTGATATTTAGCTTCCTTTTTAGTCCTTTGATTGTTGTCATTCATACACAGGTAGCTTTTCCTTTCTGGAACATTTTTCTATATTTGCAATTTTGCATGCACCCGTTTTACCTAAGGCTCCATATTAGAACCACTCAAATATCTTGTGGCAGAACATAGATTCACCACAATATATCCAGTTATTATCCTTTTTCTGCCCTTTTCACTGCAATATGATTAAGCATGCTTCTACATGTACTTTGACCTCTGAGTGGTGCATGATACATGTCTTACTCATTTTGACACAGCTAATGTGATGTGGACAACTTTAACTCAGTAAATTTGATATTCCTTTACTTGGGTCCCTTGCTGCTTGCGTTTCTTATGTACCGTATGCTCTAATTTGAAGGTTTGGGTCATTGTCTTTTGTGGAAATTGTGACCATGGCCTTTTTGCTATTTAAGAGCGCAGTTGGTACCCAAGTCCTTGCCCATTTGATGTGTGCTAAGAGTCAAGCATGTCTGGCAATCGGACTTTCGTAGAGGAGGAAGCTTCTTCTGGATCAGGAGATGAGGCAAACATGTTAGATGGGCAAAATAAGAATCAGTCTATGATCCCTCATTCAGGTAGGCGTAAGAGAAGTCGCAAGGCAACAAGTGATGCTATTGTTGATGCTATGTTGGAAATAGCTGCAGCTTCAAAAATGAGGGCTGCTGCAATCATGAGGAATGAGGAGCGTTTTACTATAAGCAAATGCATAAGAGTATTGGATGAGATGCAAGGTGTTGATCAAACTCTCTATTTTTACGCTTTGGATTTATTTGAAAATCCCTCAGCGAGAGAAACTTTCATTTCGCTTAAAGCTGAGAGACGGTTGGCATGGTTGCAGGGAAAGTTTAGAGCCTCCTCAAGTGTGGTAGCTGGAGGAGTTTGATGTGCTCTGTGCTCTTTCCTAATGAGTCCTTCATTTTTCTAAAATCTGTATTGCCTCTAGCGAGGTTTTTTGGATCTTTGGCCCCTGTACTTAGTTTGACATTGTGGTCAAAGATTTTATACCCATGCTTTATGATTTAACTGTGTTTCTAGCTACTTCTTATTTTTTTATTGTTTTCGCTATATGAAATTATTTTTTGGATTTATGGTGTGAACTGTTGGTGCAAAATCAACATAATCATGTAGTCTTTTGTCGTGCATGCCCATTTTTCAGCGTCTAGTTGTACAGATTACTGATTGCCATGGATGACTGACATAAGATGGAGCTAGTTGCAGCTGCTGCTGGCTGCAATATTAAAAGGTATTAGAAGGCACCCAGCTTCATTACTGAAGTTCTCAATGCTTATGACAAGTTGTGCCTGGAAAAGTTATAGACAAGCATGTAGAGAGGCATGCAGCATGATACGGCAGGAAAAGTTATAGACAAACATGTATTCCATAAGTGACACTCTTAAAGAGAGACATGCAACGTGACGCAACAGGTCTCATGAAGAGGGATTGCTTGACTAGGTCTTGAATATTGCTGGCCGCATGAACATAAGCTAGCGATACAAGAGTGAATTCGGTGTTTTGCGGGAAAGCAGTAAGTAGGCATTTTGATAATGTACAAGTTACTTTTTGCACAAGGTTTTGTCAGCTGCCGACTCTCATGATTCCATAGAAGATCCTCCAAAGCACTAGATCCTACCCATATTTTGAGGTCAACATCTGAATGTTTATGCTTTCCATATATGTAGAGATTATGTTTCATTAGTTACATGTTCTTTCCTCTTTAGGACGGGTTTGCAGCAGTAGACGGGATGAATATACCTGCCCAGGTTCCAGGAAAAGATCAATTCATTTCATGTATCCTAGGTGGAAATGCTCAGCTGCAGATTCACACATTTCAAGAGCTGTTCTTAGCGACCCCGACAAAACTTCCTTCAAGTTCCTGAAAGGTAGAGGTCAAATGCAGAGTCAATTGAACATCGTGCATGCATGTATATTTCCTTCGTTTCTTCCCCCAAATGTCATGATGATCTATAGTATGATGCATGTATACTAACAGTTGATGGGGCAGGAAATTATATCTTCCCTGATCTGGGTATGGTAATATGGTTGAATTTATTGCTCAATGTGAAGTAGTTGGTTATCACATCCATGACTGTAGAGGTGCTAATCTTTTACCAAAGAATGCAAAGGAACTATTTGATCACTTGTCTCTCATCTTTAAGAAATGTCTTTAGGGAGTCTATGAACACGCTGGAAGGAGAGTTTGCCATTTCAAAGTTCCTCATTATTCTTTTTACTGTGGTAACTACACAAATCATATCAACGCAAGAAAAAAATCTGTTTGTTTAACAGCATTGAGGCGGAATAAAATAGGAGCCAATTGGTCTTGATGAGCAGTGTGATCTACTGCAGTTTCTTCGCAGGATTATGTTTGGGATGCCTAAATGGTTTACTTTGTATTTTCTCCTTTTCCATTGTGGTTTGGTTCAATGAAGAAGTTGGATTTTACAAGGATTTTAAGTGATCATATGTTTAAGGGCATTACCTGGTTCATACGTTGAGCCGCAGAAGCAAGTTCGGCTGATTCTCTTATTTATTCTGCCGGTGGAGTCCTAGTCCACAAAATAATTTGGATATATTAACAACCGCCAAAAATTCTTGGTTTCTGTCCCGCTCTTTTTCTTTTTCTTTTTTTAAAATTATTTTAACACAAGTTTGAGTTGCCTTTGGTGGTGCGCCTAAACCAAGGTTTTCAATTCGTACTTCTTGCCCTTGGTGGTCTCCAGGGAGGTTACTCATCGTCCTCACTAAACTGATTACATGCAGTTGCACGGCCACCCAACATGTGGTCTTGTAGATAACGACGAGTTTATAAAAAAAAGTGCGCACTGAATACATCATAGGTACAATGAACCCTAACTTCTAGATAAGGAAATGTAAATGAGCCAACAATATTTTGATAAATTAAGATAACCGTCACTTGTACACAACTACTAATGTAGCAACACTCTGCAAGCCTTATGCTACATACACATGGATCAGGTATCAAACAGCACATGATGCTACATACACACGGATCAGGAATCAAACAGCACATACAAACATAAATAACACAACAGCAAGATACCATCCATGTTATCTCAAATCCACACTCTAGTTCCAAGTATATCATAGTTCAAATACTAGTTCACACCATTAGCTTCTCTCATAAATATGTCCAACAAGAAACAGGAGGGGCAAATTCAAATCTAGCCTAATTTGGGGAAAGAAAATGTGCCCGAGCAAGATGATATTCTCTCCCAGCAATCCAAGCACCTGTTTGCGACCATGATATGTCATCCCATTCCAGATTATCCTCCAAAACCTGGGCCATTCAGAGTGCAGTTCAAAGAAATTGGTGTAAGAATAAGATAATATATACTTCTCCACACGTCTTCCCCACCCAGAAAAAGGTCAGTCATCAAATTCGTTCCATACGACCATCGAATTTGAGGATCCAAAAGAATCAATGAATTCAACATATCAGTTTGCATTTCTCAGAACGTAACAAGGAGGGGATATTGAAAAGTGGAGGTGGTAGAACAACTTCAACAACATAAGAAACAAGGACTCTGTCATGTGAAGAAAAGAGCACTGTATTCTACATCTGCATCAAGGGAACAGGCAGGGAAGCTTACCTCAACATGTTCAAGAGGCAGTGGGATCCCAATACTCTGCATAATTTTTTGCGGAAGGGGTCTCCTACAGCAAGACCATCGGAATGTATCCACCATACTGTTTTCACCATCCACCGCATTTCTTTCACCATTAGTAAGATGTGAATTGTAAATTTGAGTTCTTCCATTTTCACCTCCATGTGCATGAGGTGCAGTAGCAGCTTTGATCACCTTCTCTCCATTAAAGCAAAGCTCATACCTAAAGATGGCTTGATTAAGATTAGGATGAAGAAGTGAGGGAAAATGATTTTCATTTTCATGTTTTTCACAAAAAGTTTCTCCACAAAAATGACTGAAACCCAAAGCAAATATGATAACCACCCTGCAAACATAATACAAAAGTGCAGCACTATCCAGCCACATGAATCATTTCAATGATCTCATTATATATTGGAAAAATGCAACACAGTATTATATCAGCTCATTTATACATATACTGGAAAATCTAGTCATCCAAAGGCAAATTTTAAAATCTTTTTATGTCGTTCTTCTGCTTAATCTCCTATGGAAGACTCTGATACCTAGAGTAAATAATTGTAGTAGAATATTGATGTAGGACAACTACTAAAAACTGAACATATTACCCTATGCTAAAACTAAAGATTTCTAGAGAAAATATTCATTCAGTGATCAAAGGTGCCCATGTATCTATAGGCTTGTCCTAATAGAATTAAACTAGAAAACAAAATCCTACTCAATATAAACTATTATAAATATTCCTGTCTAAATATATATGATTTAATATACTTATTACTATCATATTCCGCGTCAAATATTTATTTGCTTCAAAAAAACTAACTTCAGCCCTCGGTTTTTTGAACATCTGTTGAGTACTAGTTTCAGTTGTTGCACAAAGTTTTATTCTTGGGATCATTGTGCAGCACTTTAGAATCAGGTCAAGCTCCTGAAACAACCAATAATCCCATCACTGCAACAAATAACAACCAACAAACATTCCTCATAGCTCATTTATCAACACAAACTTCTTAGGAGGGGCAGCTTAAGAGTGGGGTTTTCCCAAAACCATTAAAACTCCTCGTAGGCCCCTTCAGATTATGTGGTCATGGTAGTTACAATTACCTCGCAACACATGTGTTGCCAATAGCTTACACCTACCCAACTCACAATGGCGATGAGCTAACAGTGTCAAACCACTCTAAGAACAAGGGACTTATATCCTAATAAGTCGCCCTCAATAAAACCTTAAGAATTGTGACAAAATTTCATCCACAAGTGTGGTGATTGTGGCAGACATATAGAGCTTAAAGGTCTGTAAAACAGTTCAAGAAGGTTGGATCTGAGAGTTGAGAAATGGAATATGGAGATGGACAGGAAAATTGTAAGAATATATAAAATTATGAAGAGATGGCAATAACCCAGAAAAAAGTGCCTCAAGATCTACTCAGATGTACTTTCACTTGGACCAACTACTCAAATCATAGACAACATGACACAAAGTTAATTAAAATAATAATTTTCAGAAAACCCTCTAAGATCCAGATGCTACCGCCCCAAAGGTTTTCCATCTTGCCACTCAGGCTCCTGCTCCTACAACCTTTTTTGTGACTTAGGTTTTAGCATCTCCACCCACACTAAAACACCCTTTCTCAGAGTTTCTTTACTTCTCAACAAGTCTACGTTTCAGTGATACAGATGTGCATGTGCAAAAAACAGAAAACAGGGATGTGTTTCTAACTGAAAAGGGAAGGGAATGAGATATGTACATTCACCATTTCCATATTCAGGATTTGAAGAAATTATTAATGACTGTTCTAGGATTGCTATTCTAGATAGTGCAATTTAATTATAATTTTATTGTCTGTCATTAACTTTTTATAGTTCAACTAAGTTTTTTAAATATACATCTTTAGTTCATAAATTAGATAAATTATGGGTCACCGGTCACACTCTCCTAGCTAAAATATAAAGTCCAACTACCTTAGTTTTTGTTAATATTGTCCATAATTTATAATTTAATCATACCCAAGCTTCAAACCATTTGCTTCCACCCAGTTTCTCCAACTGCTTCATCACTATTGATATTTAAACTCCACAATTTTGCTTAATCCTGTTCAAGTTCAGATTAATTTTTCACCAATTCAGATAATCATAGTAAAACAACAATAAATTAAGACTAACAAAATTTTTTAGCACTTCAAATTCAGAATGAAGCCGCACTTGGCTGCTTGCAAGTTTCACCACCAAAGTCACAAAATGAAAGGACAAATTCATAATCTCAGTTGCAAGATCTCCATAGCTCTCAACACCAAAACCCTAAAGTTGTCATGGTTATCTTTAATCAATTGAGGGTCCAACAGGATACCACATTAAGGTAGCTCCACCTTCCCCATCAAAGTTTCAAACTAATATTTCTAAATCCTCTATAAATTGTAAAAAGAAAAAGGGCAAAAGAAAAGGTATTTCTGTTCATTTTCGTGTCTAGTTTTAGAAGAGAGAGATGTGTGGTGATGGTAGTCTTGCGATGGTAATTCAGAAAAAGATGAGCTGATGAGACTCACCAATATTTCTTCTTTATTAAGCATTTGCAAGACATTTTTTTCCAAACAAACAAAATGGTAATTATACAGGGTAAACCCAGTTGGCAGAGGAAAAATAAACACCAAACCAGCCACTTTAATATCGTCAAGTCACCAGAATTATAGCTATAGTGCTTAACCCAGATATAGAAGGATGACACCGTTTGAGGAGGTGGGCACTCCAAACGACATCGTTTTGTAATGCTATGAGAAACCAGAAGGAAAAAAAAAAGTAGAAAACAGTAAAAAATTTCAACCATTCATCACATCCGCCGCATCTTATATATTGGTAATAAATAAACCTTAAAAAGAATCAGACATAAGGAACATTTTTTAAATCTAAAACGAAAATGGAGCATCAACATCAGATCTGCACACAAGATCCAGAGATGGGGGTGGTGGATGTTTGCAGATGGGAGCTTTGCAGGTTTGTTTGAGCGCAGGAGGTGCAGATGTGCACAGACAAACCAGCGCTCCATACCAAATCTAGAGATGGGGAGGGGATGGTTGCAGGTTGATAAGAGGCAGGGGGTTGATTTGGGCGAGGGTTCAGGTGATCGGCTTGTGGTGTGTAGTTTGGAGGATCTGGTTTAAGTTGAACAAAAATTAGAAAAGCGAGAATCTTCCAGCTGCAAAATGGAACTGGTAGACTAGAATTGGGGGAAGCAATAAGAAAGAAAAAGGAGGAAAATTATAAGTAAAAATGAGAAGGATACTTCACACAGACTAGGGGAAAGAACACCATCTAACTTAAAGTTATATTACCCTTTTCATTCTTATTACAGCAAATAATCATTTGAAGCAAGCATTAACTTCTCTTATTGAATATTATTGAAGTAGGAGATAATGATGAAATGTTAACTACCAAATCTGAGGTCGTCCGCCTAAATATAGGAGTAACCTTAAGAAAGTAGGTCAAGATATTTCTTGACACTTCCTGCCTACACCCAAAGCTGAAGTCTATTTACCGGGGAACTCCCAGGTGAAAGCCATTCGTAGAAAAGCTCACACCTAAAAGGATCTGACTCCATATATCAACATGATGATCCAGATCATGAAATAAATCAGTCCCAGTAATGTCAGACTATCAAAACAGCAAGTGCATTTAGCTTAGGACTTCAAAACAAAAAGGCCAGTCACACTAGTATAAAAAATGGATGTCAAAATCCCAATAGCTTGAAAATCTTCCGAAGGCTCAAAATCACATGATTCACTCAAGTTTGTTACCTGCGGGAATGAGTCTCAACATATAGCACTTCTCCCTTCTTCAAGCGTGCAGATGTAAAGAGGGACTTTTTTAGACCTTTGTCTGCAACAGCACTAATGCTGTATTTAAGCCTAGAATAAACCAGAAACAAGAATAAGGGGAAATATCAAACAAGAAATAGCAACGTACCAAAATAACAGGACCATGTGATGTTTGACAGTTTGAGTTGCATAACAAGAAGCAATACGTAGAAAAATAACCCCAAATTCCAAAACCATAAAAGATATCTCCAGATAAGATACCCAGAGGTGATTAGTTGATGGAAGTTCATGCACCTTAGCAAAAACAGCATATCAGTTATGCTTGAAGATGAGAAACACGTTTTTCGTTAAACCTCAGTTAATAAAAGTGATTACTAATAAACTTTTAGGCTCCATTCGGTCCCAAGGAAAATGGTAGAAAAAGAAAAATGACGACCACTAAAGTTACACAGTTACCGGATTGCACCAAATTCAAGGATAATAAATCCAGAAAGTCATGAATTCTATTAGAATTTTGGCTGTGCGTGCACAGCAAGGGAACAGAGTGCAAATACAGTATACCAAACTGGGTCCAGAAAAGGTCAGTCAACAAAAAATTCACCATGAGCATTTCTCATAGCAAACGTCAAATTAAAAATGCATGATTCTTTTTTTGGCATTTCACCCTTTCTTTTTTTACTTTTTGGTAATTTCTGTTTGATTCCCATAAAAAACCAAGGTAAGAAAAATTTAAATTTGAAGGAACATAAACAAAAATGAACTGAATTTATTAAAGAATACATCACCCACCTTAGATTCTATTGAATTGCAAGTTCCGGGAAAGGATCCAAATCCTATCCTTCTATTTTCAGTTTCTACGGTCATTAATTGCAAAAAGATAGATTAATAAAGTAAACCTCACCCTCGATTCAGATGTTTAAATTAGCATTTAATTGATAATGAAATTCAAATGACCTTTATCATTATACAAAAAACAATTCTCCTAGGAACTTCATACCATCAAAATCATTAAGATGCAGAAAAGTTACAAAATTTGCTCATTGTTGCAAAATCTGCTCATTCTAGTATTCTCCTATTAACTCATAATTCAGTTATTGTTACAAAATCCTTATTCCCCTCCTTTTCTTTTTCCTCTCTCTTTTTTTCTTTTTTTTTTTTTTTTTTTTGGGGGGTCTTTCCTCTGATTTCGCATGGTAGTAGAGAGCCTTAGCAGACTGCTTCTCCAAATAAACATTAGTATATTGGTGTATTTTATTAGGCACACTATAAAGAGGATTTTTAGTATATTAAGACGAGTATTGCAAGAACTGAATTAAATTTTTTCCTTTTTTTGCCACTTCAGATATTCTGACCCTAGGATGATTTTTGAATATGGAAAATATAAAAGTAATAGCTTCATAAGAAGACAATTTGGTTAATGGTATAACCATCAAGAACCAAAAATAAAGTACCACTTCACAAATGAAGATAACATGTTAATAAATCAAGTCAGCATAGCAAAATCTTAAAAAGAGTAATGAAAATCAAATTCGAAAGGTAATCTCCACTGCATTGGTAGTATGTATTACAGATACAGAAAGCCAATCAATTAGTCAAATCATTACCAATATAAGATGGTTCTATCATACATTCTTTGCGTAACTTTCCTCAAAACAATTTTGCACCATGACACTAAAAGAGTATCTAGGAAGTGAAAAACAGATCATATGAATTGAATGGAACTGTCAATAGTTGAAGTGAGAACTACATGCCTTTGAAGAACTAAAGGGCTGCAATAATGCCACTACTGGATTATAAACAACAATAAGTTGCAAAAGATTAAGAAATGTGTGCTCAAAATATATGAAAACATACCAAGGCTCCATACAGAGATTGAACTGAATTGTCACTTCACGCACAAACCTTTGTTGGCGCAATGCATTCTAGAGAATGGGGGCGAAATGAGGGGTATGTTAATCAAACTCAATGACAATGAGCAAGGAAAGTGAAACATTCATAATCAGCATCACAAGGAAAATACCGAAGCTGCAGCCCTTGTAGTCATTGTGCGCTCCACAGCCACTGGAGCTAGAGTAGGCTCCATGGTTGATGAATGTGTTAGACAAGGTTCAAGATCAATAATTCCACCTCCTTTCTGGCACACATACAAAGATCAACAAGCATCATATAAATCAACAGTCAATAGTTTTCTCCTTCTCAAGGAACTAACAAAGAGTAGAAGATATATAAGAAGAAAATTCGATATAGGCCAACCATAGGCGAGAAGCAAAAAGCAGACAGAAAATTCTCTCCCGGGCGGGGGAGAGGGGGGGGAGGAAGCAAGGAAGCAGAAGCAATCCGTTTAACTGAGGCTTTCTAGTGGATGATAAGACTGGTAAAAGGAAAGCTGCAGTGATGGGGACTGGAGGATGGGTTGAAGTGAGAATAAGGCATTACTTGAAAAATATTGTTAACCAACCTTCACGATGCAACACCGCTCAACACGATAACTGCAACCAATCGCAGCTCCCCAAGCACGTGAACGAACATTATTCCTCAGTGTAGAAATGTAACCTTAAGAATTTAAATGAAATAGAGTCAACAATAACAGAGAATGTACATGCATAAAAAGAGAATATACACAAAGTTTACGCACTACTATCAAACACAAGTCAATTTCCTCATGCGTTCACACACTAAGATGCACTCACATAATAAAGTAAAGACATAACAGCAGCGTAATAATAGGTTCTCCAATGAATAAAGTACATATCATCGTAAAGAATGTACAAAACCAATGGGATGCAATTGCTGACTAAAACATTTTAAACATATGAAAAAGTTTCACCGCAGAATTTACATGATGAGATGCCTACAGATCAGAGTACAGAAAAACCATAGACATGTTTCTTCAAATAGAAAAGACCAAGTTGTCACAGTATCCCACAAGAAAAATCCTGTCCAGTTGTCATCTAAACCAAGGAAAACTGCACCATGAACAAGTTCATCTTGCAGCGAGGTGGCAAACCAAACTAAACAAATTTATTTCTATCATATACAGCTGAAAATTTGATATGTTTACGGATATCATATTAATTATATGGTCAGAGGCTGTAAACTTTATTTATTGATGTTAATTTGTTTTGGTAGAGCCACATCACGATGAACCACCAACCTTTTGGAAACTTTGAACAATATTTAAACCTATATTACCCCAGGGGGGAAAGGTTTATGTTTTCATGTATCAGATTACTCATTCAACCTTATGACAAATAGCTAAAATTTGTTTAAAACCATGGATTACTTCTTTAAAGACTGATATTTTTCAAACATACAATCTTGTGGAGGCAACACTCTGATTGTGGCCCGTAACTCCTGAGTAGCAGATGGAGGAGGAGAAGCAGTTGGGCGACAATAGCCTGTATGCATAAGAACTAAACAGCACAACATTATGTCAGTCAATGTTCCAAATTTTTCTAGATGGAGTCAGCAAATATATACTGCAACAAATATTGACACTATAGGTACCAGCCACCAAATCAGAGTCAACTGTGTACACATCTGTCCCCCATAGCTGCCCACCTCTTACCTGCCAAGGAGCATTTCAAGAACTCAAAAAAATGACACAGGAGGAATAACAAACAGGCATTCAAAAAATAATCCACATAGAAAGGGAAATATTCAAGGAAATCTCGATATCTTATCGGTCAATACAGTAAAGAAGAAAAAGTGTTGCAGATTTAGTCCGCACATGGATACTAGAGCCATGGTGCACCATAACTAACTATGCTTACATTGCTAATACAATGTTATCAGGACAACCTAGATAAGTAAAAAGGGAATAATGTAATGCAGGTTAGTGGAGTAACAAACTTTAACATACAATGGGAGGATAACAAGAGTGGGACCATCAGAACTATAAACGAAATTGCACAACTAAACAAAAGACCTTCACACTGGATCTCCAAGACAGATGAGACGAGGACTACAAAAGGAGTACTTTGACAAGGGAATAAAATTGAAACACGAGGCAGAATTAGGAAACTTATAATGGAGGATGGACAAGAAGCACACAACTTTTAAGTAATTAAAAGAATTGTGCTACACAATAGAGTTGCTCACAGAGACTTGGTGAAATTATGTTAAATCATACAAGAGGCAAAGTTCTGAGTAGCATTCACACAACCTTTGATACTGACCTTTGCATATGAGCTTGAGCCCCTTATTGGATCTTCTCAATTAATATTTGCCTTTACCAAAAACTAGTATACTTGTGGAAGTATAAGAAGCAGAGAGCAAATTTGAAACCAAAACTCCTTGAGTTTTATCCTTCCGGCAGGAATTAAGTTTTCTCCCAAAATTCTTACTTAAACTGAACTCCTTGGGGTAAAGCAGAATACAACACAGCAGATTCAGTTTAGATCAAATATTGCCTCTAAAACATAATTAAGGAATTCATTTAGTCGTAGTATAAAACCCATATATATGAAGTAAGAAAATCAGCTGTGGATGAATGAGCATATTATGACTGGTTCAAGCAGAAGCAGACTGAAGTTAAGGCATGTAAACAGCCAGATGCAATATCAGAAACCAGATAATTATAGCACAATTTCAAAATTCAGGCAGAGAGAGAAAAAAGTTCAAACAGAAAGATGGACCATATATAAACTTTAATTTGAAACAGCAACAGCAAAAGCAACTTATATATAATCATCTTACCTGACGATTAGTAGCAGTAACATGTTCAGCTGGTATGCGGATTTCCAAAGTAGGGCCATTCTGAGAGCCTTCGCATGCTTTATCAGCTTGCGATAGTTCATATTCCTTCCACAATTTTATGAGTTCTTGCATGCATTCACCAATTTTATAAACAACACAGGATACATCAGCCTTACCTGCAAATAAGCACCATGATTATAGTAGAAAGGAAAAAAAGAATTCATCTGGGCACCATTTGCCTAAAACATAAAGAGTGGGCCACCGATATCATATAGTTAATTTCAAAAAAAAATGGCTGCACCAAACAATTACCAAAATTAAACATACTGCAGATATATGAGAACAGGTAAACCTCTGATCAGACTGCTCATTGATTAACTTATAAATAGTCGGGACAAGGTGGAAACTAGAAGTTTCTATCATCATAGTGATCCAGGCAATGATGAAGTTACTTCATTGATCTTTTGAACACCAAAAATATGTTCATGTGAGCATATTCCGAAGTTAAATGTCAAAATCAAGAAACATATTAAGCAATAGAGCCAAAGTTTTCAGCTGCACTCAAGAAAGTCATACCACAGAAACAAAATGTTGCAAAAATAAAGTTCAGAGTGGTGTAGATCAGGCATCATAGAGGACAAAGGGGAAGAACTTCCCACTTCATAAACCAATCAAGACTCCAGCTTAACACAGCAATTCAAGGGCTTACCTTGTGTCCTGCAAAAATGTCAAAACACAAAAAGGTTAGGCACATCTTTGCAATCCAAATAATGGAAAGAGATCCCGTACATCAGAGCATTCAACATTTCACAAAGGACATAAACAACTAAGAAACTAGTAAGCAAAATATAAACAACATTTGATAAAAATGAATCGTGAAATTGTACTTACTAGGCCCAACCAATGGAAGGACTCAATTGTTTACACAACTATATGGATTAACCATCAATATCTCAGGTGCATGTGAGGGTAAAGCTAGAGGTTGAAAGAAAAAAGACAACTAGTTCACTCCATATAGGGGTAGATGTGCGGAAATCTAAAGTGTAAAAATCAGTTTCCAGGTCTTGTTTCCACAATTTTCAATTCTTCATCCATGAAGTGCAAGCCCCTTAAGAGGAAGAATGGCAGAAGAGAAGCAAAAACATACACCAATTGCCGAACAACATTAATTTCATTCCTACATTCTGACATCTGAACTTTGATAAAGAAGAATTGTAAATGACGTGATATTTATTTCACCTTAACCATTTTGGTTACCGATTAGAGGGCTTAAATTTAAACAAGAATCCCCTCAAGGCAGGGGATGGGGATGGGGATGGGGATGGGAATGGGGGGACAGTTACTCCGAGGAAGGAAAAAGAATTGATGGTAAATTAGACCTTTTCCCTTTGACTTATGAATATCTAATCTTCCCATCCCTTTTTGCTTATGGCCTGAGTTTCAACTTGGTCCTAATACCTTTAGTCGACCAAACACCTTCAAACCTTTTGATTTTGAATTCCTTTCCTAGATAACCTTAACCTCTCTAGACGAACTACCTTCATCTATCAATCTCACTCCTTTTCAGGGCTAGTATTTCACTTTAACAAAAAGATGTTTAATTTCATCCCCCTTAGTTCAGCTTTCAGAACACTTATTTAATGGGGTGAGGGTAATTCCTTTTTAAAAGAAAGGAAAAATATAGATAAGATGCACAAGGAAAACCAATCATCCATTGTTTATCATCAAGGTCTCCACTTACCCATAGCATGCTGCACCAGACCCCTTACAACTGAAAGAACTCTTATCTATAATTAAGAATCATTTTTAGCACCAAACCATTTAAGAAAAGCAAATTTCCGTAAATCCTTCATCGACGCATTTATGTAAAATATGAATGTTCCAATTTGTTTACATTTAAACTCATAAAGCGATACGTGAATCCAATACATAATCTCGTATGTCCCAACATGGTTTCGGCGTAATCCAAGCATCATGTCCCTCTTACAAGAAAATTTTCAGCCTTAAGAATACGAATGAAGGTCATTCTTTTTTATAGCAAGTTGATGCTATATGGACTAAACTGAGATGGAACCCAAATAAATAAGCATAAAACAAACAGGCATAATCATCTCTTTTCTCCGCATACAAAATGCACTTAGAATTCAACTTGTCAATAAAAATAAATAGATATATATACCCTTCATGATCATTGCTAGACGGCCTAAAACGCAGATCCCGGTTTCCCATTTGAGGACTACCTCTTGGCCGTAGCATCCTCTTTCGCTGCTGAACCCCACAATTGAAGACTTCTCTTTCGCGCTCTGTACCTCCTTCGACATGCATACCAACCTCGTCAGATTCTTTTTCATGATACCTACTGCGTTTGTCAGGTCTTTCTGGTTCTACATCAGCATCTCTTTCCTTCTTCCTGTCTCTCACTTCCGCAACATTTTTCCATGCATCATGATCTTTCTTCTTTGGTTCTAGGTTTGAACATTCCTGTTCAACAGATTTTCCAGGAGTGTCTACCAGTTCCTTTTCATTGTGGGAAGCCTCTTTTTCAGAAACATTCCACAAATCCCTCTTCAAGTGATCCTTTTCCTTTTCATTTAGTTTATCCTTCTCTTTTGGAGGCTCTTTCTTTTCATTTCCCCACCTCTCAGACTCTCTGTCTTCCCGTACTACTTCTTTGTTCTCATTATTGCTACTGCCCAGTTGCAAGTTATTCCGGCGATCACTTCTTTCTTTATCCCTTTCCCCCCACTCCCAGTGCTTCACTTCTTTCCTCTTTCTATCTTTCTCTTTGAATTTGTCATCCCCTTTCATATCAACTCTATTTTCTCCAACTGCCTCACGAGCTTCTGTGAAGTCCCTATTCTCAACATGTAAACCTTCCTTCGCAGCATCAGCTGGGCCAAGCAAGCCAGTACGAGATGTGTGCCAAGTTTCCAAATTTCCTCCAGGAACATCAGTATATTGCTTTAGACGGTGCTGTTCTTTAATATCTTTCCAATTCAACTGGGTGTTACATCCACTGAAACCATCCTTATCCAGCTTCTCGTTGCCCTTGAGTTCAGAATATGCATCCCTTTCATGTTTCAGATCTTTACTATCATCAGCTCTGCTATCATATTTATCACATTTGGCAGTCTGCTGCAACTCCCTAGATTCAGGCTTCATGTCACGATTATCAACCTTAATCTCCTTGATACTGTCTTTTGAATCCCTTAACTCCATCCTGCTCTCTGAACCAACATGATCAGAGTGTGAATCAGTTGGTGTTGACACTCTGAACAGCATATTTGGCAGCAATGGTGACCTCCTGTCCGCATCACGAGGCTCATTACGTGGAACAATCTTTGGCAGCCGACCTTCCTGGCCCATATCATAGGAAGCATGGTAGTCATGCCTAGCTGATGCCAGGACCTTTCCACCAACACCAGAATATGTTCCTTGATCATCATGTGGGTACTTCAAAACAGAAGGATGGCTGTGGTTGCCACTACCACTAGCACCACCACTGCCACCATCTTCATGTAGCCTTTTGTTAGGTGTAGCACTCATGTTTCTTGAAATTAATCACCTAAAATTTAAAAAATAAAAATGTTAGAGCAATCAAATACTGGTAAGAATAAAAAAAAGTAATGAAAACGACATTTCCTATTCATATAGGGAAATTTCCCCTCTGAAACAAATCTTTTCAGCAGATTAGAGACACCAACACATGGTCAAAACCCTCATCAACAGCTCCTCCCCACCCCCCACCCCTACCCCTGGTCCCGGGAAACTGGAAAGCAAATCATAGAAAGAACTATTACACATTATGAGCTGCAAAAAATTCTACCAACCGCTCAGAAAATTGAAAGTGCCAGTGACAAGTGGTAGACAGAGCAAATGTTTACACGCCAAAATAATTATTTCGAATATCCTTATCTACAACAGCAACAATAATTACAGTAATACAATCTTACAAGAATTTTACCAAATCGGTGAAAAGAAGCTTCAAATTGGAAGAATGCAAGTGAAACAACGGTGCTAAAGTTTTCATTAAAAACAAATGTAGAAGGTTGCCAGGGTTCTGCATGCAGTTGAAAAATGAAAATAGGCCTTGATTTTCAACGTCGTCAATGACCAATTAAACAAATTCAAGTTACGATCAATGCACACCCAGAACACGAGGAATTGAACAGGAATTTTGCATTCATAATAGAAGAAAAAAATAAAAAGACAAAAAGTGGAGCATTTTACCTCTTTAGGCGGTGCTTGTGGGCAAAGAACCCTATCGAGAGTGAAGGGGTTTTGAGAATGAAATTGAGAAGAGCGTTTGTTGTGATTTGGGTGAATTTATAATGCATGAGGTGTCAACTGATAGTCTAATATACCTCGTAACGCTCGTTAATTGCTCCGACCAGGTCCGCCTCTCCAAGTTCACCCAATACTAGATATTGATCCGTGGGTTGCACGGGCATATAATCAATTTTTTTTATTTTTTTATAAAAAACCATATTTATTTTCTATTTAATGTATTTTTTATATAATTTAAATTTTAGTTTAAGAAAAAAAAGAGAAGTCACTATTATTTTAAAAAAAAAAATCATCCATCAAACTAGCTATTGGAAATTTGGCCCATGTCCCTAGCCTAAGCCCATTGTTAACCCAAGCCTTGTACTAGAAAGATTTTGCCCACCACTTTGATCCAGCCCATCTATCTAACCAGATTGTATCTATTTATATGTAATTTTACTCGAACGGATTATTTCCAAACTCTAACCTTAATATTCTTCGGCCTCTTTCTCTTCTCTCTCTCGGGTTCTTCCACCGACTCGTCTCTCTTTCCCTTCTTTCTCGGATTTCTCTCCACTGCTTTCCTAACGGTCACCTTCTCCTCCTTATAACTCCGATCATCTCTATGATGATGTGTGAAAAAATAATATACTTGCTACGATATAGTCATCTATGAACTACCTTTGTGGGTTTCAATTTTAAGGTTCTCTATGAACAACCTTTGTGGTGGAGTAGATTGTCCTTTATGGACGAAAATCACTTTTAGTGGACCAAGCAACCGTGAAAGGGTTGCTAGCATTTGGCGTACTTGGTGTCCCTCCCGAATCTGGCCCCTGAGCCATTATTATTCTGAGATCTTCTCTTATTCTCTTATTTTTGATATTTTTTCTGTATAGATATGTTAATATAATTATTAGATCTGTATATATTCTTTATTCTTATTTATTTGTTAATTTGTAATTATATTATATAAGAGTTTTTGAACCCTTCATCATCTTTGTAATAGTTTGATAGATTTGTTCCTGAGCTTTACTGCTGGTGGTTAACACCAACAGTGATATCAGAACCGCAGCTCTTTTTTTCTTTCCAACTCCTACTTTTCAAATAATATGATATCCTTGCCCCCCACTTTTCAAATAAAAATATTAATATTGTTAATTTCTAAATATGTTATCTTTGATTAGGACAATTACATTCTTTTTTTCTGAAACTTAGTGTAATTATACGTAAACCATCTATGTTTTGAAAATTTTATATAGTTCCCCTAAAATTTATTTTCATCTAACAAATAGGCCCCCTTATTAGTAAAAATTTACTGAATTTATTAATATTAACAAAAATCAAATGAAAATCAATATTTACTCTCAACATTTATTGCTGACTTATTGCATGTAAAAAAAATTTATGACTAAATTATACTCTTATAACGGTGAAAATATACCTCAGTACATGCATTAACGTGTAAATATGTATAACAATAATTTGATCATCTAAATATTTACTCGACCTGCAATAAATCAGTAATAAGTCAATCAAGAGTACATATAAATTTTTATCCGATTTTTTTTATAATATCATTAAATTCGGTGAATTTTGACTAATGGATGGACTTATTTATTAGACAAAAACAAACCTCAGAAATACTAGATATAATTTTTCAAACTATAGGGGGTCTACATGTAATTATGTCAATTTCAGGGGGTGGAGAGTGTAACTATCTCTTTTAATTTATTTTATATGTACCCAACACCTACTAATATATAACAACTTAGGGTGTGATTGGTATATAGGAATGAAGTTGGAATAGAATGCGCATTCCCAAAATCATTCTTACATTATAATTGGCATGATTAATATTTAGGAATATTGATTCCCTTATATAAGGAATTAATCATTTCAACATGTCGGAAATGATTTTTTTTCCTTATATTAGTTCACTACAAAAAAATATATATATATATGGGGATTTGGAGCTGGTTTTTAAACGATTTTTTTTTGTCTTTAGAATGGTTTCCAAGACACAGAACTTATTTGGAGCGAATTTTGGAACGGTCTTGCAACGGATAGAAATCCATCCTTACAGAAGGCGTTACAAAAATTTAGGAACCATTATGAGATCGTTCCTAGTTGGGACGATAACTGAAACTCTCATTGAAAACTGTTCCTAATGTTGAATTGTCCAATTTTTTTTGTTATTTTTCGAATTGAAACGGTTTGGAGTGGGTTTTGGAATGGCTAAATTAATTTTCTCGGGGAATTTTTCGAACCGACATTGTAATACTCGTGCCTGAATTTTGAAATTATTTTTATTTGTAATGGTGATAAGTCTAGGAATGAATTTTGGATCTGTAATTTGACTCGGGTTTAGGAACGATTTGGCTTAATAGGAACACGTTTGTAAAATTATTTTAGTAATGGTATTATGAACGTTTTTTTCTTAGTTTAGAACACATTAGAAACTGGAATAGCAATGGTATTTGAAAAGGTTATCCACTAATTTGGAATACCTGTTTGAAATAGTTGTAGCAATGGTATTTGGAACGGTCCGTCCAGTTTAGGAACATGTATTTAAAACTGTTTTAGTAATGATATTTGAAATGATTTTTTATTTAAATTTATAATATTTTTTTACTATTACTAAAATCGTTCCTAATTTTTTTGATTTTACAATTTATTAATATATCTAATAAATTTGAATAAATAAATAAATTTCTACATTTTAATATACAATTAAATTAATTTAATGAATTGTTAATTAATTGTATTTATGAATTTAATTAATTGAATAGATATATACAAAAATAAAAAAAAAATGTAAACCTAATCTAACCCCTCATCGTCAGCGATGTTCATATCGTTCTGATTCGAGGCCGGGGAGTCTATCGAAGGCGATGTTGTGGTCGAGGAGGAGGCCCACATGTCCCTCATCATGGCCGAGTTTGGCAGTAGTGGTGTCGTTGGGTGTGGCAATGGTGATGTGAATGTGCGACTGGAGATGTGAGCCTTAGAACCAAGGCTGAATACTCGGTCTTTGTTCTTGCCCTCGACTGTAGCCAGCCACATCTGTTGCTTCATCATCGCCACCGAAGCCTCCGATTCAGCGGGCGCATTGTGGTCCTTAGTCGTGGATTGAGGCGAATGAGCTGCCACATGTATGGGCCTTTAGGGCCGAATACTTTGTCGGGCTTTACTCATGGTCCGAGTAGGGGGATGTCCCTGGTCTCCTCCCTTTTTCCTGTGTTTCTCATGCTATTTAGGCTGTCTAGGCTTGCCTAATTAAATTTGGGTTTGGACATTCTTGGCCTCCTAGGAACGTTATGGGCGTGGGATGTCCTGGACCTCTTAGAGGTGTCGTGTACTTTCTGTTTCTTTATTCTTTTTTATGGGCTGCTCGTGCTTCTTTGGGTTAATTTATTTTATACATATCAAATATAATTGTATATAAATATAAAAATTAAAAAATAAAATTAATTCATCATCTTTCCCAACCACTCAAACCCTTACCCTCCCAAGCCTTGCTGAAACCACCCTTCACAGTCCGCCCTTTCCCCTTTCCCTTCCCCTTCCCCTTCCCACCCCCAAATTTTGTCCAATTGCCCACCATATTCACGCCCCTATTGTCCACCCATCACTTGTTGTTGTCCATTCTTTGCCCTTCCCCTCCCTTCTCTTCTTTGGGGGCCCATAGTTGCCCAACTTAGGGGCAACGGTATATGATATATAAGTAGAAAATATATTTAAAATTTCATAGAATTTGGACAATTCATTTTTAAGATCAATGGTCAATAAAACAAAAACATAATTGATAAATTACTAAAACATTCGACATTGTTGAAGGCAACAAAAAGTGTACTATTTGAAAAAAAAAAAAAAAACACAGAAAAATTTATACAATTTTGCCTATATTTTCTCTTTATAAAAAAAAATAATAATAAAACAAAAATACAAATAAGTAGAAAGCTTCCATTATTGAATTTGGGGAGATTGGTTTGACTCTGACCAACAACAACAATCAATCCATCCATCAATCAAAACTTCAACCACAACCCCGCAAACTTCACTGTTGCAGTAATTGCCGTTGGTCGCGCAGTAGTGCTTTATCATCATGGGCTATAGCCCGGAAGAAATATTCAACAATCAGAATATCCGCCTCTGCTGCTTTTGTTGATTCTAATTCTTGACCTTTACCTTCTTCTTCTGCGGAGATATCTATCAATTCCGACACTGATTCCTCTGTACATATATATATATATATGTATAACTTCTCTAATTGAAAATGGATCCGGAACAGACATTTATAAGGGTGCAGGAGCGCTTCTCTGAGATGCTGACTCCCAGAATCAGAGCCAAGCTCGAGTACTTTTTCCTATTCTTGGCTATTACCCTCTTCTGTATTCTCGTTGTCATGCACGCCAATTATGTTCAACAGGTATTTCCTTGTTTGTTTCCTTATCAATTATGTCTGCGTGGTATTAAATTATTGAGTTTTATTTTGTGGTCTCCGATGGGATTCCGAGCATGATTTCCTGATCTTTGTTTTATTGTCCTTTAATAATTCTGACGAACTATTCCTCTTTATAATTGAATGCTGAAGCCTGGCTGTTCGAGTGAGTTCTCTAGTGTTCAAACGTCTGATGCCCAGCTTATTCAGATTACGGTATGTAGTATTTCCTAATTCTTCTGTTATTCTCTGTTCTTTATGAAATTTATTTCTTGGTATTGCCTTCAAGGCTCTTCCGGGGTGCAAATAGCACAAATATGGTGTCAAATATATCATTATCATACACAACTGACTGAGAATGGCTGGAATGAATGCTTTAGTTGTTGCATAAGCTGCTGCTAACTGTTCTAAAACTACATTTTATTTTCTGTGAAACTGATTAGCTAGTTAATGCGCCAACTTTAATGTGTCTCCTTTGTACTCTCTTGTGCAGATTACAAGTGCTGGCTTGTGGTCACATAATGAGGCTGTGAATGATGTGATAGATGTTCATGATACAGAAACTGAAATTGAAATTGGAAAACCGACCAATGTTGATGGAAATGGTTCGCCTCATTTGGCTGCAAAATCATGGTTGAGTTGGATTAGCTCCGATGCTAAAAGGGTGAGATCTCAATCAGGATTTTGGAAGACTGACAATGATGCCTTGGAATCTCAACAAGAATTTCCTATTGGCAATGAAAGATTTAAGCCGGCATCTGATGATGTGACAGTGAAAGTCAGTAAAGACGTACCACGTAGTAGGTTCTTTATTTCACCGAAAGAATCCCTCAGAGCAGCAATAATGCATATTGGGAAAAAGTGGCATGGGCGTTTATCTTTCTTTCTGAGACTAGCAAGGCGAACTCTTGGAGGTTTATGGGTCAGACATGATATTTTCCTCACTTTTCCTTTCCCTAAAATGGCTTCTAATATTTATGAATGCCATTGATGAAAGCTCTGCTTAATACTTCGTAAAAAGGTTTTGGTTGATCTGGCCTCTATCTGCTTGCAGGATATTGCTGGTATAAATTTGAATTTTGATATTCCCAAGTGGCTCAATATCTTACATTCGGACAGGCTCAACTCCTATGCAGGTACCTGCTATTCCTGCCCGTCCTTTTACTGGACTGTTGATGCATGGATTCATTCAGCTTCAAATATTTGAGATTCTGAGATTATTTTGGTCTTTAATCAGTAATCCATGAATCTAACCTCCCCAACTTGGTTGGACGAACCTAGAAAAGCCTTGTGGGAAGTTGCTCCTTTTCTTGGCAGTACATAATATAAATTTAATCTGATAGGTTTTTTAAAATACTATTATGCTTTGCATTTCAGAAGTGTCCTTTAAAGTTGTTGGGGGCTGTTATCCTGGCAAATTCTGCTGAAGTACACTATTCGGTTACTAATATCTCCTTGTTGAATTGTATGATTAACATGAATATCAGGAGCTGTTATCTTTACTTTTTGATCAATTTAGTTCACCCACTATATTATATTTTTTATATGTCTATATGCACTTTCAAAGTGTTTTAGCTAATTGAAAGTAAAACAATTTCTTTTGTGATGTAATTTTCTCATGCATATCTCTCCAAAAGGTGTACCCTTGTTATAGTAAACTTCAAGTTATATTCTTATACTTCATGTTAGTTTGTATTTGCTCTCAGTCTCAGACTGAGTCAGGCTATATGTCCACCTTAATATTTGCTTTCCATGTTGGTGGATTTATTTTGAAGGCCAACTTTCTCTCTATACTTAAGTCACTTGGTACACATGTATTCTTACTGTGCTTGATGTTTACATCTCAGTGCAGTGGCTTGAAAAGAGAAGCAAGGCATTTGAACCAGCGTACTTATATACCAAGGAGAAGGTGTTTTTATTGGTTCATTTGTCTTGGTTGCTTCATTTTGCATTCAGCTGCATTCTTGTCTAGAAACATATGTTGGTATTCGACTATTATTGATGCGGTGAGATTTTTTTAGGGTTATTTCCTGTTGCCTGAAGAAGCCAGATCAAGGCATGGTATTCGTACCACTAATATCAGCATTTCAGCCCGGCACAGTTGCTTTGGCAACCGGTAACATGATGCTTCTCTTTCTTCTCTAGATGATTCAGTTGTCCCTTTAATTGAGGTTTTTTATTTTTCTTTTGGTGGGAGGCAAAGGTTTGAAGTCTTCTGTCTATTTGCTAATGATTTTTTTTTTGTTATATAGAAATATCATTGGAACTTATGGGATCTAGTTTTGCTATTACTAGTCACAATCTTACCTTGCAAAGTAGCATGGAGACTTTGACAGGATCAACAACCTAGAGTGTCGGCATGCTGCTGTGTGTTGGATATCACATTCATCACATTCCTAAAACCTTAATAGCTTTTGACTTGCTTAATGCATATAGGCTCTTACATGACTGGAACTTTGATGTGAAATTTAAAAAGCTAAGGTTGAAGATCATGTACTGGACACCTGTTTAACAAAGTTGTCATCGGCTTGGAGGACATGAATTTGAGTATAAAAAGAATGCTAAACATTTTTGTGGCTATAAATTTTATTCGCTCTTAAATTAACTCAAATACTAACAATGGTTATAACATCTACATTGAACTTTGACCAGAAAACTCATAAGACCATGTTCATTAACCTGGAAGCTAATTTCCAGGCTCTACACTAGAGCGCCTTTGGATTAGCACTGATATCTTACATGCAGCAAAGAACATATAATGCTTTGCCCGCTAGCTAATGCTGGCTGTGGCATGCAAAAGTTACCCCTCTCCACACAGAAGTATTAGTTTCATTTTGCTTTGGATAATTTCCACGACAGGAGTAATTGCATGAAATTTATTGCGTTGGTCAAAAAGTAATGAAGAATGATAAAAAGCTATTAGTTAAATCCTTTACTCATGTGCTCCATCTGCTTATCCAAGATAATAAAAAAGGATGTAATCTATCTATTTCCACGTTAATCTTATTCTGAATTGATTACTTCCCACCCCAAGCCCTTTCCAAGTAGCAAGAGCACCAGAATACCTTAATATTTTTTTTTTAAAAAAACTGAAATGGTTTTTGTTCAGGTGGCAGCAGCTGCTGATAAACAGGGTTGTAGGATACGACACTATTTTGATGAACAGTTTGTTGAACTCTCCGGGCCATGGTACCGAGTGTTCTTTGGATTCTATTTTATACTTTATTTGTTCTCTGTGATTATTGTTCATCACTTAAGAATGTGTTTTGCTTTCCAGTTCCTCAAATGATTATGGATCACCCATTGCTGCTTTACCATAACTTCTTTTTTCCCTTTTGGTTCTGATTTCTTGGATTTTAATTGAAACTAGTCCAAGTGTAGTGTTGTTCCATAGCTCTAAGCATTGAATTACTGACTTCACATTTAATTGTTTTGCTAACATAATCAAATATGTCAAGAGGCTGGGTCTGTCTGCAATTAGTCTTGAGTTCTCTCATCTCTGTTATTGTAATCATTGTTGTGCAATTCATGCAGGCTACCTCTATAATTACCAAACAAAGGAGTTCTACAATCTTACTTATGCTCATGAGCAACCTGAAAGTTCTGCAAAATTTGGAGGTTGAGCATTTTCATCTGTATTTGCTACTCAATCTGTGCTTCATTTAGAGTTATTCCCATCTGATCTGTCTGGCTATTGCATATTTCAGTAAATTATTCAGCATTTGATAGCAGTGTGAGAAATTTTTAGGTAACTGATGTGAAGCTGCATTTAATTGATAGTTTCATCTTCAGAATTCAAAAGTTTTAACTCGTGCAAACTGCCTTATGGCGTCAATAAATTAATACAACTATGCAAGTGCTAATTATTTTGCCATGGGCCCACTGTTGGCAATTAAGCTATCATGTTAAAAGGAGAATGAAGCTTATTTAGATCCAGATAATACATTATTACCTCGCTCTCTGCAGACACTCAAACACATGTAATCAATTGTTCTTTGTTTATCAGAAGTTGCATTTTCTTAGTTTGGAATAGGGAAGAGAAAAAGTAAAGAAAACATGGGGAAATAGCAGCTGAGAAGTTATAAACTCTTTCAATACAAGGAACAAAATATGCATGTGTCATGTAAACCTTTTGAATTAATATGAAGTGATGCTAAGAAAGTCAAAGGAGAAATAAATTGGTACTATATTTACACAAATGCATGTTTACATGCTGCTATTCTCTATAATTTTAGATATGCAAAAAAAAAAAGAAGGGTTGATGTTAATGAAAAATGACTAATAAGCATCCATACATAAAAAATAAGTAAAATATGTGAAAACAAATCTAAAGTTACATCTTAGATATCACTTCTACCTAAACTGCATTTAGAAAGATTTTATGAAGAAATTAGTTAAAATACATGTTTACAGGCAATGCTTTAAAATTCCATCACTAAATTGAATGGTTCAATCTGTGGTTGGAATGGTTCCATTCATTTATGACTTCATGTTCAGTGGGTCTATTCATTTTCATGGATCTGAATGGTTATTTCAACCAACAGACTTTTAGGTTTACCTTGCACGTTATGGAGGCTGGGTGGTAATCACCCATTTGGATTGTTAGTTACTATCTATAATCATTGGTTGGGAGATGTAATTGTGTTTACTTTATCTGACAAGCTGTAACTTATTGAGGTATATGAGTGGATTTTAGACAGCTTTCTGTTAGCTATCCATTGTTGCTAATAACTTTAGTGCATCACTAATCTTGATTCCTTATGGCTGTAAAGTTCAGAAATCATATCTCTGTCTTGAAAAATGGAGTGTTTTATGACGGTAAAGGATGACCACTGCTTTGTGGATTGATGTGTTTCGCAGACTATCTTGTGACCAAGTGTGGTGTATTGATGATGTCACTTTTTGTTTTCTTCACAACCACAATGTCGGTATCATTTACATTGAGAGAGACACAGACTCGTATGCTGAAGTTTACAGGTTTGTTTTATAAATGAGCTATTACCTTAAACGACATGCCAAACTACTAGAAATGTCCACATGCATCAATAACTGGTGTTGCATCCTCATTCAGATTGCATCATGAATGTGAAAAAGGTAGGTATTATTAGATCAATCAACTTGCACCCTACGGTAGGCTGTCATCATGGAGATTCTGTGAAGAAATAGATGTTTGCTTTATTGTTGCTCAGCATATACTCTGATCTTGAAAGTTTTATTGTTGGGTGATTCATAGGAAAGCGTTGTTTATTTAATTGCTATATCCTTCCCTCGAATTTGCAGTGCAGCTCCAGCATCATGCTCGGCATAGGCTTCCAACATTTCAATTGATTTTCGTGCATGTAATTGAATCACTTGTTTTTGTTCCGGTTAGTATGTAACTTATTTTTTTCTTTTTTCCTGGTGACATTGTCTTCCCCAATTTATCTCGGATTTGTATGGCTTCACTAATATGATTGGTTTTTGTCTCCAGATAATGATTGGAATCCTATTTTTCCTCTTCGAGTTTTATGATGATCAGCTGTTGGCTTTTATGGTTTTAATTCTTGTCTGGATCTGTGAACTATTCACACTAATCAGGTTATTTTCCTTCCTCTAGCTTACTTCCACTGAGCCATTGAGAAATAGGAAAAGAACTAGCGAAACAAGTTGAGGGTTATCAAGCGACAGAATAATTGCCTGCTTTAACGCCAATACCACTATCTCCTAAGTCTTGTCTCTGGTTGCAGAAGAGGGCTTCCTCATGTGGTGCAAAATTTGGTTGCCTGTGAAAGGTCTTTAAGACCAACTAACGGGGACAACCTTGTAATTTGATACTACTGTTTTTCTTATACAATTCCAGAATTTAAAAAGTGGATAGATCTATCATTTTTGGCCTTTATATATATTTTGAACCAATTCTGACGAGTCCTTTTCCTGAAACCATTGTTCTTGTTTTGCTTGCAGTGTTCGTACGCCAATATCAATGAAGTTCTTTCCTCGCTTCTTTTTGCTCTACTTTCTAGTGTTTCACATATACTTTTTCTCCTATACATATGGTAACATGTCAATTTTTTAACTTCAATGATTCCACTATTCAAGTTGTTATCTTCCTCTGACATGCCATTGTAATTGCTTGCAGGGTTTTCTTATTTGGCTCTCTCAACCTCCGCAGCATTTATGCAACACCTTGTCCTCTATTTTTGGAACAGATTTGAGGTAAAGCATACATACGTTAGTATGTATTATGTTGTTTTTCAGTTACTGGTTATACTCTCTTTTCGGCTTTTACAAATTAGAATGGAATTCGTGTTAGATTGAGGAAACAATGTAAAGTATCTGAATTAGCTTTGGAATGTTAAGGGTTGAGAACTGAGATACATCCCCTGAATAGGAACAGACAAGAAGGGAAAGGCATATGTCAGAGTAATGGCAATCAGTGACTTATCATTTTCTGCATACTTGTCCACTGTTTCTCTGAAATTTCCAGAAAAACAAACCGAAACATCATAATTGCATTAAAACATCAGAAGTATCTCTTAGCGTTGGATTTTTGTGGCACTTGATTACATGATTGAACTTCAGATTAAAAGTATGTCTTCTTACATGGTAGGAAAATGAATGAACTAGTGTAGCTATCTACTTGATGTATTCGTTTCTCTGATCACGTTCATTTGGACTTGTAGGTGTAGCATCTGCCTATACAACATATTGACTTATTAAATAATATATGTGCGTATTATTTTGCACGTACGACTTCTTATATTGATCTATCAATGAAGTTTCCCGCACACAATTACAGTATAGGGAAGTAATGCATCCATATCACCGAACATTCCGACTACCTAGGCTTGTCAAGAGTAGGTGCCAAAGTAGAGAGGCAGCAGCAGTTGTCTCAGTAAGATGGGGACAACAACAGTTGGCTGTCAGTTCGGAGTGATGGATAAGAATGGAGAGGATCATGAATGGAGGGGAGGAGATGGAGAGGGGAAAATGTGAAATAAAATTACTGAACCTTTCCAAGATTTCAAAAGGTTCCATCCAGACGCATTTATTAAATATAGCATATCTCCAATACAAGGGCCCAGCCATTAGATTACCATTCCGGAGAACTCTTTCAGAGTAACTTGAAAAACTGCTTCACAACCAAGCAGGCCAAAAATCTTGAGGTAGGGAGTAGTTGGGGGTGTAAGTACTTTGATCTCACCTGTTTCTTGTGAGTATCTTTCTTAGCTCTTTCCGTGATCAGAATAACTAGCACAAAATTCAGGAATATATTTAGAAATTTCAAACTATGGCCTGTGAATTGTAATTTGCAAGAGTAGTGTTTTAAAATCTGAAGTTCCATGGAGAATGATGCTATGATCTACAGAAACTTATGTATCTTACGCTGGTGGGTCTAAGTACTTTGATCCCATGCTTTTCTTGTGCGTGTCTTTCTTAGCTCTTATCGTGATCAGAATAAAGAGCATGAAATTCAGGACAAATCATGACCTTTTCTCTTTAACAATTTCAAGCTATGGGCTTGTGAATTGTAATTTGACCAAGAGTTGTGTTGTAAAGTCTGTCTGAACTTGCATGGAGAATGATGATACTATTTACAGAAACTGATGTATCTTACAGTGGCTGATGAGTTGCACCGATTTCATGAAGTTGAGTGACAAAGTACTGGATACAACATTTCTTTTGTGTAAGGGTGGTTGAGAGGGAGGGAGGGAGGGGCCTCGGTATTTATTGGGAAAGAATCTTTACCCAAAATTATAGCGTTCAAAAGTATGTGTTTAGGTTTTGGTAGTGGGTTGAAACTTTGTGTTGCATGCTCTACATTAGTTATAGTCCTTAGAGATTGATTACTGATAACCTGTCATGTCAGGTTCCGGCTCTCCAGAGGTTTATGCAAAATCGTCGGTCACATTTCCAACAGCATCCAGATTTTCATATTACATCGTCTACTATTCTTGCCTCAACATTGCGTATCACAAGATTAAACACGAGGAACTCTGGGCCTGTAAACACTGAGTTGGCCTCTGGACCAGTAGTTCGAGATGGAGTTGATACAGGAACGGCAAGCAACACTGTAACTGGATTCTCTGGTTCCGAAGAACAACCAAGTAATGACAATCAAGGTAGGTTAGGCAATCCTCTTGATATTGGAGGGCAACCTGTCCTTCGTCAGCCAGAAGGCGGAGGCATTCCTGGGGCTATGAGTTCATTTAGTTCACTGTTGTTGTGGATCCTGGGTGGCGCTTCTTCAGAAAGCCTCAACTCATTTTTCTCAATATTCCGGGACTTGAGAGATCAAGGTCAAGTTTATGCAGAACCTCCACAGCGAGAAAATCATGCAGCACAGAACAATGAATAATGTGGTGAGAAGTCTGAAATACTGAGTTGGGCCAGAAATCCTTTCATGCCTAGTTTGTTCCGTATTTTGCAGCCATTTGGCTCTGAGGAGATGTGAATTATAATTCCTCACAGCCATTTGTAGTAATTACTCATGATTTTGTGAAAGAGGCTAGTAGGACTAACGCCGGAAGCCCCACTGCTTAAAGCCAACCGTAAAGCCACAAGAGATCATTCTACCAATTATAAATGTGGTATACTGTAATATCCTTGTACAGGAGAAGGGATTGGGCATTGTAGGGTTAGAAGCAAAAATGATAGGTTCCGTGCGTAAACTAATCACAAATGCACAACTATCGTCAAAGTTGTATGCAGTGACTTGATTCATTGATCTGGAGAAATACGTCTTTCCGTATCCATACTCTCATTTTGCGTCTATTTACATCTATTTGGAACTTGAACCTAAAAGTGTTGTACTTGACTACTTGCATTGCCGTATTTACTGTTTGGCAAGACCGCAACGGGAACCAAATTCAGTACATGTTTTCACAGACGATCTCACTTGAGATTAAACATACGGTATGGGGATAATTTGATCATTAATTGATTTTACATGTATATATGATGGAATCAACAATGGAAGTGCTTGGCATAGGTTGATATGAAAATAAGATTAAGGGCATCTCAAGTTGAGAGTTTTGCTTTTTTGTTTCATAAGACTTCTTTTTGACATGAATGCGGAAAAGGCCGTAGAAAATTGCAAAATGTGGAATTGATGTTGGAGAGAAAGGACTGTCCAAAGGTACACTACACATTTCCTGCCTTCTAAGCAACATCAAAGTATTAGCACTAATTATGAAGCCTAACAATGTCCCTAATGGTGTGTCAGCAAATAAGATTTAATTAGGCGCACCAAATCATATATTTGCTAACAACATTAACTTTAATGAAATACAATAAGATACATATGAAAGTGTAAGTATTCTGATAATTTAGCTGTGCACAACACCTCTGGTTTACCCACAGTTTTATAAAAAGAAATCTAATCTTTGACTTGAAGGGATATCAATAATATATTCAGGAAACTCGGTTTCAGGAATCCATGTAATATTGTTATATAAAGATAGCAATACTAGAACTCAATAATAATAACAATGAAATTCAAGTAATAACCTCACATCAATATAATTTAAATGAATTACTTACGTGAGTGACAGAATTTGAAAAAATCTCATAGTTGTAGGAACTTGGGATTTAAAGTATTTATCAGTGGGCAGAAGGTCCATAGGAGGCTGTTCTTACAAATGATCATTATTTTCCTTTTCTTTTATTCATAATACCAAAAAGAAAATCAATTAATTATGATATCATGTGGCTTAAGACTGTAAATTTTCATCAGTGTCTAGTTGTAGTAATTAAACATAGCAGAAAGGAATTACAAAAGCAATGCCACTCATAGCTCAAAGAGACTGCAAGAACCTCATAATGATTGTTAAAGATAATGTATATTTAATCATGTCAAAAATAAACATTTGATGAAGGAATTAGGCACTTACACTTGTTTAACCAAAGCCTTCACTGTCTTTATTGATCATGTCAAAATTTCGATTTTCTAATCATGTTTATGTTCAAGTTTGACGAGTAATTTTTAAATCTACCTTAAGAATTTAGTACATTTGTTCCCTCAATTTGATGTGTGTTGATTATCCCAAAAACAATGCACAGTGCTTAACTGCATGCATTAATAATCAGACACACACAGAGGAGAGGGCGCTTGAACATTAATTGATCTCATGTTAATTGTGAGGTAGAGAGAACTCGTGAAGTTTGAATGCTGCAATTCTTGAAATGTGTGATCAAATCAAAGAGAGCATTTAAGTCTTTTCTTTGAGGACATCAACAACCCCTCAACCCCTACCCCCTACCCCCTACCCCTCTGATATATATGTTTCCTGTTGAAATTTCCAACAAAAGAAAGAAAATGTACAACATAGATTGGTGAATGGTAATGCTCCAGCATTTACTTTACCCATGCAAATGCAAATGCAATAGCAATAGCAATTGCAGAGGGTATCTACACTAAATTTATGCACATATAGACAGTGATGATGATGGTTGAGCAGAGGTACTATTTGTCAATGAATGCCAGCTTTAGGTAAATCTCTACACTGCCTTTCAACTACTAATTAATATGCCTTTGCTTTCTGCTTTACTGCTCATATATCACTTCAATACTACTACATCTCTCTCTCTTTCTCTCTCTCTCTCTCTCTATATATATATATATATATACACATATATTATAATAATGGAAGAAAACAAAAAGGAATCGAAACCGTCCCGCTGATAGTGTAAGCAAAGCAAGCAAAAACAAACTCATCCCATGCCTTCCTTAATGTTTGTATGCAGGCTGCAGCACCACAAAATTCTCTCTCTCTCTCTCTCTAAATATTGTCTGATCTCTAGGTAACCCTTTTCTTTAATTCTTCCAACAACAGCAGTAGTACTCTCTTTCACCTTAAGTATCCTTAACAAATAGCCACCTTTCTCTTGCCTTTCTTCTACATCTGATCTATTATAGGTGTAGTAGCTACTCAGAAATTTAGCAGCGCCATATATAGAGTAAGCTGCTTCGCATGCATTATATGTATATATATCCCACCTTTGATCATTAATCCAAAGAGAGAAAATTAGTTAGGAATAATGAGCTGCAATTCCCCAATTAGTCATCAAGAACCCAAGCCTCTACTATCTCTTGATCATACCAATACAGCAGATCATCAAGATGCCGTTCTTGGAGCACCCGCCAGCTCTATGAATACTCCGACCACTGCCCAAGTAGTAGATCATCCCCAGAAGATGATGATCAACAAGAAATCATTGGCAGGTGCAGTCAAGTACATGGAATGCCTCAAGAACCATGCAGCTGCCATTGGTGGGAACGCCACAGATGGTTGTGGAGAGTTCATGGCCGGCGGGGAAGAGGGAACCATTGAAGCCCTCAAATGCTCTGCATGCGGCTGCCACCGGAACTTCCATAGAAAAATACACATTCATCAGCATCATCATCATCATCATCATCAGCCCTCCTCTTCCATTATCATTAATAGTCATGATCATGCCGCACCTCATTCAGTTGTATTGAAGAAGAGGAAGAAGAAGAGTACTACTAGTATTAATTATGGTGTAACAGCAGATCATCATCAGTTCTTGACGACGTCCATAAAGCCAGCGGCGGAGGGTGTAAGCAGTGAATTAGTGACAAAGAGGTTCAGGACAAAGTTCAGTCAAGAACAGAAAGAGAAGATGCTTGGGTTCGCTGAGAAATGTGAGTGGAAATTGCAAAAGGTGGATGATTCTGAGGTGCGAAGCTTCTGCCAAGAGATTGGGATTAAGAGGAAAGTGCTCAAGGTATGGATGCACAACAACAAGTATAACTTCGCCAACAAAACCAAAACATTAACAACAACCACTAATATTACTTGAAGCTTCAAATTCATGAACACCAACATGCAGTAGTAGTAGTACTACTACTCCTCATTATATCCATCCAGTCCAGTAATTAATTAATCAAAATATATATATAGATATGTATGTATAATTTCTGCAGTTGTTTGCTTTGGATGAGACGACAAGTGCTTATTATGCTTTATATATAAATTAAACTGTATGCAACATATTTAGCTCTTGTTCTGATATATTATTCAAGTTTCCAACGCTAAGCTTTTAATGAGTGTATATATATATATATCTATATATATATAATTGTTATGGTGTTGTATTAATTAATGGAAGGTTAATTGTAGAGTGTATAACACTATAACTTAAAGGGGCAGATGTGAATGCAGAGATGATGTGTTGGATTTCTGCAGGTGCGTGTGAAGCGAAGTGAATGCATGCAGAATTAATAGGCAGTAGCCGTGTTTCTTGGATTTCTCGAAATGTATGTCTTGATAAGTGCTGAAGTAGCTTGGACATTAATTTTCCTTAATTTCCCCACATTAACAATTACTTACTCAATTTGGGTAATTAATTAATGTTTGGTTAATTATTTGAAGAAATTAATGAGGTCAAAGAAGAAAGACATTAATATTAGCTGAAGAAAATGATGACGGGCAGAGAAATTAAGCAGATATGTGTGTGTGTGCGCGGGCGCTCTCTCCTGCAGACGCTCTACATCCATTGCCTAATTAAATATTAGGAGGTATTGATAATTTCATTAATCTCCACTAAACAAAGATTTTTGGTTGAAGAATGCTTGCGACCAGTACAAAGTTTGGAAAATGATTAATTAGTTAATTAAAGTGAGTTTTAGGCACTAATTACATAGACTAATCAGTGCAGTGATTAATTGCTAACAAAGGAAATCGACAATCACTTTACTCATGTTTTCAACACTAATTACCAAATTCCAAATGGACAGTTATCAGTCAAAGTGCAAAGTGCAGGTGAAAAGGACAGACTTTTTACTCTGCACTGAGAAGATAATGTGATTGAGGAAACCACATAAAAAGGGTGCTGTCGAGGTTCATTTGTGAAATATCAGCGTTTCTACTTCTGCTTCTTACACTGTCAAATTCTGTCTCTATGCAGGAGGTTTAGACATAACATCAGAGTCAAAAAAGAGTTGATAATGAACACATCTTACATTCTATCTAGCAAAGAGTAATCAACATATCCTCCACCAACTCCCCTTGTCCCAATGCGGTAGTCACGCCTCTCAGTTTTGCGTTGTGAATCCACCGTAGTTGCAAGTTGACAGAGTCTTCTGCCAGAATATAGCGCACTAAAACTCCGTGTCAAAACATGATGCCATGATCTTTGAAACCATGGACCTCGCAAAGGGAATGTAGCTTAAGCTATACCTGTAAACAATCACTAAGTTCTTAGCTAAACAACAAGGAAAACCTTACAAGTCTTCAGCATCAATTTCTTTTGCCATGAAAATAAACCACTTCAACCAACTGGGCCCCTCAAACAACAGTAACAGAAATGTAGGATATTTCTCAAATTTTATATGTAGTGATTGCTATGCATATATATCTTCAGTCATTACCACACAATTTCTAGGATCTGATACGTAAACTTACTTTATATAGATAAACCTAAAATCTCTTAAGTGAAAAATAAAGCAGGATTCTATAGGAAAAATATTTGCATTTAGAAACCTAGAGACAGCAGTAGAATATTTCAGTAATTTCAGCTGTGCTGAGCTTGACACATTTTTAGACGTTATGGTCCACAACTCAATAAAGAGTGCAGAAATTTACACTGTAGGGAGATTCTTACCCCATTGAATTCTGAGAATTACAGAGGAAAAATTGGAAGCATAAGCAAGCAATCCAAAGAGTACAGAACTTTACCGGACACCAAAGCAATGAGCCAGAACCAAATCCTTTTGGGCTGAGGGTGGGGGTGTGCATTTAAGCGAATTTGAAAAGAAGAAAAGAAAAGGCTGTCCCAACAAATCAACATAAGAAGTATGTCTCCTCTAATAGTCCACTAGTCTATGCCAATGTCCAAAGAGAATACTGGAGTAAGGTTTAGCCCAAAAGAGTCCTATTACCATATGACATTTACATTTCCCTTACTTTCTTAATGAGTCACTTCCGATGATTTCAAACTTCTCATAATCTACTGATGGACTAGTTAAAGCATGGAATCAGAAAAAAGAATGGCCAACTATGAATAGAGTTATTGCTTAACAGAGGTGTGTATTAACCATGGTCTTTCATGAAATTGTCAAGGAATATTATCCTTTTAGTCGATTTCTAAATATGCTGTAACCATATGCATAAGCAATCTACGGGTTATAAATACAAGTTGTTATACTTATATTCAGAAATTCTATAAGTATATCAAGACATACCAAATAAGGGCACCAAACTCCAGGACAATAGCCAGAAGTGTCAATAGCTTGTTGCGGACCTAACTCATTTAAACAAGATAGTCTTAGGCTCTTAGCCGTGAGCAAAAAAGAAAGATTAAAGAAGTGGCAAAATCAGAAGATAAAATATCATTATAAGATACTCACATATACAGCACAAAAAAGTGCAATGATGATGCTAGAAATATATAATGCTGTAGCATATATACGAACTGGGTCAAGCATCATTGTCACTTGTCTTTTAGGGCCTATCAGAAATGCTGTGCTGCCACAGAAGAACACCCAAGTTAGCATTTGAAAATTTGGTTTCTCTTTGGATACTAGAAAGGAAATGGGGAATAGAAATGACATCAGAAAACATTTGTTAGTTAGCAAGCCTGCACTTGTAAGCTCTGCAATTAAAAATTAAGCAGATAACACGAACAAAAGAACAGTATGACAGTTTTATGCATGTGGAATCAGCCAAAACATATTGAGAGGCCTGCACTGACATGATAGGAGTTCCACAAATAGCAAATACTCATACATTTTCCTTGAAATTGTCAAGTGCTTGACCTTTAAGGACTGATAAAACGCCAAGGAAGAAAAACAGAATTAATTATTTATGGCATGACAAGTCAATTAACAGAATATCTCGTCAAAGAAAATTAAATGTCTATAAAGGAAATAACATTATATATGTTAGACGAGTATGCTAATTGAACAAATGACAACTATTATAAAATCAACAATAACTTTTAGTCATGTGAGTTTTTGAAATAACAATGCTAGATCATGTACTGATTCACCACTAAATTCAGACAGGAAGTCCTAAAACCAGTGAATGGAAGAATTACCAAAAGGAAACATGAGAAGACCTAGAGGCTAAGAGATTGTTGTTGAAAAAGGAATTAACAAAAATCACATTTCAATCAACAATAAAAATTGAATCCAGCAGGAGGGAACTTTTGAATTTAAGCAAGTTAAACAACATATAAAGGCCAAGGAAAAAAGTTATATTGACTTAACAGATAGGTCTAGTGTGAGAGATAGGTCTAGTTTGAGGATAGGCAATAGTTTGGATCAGAACAAGTGAGAAAAGAAACTGTTAGTTTCTTGTCTGCAATAAAAGAATTCAAGTACATACATGCTGTAAAATATCAGAAAATTAAGTGCATCAATAAGTGATTATATTTAAGATAAAACATCCACAGAATCAACTTTCCAATGAAATTGTTAATAGAAGAACAGAAAATAAAACAACAAACCAAGATAACAGTGAAGGCTGATTATTTTCTAAAACTCAGTTTAATTTATTTAGACCACTTTCAGATGATAATTCTTAAGAAAAGTCTAATTTATAGAATGTTAAGCATTAAGTTTAGTTTATACACAAATCTCTCTCATTATGAATAAAATAAGGATTAATTTTTATTCACTTTTTAACTTTGTCTTCCTCCAATATTCACCATCCATTTAACAGACTTATTTCAAAGTGGGGGCGATAAGTATGTAAGAATGAATTTGGGTGGGAATAAAATAAATTTAGGAATGGAATAAGAGGGGGGAGGGGATGATTTTAGTATACTATGTTTGATCTGCCAAAGGGACAAGAAAAGGAATTCATATTTGAATATTTATGTTGATACTCATTATATATAATGTGTTTACAATAATATATAATTGTTTGACTACACATCTTGTAATTATAATTTTATTCAAGGTTATTTTAACACTATAAAAAAATAATGTATTTGCAATCTATTGGGAATAGCTAAAACCACAGGTAAGAAGGGAATGCCTAATCGCATACTTGAGAGAATGGACATTCCTAAGAGAATGTGTATTTAATCCTAATTAATACCAAGCATGTGGATTGACTTAGAAATACCCATTCTATTCCTAACCTATTCTCACATACCATCGTGCCATTAAAAGCTAATAAAAAAAACTGACCTATATCTACACTCACATCTTTTGGGAGGTAGGGTTTGGGGGACATGCTCCTTCTTGCCTCCATTTCACACCATCGTGTACTTGACTCCAAATAACATGCTCTCTTGAATTAGGGTGGGGCTGAGGATTAGAGTTTATAGGCACTGAACAAATTGACTCCTTTGGCGATAATAATGTTTTAATAGGTGCTTTCTAAATTTAATGACAAACTGACAAAAAGAATCTCGTTTATGTATTATATGAAATTCTTCACTGAACTACTGAACGATTTCTAGGGAATTCCATCTTATCTGTGGCATCAAGGAAGTTCCTTCTTCTCCTTGATCCTCTTGTTTCACCAAGTTTCTTCTTATGCTCTCAAGTCAGTTGTTTCATATATCCACCAGAATTTATTGTTAAAAAGACAAGCCATATCTTTCTCTAGAGCCTACCTCCATATTCTCAAGATAAACTTTATGGTTTGTAGTTAACAGAAATAAGGCAAAGCTAACACCCTTTAATCTTAGCCTCTATCTATTGCCTATATAAACTTTTCGTAGAACACTAGTGTAGTAAGCTCCAAAGAAACTTTCTTCTTAACATGCTATCAATTAATTTCGTGAGAGAAACAATATGGGCAACATCCAGACTCAGTATTTCGTTAGAAGTCTGTTTCTGGGGAACATGAAAGTCTAACATCTAAGTTGCAAGACTAGTTGTGTCAATTCCACAGTGGGTACTGAAAAGAAGTCATCAATCATTATGGATAGTGCTCAATAAATATACCAGTAACTGTTCACTCCCCCCCCCCCCCCTTCCCCATCCCCAAAACTCAGATACTGCCAACAGTCACGATTCATTATATGTTTGGCAAACAGACAAGGGCCTGTGCAACAGCCACCAGAAGCAATATTAAGACATCTATGGTGTCTACAGATTCAAGTCGTTTAGACTGATCCAGAAAAACAGTCTATTTCCAGTAGCGCGAAGATGATTTAATTAATGAAATGATCACATTAGTCATCAGATGTAGAAGAAGACAAAAGCATCAACCAAATATCACAAAATCAGATGTTATTTGACCGAAGCTCAGAAACAACTAATCAATGTCATCATTATATATAGCATGCAGATGTAGAAGGAGATGTAGGAAAGGAGCTGTCCTTTGTCAATCAAAGTAAACTTAAAGTAAGATCTTTTATCATACTCAATAGCATTTGCTAAAAAGAGGAGAATGCAACAAGAAGCATGTAGTTTACTGAAACCAAAAGTGATGGTTTCCATTTGGATAAAATATTTGTTAGAATCACAAAAGCAAGAGCATGTAATTTGAAGTATTATCCAAAAACGAACCTTCCAAGAGCAAGCAGATTGCCAAATGAGAACGTGATCCCAAATTTGATGGGGTGGAAGAAAACAAGCATCGACTGCCAAATGGAAAAAAGAAACCCAAACGGGTAAATCCAAGCGTCAAACTGATTAGGCGAGTTCCAGAATAAGCATCATGTCCATGTATGACATTTGAAATGAAAATATGCCACTTAGAGCAGAAACAGCAAACAGATACAAAACCTTATACCTTTAGCATCTTCAGTTCAGGTAATGAAAGAAGCAAGGGCGACTTACCAAGAGTGTGCAAGTTATACCAGCAGATAAGCAAATTGCAAAGCCGTACAGTCTCTGCCGAAAGAAATAGAAGAGAAGGAGTTCATTAAGAAAGATTATCAAGGAGAATAAGGAACTTTAGTCCAACTCCAGAATAACTTAGCTAGCGATTATCACACATCTTGAAGCCCTTTAAGAAAAAAATGACACTCGTACAAGTCCCAATAAAACTCAGCAGAATCAAGCACGAATAATTGAAAAGTTCAATAAAAATGCAACACGCTTTATATTTATGCATACGTTAAAACAAATGAAATGTTTGATTGAATACCTGTTTAGTAGACAAAGTGCAGTTGCGATTAAAATCATCGAGGAAGGAAGATTCTTGGTGCTGTTCTTCATCGTCGACCTCCATTCCCACCAGCATTTTCATCTTCTCAAATGCCTGATTCATCTTCTCCATTTTCTGGTACTTGAACTGATTCGCCTTTTCGAGATAAACCCTGTCGATTACTCTCTCAGTTAAACTACTTATGGAGGTGCTTGTTGTTGCTGTTTTCTGGTAGATCTAAAAATCATGAGTTAGGCGTTGGATCAATGCTCTGATGAGATATGAATTCTACTCTGTGTGTGTGTGTGTGTGTGAGAGAGAGAGAGAGAGAGTGCTTAATAGTAGTTTGCTTCAAGATCAAACAATTTTTGTCCGACAGAAAAAAGATAGGGGGAAATTTCATTTAGACCCTCTTAAATCCCAAAAAGTTCTATCTAACCCCTAAAGTTTCAATATTCCACACTAACACCCCTAAAACTCTCTTCTCCTCAAGCTTAGCATCCAAGCAGTAATCATTGGTTTAACTTCTTTTTTTTTAGGTATTTTTTTTCTGTTTTATTTTTTGTTCTTTATTCTCTTCTTCATCTATACTTTTATAAGGTAAAATAAAAAATATAATAAAAAATATTAAAAGAATATAAGATTAGTTTGAAGGAAACTTTCACCAGGTTTCAATCTATATGATTGGAATAATTACACTTTCATTCTCTGAGATTTAGTGTAATTACAAGTAATTTTTTGTATTCGGAAAATTACATTTAGCATATTTGAGGTTTGCTTTGGTCTATAAGTCTCTCAATTAGTCAAAATTTACTAAAATTTGTTGATATTAAAAAAAATTGAATGAAATTTGATATTTTACTCTCGATTGACTTATTGCGGGTCAAATATTTATTTATTTTATTAAATTACCCTTATAACGGTGAAAATATACCTCCTCTTATGGATTAATGCATGAAGACCAACAAATTTGGTAAATTTTGATTGACGGAGTGACTCATCTGTTAGATGAAAGCAAACCTTGAGGGTGTTAGATGTAAATTCTCAAATTATAGAAAATTTACGTATAATTATACTAAACCTCAAAGGTGAGGAGTGTAATTATCTCTAAAAATTTTTGTGAGTTTTTATTATTTTAATTTTGCTAACATTATTTTTTCTTGCAATTTTTTTTTCTATATATCTTTGTTAGTTGAAAACTAACCTTCAACGATAATATTTTATTTTTTTTAATTAAAAAAAATTACTATTATTCTTATTTTTGTTAGTTTCAAAATATTTTTTTCTTTTTTTTTCTAAGTGTTAGAATCGTAAAATTACAATGAAAATTGTGTTAAAATCGTACTTTTAATTTTAAATTTAAAAGTGTCAATTTAATAAATTATTTTGTAAAATGATGAATTACAATTCAATTTGAAAATAGCTATAAAAAAAAAAAAAGACCAGTGTGATCACCCTACAGATTCTCTACATTTTATATTTATATTCCTGGTGATATTAATTATTTTTATATAATAATAATATCAAGATATTAAAATATTAAATTGGATTTTTATTTTTTAAATATAAATTTTATTAATAAAATAGAATCGTACAGTAGAACAGTGCTCAACTGGTGATTTCTCTCTCGAAAATTGGATTTCTATTCATAACATAAATGTGGTGATTTAAATTTACATTTATTTGGAAGGCCGAAAATTAGAAATAATTTCAAACCATATTATATTAAAAAAAAGTACAAATTTATTAATATTGAATTATGTAAACAAAACAAAAGACTAATGTTAGAAGATTTGTGTACTGTTCCCCTTTCCTCTTCAAATTCCCATCCTTCTCAGACAGCCGCAGGGGTTCTGTATTCTTGCCGCAGATTACCGTGGTAAAGCACCGACCCAATCCCTCCTTACTCGCTGATTTTCTTGCTTTCTTTGATTTGTTTTTCTGGGTTTTTAATTTCTTTTGCTTGCTGGTTGTTATGATAATAATCTAATTCCATCTCTTGAAAATTACAACTGCAATTATTTGCTTCTTTGTTCTGAAGAAATCAGAATTACTCCACGGGACAAGATCGAATTTTTATGTTTCTTTTCAGGTATATCCAAAGAAAAACAAAAGTAAGAAATATGACAAGTTCGCCGCTTTATGGGTTCTTCGAGATGATTCTTTTTTTTTGTTGGGGGGGGGGGGGGAGATAGCTGCTTTGTAGAAATGCCTTACTTATTTTGGGTTTTTGCTCGTCAATGTATATCTCTTACCATCTGAAAGCGGGTTGGGAGCTGGAATGTTTTCCGTTGAACTGAATTTGATACTCAAATATGTGAAAATTGTGTTCTTTTCTGTTCTGATATTCAAAATATGTTTGTTGACATCATATTTTTTTTTAACAATTTTATTATCATTCCTGAAGACAAGGATTCTTTTGCAAATTCCTGAAGGATTCATTTTCGAACACATTGTGGAAATCACCATACTTTGCTGTATGTTCACAATTTCATCCTTCATGAAGTTTGTGTAACTTTTAAATCTGTCCCACAATGTCATGTTTGACTCAATCTGTCAGGCAATGTCTTATATATTTTCTGTATTCTCATCTCCTATGGCTCACTCCAATCTTGGTGTTCTTCCAAAATTCATAAGATGTTTATGATGATATATAATAGATTATTATTAAGATTCAGCTCTTTGTAATATTCCATGTAGGTAGTGATTAGATACTTTCATATAGCCAATGCCCTTTTGTAGCTATTGCCCATTGCAGTAGTGTGGGGTAAGCGGCTCGATTAGGAAAAGAACACTTATTCCCACTAATCTGTTATCCATCATTTAGTCCATACAGGTATACAGATTTTATTTAAATTTTCCATCAGTTCTTAATTTATGCTATCCATTAAATAATCTGTTCCGGCAAATTATCGCTTATCCAGACTAAAAGGTAAATGTCAAACCCTTGTCTTGAGTTTACTGTCGCCTGGTAGTAGTTACAACTTACAACCCAAATTAGAAACCCCATCATCTTTCACACTTCTAAGCTCTCTGCTAGCACTAGCAGTAGCCAAACTTGCCTTTTGTGATCACCTTCAAATTCAATTCTCTCAATGCATTGTTTGTAGGAGAAAATCAATATTTGCAGCAGCAGAATCCCAGTATAAACCCCATCCTGGTAATTCCATTTCATTGCAGTTGGCAGTTTGGGTCGGAAATTTTGTGCTCCTCTTATCTCATATACGGTTCCATGGTTAAAAAGTATATGCAGTAATTTAATTCTACCGGGGGTCTCCAGTTTCCAGTTTTTTAGATCTTTTTTTATCTGTAATAGAGAATCTCCACTCCTTTCTTTTTGTTAATATCTTGAGATGTTTAGTGGTCCATTTTTATGCACCCATATGTTAGTTCAGTGAAATCAACCTCTTGTCTGCCTAAACTTGTGCACCTATGAGTATTTGAGGTTGTTCAATGAATCTTTTGCATTGTGTTGAGTGATTTTTGAGTATAGCATTTCTTTTTGCTGATAAGTTAAGGAGAAATTACAGTTTGATGATAAATGGGAAAACCCTATTGTTGTGGAAAGATTAAATTATTGAACTCCTGCAATTACAGTCAGTTATGCATTATGTTGTCTCAATCAAGGAAAAGACAACAAATTATTTACACAGAATATGCTTTCCTAGCTTTTGAATCCCTTCCTTCTGATTCCTACTGATGGCAATTGGCAACTGACTGCTATATTTTCAGGAGATGCAGATATAAAGGAAACAAGGGTACAAGATGGTGATTGTTGTGCGTTGCAGAAGCCTAAAACCTTGGAGGTTTTTCATGTATGTTTTACCTTTTAATCAGCATTTTCAAAGACGATTTTCTTTGTGGTCAATGAAGAAAGAACCAGATCTTGAATCAGCTCTCTCTCGAAACCGTAGATGGATGGTGAATAATCAGATAAAGAACATAATTCTCAGATGCCCCAATCAAGTTGCATCTATTGATTTTCTTCAGAAGAAATTCAAGAACCTTGATCTTCAGGGCAAGGCACTTAATTGGCTTAAGAAGTATCCGTGTTGCTTTGAAGTATATTGCGAGAATGATGAGTACTTCTGTCGACTAACGAAACAGATGAAGTTTCTTGTTGAGGAAGAAGAAAATGTTAAAGATTTGCAGGAGCCAGTTTTTGTGGAGCGGTTAGCAAAGTTGTTGATGATGAGTAAAAACCAAAGGCTAAATGTTCTGAAAATTAATGAGTTGAAAAGAAACTTTGGTTTTCCGGATGATTATTTGCTCAGAATTGTGCCCAAGTACTCTGATATGTTTCGAGTTGTCAATTATACTGGCCGACGAAGCTCAATGGAGATTGAGCTCATGTCCTGGAATCCAGATTTTGCAATTTCTGCGATTGAGAGATTAGCTGAAAAGGAGGGTCGTGAACCATGCTTTTCATGTTCATTGCCAGCTACGTGGGTGAAATCATGGGAGAGATTTTGGGATTTCAATTCCACTCCATACATTTCACCTTATGCTGAACTGAAGGGCTTGGTGGAGGGATCAGCTGAAATGGATAAAAGAACTGTAGCTTTGGTGCATGAATTGCTCTCTCTCACTTTGTGGAAGAAAGTCTCTATAGTCAAATTAGGTCATTTTAGAAGAGAATTTTGCTTGCCTGAGAAATTGAATGTTTTATTACTCAGGCATCCTAGTATATTCTATGTTTCAAACAGATATCAACTTTATACAGTTCTTCTTAGGGAAGGATACAATGGTGCCGAATTGATCGAGAAGGACCCACTTGTTGTTGTGAAGGAAAAATTTGGGGACTTGATGCAGGAGGGTCTTCATGAATATAACCGGAGGCATTATTTAATGAATTTAGAAAAGAAGAAGAAGAAAGGTTTGCTAACAGTTAGGCCAGAGAGAACAAATAGAGAGGTGATAAATAACATTTCTGAACAAGAAGATGATCAAGAAGGTGGTCTTGGTGGGATATTTAATGCAGAGGAAAGGAAGCGATTTTACAAAGTTCTCTTTGATGATGATGTTAAATGACGGGTATGAAGTATTAAATAGTGTAATAAGATCCTTAAAGAGATTTTTATGGTCACTTCTACTCAAATTTGTATAAGCTAACCTTGAAACTCAGTATCAGTACTAATTTTTTTCGGAAACTTTGTTGCTGATGGTAATAATTTTTATATCCTTCTGTTTTGTTTGCCAGTTAAAATTTTGCACAGAGATCCTACCCTGCTTTAGAAATCCAGATACCAGCTGAACGCGTCACTGCTACTGATCGCTAAGTAAGATGATTATATGTAAGTTGCTTTTGCTGTTACTCTTTCTACTGAAAGTGTTGTGTTCAAACTTTTTTGTTCTTTCTATTGAGTTTCCAAAGTCTCCTATGGTTTGTTGATTTCTACTCTTCCATGTGGCTATGCATAGGCACAGGCCTTTATTCTTGCTTTTGCTCAAATGCATCATAAAACATTCATTTATCCTCTACTGATTCTCTTACCTTATATCTGTGAATCTTCAAGTCATCTGTTTATTCTTTGAGGCTGCTTCTGTGATTGGTTTATTCATAGAAGCCATCTCTTTGACTTCCAACTCGGTAACTCTACAACGCCCACCAATTTCCTTTGCATATAATACAAGGATATTACGGTAAATCACATTTGTGATAGTTAGAATGCTCTCAGATGGCATCATTGCTGCTCTGGGCAGAGGAGCCTCCATGTGTTGGTCCTCTGGACTATCCTCTGGACATATTTCAAATTCTCACTGAGATTATTCATTGTTCTGTGTAGTATGATTCCCTTGCTGTGGATGGTGTGCATGAACTTGACCTTGATCTCTCGAGTCTTCAAATGTTGACCGGAATGAGTTGGATCTACAACAGTGAACTCATAGCCCCAGGAGTGGTGGCGGACGAAGGACGGGTGGCCTTGCAGTATAAAGAGGATTACCTAACCAATCTGGATGGTCTGGTTGGTGGGTAAACAGAGAATCCAGTGGCATGGGATTCCTGTATCAACTCCAACCTGGAAGTACTAGTCCAGAGGCCAAATCTGTGATGAGTAATGTTTGAGGCAAGAACAGTAGAGGATGTAATATAGAAATTTGGATGCTGCTGGAAATACCTCTGCAGACTCTCTAGAGACAATAAACCTTCAAGCTCATTAATCTAAGCACAATATATAAGAAACTATTGAATATACTTTAGTTTGAAATTATATGTTATGTAAATTTTGATCAAAAGAATTATGATAAAATTTTAAACGTGTACAGAAATATAGCATAATATCTATACTTACCAAGTGGGTGCAATTTTGGCATTATCATTCGCACCACAACACTACATTCTCATTTTCTCGTTCATCCACCTCTATTTTCGATTTATTTTATTTACTTGAGCGTCGGAATGTTATTGTATTTTTTTAATTCGAAACCTATGAAACGGGCTATTTTTATTCGCATCACAAATATTAATAAAAACAAGCTAACAAATATTTTCTAATAATCATTTAAGAAAAGGAAAAAATCAAATATAGAAAAAAATAGAGAGTAATGAAGGGATATGATTATGGCCTAATACATAATTAGTTTACTTCAAAATAGTTAAGAGTATAATCTGACCGACGCCTACGCGGTACTACTAGAATACTCGCTCTCTCTTCCTCTTTCCTCTTCAAATTCCCAACCTTTTCATCTCTCCCTCACGCGTAGGCGCAGACATCTCTGAGTCCCCGAATTGTCTTCGCCCCGCAGATCACAATGGTACAATACCAATCCAATCCCTCCTTACTCCTTGATTTTCTTGCTTTCTTTTTGATTTGGGCTTTTGGTTTTTTCAATTATTTTTTTGCTTGCTGGTTGATTTGATAATAATCCAATTCCGTCTCTTGAAAATTGAAAATTTGAACTGCAATTATTTGCTTTTGCTCTTTTTTGTTTCCCCCCCCCCCCCCCTTTTTTTTTAATAAATTCTGAAAAAATCAGATTTACTCCAAGGGATAAGATCGAGTTCTATATTTCTTTTCAGTATAACCAAGAAAAAAAGTAATAAATATGACAAAGTTCGCGGCTTTATGGGTTCTTCACAAGATGGGTATGGAAATCTTAATCACGTCGACCAAGTCAACATACAGGAGCCTAACATTTTTCACTTTGCTTTCGGGATTGCATTGCAACCCAAGGTTTTTGATGATTGGAGGTTGTTTTTTTTGGTAATGTTTCTGCTTTGTTGAAATAGCTTACTTTCGTGGGTTTTTGCTCGTCAATGTATATATGTGACCACATGAAAACGGGTTGGGAGTTGGAATCTTTTCCATTGGACTGAATTTGATGCTCATATATGAAAATTGTATTTCTTTCTGTTTTAATCTCCAAAATATGTTTTGTTGACACTGAATTGGTCTTTAACAATTTTACTATCATTCCTGAATACAAGGATTCTTTTTCGAACTCATTGCGGGGATCACCATACTTTTCTGTATCTTCACAATTTCATCCTTTGTAAAGTTTTGTTTAACTTTTAAATAGTTTTTGGTTGTCTGTCCAAAATGTTTTGTTTGACTCAATCAAGTGGGTAATTTCTTATATATATTTTTTCTATTCTAATCTCCTATGGCTCGCGCCAGTTTTGCTCTTCTTCCAAATTCGTAAGATGCGTATGATGATATGTCGTCGATTATTATTTTCTAAAACTTTGCCCCTTTCTAATTGTTCCTTGTAGCCTGTAGGCAGTGGTTAGGTACTTTTATATAACCAACATACTTTGTAGCTATTGCCTATTGCAGTTGTGTGAGGTAAGCTACTCAATTAGAAGCAAAATGGCTAAATTCAAGCCACAACTACTAAGGAAAGCAATTTAAGTAATCTAGCTTATCAAAAATAGTGTATTTTATTTTGGGCTTTGTTATAGCTGCTTTATATCTCTGTCAAAAAGAAAAAGTATACTGACTCTCCAGAAAGAAAAAAATATCTTGTTATGTTCATGATTTTTTAACACATTCGTGTGAGATCTTTCCGTCATTTGGTGAGGAGACAGGATAAAGTAAGAGGCTTAAAGGGAGTTTGGGTGCTATTAAGTATCCAGAACTTTTGTTATTCTTATGTAGAAATTGCAATTTAACAGTAATATTTCCCTTGTGGTGTGGCTTTATTACTTGTACATTGTAACTTTCATGTTCTATTGACCTGTACTCATCACTCTCTGCTCTCCAGCTTCGCTCTCTCTCTCTCTCTGGCCTTATCCTTCTGCACAACTTTATGTAATTAATTTTTTATACCCTTTTTGCAGTCAACCCTTTACAGAGGCATGACCAGGCCAGATAAACCTAGAGGACGCCATCACGGGTTGACTCAACAGAAAAGGCAGGAGATAAAGGAAGCTTTCGAACTGTTTGATACTGATGGATCTGGTATTGAAATAGTTCTAGTGTAAATGAATTTGATATCTATCTCATTCTTTTTTCTTAATGAGGTTTTCTTCAATTAACCACATGCAGGAACTATTGATGCCAAAGAGTTGAATGTTGCAATGAGGTATGATTATTTTTTGGCGGTAAAGAAGTACTTCGAATGCCTACGGTTATGAGTTAATACTTAAACTGACACGGTTCCTTTACAGGGCTCTTGGTTTTGAAATGTCGGAGGAGGTAATGACTATTATGAAAATCCTCTGCTGATAAGTTTTCTGAAATGCATTTTTGTTTTGTCCTTATATTGTGGGAGTGTAGCATATCCAATAGTTTACTCACATTTTGTTTTCCACAATGGTGATGTACGCCTATGGATCTCCTTCATCCAGAATGCAGGATCCCCCCAATTTCCTGTAATTCTTGTATAATCTAACTTCAAAGACTTAGGCTTATAAAAGCTTTTTATGAGATGTGTGAGTGGTCATGAAGTCAGGTGAAATCAGTGATTCTCTACAATGTTTAGCCCTTGCTTCTTATGTCCCTATATCAATTATCCTAGCTACTACTGAGGTACTCGTGGAGTTCTCTATTTTTAGTTCACAGTTGGATGACAAACAATGTTTATAAGCGCACCGTGGTTCATATGTCATGCAGTGATGTGCATCTCAAGTCTGAAATTTGCCTGTCCTTTCTCGTTGAACCCTTGTGCCAGAGGTGGATTTCTTGTGTAAATTTAGGTAAATAATTAACGTATCAGACAGATAGGTGCAAAACATAGATTTGAAAGGGTGTTTGCTAAGACTGTTTTTTGCTTCAGGATTCACATCAGTCAGAAGCACAATAAGGTCTTATTTTCACTTAGATGTTGTGAGGTTTCAGTTGATCTGAGCAAAATGTTTTAGTAAATGCTCTGGCAAGTCTCAAGTGTCAAGTGTCAACAGACCAATCATTAGCAATGTCGTTTGGTTTAAGTAACTAGAAAGGTGAGTATATGCTACCGGCAGTTGAACACACCAGACATTCTCCTTTTGATGTTTCATTTCTGCAGTACGATTAAGCTGTATTTAATGATGTTAATCACCGATAGTTGGTTATTTCTTTCCCCAACAGATGGGTGTTTTCTTCTTTAATGTCGACAAGTTTCTTCCGGCTTAATCATTGATGATCTTTCCAGCAAAGACTGTTATTCTAATATTTATCATGTAATTAATCTATCTTGTAATAATACTTATCCTATCTAAACATTTTGAATCTTTCGCCACAGGAAATTACTCGAATGATAGCTGAAGTAGACAAAGATGGCAGTGGGGCAATTGACTTTGATGAATTTTGTCACATGATGACAGCCAAATTTGGAGAAAGGGACACAGAGGAGGAGCTAATGAAGGCTTTTAACATTATTGACCAAGATAAAAATGTGAGTTTCTGGTGTGATTTTTCTATGTTTCCTCTTCATGTTAATAACTGGTACTTCATTACCTGAATGCAGGGGAAGATTTCTGCTGCAGATATCCAGCGCATAGCAAGAGAGTTGGGTGAAAACTTCACTGAGAAAGAGATACAGGATATGATCGACGAAGCAGATCGAGACCGTAAGTTTTCTCTATTTTACTGGTACTTGCATGCACGCATGTGCACGATAGTGAGACACGAGGGAATTCTCTCTGCATGAAACAAGTCTCTGCTCTTGTAGGACATTTCTTAAGGTCAAAAAAATTTGGTCTCTGGGTCTATGCTGTCTCGAAGCTAAGAGTTTGTCCCTTAAGAAAATGAATCTGCGAAACTTGCAACTGATGTTAAAGACATTATTTCCTGTTGCCCGGATGCTGATTAACTTAATGTATTTATTTCCTGTCAAATGCACAGGCGATGGTGAAGTAAATGCTGATGAATTCAAGAGGATGATGAGGAGAACCGCATACGGATGCTAGAGCGACAGTAAAATTGTTCACAAGTGCTGAACGCCTCTCCTCTGCAGATTAGGTTGTTGGTGTTCCATTTTATTGTAAAATATGTTTATGAATCTTAATCAAGATGGTGAGGTGATTTGAGTTCCGAAGTTCAGTGACAATAAACAACCCCATAGTTGATTGGCTGCTTGTAAATTATCCATCTTGGGAACTTGCTGGTTAAAAATGTTTTTCAGTCTGAGCTACCTTTAATATCTTTGAAAGATTTATCGTCATGCTGTTTTACTTGATGCATCTTTGTCCATACTGATGCTTGTTTTCCCATTTGGTTCGTTGTTAAGAAAAAAAGCATCTCAGATGTCGAGTAAACATCAGATGAACATGAACTATTCCACCCCGACCAGCCATCATACATTACTACTACATGTGACAGATATTAAGAAAAGCATTTGTGTGACACCTAAATATAATTTAATTATACAAGCAAGAAAGTTCAGAAATGAAGAGGAACAACTTCTATATGCATGCAAGCTAAACATACATAGTGCTAATAATCAGTTGATGACCCGACAGGTATTTCTGACTTCTCCATTTGAACCTTCTTTGACATCCATGGCTCCCATTTTCACCATGGCCTGCTGGAAATTGAAGAAGAACATGGCCTGGTTCATTGCATATGCGTTCACTATTCCTCTGGTTTGGACACTGGCAAACAGCGTCTGGTCCGAGAATAGAACTCCCGCCTTCCTCTGCAGAGCATTGAAGTAGTCGTTGTCGAAAGTGTTTCTGGTGGTGTCAAACGGCTGCTCTGCGCTGTCACCTGCAATGCATGTTTTTGAGAGTGTTTTTGCAAACTGTGTGTCCATACTTGGATCCATGTCATGAGTCGAGTCGAAATTGGTCAATCGGTTCTTGAATGATGAGCATCTCGCTGTTCCCAGTGTGTGTGCTCCTACAAATAAAACGAAACACATCATATAACTAGATGTCAAAGGTTGTGATCATCCATGCATGAGATGATGTGTATATATAGATATATACACATACCAGACAAAGCAACCATTTCTTGAGGAGTGAAGCCACGCTGGCCAAACATCCTGATTAGCTCCGAACTGTTCAAGGTGGGTGGAGGCAGATTGATTGTGTCTTCTATCTTTGATCTTCTTCCATCTTTTCTTCCTTTAGGTATGTCATAAACAGGACCACCAGCCTGCACCACATACAACATCATCATTTCTCCACATACATGACCATAGATCATCATATGTAGCCATTATATACTTAAAAACTGTCCATACAAAGAAAACAGCATCTCTTGCAGCCATGGCCAGAATATCAGAACAAGAAACAACTCCAGGACACTGTTTCTCCAATGCATCCTTGGCAGCATCAATTATTTCATATCCCCTCAGGCTCAAATTCGCGGGAGAGTCTTTCTCTGCCGTGTTGTCTTTAGTAGAGTCGATCAGTATGGATCCATCACATCCCTGCATGCATGTGGATCATTGAACATTACAAGGGTAGAAGAATATCTAATATATATATATAAAAGAAAAAGAGCAGAATATCCATGGCATGGGATTGAAATGACCTGAACAAAGCAGTCATGGAAATGCATCCTGACAAGAGCAGCAGCAAGAGTGGGATCAGACTGCAAAGCCCTATTGACAGTATTCTTAACAATGAACTCAGCAAATGGACATGTCATCATGTAGTAGTTCATGCTCAGACCATTTGCCACTCCATACATCATCATATTTATCACCCACATCACTGCAAACACATTCTGAATAATGAGGGCAGCCATTTATATTAATTCTCAGAAGATCAATGTTTTCCAGGACATATAAGGTGGAGCTTGGATGATGAGGAGATATGTGTGTGTATGCACATATATATATATATATAGTAGCTTCATAGAAAGATTTAGTTATTGGAGAAGGTGGTGGTGGTCATATTATCTATTCGGAAATTAAGGATTAATGTGATCTGTCTCAACATCTTTAATTAAAAAGTTGGTCATCTCGTGATGTTGGGCACTAATTTGTGTCGTTTCGTGCATGCATGAGTGGATGGACTGCGCAATTCATTATGTAATTAAATGAAAATGATGATGGGTGCATGCAGATGCAGATGCAAATGCAGCGCAGCACCTCTGACCTCTAACCTCATCATCACATATATAATATAAGCTTATTGGGGCTGCACCACTCCAACACTAATTAATTCATATAAGGTGGTGAGTGAGGTTTGGAAGTTTGTGGACAAGTCAAAAACGTTAGTGGAAAATATGATAAGAAAACCACATGCAGAGCTGGTTCCCATACATATTGCGTTAGTGGGGAAAACACGTTTTTCTACTTCCATCCATAACTACACATGCACTATCATGATTGATTGGCGAAAATTCTTATTCGGATCAAATTCCATCGAATCAAATTAATTACATAAAAAATAGAAAAAAATATTATTTTAGTTCGTTAAGTATGTCTAATTTTAATTTTAGTCCGATAATTATGTCCATTTTTGTTTAGATCCAGTAACTTATAAAATTGCTTACTTTTAGTCCTCTAGCCGATTTTCGAACAATTTTACCCTTATGAGTGCATATGGACTAAAACTGCCTTTCAAAAGTTGCATAGGGGTAAAATCATCCAAAAATCTGCCAGAGGACTAAAAGTAAGCAATTTCGTAAGTTATTGGAACTAAATAAAAATGAACATAGTTATCGGACTAAAATTAAAATGAGACATACTTAGCGGACTAAGATAATACTTTTTCCCAACAAATATATCATACTTACTCTGTTATTAATCACTTTCTTTAAATTACACAATAAATATATTGTACTTGTTGTATGATTGGAAAATACAGGGATGACTTTTGTGCATGACCCCATGCAATTGCAGCATCTCTATCTCCACTACCTGTTGGGGATGGATCAAAGTGGCACAAATTAAATTACCGCCTTCTTTTATTTTATTTATATATTATATATGTATGCATGGTTGACTTAGCTAAAATTAATTAGATTAGTTCCACGTGCATGCTACTTAGAACACTCTATATATATATATTTGGATGAATTCCTCAAATTCCATCATCTTAAAGATCCCATAAAACTAGTTACTAAATATTTTAAAAATGAAATTTCTAAAATCTAAAATGTGAGATATACCACCTCTCACGAGGCGCCTATCACACAGCGCACCGTGTGGTTAGTAGCGCGCCGAAATATATCAGAGTGGGGAGGAACAAATTACAAAACCGTAAATTGCACATGCGAATTTAGAAAACCAGATTGCATTGAATTGAAAAGTACGTATACAATGATCAACGATGCTAGAGCAAGGGGATCGCCTTGAGGGGGGAATGAACCATCTTCAAATTTTGATCATATCTATACTATATATAAAAGGGCGAATCTCTTGAGTGTTTATTTTCCATTGTGAAAAGACATTCATATCCTTACTTAAATAATTCTTTTAATAATAAATTAAAATTAATTATAAAAGAATAAATTCTATAAAAAAATAATTTACAAATTTTTACTAAAAGATTAATATAATATTTATAACAATTCTAAAGTCATCGATAATATTCACTTACAAAGCTTCGTAGCTATTTTAAATTAAAAAAAAAAATTAATACCCATTAGTTCACAATATTTTATAGTTGAGAGTTGGCCAAATAGAACATTTCTTATAAATATATATATATATTCAAATAATTTTACTAAAGCATTAATTTAATATTTACTTATAAAATTTAATATTATAAATTTTCATTTGAAAAGTTATAAAACAAAGTGATAATAAACGGGAAGAAGACTCAGGTTATTGATTAGTTCTATAAGGTGACAATTGTAATAAAATTTAGATAAATTAATTATTTTTTTTTTAAAACTTGAAGTGTATTAATTTAATTTATAAATTTTACTTACTTAGAGAAGTCAGAATATCAAAATATTTAGAAATAAAAATATTTCAATAAAAGAATATTAAAAAAATATAACATTTATAATTAATATAATATTAGTAAATAGATAAAGCTATAAAAAATTGAGAGTAAGATTTTAGAAATAATAATATACTAACATATTAGTCGTAGACTAAAGTTTAATTTGTATACTAATGAAAGAGACATATTTCTATTGAGAAGAAATTTATAAAAATATAACTTAAGGTTAACAAAAGTATATAAGTAGTTATCAACAAATAAAAGCACTATTTTTCGATTAAATTGAAATTGCATATTGAAATTTAATTATTCAATGAATCTTTTATTATTTAATAGCATCAAGTAAATTAATTTAGAAGTGAGCTACAAATAATAGAATAAATGATTTTAAAATAATTATTATCAATTATTTGAAAAGATAATTGTATATTTTAGTATTTCAATGATAGAAATATAAATAATATTATGAACTTAATATTTTTTTTTGTAACTAATAAATGATATATTCACATCTCAATATATATTTCTGACGTGCGTTCTACCCAAATACCCACTCACCTATAGTGAAATTATGCAAATCGCCTTAAAATATGAAATATACCACCTTAAATTTGAAAAAAGATAACCTTAATCTGAAAAAGATTGTCCAGGTATCTTGCTCCAAGAGGTTAAGGTTCTTAATGTAAATTTTAAAGATTTTTAAGACCCCAAGAGGTTAGGTCCTAAACACCCAAGAGATCCAGAGTCACATTCTACTTCAAGTGTTTTTCTACTTTTCCAAGTGATCTACAAATACACTTAAAGAAGTGGGGGGCCTATGATAGGCGTATATCATACCCACCTAGAAAAAGACATAAACAACCCTCTCGCAACAATAAAATACCACTGGAGCACCAGAATCCGCATCTTTTTATCTTGGGTCAAGTTGAACTTTGATGACCCGAGATCTAGACCATAGATATTCTGACAACTCATGATTTGTGATAACGCCACATGGACTAGCAGGTGGGCACATTTAGCCTTATAAATAACCTCATTCCATAGCATTTATGGTAAGACATGTTTATTGCACGATACCTCATTTTCTACTTGAGATTGTCATTTACCATCTCGAATTTGAACTGATCTAAAGCATTAGAGGGTCTTTTCCATGGACCATCCCGACTAGCTTAACGTGTTTTTCTCTTTTCAGGGACCACCACACTTCTAGGATTATCCAATAGGATCGTGGAGCTTGACCTCTAAGGAGCTTGAGTATTCGAACTGAATCATCTGACTCCATCTGTGGGAATCTGAGAAGGGCACTTACGTTTTGAGATAGAAGGTACATTGAGGAGAGATCATATGTTGGGAAGTGGAGAAGAGAACCCCCAAAGACAAGGTGACCAGATAGTTCAACTATCGAGAGATGAGTTGCAACGACTAATTAAGGATGCAAGTAGAAATGCATTAGTGGAATATGAAAGGAGAATAACTACACCAATACCAAAGGACTCTGGAAAGGGACAGTTGTTCAAAGGAAAAGAGGTCGAGAGGGACCTAAAAGAGGTAAACAAGCAAGGAAGTGCCTGAAAAGGTCAACAGAGAACTTTCAGAAGTTGGATCTAGTGAAAAAGGCCAAGAATTTAGAGATTGAGATCCCAAAGAGGGACGTAGAAAGTTGAGATCTGAAAAAGATGATAGAAGTACATGACATTATGTTTCTTTCCTTCATCCTCTCCAACACTGTGACTGTGGATAGGGTGAAATGACATGAGTGTATGTCCTTATGTATCTCTCTATAGACAAAAAAAAAATACATGTTTATACCTCCCAATATTGTCCCTCTTGTGTGTAACTGCTTAACATGCATGCCTACATGGGATATCAAAAACATTCTATCTCCGGCAATCACAAGACATTGAATGACCCAACAATATTGTTTGTGACATGCTCATTCTTCAAGTCAACTTGGAATGCATGTCTGCCAAATATCTTTATCAACTGCTCATATGTCCATGCTTCCATTTTTTCAATTTTTCTTTTTTCAGCTTGGTGCATTGTAAGATCTGTTTGTCTATCAAAAGTATTTCTAATTGTATCCCATAGAAATGTTGCTTCAAGTTGGAAAATTAAGTGTATGATATACCTTCTATTGAGTGCATGTGTCACACGTCTGTAGCACCCTCTAACGGTACTATATTTATATCTTTTCTAATATATCAAACTTAAAGTAAATTCTATTTGAACATGCAAATAAACACATAATCCAATCCCCGAAATATGAGTTTATATATACACAACCCCAAAAGGTCATTTCTATTTTTTATTGATGGGTGAGGAAAAAATTGCATACTGGCCCGACTTGATTAAAATACAAAGTTTGGTAGACCTAGCTCTCGGTGGGTAGAGATTTATACCTGAAAAATATTAGCAGATGAGTGAGTCTGCAACTAAGTAAGCAAATAACCGGTACTATCTACATATGTACATTAAATGTAGTCTAGACAAGACAAATTGAGCAACATATATAGAATACAATTAATTTAACTCCAACATAACTAATTTTATTACATAACATAGCCAACTCATAACAATGCAATCACTTAAACTCATCTTTTTCTAGTCTGCTTACCAGAAGGTGATATAGTGTTCTTCTCCACCAACTCAATCTCATCATTTATTATATAATATTTAAGTTAATCCCTTTGATACACCACGAAGGTTCATCAATCTCATTTTGCATCATAACTCCTTTCACATCGCATCATAGCTTTTTTTTTTTTTATTTTGCCACATAGGCTATTCGACACATCAAGCAGTATTCACATCACAATTATATTCAATTTCTACCACTTCCACGTATCACTATTCTTGTAAGCAGCTAGTGACGTAAAACCATATATTGACGCATTTTCATTTACCAACACCAACAATACATCATTCAACAAATGTAACTTCAATGTATTTTCTCACTTCACTTTCACAATATAGTCATTCAAATTAAATCATCACCACCATACATATAAATCAGTCTCAACACGAGTCACATATATATATAGAAGAAAACCACAAAGAAAGGGAACATATATAAATAGTACTAATTATTTACTTACCTCGATTTTACAACGGATTAATTAGCAAATAGACAATTGTTGAGTCCCCTACTTATCCCCGAATTCTATAATGAGGTTTAATGCATATAATTGATATATCGAAAATATCATAATTTCTAAATAAATTATTAAATATTATTCGTATAATTTTCAATAATATTTTGATATTTCATTTCTAGTGAAATAGAAATCTTCGCTCCTTTATTTTCTAACTAACTAAACTTTCTAAACTTTCCAGGTATATATTTAATTTATGAACAATTCATAAGAATTCATTTAATCAAACCCCTTATATCTATATAACTTTCATTCTTAATAATATCCCAAAATTAAATTATTGAGAGAATCTCATATTTTCTTTTAATAAATACAAAATTTTCAAAATAATATTTTCTAATACTTCTTTAATATAATTTTTGAATATTTTTATAAATTTTCTATCAATTTTTCGCTGTTATAAAATTTAATTAAACATAAATACGTACAATTAAGCATTTGGTCCATAAGCTAGATGAAATTGAGTAAATTAATTATAGTAATAATTAAATTTAATAAATCTAGTAATTTAATTAACCAACTATAATATTTTTACGTGAAATGTAATATTTAATTAGATACTAATTTAATTAGCCAAACTCATAAAGTTTTTTTGATTAAACACTACATCGGACAATATAAATTATATTCAGTAAAGATAAAAATTAAATAATATTAATATTCAATTAATCAATAATTTAAAATAATAAATTTCTTACCTGTTGCGATGCTTGGGCAGAGGGAGCAAATGGATGAAATGTAAGTTAAATTGCAGCCCTCAATGGTTTGTCAAATTCTTATCCTATTCTTTTTTTTTTTTTTTTTGTTTTTCTCAAATTTTAATTAAATTTACAATTTAGTCCCTGAATTTTTAAATCGGTATAATTTACCTCTAAAATTTTTATAAAATTTCATTTTGGCAACACTGCTATGGTTATACTCTATGACAAGATGTAAGTTGATGACATATAAGCTGAAAATTTACATATCAGTCTTGTTCTTTCATGTTTTTAGTCTAAGTCTCTACAGCATACTCCTTCAAACCCATGATCAAAAATGTGCTTTAACTTGCCCATTTGGGTCTATTAATACTTTGATAATAAACTTTAGTATTATTAGTTTTAATATTCTTCCTCTTGCATGACGTCATATCTTTTTATCTGCCCTTCCCCAATCAAAGATGAAAAAAAAATACACACAAATTCTATGTACGAAGCGAGGAATGCCACTGCAAAACGCCATCAACCACTGGAGATCATTTTAAGGCCCTGTTTGTATATACACATCTAACCAGACCTTAAAAAGAAAAAACACTTAAAAAAACACATTTACAAGTTACAAGACTCCAGTGTTCGTTAAGCTCGAGACCGAGCTGCTTGAGGTCTCAGCAGCGACATTATTCGCACTGTCTTCCATGCATTGGCCATTCGACTTGCCCGTTTGAGCCACACGTCTGCACCTGTGGCAAAAAAACTTCGCAGGAACACCCTCAGAGTCTGGAATCCCAGAACATCTAGTGTGTTGCCATATGCTGCAAACATCGCATGCCAGCATTCTCTCCCCATCGTCATCTTTCGCACCACAAAGGCAATCCACAATCCATCTCTCAATTCCCCTTTCCATTCTAAACCTACCCAAACCATTCTTTCCTAGAAACCGTCCCCGGACTCGTACAAATTCCGTCGATCCTAGCAAGAGCTTAATTTGGGTGGATTCATCAACACCACCATAACCAACCAACTCATCAGCTTGGAACCTTCTGAACATCAAATAGACATCTTGGAAAGCCCTCATTGCTTCGAGCTTCAGATCAGCAATTGTGGCATCGGGCGAAAGAACAAGTAACTCAGGTGGTGGATTGTGGCAACATTCTTCAGGTTGTTCCATGAGATCGACCTCACAGAGAAGCTGTACTGCATTTTCTTTGGAAGTGGATAGGAGACGCTCTGGCTGGTAATCTTTCACAAACTGCTTGCAATCAAGAATTTTTGTAGCCGAGCTAACTGCAAGATTCCTTTTAGCTGGAGGCACATGAAACACCATTGTCTCAGGATGAAGCATGCACTCGTAGAAATATTTAAGATCCCGCAGAAGGCGTTCTTCTGATGGATAGCTTGCCATGGGAAATCCGTTCATAGATGTGTTAGCCTGTACGGATGCACTTCCTGGCTCGAGTCTGAAGCAAATGGTAAAGATAAACTATCATAATCTGGTCTGGGCCACCACCAGTGAAACACGACGCACATGCAGACTACAGTACACACTGCATAACCACATACAAGAGAAGAAAAAACACTGAAGCTGAGAACTGCTAACCTGTACTCCATGGCACCAGAGTCGGAAACACAGCGGGCAGCGACAACCATGCCGGGGGCTGCCTGTTTCCCTTTAAGTTCTTTAAGGCAGTAATCTAAAAGCTCCGGCGTCCCTACTTTGCAAACAGCGCCTCTAAGAGCACGCCAGCTCACCCAGGTGGATCCACTAACAGCACGCAACACCTTGAACATGGCATCTTCCACACGTCTTACATCCTCGATAGTCCACGAACACAAGGCCCTGGACTCTGAAATTTTAAGTTTCTTGCAAGGAGAATCATCAGCCCTAATAGGGGCATTGCGCCCATCGTGAATCAAGCTCATCAAGAAACAGAAAAGATCTCGAATAGTTACAAGCTCACGCTCTGATATGGATTGATAAAACGAAATCAAATCCTGCAGGCGTGTACGGGGCTTCCTTCCTTGAGATTGAAATAAAGCCAACGGCAAAGAGGACAGGTTCGCGACAGCCATCTTATAGTCATCAAAGTTTAGCGAAAAACTACCAGCGCCAAACCGATAGCCCCAATCTCCATACCATGGATGACCTTTGACCACAGAATGAAGCAATCGGAAATCCAATCCATTCTTCTTCGACACGTCCATGACACTGACCTTTCTGTTCACAAATAGAGGTAGAGAAACAACACCAGTTACTATCACATTGCATAATACCAAAAAACCAACGCCGAACAAAGATAGGAACCTACTTTCAAAGATACAACTACAAACAGAGAGGAAAAATTAATTCTAACCTGACTCCCAGCATATTGCAAAGCCGGTCCCAGAAGTTCATTATGTGACGTCCAGAGAGCAACCTGGATCCACCTTCCCTACCATTGACCCTAAGGAGATGGCCATATCCATTCGCATGAACCACGCCATGCAACAGATGTGTTGTACTCTCCAATTGCTGATACATCCAGTCTTCAACATCTTCAGTAGTCATCACATGGTTGCATGACTTGCACCTGGAAAAATATCCAATAGCACAATGTCATTCTCATGTATCACGCCTCAATATCTATGCCATGTTGGCCAGAAACAGTGGCTGCGCAAACAGAACTCAGTAACTAACTCTAAGAACCTGTACTAAACACAAGATGCCCTCTTCCCTGCACGAATTATTACCTTGCTTAAAGATCTCTAGTGAGTAAATTACAAACTTAACTAAGAGACCAATTCGTCAAAACCAAAAGGAGCATACTTTTATGACACCCATTTGCTGCATATCCACTTCCTTTGTAAGTAGTGCATAATAAACTGACTCAGAATATCACAAGATTTCCCTATCTAGATTTCAGAGCAGAAACACTACCTAAAGACCAATGCTTCTGGACAAGAGATTCCAAAGGAATTATGAAAATGTCAAAAAAAATAAAAATAAAAAAGTAAAGCAGCCCACATGATTGATGATGAATAGCCAAAAATAGAACCAAACGGAGTGGTTCTCTCCCCACCTGGAATCTGTCATATGAAGAGCATCACCGCAGCCAGCGCAGGTTTTATTATAGCCAGCAATAGAATTGCCGTCCGCCTTAATTATGAAATGGTAGCGCTTTGCACTGACGGGATTACTACTCCACCCTAACACAACCCAGAGAGATGGAGCAAATCAATCATATACGTAATTGTGCCCCCAATCCCAAGTCAAGATTAACAACAACCTTTCTTCCACCCCCCATAAAACGACAGACAAATTAGAAAGCGCTTAAGAAAATAAATCGCATAATTACATGCCAAAAAAGTCAATTGCTTCACGACTGATTATTCCACGTCATCATGTTATCTTAAGCGGAAAAAACAAAGTACAAGTCTGCCTTCCCAATCCAGCAACATACTAATAATATCCACGACATCCTGAAAAGACACTTATAACCCTCCCAGACCGCTTGTCAAGTTACGTGGCAATGTCAGGTGCGGGGGTAGTATAGGAAAAAGAAAAAATGCGGACCCCATCGACAAAGACAGCATGGGCCCACCGGCTTTTCCAATTTCATTTATTTTTCTTTTTCTTTTGGGGTTTGATATATGCTTTACTGTTACACCTAACCCCCCCCCCTTACAGACACAAACACAGCTCCTCAGTCCCCACTTGCACCTAATCAAATCAAATTCATTTACGCCTTTGGTAGACAGATCACAACCGTTAAAGTGCATCAGGAGGTAGTCAGAGGACGTAAATCAGACGGCTGAGAGTCCCACTAGAAATGTAAAATATTTTGGTAAAAATATTTTTTTTTCCTCCAAAAAACAATAGAGGAGATTTTTAGTAGGTTTATTCTTCCGACCACCACCGCCATTCTTGCCGTTGCCGGAGCTAAGAATTAAACCAATGAGCTTCATTTTCCTATTCCCAATTCTTTATCGATTAAAAATTTTGATAGTAGGATTATGAGAAGCGAACAGAATGAAGAAAGGGCGGGTGAGTCGGTGTTGAGAACTCACCAACGACACGACACTGGTCGCAATAAACGGATCTGGATCTGGCGACGTCGTCCTCGACGACGTCGAGACAGACGACAGCTGGGCCGCCGTCGTCGGCAGGGAGGTCGCCGACGCGGAAAAGGACCTGCCAGGTGAGCAAGTGGGGGAAAAGCGAGGAAGGGGGGGGAAGGAGGGCGTGCTTGGTGAGGAAGGCCCTGACGGTAGTCCTGAAAGGCTTGGCGGCGAGGGGAGAGGCTAGATCGGCGTCGGTGGGGAAGGTAAGAAAGTCACTGAGATCAGCAGTGACGCGCCTCTTGACGAGCCTCTTGGTGGGCCTGGCGTTGACCACCATGGTTGGTCTGTCAGATCTGGAGTATGTAATCTTGAATCCTCGTCTCAGATCTGGATGGGAGTTCAGACCGGACGGCCAATATCGAAAAAGATAATACAAGAAGAGGTAGAGAGGTAGTAATAATAAAAAGCGAAAACAAAAACAAAATAATAATAAAAAAGAAAAAGAAAAAAGAAAAGAAGAAGAGGGAGAGAGAGAGAGAGAGGGAGAGGGAGAGGGAGAGGGAAAGGGAGAGGGGCGAATGAAGTATGAAAGAAAGAGAAGCAGAGGGGAAACGCAGAAACAGGAGAGAGAGAGAGATGGAGAAGGAGAAGAAGAGGGAAAAGCGGAAGAGCGTTGGGGGAAATTAGGGTTTGGTTGGAAGGAAATTGGGGGGTGTTTTTGTACTTTTCAAGATTTCATTATTCCGGTCCGAGGGAGAGGGAGAGGGAAAGGCGGTGAATGAGTAATTCTAGATTCCTCTAAACAACTCCTCCTCCTCCTCCTCCACCTTCAACTCCCATTACTATATTATGTAATTCAAAGACGGAATTGTCCTCCTCTCCTCTTCTTCAATTTTTTGGTCAAAGTCAAAGCAATAATAACCTTTATTAGTACAGTAAAACTTTTATAAATTAATAATTTTAGAATTATGAAATTTTATTAATTTAAAAAGATATTAATTTATTGATAAATTAATATTTTATTAATTAAAAAAGAGACTTTTTAAATTCAGCAAATTTAGTACATATGTATTGAAAATAAATGATTTTATATATATTTCATGGATTATATTCATGCATCAATTAATTCTTTGTAACTAATTAAATATATTCATGTATAATATCAATTCGTTGTTCATAGACGCATGTTCAATTCATTGAAATTACTTAAAATATACATGTTTACAATAATTCGTTGCACTTAAATAATTATAATAGTCAATTAAATATATTCATGCATGATGAATGAAACATATACTATATAAATCTCAATATGAAAATAAAATAATTCATAGCACCCAACTATGTCTTCTCATCTAAAAGGTATCGCAAAATCATCCCTGGATGATCAAAGCGTAAAGCATTACAGACTTCATAGTTTAGCAAATTACCATAATATTTATAATTGTAATATTCTTGAATTATTAATTTAGAGTTTTAATGGGACCTAATATTTATAAAGGAATTTTTTGAAAAATTATTATCTTATTGTCTTATCGAATTTGATGATTTTTTACAAAGGCCCAAGTCGGGACCGAAAGATTTTATTATTTTATAGAATTTATTAATTTACAGAGTATTAATTTATAAAGGTTTTACTGTATTTACAGTAGAAATGCAGATATTAGTAGGTATATACATTTATGGTGTATTCTACATATAACACACACAAATGGCTCAATAGAACTTATAAACTTTTATGCATCTCATAAAATTAAAATGTTTTGAAAAACTTATAAGGTCCACCAGGCGCCCTCCTAGTTCATTTTTTTTAAAATTAATTATGAAATTTAAGGCCAAACCTCTCTATTAGTCCCTCATCTCTTTTGATTATCTCATTTTAGTCCCTCGTCTCTTTTTATATTATCCCATTTTAGTACCTCATCTTTCAAATGCACTGTAATTATCGCTCATTTTTTAAATATATTTCATTAAAGTTCCTAAAAGATTTTAAATTATAATAAAACAAGTATTTCATTAAAAAGGGTAAAATTGGAAAAAGAATAATTTCTTATATTAGTTTTTCATAGAATGTCATTGGATCACCTAACATAGTCTTAATTGCATAGAAAGACACATAAAAGTTTAAAAAATCACAATACCATGTATAAAAAAAAGATGTCATCAAGAAAAAAAAAAAGAAATAGTGAGTTGTATATATCATCATGCATATACATAACACCATTTAATTACATTATTTTCATAAATAAAATGAATTTCTAATTAAGATAAATACTGTGTTACATTAATATCATTGCAAAGTGCTGCAACACCAGAATTTGTAAAGAAAAAGAGAGAAATTACAGAATGTAGAAAGAGTAGATGATGTTAAATAATGTTGATCGAGCTCGAAATAAGCAACCGCGATTGTTGATCGTACTCGGCCACGTATCCTCACCAGATTCAATGTTTGGGCCTTGAGAATAGAAACACGAACGTGAAACTCGTCGATTCGGTCCCCGACTACGACCCTCCGACGCTCAAGTTAAGTTAATTGAGGTAAAAATGTGCGATCTCAGATAGTAGGTCGCAAATAAATGGACAACAGTTATCTTTGAGAATGGCGCGTCGGGGTATTTATTAGCTCCAGGTGTGTACGGTGGGTTGGGCCACGCGTCATCATCTGGGTATTTGTGCATCCAATCGGACGGTCATCATCGTGTCGGGTCTTCATTTTTCCGGGCGGGTTCTGTCCGACCCGCTTCGGCGGGGTACGGGTCGAGCCTGGTCAGATTACTGAAATGCCCCTCATTAAGGGTATTTTCGTAAAATTGGAACTTCCCCCATCAAATGTTATAAAAGACTATTATAAAATAATGAATATCTATTTCAATTTACTCATTTTGAATGGAATACGACTCCATCATCAAACTGTAATTTAGATTCCATTATATTTAGTACAGTCGAGAGGATTTTAACAAAATATATATAGAGGAGAAGAGTAACTGTTTCAGATCAAATGGCCAAAATTAGATGAAAAATATAGATGATGAGCTTTTATAATTAAGTTTAGAGAAACACACTCCAAAACCTATAATGTTCACAAATTATTTGCCTATACATATTGTAGCAGCAGAGCAGTGGTGCGTAAGAGTGAAGATGACAGTTGCCGTTTTAATTATATTTTTATGTATAGAAGTCGTGTTTCTCATTTCAGCAATTTTATTAGTTAGCTTATGTTTCTTCTTTAGTTACACGGTTGAGTTAGTTAGGCGGCAATTATATTTTTAGTTGAGTATATGAACTCCTTCTCTGTACATTTTTGTATTAGTTTTTCCAGTAATTCAAAATGGATTCTCTGAATTTTCTCTCATTGATTACAGTAGAAGCTTGTAAGAAACCAGAAATTCTACATGGTATCAGAGCCTTCATTTGAAGGTCTCTGTATACCGCAGCCCTTTTTTGATTAAATAGACACCTTGAAACATCAATTATAGCTGCAATGGCGGATGCAGCGGAGAGCAGTTGACAATCGACGACGAGGACAAACGTAAGTGATGGAAATAGACAACAGATGCCAGAGGCTCTATAATTACATGGATCGGACCACCCTGGTATGATTCTAGTTAGCACGCTCTTAACTAAACACAATTATCTTACCTGGAGCTATGCCATCAAATGAGCACTATTTGTAAAGATGAAATTAGGTTTCATCAATGGCACGACCTTGAAATCGAATGTTACTTGTTAATATTTATGGCCCAAACAAGGACCAAAATTAAAACCCACCTGGAGGCCCACCAAATTAAACCCGACGGGTTGACCCGTTGACCTTTGACCCGACCCGATTTTCCCCTTTTATTCATCTGCCTAAGTAAGTCAAATCTGATTCTTTTCTTTTTCTTCTTCTCAAATGTCGTATGTTTCCTCCTACACCCAAATCCTCTTTTGATTTGATTCTCACCATATCTTCCATACAAATGGAAGCTTTCGTCCTACATTCAAATCCTCTTTTGATTTGATTATATCTTCTATAGAAAGAAGCTTTCCTAAACCAAGATGATGGTTTTAAGGAAAGCTTTCATGGCTTCCTTTTCTTTGTATTTCCCACACCTATTTGAGGTCTCTTGCTTTCGGTTTTCTTGGGACTATTCGAATCTCTCATATTCTCACCTCAATCGGTTCTAAGTGAACATTCTTTGTGGGTCTTTGTGATAGAAAGTTTCTAAGTGATTTCTTGAGGTTTCCGTCGGGTTTCTTGGTGGTGGTGCAACCGTGGTCTAAGATTTGGATAACTGGTTTGGTGTGACCGAAATCTGGCTTTCCTGAGCCGCATTGGTTAAGAATCTGTTTCATTATAGTTTGATTTGTTCATTCTATTATAAGTTGTAATATCGGTTTTGTATTAAGGAGTTTCATACTCCAATCGTTTTGTAATAGTCGATTAGGATCGTGAGGTTGCCACTCTACAGTGGTATCAGAGCCTCGTCTCTGAAATTCGGCTCTTGGTGGTGGTAACGCTTCTCTAATCCCTCCTAATTTATTTCCATCGATATTACTGTTATTATTAGCCACGATAAATCCCCCTAAACTCCCACTTGGCCGGTCCCCTGAGGACGTCGGGTATCTAGTCGGGACTTAGGCTGGAAGACTCGGTTCTATTGATACTTATTTGCTATTATATCTTTGTGATATATATATTTCTGCAATTTGTCCGATTATTATATCTTTGTGATATCTATCTCTATGATTTGTTTGCCTTTGGAATTCAAGTTATATTTATTAATCCGCTGTAAATTTTTCTGCGATTTGTTCGCCTGAAATCTGTGTGATTTATACATATCTCTGTCATCTGTTGATCCCTGAAATTTGTGATTGTTGAGATTAATATTGCTATAACTGTGATTAGTGTGGTTATTGGGATAACTGAAATTATTGTTAATTTGAGTACTATCATTACTGTGATTCATTTCGTAACCTGCGGATTTGGGCCCATTCTTTATGAAAAATTCTTGAAAACCATCTCTTAGAAATTCAACTATTAAATCTAGTCATTGTTTGTTGAAACTTTTTTTGTCCATTTTGAATTTCCGTGAATTTTGAAATTGTGCAAAAATTCAGTGTGTTAAAGTTCTTTTGAAAATTCACATTTTCTGTTAAAAACCGTTTTTCCTAAAATCTTTTTAAATGGTCGGTTATTATCTCCAACCTTTCGATGGAAAAATTGATTTCTCGATTTGGCAATAAAAAATGAAAGGGATTTTGTTCCAACAAAAAGTTTTCAAGGCCATAGATGGCAAATATTTTGATAACATTTCTGAAGAAAAAATGTTGGAAAATGATGAGTATGCATATTCTTCGATTATATTAAATATGTCTGATTCTGTGCTTAGAAAAGTTGGTAATCAAAATTCTGCAAGAGATTTATGGAAAAAATTGGAGGAGCTTTATACTTAAACTTCTTTGTCGAGTAAACTGTTTTTACTTGAGAAATTCTTTAGATACAAGCTTGATTTGTCTAAAAACATTGATAAAAATTTGGATGATTTCACCAAATTTGGTTCAAGATATTAAGTTGACTGGTGACAAAAATATTGATGATTATTCTCCTATTGTGCTTCTGAATGCTATACCTGATACTTATTCCGATGTGAAAGCTGCGATTAAATACGGTAAAGATAGCGTGAACCTTGATACTGTTGTGAATGGACTAAAAAGCAAAGAGATTGACCTAAAAATGAATAGACTGAGCAGCAACCAATATGAGGTTAATTCTGTTAGAGGAAAATCTAGGTATAGAAATTCCTTCCATAAAAGACATAGCAAAGAGAGGAATAAGAAACATAATAGTTCTGATTCCAGTGATAACGAAGAAGAAGCGAAGGATAAAGATAGAAGATGCTACAGTTATGGAAAAAAGGGTCATTTTATTAAAGATTGCAAAAGACCAAAACAGTTTAATAAAAAGGAAGAAACAAACGTAGTGATTGAAGAAGAAGAATCAACAGTTTATTGATTGTGTATCAATTCATAATTCTTGTGTTTGCTTTATGCTAAGTGCATTATTTTTGAAGAATATGTTTTTTGGCTTTGTTCCAATAATCGCTATGTACACTTGTATTGTGAGTGATAGTATTGCTTAGTGCATTTAGTAATGTTCCTTTGTGGATATTGTTTAGACTTTGTATCTTGAGCCTAAGTGGCTAAGTGTTTTTATTGAGCCTATGTGGATGTTCAATTTGCCTATGTGGTTATGTTATTGTACTTTTGTGGCCCGTTGAGTTCTCTGTGTGTCTTGATGGCGTGAATTTGCCTAAGTGGCTAATTGAGTTTTCATGTAATATGACCGGTTGGACCTAAGTGGTTTGTTGAGCCTTTTGTGGCTAAAAGATTCTTTGTGAATGAGCCTAGGTGGCAATATGCCTTTTTGTTTGTTATTAACTTAGTGTTAATTGCTGTGTGTAAACTGTTTAAAAGTGCTTAGTGCTAACCAAGCTGTGTGTATGCTCTATGCTTTTGATATTCTGTTACTAACATCTTTTGTAGGTACACTGGAGCGGGCCCCTAGGTAATGATGAAAAGCCAGACATGACTCCGGACCATTGACTTTGGGTCTTTGGTCCAAGGTGGAGCATGTTAATATTTATGGCCCAAACAAGGACCCAAATTAAAACCCACCTGGAGGTCCACCAAATTAAACCCGACGGGTTGACCCGACCCGATTTTCCCCTTTTATTCATCTGCCTAAGTAAGTCAAATCTGATTCTTTTCTTTTTCTTCTTCTCAAATGCCGTATGTTTCTTCCTACACTCAAATCCTCTTTGATTTGATTCTCACCATATTTTCCATAGAAATGGAAGCTTTTGTCCTACATTCAAATCCTCTTTTGATTTGATTATATCTTCCATAGAAAGAAGCTTTCCTAAACCAAGATGATGGTTTTAAGGAAAGCTTTCATGGCTTCCTTTTCTTTGTATTTCCCACACCTATTTAAGGTCTCTTGCTCTCGGTTTTCTTGGGACTATTCGAATCTCTCATATTCTCACCTCAATCGGTTTTGAGTGAACATTCTTTGTGGGTCTTTGTGACAGAAAGTTTCTAAGTGATTTCTTGAGGTTTCCGTCGGGTTTCTTGGTAGTGGTGCAACCGTGGTCTAAAATTTGGATAACTGGTTTGGTGTGACCGAAATCTGGCTTTCCTGAGCCGCATTGGTTAAGAATCTGTTTCATTATAGTTTGATTTGTTCATTCTATTATAAGTTATAATATCGGTTTTGTATTAAGGAGTTTCGTACTCCAATCGTTTTGTAATAGTTGATTAGGATCGTGAGGTTGCCACTCTACATTATTGATGTATATTTCGAGCAAATAGATTCGCGTTGATAGTATGGTAACAACGTGGATTTTAAACTGCATATCATAGGAAATAGTTAGTGGTTTCATCTACGCAAAATTAGCAAGGACTTTGTGGCTGGATCCGGAGGAACGCTACGACGAATGTAATGGTCCAATGTTGTATCAGCTACAAAGAGAAATAACTTCACTTACGCAGGGAGCATGTCAGTCGTGGAATATTTTTCATGATGACACACACTATGGGATGAGTTGGATGTGCTATCTCCTACACCATAGTGCACATGTGGAAGGTGCACTTGTGGAGTATCTAAGGCCACTGCAGATCAAGCATCGTTTACCAGATTAATATAGTTACTTATGGGTTTGAGCAAAAGTTTTGATCATATGAGGGATCAGTTGCTCATGATGGATCCCACTCCTACAGTCAATATTCTATGATGTTAAGAGTGGAGAAACATAGAGGGGTCAATATGAAGGGAACTGAAAGTGTAGACAATGCAGCAATGGAAGTTCGAACAGGGGGCAAGAAGGAATATATTGCAAAGGCAAGCAATCCACGCAGAGTGAATGTTGATAAGAGAGGACAATATTGTGACAATTGTAACAGGTCAGGCCATACAAGAGAGATGTGTTTCAAGCTCCACGGTACCCTTGAATGGTACAAGGAACTGGTTGAGAAAAAGAAGAAAGAAAGAGGTGTTGTTAAAGGTTACAATGTGCAAACAAAGGATAGAACAGACCCACATCATAGGATGAAAACTAAGGAGATATTGCTGCAAGAACTGATCAAATTGATGAAGGGAGATAACCAGCATAATCGTGATCATGTACAAGAGGACCTTCTTCAAGTGAATTTTGCACAGACAGACAATTCTGCTGGTAAGCACTGCGCCTTTACAAGCTTGAATGATAACTTTCTGGATTCTTGGATAGTGGACACAGGGGAAACTAATCATATGTGTGCACATCCATCCTATCTCAAACACTTTTCCCCTTCTTCACATAATACTCTCATTCAAATTCCTGATGGGGACACATAATCTGTCACCCACGTTGGAAATGTGCCCCTGCATCAGAACTTATTGCTCACAAATGTTCTATATGTGCCAAAATTCAAGTTTAACCTTTTATTTATCTCTGAACTTTGTTCCACTTCCTCCATTGTTGTAGTTTTTCACTCTATACACTGTCTCTTTTAGGACCCGGGGATTGAGAAGATAATAGCAGTAGGGAGCTCCAAAAGAACCTCTATGTGTTGGATCAATCTTCCTTTGATCCAACTACTATATCTGCCTATAGCTCCAAGACTAAGAATCCTTGTCTCTTTTTCATCTTCTTGTAATAGTACCTTGTGGCATAGACGACTTTTCGACATCGTTCTATGTTGGTCCTTAAACACATTCCAATGCTAGAATCCACTAGCACAGTTGAGAACTGTATGATATGCCCTTTAGCAAAATAGACTCGGTTATCCTTTACTCCTTGCAATATACAGTCTACAAATGCTTTTGAACTCATACATGTGGATCTTTGGGGACCTTGTTAAACCCCTATGCTTAGTGGTCGTAACTATTTCCTTACCATTGTGGATGAATTTACTCGTACAACCTGGACATTCTTACTCAAACACAAAACACAAGTTTGTCATACATTGGAGAACTTCCTTAAATTGGTCAATACACAGTTTAATTCCAAAGTCAGAAAAATCACGTCTAATAACGACACTGCATTTGTGAATGCTTCATGTCATACTTTGTTCAATTTTCTTGGCATTTATATCAAAGGTCGTGTCCTCATATACCGCAGCAAAATAGTGTTATTGAAAGAAAACATTGACACATACTCAATATAGCTAGAACTCTATTTTTTCAGTCTCATCTTCCTAACAAATTTTAGGGGGAGATTACCCTTGTAGCCACTTACCTACTAAACAGACTACCTACACTACTCTTACAATGGAAAACTCCCTATGAACTTCTTTACAAACAATCACCCTCATACTCCAACCTAAAGGTCTTCGGATGTTTTTGTTTTGCACCCAATGTCCCACCTTATAAACATAAATTCGGTGTAAGGGCACACAAATTCTTGTTCCTTGGTTACAGCCACTGCCATAAAGGATATACGGTCCTGGACTTAGAATCAAATACAATCCTGCATTCTAGAGATTTTATCTTTTATGAAGAGGTTTTCCCCTATGAATCCTCATATGTTCCTCCTTCATCCATCCCTCCTATAGTTCAAGTGGCCTCTAATGATGATGATGATGATGATGATACCCCTAATACTATCCATGTTCCTTCATTACCTCACTCTACACAACCAATTCCTCAACAAACTATGGACGTTACTCCTTCCTCCTTACCTATTTCATCCCACAGTCCTGCCCCTGATTTACAGTCTGATCTTATTCCTCCTTATGTTCCACCCCCTAGATGGTCCCAGCGAATGTCTCACAAACCAACCTGGATTAATGATTATGTTTGTCATTGTAACTTTTATTCTGTTCCTACTTGCATCCCTTCTTCTTTTAGTTGTGCGCATATATCGTTTGTGACTCTTTTGTCTTCTATGCAGGAACCCAAGAGTTATTTTCAGGTAAGTAATGATGCTCGGTGGGTGGGAACAATGAATCAGGAACTGGCTGCCTTAGAAAAGAATGATCCCTGGGAGCTTGTGGCTCTTCCTCCCACTAAACGAGTCATTGAATGTCGTTGGGCCTTTAAGCTCAAACTAAATCCTGATGGTAGTGTCCAATGGCATAAAGCACGAATTGTGGCCAAGGGGTACACTTAAATTGAAGGCATTGACTACTTTGATAGTTTCTCTTTGGTGGCTAAGGCAGTTATCGTTCGAGTTTTGATAGCTATGGAAGTTGGGGCTAGCCTTTGTTACAAATAGACGTGTATAATGCCTTTCTACATGAGCATCTCGACGAGGAAGTTTACATGATGACTCCAAAAGGCTATCCAGTGCCTTGCCCTGGGCACGTTTGCATATTAAAATGCTCTCTTTATGGCTTGAAGCAAGCCTCACATCAGTTGAATATTGAGCTTACTGATCGTCTCCAAGCTTATGGGTTTTTGCAATGTCCCCCTGATCATTGTCTCTTTATGCATTTCACCCCTGGTTCTTTTACTGCTCTTTTGGTTTATGTTGAAAACATCCTGCTAACTGGTAATTCAGATGCTGAGCTTGAGGCTGTTAAGGTTCACTTAGATGTTTTCTTCACCATCAAAGATTTGGGTTATGCCAAATATTTCTTGGGATTAGAATTGGTTCGTTCTGCTCATGGTCTCTTAGTGACTCAACAGAAATACCTCCATGACATCCTTCAAGATTTTCATATGTTGAATGCTAAGGATGTGTCAACTCCTTTTCCCCCGAGACTGAAATTAACCTCGGATTCAAGCACTCTCTTGATTGATCCTGGTGTTTATAGGTGCTTGATTGATCGACTTCTCTACCTTGGATTCACTCGGCCTAATGTCTCCTTTGCTGTCCAACAACTTAGTCAATTTCTCTAGCACCTACGAATTTCTCACTAGGATGTTGCTATGCACGTTTTCCGCTACTTGAAGGGCACATCCTCCTTGGGTCTCTTCTTCGCCTCCGATAATTCTCTGCAACTAGCTGTTTTTACTGATGCTTCCTGGGCCTCCTAGCCTAAGTCATGCTGCTCCGTTACAGGCTATTGTATCTTTTTGGGTTCTACGCTTATCTCTTGAAAAACAAAGAAGCAAGTGTCTGTCTCTCACTCTTCTGCCGAGCAGAGTACCGCAGCATGGGGACTGCTGTCAATGAACTTTTGTAGTTTTCCTATCTCCTTCGTATTCCCTTTCAAACTCCTGTCCCATTTTGGATATTGACTACCACCTTGTCCGTCATCAGTTCAAATTGGGGTTCATTAGCCCTTCGCACGTTGTTGAACGTGATCAACTGGCTAACCTCTTCCAATTAGTGATTTTGTTCATCTCTTTGGCAAGCTGGGCGTGGGCCCCCAAGCTCCATCATGAGGGGGTAGCAGCGTGTAGCAGCAGAGCAATGGCGCGTATAAGTGAAAATTATGAAGATGACAATTGCTGCTTTAATTATATTTTATGTATAGAAGTCGTGTTTCTCGTTTCAACACTTTTATTAGTTAGTTTACGTTTCTTCTTTAGTTACACGGTTGAGTTAGTTAGGCAGCAGTTATATTTTTAGCTGAGTATATGAACTCCTTCTTTGTACATTTTTATATTAGTTTTTCCAATAACTCAGAAATGGATTCTCCCAATTTTCTCCCATTGATTACATCAGAAGCTAGCAAGAAACCAGAAATTTGACATATATTATAATGCCATATGAACGAATGTAATAATTTCATAATTAGCAGCTTGAGAAACATGAGAGGAATACACATTAATTATTTTTGTTATTTTAATGAGATAATTACACCTCTTTTCCTAAAAATTTGATATATTTACATATAAATTTCTTGCGGTTTAAGAAATTATGTCTAATATCATTGACGTTTGTTTCTATCTAACAAATGGATTCTATTAGTCAAAATTTATTGAATTTGTTGATAGTAGCAAAAAAGATTGATGAAGATTCATATTAGCCCCAATTAATTTATTACTTGACAAATATTTTTCTAACCAAATTACCGTTACACATCTTCACATACTAATACATGTAAGAATATGTATTTTCACCTTATAAGGATAGTTTAGAAAATCATTCTCTATTCTTGCTTTAACATTCAAACTGCACTTAGGTCACAATTTCTCCTACGATTTTCTTAATCATATCTCGATTTCTTATTACAATTTATTTTTACCATTATTTATTCCTAAATTCGAGACTAACTTGGGCGTTGGAGTGCTAACGCCTTTTTTGCAGGTCCCCCTTCAAGATTTGCATTCGCTTCGGCCCAAGCTTTGAGCATAGTCCATATTCATTGGACTCGTTTGGTTTTTGAACGCACCATTGGCGCCGTCTGTGGGAACACAAAGTTGAAGACGTGAGTAACAATGGAGATTCCTAGCAACTCCGCAAACAAGCAAAAGGTTGTGGAAGTACCTGACAATGCCCATGATTTGCAAATTGTTGCAGAAACATCCTTTGCCCCCGCCAGTAGGGCGATGGTCCCAGAACCCCCGAGACATGTTGACCCGTTAACTGAGCCTCCACACCATAGTCCTTCCCCAGACACCTCCTCGAGGGAGCTCTCCCCAGAACTCCTTTGGACCATATAACAAATAATCGCATCAGTTATATGAGAGCAAATTGCGGCACTAGTCCCAGTCCGCGTAGTAACTCCATCAGACGTCGATATCCCTAAAGAAGAAGTAAAAGGGTATCCCCTGCCCCTACACTGCCGTTCGCAACAGACTAGGGACCCCCCTGGCAAATCCAGCAAGACGTCCCTCCTCAGTGGCTCGCATGTCTAGAATGCCTGCAGAAAGACCTCCAAGACGTCCAGTATCAAAACGCGGAAATGCCCTCAGAGGAGCAATAGGGTATCCCCCTTCAATGAAGAAATTATGGTAGATGAGCTCCTCCTCAATTGGAAGGAGTCCAGCTTGACGGAATACGATGGAACCAACGGATTGTAGGAGCACCTCTCCTACTTTGAGAATATTGCCCCTCTCCACCGTTACACTACAGAGGTCAAATGCCTTGTGTTTGTGACCACCTTCACACGATCGACCCAACATTAGTTTAATCAATTGCCCTTGGGATCTATCCGATTGTTCGGAGAACTTTGTTCTCTCTTTCTCCATCAAATTGCCAGAAGTAAACGATATCAAAAGATAATCATGAGCCTTTTCTCTTTACAACAAAGAGAAAGAGAATCACTGAGGAGTATCTTCAACGCTTTCATTTAGCAGCCATAGAGATCCCTACTGCAACACTTAATACATTAATTTCTGCTTTTACGTAGGGGTTACAAGATGGGGAGTTCTTTAAATCATTAACTAAGAAGCCCCCTCACAGTTTTTTACAATCTCCTAGAATTAGTTGAACAATACATTAACTTGGAGGAGGCTAAGGAGTACAAGAATGTTGTCCTTGGTGAAAAACGCAAGAAACAAGAGGACGAGGACCTACTCCACCCAAACGCTTTCCCAGAATAAGCTATGCCCCGAGGCAGGTATTTTCCTAAAAGAATCCTGCACCCAAGCGGGCATCCTCCTTAGAAAATAAGCTTTGCCGCAAGCAGACATCTTTTATGGAATAAGCCTTGCCTTTAAGCATGTATACCCCTCAACGAATAAATCTTTACATGCAAGCTTTCCTCAAGGAGTATTTTTAATATTTTAATTTAATAATTTTGGAGTTTTATTTTACCACATTCGATTTGTTAACATATGTTTGCTTGTAAGGATTTCACGAGGAAGACATTCCTCTCATAAAAAGCATTGTCTTCCACATAGGTACAGAGGTCCCTCTCCATGGAGGCACCCCAGTCCTCCTTCGGGCAGGCACTTAGGTCCTTCTCTAGGGGACTATAAGCTCCATCCCGTGCAGGTACCTAAGCCCTCCTCCGCGGAGGCATCTAAGCCCTGCATCCAACGGATACCTTATTCTTCGTCCAGCGAGGTTCCTAAATCTTGCTCTAAGAAGGCCTACCCCTCATATAAACCCTCCTCCAAGGAGGCATAATAATTTTACTCCATGCATGATCTATTCGAAATATACACATATTTTTAGTATTTAACATTCTCTTGCAAAAAAATAAAACCCTACATCGGAGTAGGCACAAAAGGCACCTGTTAAGCCTTCCTCCGTGGAGGCACCTTCATAAAAAGCCTTGCTCCATACAGCACGGAGTAAGTCTTCTTTTTCTAGTCATGCTTATGCTACTGAAATTCTTTGCAGGAATTCAAAAAGAAAAAAAACTTAAGGAGGATCCCCCTTTCTAGTGTAACAAGGGCTCCTACTCTAAGAAGTTAGGGGGCACCCTTCCTCCTTAGCGTGGGGGAACTGAATGATGTGTACTACCCAAAGAGACTTGGCCCAAAAGGGCTTATAGAGTCCAAGACCTTTTAAGCATAACCCATTAACCCAAGAGGAGAGTATCCCACTATAATAACCATGGACCTGACCTAAGAAGGAGGCCTAGTAAAACACTTTTCAAACCACAGACTCACATTCAGGGTCCAATTAAGATAACCCAGGAGAAGGGAGGTGCCCCCAAGATCCAGGGTTCCTAAACCTAGAAGGGATTCCCTCATAATAGGAGTTCTCACATGTAAGGAGTCATCCCCCAAGCAAAAACATATTGCTGTGAGGTAATCAGTTGGAGATAACATCGTACCTTATCTATGCGTATTTTGACCCCTTTTTCCGAGAATAAGGATGGTGTGCAGAATCTCAGCAGAAGAGGACGCCCCCCCTTTATATATACAAGTTCAGTCTTTCAACGGGGACACTTTCCAGAATCTGAACTTTATTCTTGTTTTAGCATTCAAATTGCACTGTGAACACAATTTCTCTTACGAATTTTTTAATCATATCTCGATATCCCATTACAATTTATTTTTATGATTATTTATTCCTAAATTCGAGACTAACTTGGGGGTTGGAGTGCTAACGCCTTTTTTGCAGGTCCCCCCTTCAGGATCTGCATTCGCTTCGGCCCAAGCTTTGAGCATAGTCCATATCCATTGGACCCGTGTGTATTTTGAATGCATCAAGTCCAAATTTACAAAATTTATTGATATTAACAATAAAAATTAAATAAAAGTTCATATTATCCACAATTGTCTTGTTGCGGGTCAACCAGATATTTTCTGATCAAATTATTTTTATAAGGATGAATATATACCTTCTCACATTCATTATTATGTTCACATGTCTAAGGGTAGTTTGGTTGAAAAATAATTATTTGATTTGCAATAATAAATCAGTAATAAGTCAATTTGGGTTAAATATGAATTTTTATTTCTTTTTTTTTGCTAATATTAATAAATTACGTGAATTTTGACTAACGAGAGACTATGAGTATCAAAGATACTAAATATAATTTTATAAACTATATTGAGTTTACATGGAATTATGTAAAAAAATTTAAAAAAAAGAGGTAATTATCCTCATATACATGCACGCATATACGTTTACAAATAAATTTGTGTTTATTGATCCAATGCACTATAACGTTATATTTTCATATATAATTTGTATGGCTTTCACATACAACTACATCTATGTATTAAAGTAAGGATGGTTGATCTTTAGATTTTTCAGTGTGGTTTTGAAATATATTTTTTAAGTTTTTTTATTTTACTGTTATATTTAAGTAATTTTATTTTTAATACTTTTAATGAATGTGATTGGTGGAGTGTTGAGGGTACCATCTTTCTAATAAAGGGGCTCGGATTTGAACCCCCATAGTGCTTTCATGATTTTTTATTTTTATTTTGGGCAAATTTAATATTTTTATTATATTATTTTTTAGATGATATATTCTTTAAAAAAATTACGAAAAGAGTTATTTGTAAATTGCGTCTCAATAATTCTGAACTTATTGATAATTTATATGTAAAAATGAAAAATAAAAAGAAAAATTAAAATAAATGGATAAATCTAATGTATGTAGTAAACGATATAGCAAATTATCGCTAATTCAAAACACAACTTTCTATTTTTATAATCATTTATCTTGATATCCAAATATATATAATTAATCTATTTTGTCTCACTTTAGTCATTTTGATTTAAGTAAAATTATGTTCAATATGTGTCTAATATACTTTACCATTTTTGCTTTAGTTTAAAATCTTATTTAGCCTTTTTCTCAAATACCTTATCTTAAATAAAAATATCAAATATTATTCAACAAGATTAATAAGAAAAAATCGGTGTAGGCCCTACTCGGACCCAAAAAATCGGATAAAAAACAAAGACACTGAATCTAGAAACTCATTCATAATGTTTGGTTTTGTTTTTAACTTGTTTTGCGGTATTTTGTGGAGATAGAGAGAGAAAAACAAAGATAAATAAAAATAAGTTAGAGAGTGTGTATGTTTGGATTTGTTTTTAGAAATAATATAAAATAAGTATGGTATGTTTGATGTTGGGTAGTGAGGAGACAAAAAGTACTGTTCATTGTCAAATCACGTTTCTTTTATATATATATATATATGTATAAAAATATATATAATTTATTTAGCTGTGAGTGATTTAAAATAAATATTATTTTTTAATTAATTATATTTTTTGGAAAAAGTAATTAAAACTATTTTAAGATAATCAAAAATATATTCAAAACTTACAAAACTAAGCAAACCAAACATAGTTTATATTTTGGCCCATCAAAACCAAACATAGTGATTGGGTCTTAAGGGGGTTGGGTAGGATTCAGATATCATTTAATAGAATGAGTCTCTTTTGGATATAAAGGTTCGTTTGATTCAAGTTAGAGGAAAAAGGAAGTTGAAGGGGGAGGGAAAGGAAAGAACGATAGTTTTTTTAAAGTTGTTTGGTATGATTGTGATATATGTTTAACGTACATACCACTATATTTATATATTAAATAAAATAAAAAATGCAATAGAATTATGGGATCGACTTCCGATGACTCATTACAATCTCCTACATCGTATATATGCCTGAAATCTTCACACAGTATGTATGTTAATAATACATGATGATGATGATGTAATAAAGTGGTGGGGAGAAGGTCTGGAATAAGCTTCAGACATGATGTTCTTCACATGTCCGCATGGCAAGAAATGCAAATCTTGACCTGTAACCATAAAACCCGGAAAAGAAGGTTGAAAAATGACAAACATCCGGTAACTGAAGATGAGAGCTGCAAGAAGAACCTGTTGGAACTGGTAATGAGAGCAAAGCCTCATCTCATCCTCATGCCTAAAAACCAAGATATAATGACCTTTTTTACCTCTTCTCATTCTTACAACACTCTCTCTAAGTTTCTGTACCGATACTCGTTTCAACTGCTAACGCAATGGCTATGGAGGTAAAATTGATAGCTTTGATCATGCCGCTCATTGCTGTAATATGTTCAACCGGAGCTGGAGTCGTGGCCGCAGTGTCACCACAGTTCACAGCAATTTTTGCATTTGGCGATTCGTTGTCTGATCCGGGGAACAACAATTACTTGAACTCGTTAGCAAAGGCCAACTACGTGCCTTATGGGGTCGACTTCTATCAAGGGCCGTCTGGCAGATTTTGCAATGGCAAAACAGCTGTGGATTACCTCGGTGATTGATACTGCAAAAACTTGTTGTAATCTGCATGCATAACCATTCAAGAAATATGATCGCGTTATTGCTTGTCAATCTGCAGGAGATATGCTGGGAATGCCTCTACTACCAGCTTACACGACTACTTTTGCTGCCGGGAGAAACATTCTTAAGGGAGTGAACTATGCTTCGGCTGCAGGAGGGATTCTTGAAGAGACAGGACAGAATCTTGTACCGCCCACGATTTTTCTGATTTTGTGTGTGCTCATAACTGTGTTTTTAGCATTTCTTGACTAATGGGGTGGTAAAATATTACAGGGTGAAAGATTCAGCTTGTCCGGACAAGTTGAAAACTTTGAGAGCACGTTGAATCAGCTACGGAGACAAATGGAAGATGAAGAATTGAGCAATTATTTGGCTAAGGCACTGGCCATAATGGCCCTTGGCAGCAATGACTACATCAATAATTATCTTAGTCCTAACTTTTATACCAGCAGCTACTTCTACACCCCTAAAGACTATGCTGATCTTCTCATTAATCGGTACACCAGACAAATTCTGGTGAGCTTCATAATTTTCACTTCTTTACTCTTTACCTAACTTCTTTTTCGATAATGGACATTATTCTTGTAGGCCCTTCACAGCTTAGGATTCAGAAAGTTTCTTCTGGCAGGGATCGGTCCGCTTGGTTGCATCCCTAATCAGCTAGCCACCGGCCTTCCTCCACCAGGGAAGTGCGTGGCCTACACAAACGATGTCGTTGGGATGTTCAACAACCGTCTCGTCTCTCTTGTGGATCAGCTGAACAGCAACTACAATGGCTCTATTTTTGCCTATGGCAACACCTTTGGAGCAGTCATGGACATAATTAACAATGCCAAGACTTATGGTAAAAAGTTTTGCCGAGACATTAAATGAAGTACCCATCACTTAATAAATTATGAATAGAAACAGCATAAATCTAACAACCCTTTAAATGATACTACTATTGCTCACTAATGATCTTGCAGGATTTAGTGTAACAGACAGAGGCTGTTGTGGGATCGGACGGAATCGAGGGCAGATAACATGCCTTCCATTTTCCATGCCGTGCAGCAACAGGAACCAATATGTGTTCTGGGATGCTTTTCATCCAACACAAGCAGTAAATCAAATTCTCGCCCGACGAGCTTATTCAGGCACCCCATCGGATTGCTATCCAGTTAATGTACAACAGATGGCACTAATGTAGACTGTTGTCTATTACTTTACTTATGTTTCTGTAATAAAAAACATAACATGTCCAAGAATGCATGAATAAACAAGCGTTTATGTATATGTCGATACATAATAGACGGTGCAATCTTTCATACGTTCCATGGATGGGAGCATAGAAAAGCTACAAGTTTCTATAGCATGATCAGTTCTTGCAAATTGGAACACAGATAGGTGTTGCAACTAGGATATCCAAATTTAGCTGTAGCAGAAGATGGGCAGCACGACGCAACAAATCAGATGCATTAAACGTCGCGTTCTTTTTTCTTTTCCAATGCCAAAAGTAGTTGAGAGAAACCTTTCGGGTAATTAATAAATAGGCGAATGAATCTCAGCACAGTACAAATGTAGCAAACAGTGTTAGTTAAACAACTAGCAAAGTTAGAAGGCTACACTGTGTTTAGACTGTACTCCAGTTTCTAGCAAACTTAATAAGCATCCTGCATGCTCTACTCAGCAGCTAGCTGTGGAAAAGGGCAATTGAATTCAATTCTTGTTGTTCATCTTTATTTTTCTCCACTGAGTTTCTTCTATGGGGTAACTAATATTTACTGCCCTTAATGCCTATATAAGTACTGAATCAGAATTGAGGAGAAACACAAAAGAAACGGTAGCAAAAATACTCTGTACAAAAAACAGGCCAGATCAACATGATAACAGAGATCATGGGAACTCGTCTGGCGATTCTGCTGTTAATGAGTGGAGCCGGTTTCATAATTCTTGAAGCAACAGCAGAGCCACAATTTACGGCAATGTACGTATTTGGTGATTCACTGACGGACCCTGGGAACAACATTTATTTCAACTACAGTGTGACGAAAGCCAACTATTGGCCTTACGGTATTGATTCTGATATAGGACCAACTGGAAGATTCTGCAACGGGAAGACCCTTGTGGACTTCATTGGTATTTATCTAAAAGAACTAATTCTTTGAAAATTCTCTACCAATCATCACTCTTATTTAAGCATTCTGCCTTTCGACACCTAGAAACAAGCTCTGATAACTGCTAATGCTGATGAATTAAGTGAACATCAATAACCTGAAAAGACAGCAAGTTTGCGGGATGAACAAATAAACTCTTTGACAGAGAAATTTCTAGCTGATCTTTCAGTTAGGTATAACCATATTTCTCCATTTCCTGTAGGTGAGTTTTTGGGACTTCCATTGATTCCATCCTATGCAGATACGGCTGCCAAAGGTGCTGACATTCTATCAGGTGTAAATTATGCTTCAGCTGGAGCAGGAATTCTTGAAGAGACAGGATATCATTTTGTAACGTCTATTTGACATACATATATTATTTATATGCATGTTTCATTTTGCTTCGACATACTCATAACAAAGATAAGATGTAACAACATGAACAGGGCCGTGTGATCCCTCTAGGCGAACAAGTGAGCAACTTCAAAACCACCTTGAATCAACTCAGGAACCAAATGCAGGAGGAGGAGTTGAGCAATTATTTGGCAAAGGCCATTGTATTTGTGGATATGGGCGCTAACGATTACCTGAACAACTACCTATTACCTCATCTCTACAGAAGTATGACCACTTATAGTCCTCAACAGTTTGCCGATCTCCTCATAAATCTCTACACAGGACATATATTGGTGAGGCGGCTTACCATTACTTTAGTTTCTTGATGAAAAACCTGTCATCTAACTCAATTTGTATAAGCTGCATACGTACAATATCCAATTTTTTCAACTTGGAGTTGTCTCCTACAGGAACTCCAAAGCTTAGGACTGAGAAAGTTCTTCATAGCAGAGGCTGCGCCCATTGGTTGCATACCCTTTATAATCGGGTCAGAGCTTGCCCCTTCAGGAAAGTGCCAGAACTTCTCGAATAACTTGGTGCAAATTTTCAACTCCCGACTCAAACCTCTTGTCTATAACCTCAACTCGGACCACCCTGGATCTGTATTCACACTTGGCTCTTCGTATCAGTTATTCATGGACCTGCGTGACAATGCTGAAGCATACGGTAAAAAAACACGAGTCTGAGACTTTGCTGTTTATATATATTTATGTCTCAAAAATCTATAGACAGTATGAGTTAGTGATGGATGTGTCTATGTCATGACAGGGTTTATGGAGAAGGATGGAGCTTGTTGTGGGATCGGAGGGAGAAAAGGAGCGTGTCTTCCAAATACAGTGCCATGTTCAAATAGAGATGAGTACATATTCTGGGATGAAGCTCATCCTACTCAAGCTACCAACTGGATTCTTGCAACTTGGATTTACAACAACACCTCCTACACATTCCCTGTCAGCATACAGCAAATGGCAAGAATGTAAGAGACAGAGAGAGAGAGATTGTGCCTGTCTGCCCATCAAGCTTGCTTGCTCAGAATCCACAATCACTTGAAAACTCCTGCAAACGCAAGCACATCCATTTGCCTTGGCTTCTAATTCAGTCTACTCCTTAGAATTGCTTTTTATTAGTAACAATGTTTGGCAAACTTTTGTAGTCTTAAGATGTTGCATCATCATCTGTAATAAGAGAATGTTAGAGATATGAGCATTCTTGATATTTTGGTTATGTAATATGCTTTTTGTTTCTACATATTAAAGAATTAGCTAATAAATCACCACCTTCCAAGATTTGGCAACCCAAGATGCACCCTATAACTTTTTTCTTGATATGGGGCTAAGTTTATGTATAAGATGTTATAAGTTGATATATTTTGTAAAATGTGTTTTGTATGTATTAGATGTCATATCTTATTTTTCTGTTAAAAAAAATAATTGAAATATTTGGATAAAATAAGATCATTCAACTCATAATATGTTACTAATAACAAAATTATAATTAATTTGAAAATCAAAAAGTCGTCAATGGTGGGTTGACCGGCAATGGATAGGGGTGGAATATGACCTTTGTAGGACGGGCTCTTAAATGGGGGTAGTGGGTTGCGAGATATGGTCGGACAACAACGGATTTGGAGGTAGGAGAAAGTCGATCGTCGCATTGAATCAAGAATGCACTTTATTATTAATAATTATTTTTCAACCAATTTTTTTAATAAAAAAGAAATCACATGCAGTGCAGATGTGATATTTAAGAAATATGTGATGTGATATTTAAGAATATGTGATGTGATATTTTTCACATATGCATAACATGTGATGTTTTTCTAGCAAAAAAAACTAATAATAAACCCTCATATATGATAAAATGCAAATTTCATATAGTTGAGATGATAAGTTGACATAAAAAAAGTTTAGATGCCAAAATATAAAAATTGATATAGTCGAATAGAAAAATATAAATTACCCTAATATTATTGTGAAGGATATTCGATTTAATAATAAATGATTATATTATTTTATTTAATTTTTTATCCAAGTTTTGGAGAAATGATATTAAAGTAGTAGTATTTTAGTAGAGTGTGATATATGTTAAACAATTATGTGGGGGGTAGTAGAATATAATGGGGGGTTTTAAGAACATTTATAAAATTTTGAGGGGTTAAGTGGGAATTATTCCTACTTTCAGAGTTGAGAAGAATCACGCACTGTCTTCTATAATATAAATCTCGGCCGCCCTTCGATTTGCCAATATTAATCTCTTTCTCTCTCTCTCTTGCTTGCTCTCGTTGGATCGGATATTGTTGAAGCATATCTACCTTCCACTCTCTGCGTGGAGGGCGCACTGTTAGTGGCGTTAGAATCGAGATACAAGTCTTCCGGGGACAGTTTGTTGTTCTTCTACGCACACTCAAGAGATATGGAGCCGCCGGCAACAGTTGGTGGCGGCGGTGGCGGTGGCGGAGCAAGGCGACCGCAGCAGCAGCAACAACAACAACCAGGCTTGGGACAGATGCTGACGGGGATAATTAGGATAGCAGTGTTTTGGTATTTCGCATCCAAGTTCTTCGGGCCTAAGCGATCTCCCACTCAATCCGCTCATCAGATCTCCAATCTATTCCACAAAGGCGAACCTTTGGTCCGTTAAATTTCTTCAATTTTCTCTTTTGTTTAAGTATGAGATTTTATGTGAGGCGTAATCGCACTGACACGTGTGTATGGGTATGTTTCGTCTTACCGGCATGTGTTCGAGCATAGTTAAGACCTAAGAGGGATCCTTTCTCAATATTTACTGTGCATGGAGAACCAGTTTATCAGACTACTGTATGTATCTGTGTAAGATAAACTCAACAAAAATCAATCGCCCTATGGTTCGCTGAAACCCCGTAACTCTTCCTCAGCCAGGCCTGGCAGAATAGGCGAGCAAGTACAAGTATTAGTAGCATAACAAAAATGCCTTCCTCATAATTAATATGTTTGCTGGCCGCAATTGTGGTGGCTTCATTATGGTTTTTAGTGTCCACCGAGAGTGTATGATTTAGCATGATATGCGATAGTTGACCAGGGTGTTCATAGCTTGAAGTTTGGTTAAGTAGTGTTGCTTTGAGAAGTAGGAGCCCGTATCCAAATGGATACTGATTTCAGTAATTTTATTTGTTGGATCATGGAATTAGAGGGAAACAAGTTTCTTGAGAAAAGAATATTAACAGTCAACCATTGGATGAGATTTTGTTCTGATTTTTGGCTCATTGATATGTGTTCAGGTTCACAGAATTTCATCTGATAACTTGAGATACTGTTATAAGGAGATTATGTTGAGAACATAATGTCCCGAGTGCATATTTTTCTATTATTATTTTTATTTTTTTATTTTGCTTTCATCAAATAGTTCATGATCCCCAGAAACTTGGCCCCCATTATCAGTTTCCCTATTTACCATCTTTTCACACACCCCAGCAGGTTCTTGGGGCTGCTCACCTGATATTCAGGACTCTCAGGTCAATTTATATTGTAACATGAAAAAGTTTAATCTTTTTGGTGAAAAGGAAATCTGATATGCTACATCATTTGAACCTCTGACACATTGTTTTCCATTCTTCACATGAAGATGAATCATTCTGGATATATGCTGTCCTGTGTCCTTAAACTTAAGAATACCTTATATTTGTTTTCAGGATATGTGGTTATACCTTTCCGAGCAGGAGAGTTTTAATGACTTTGGCAGTGAAAGAGCCCTTGTTTGGCAGGAAACAAATATACCTTATGCAGTTTGGACGGCTGAGAGTAGCAGAACTCTATCTTTGAAGTATTATCCTTCTGAGGTGTGGGTTACTGTGCTAATGATTTGATCTCGATTTGGAGTTGATCCGTTCAAACTTATTGAATCTTAGTTTTTGGATATCACTACTTTGTTATCGCTACTGCCTTCCTTTTCAGTCTTGTTGCATGGGGTTTAACTATGAATTTTTTTTTATCTGTTATCTGATTCTTAGGATTTAAAGAAGAATGGGAGTCTCTATGCTCATGTTTTCTTTGCTAGATCTGGCTATCCGCCAGATCCAAAGGATCCTGAATACCAGCCATTGGCTGCTTTCGGGCGGACACACCGTGAGATTATCCCTGTGTTTTTTTTTGACCCCATCCAGTCTTTTATGTGTATTCTAAGTGTTGATAATCTAATAAGTCTTTCTTTATATGTATAGCTGTGGTGACATATTTGCCCAAGTCAAAGGCTGACAAGAGGAAGAGTCTGTTGGGGAACTCACAAGACAGTGATGGTGGAAGCGATGCTGAGGTATCTAGTTCTATGTGTTATTACCTGATGGATTCTGTTCTTATATCGGTTTTGCATGTTCATTTGTTGTTTTCATTTGAATATTGAATTTTTTAGATGTTGAAAGTCTTTCACGAAGTAAGTTTTCTTCTTTCATAATATTTAGACGTCTGTGTCATTATCAAGAAATTGATTTACTTACAGGTAGTCAAAGATGCTCCAGTTGATGACAAAGAGGATGGACCAGTTGAATGGAGATCATACTGGAAACCTAATATTACAATAAACCTGGTTGATGATTTCACAAGGTATCAAGAGATGCTTTTGTACTGTTCTGGATGCCTTAAGCTGAATGTAAAACTGCATGTTATTGTTCTCTTTTTGGGTGTTGTCTCCAGAGGTCCACCCCATTTAATTTCGGAAGCTAAATTCCTTTTGGATCAGTCATAAGTGAACGTTTGCCAGTTTATGGCTACGGTTGCATATAGCCAGAAGTAATGTAAGGACCTGAAGCTCTTCTACACATTTCTAGGCTAAGGCTAAGGCTTAAGGGCTAGCTTGGGCTTTGCAGCCTCCGCGGACACACGGACAGAGTTGGGGGTGGGGATGGGAGGCGGATAGAAATTCCTGATTTAGCTTTTGTCCAGGTGGAACCTGCATCTCAGCAGGCTATACAAGCCTTTTACTTGGATCTTCATTGTTTCTCTATACTGACAGTTATACTTTCTCCTGTGTGACTAAGTTCAAGTCAGTTGGATAAAGTAGATTTATCGAAAGATGGTAACAGAGTTAGATATCAAGTTGGCATCTTAGCTGCAACTGGAACAGACAGAACATCTTCTATGAAATGATTCAGTTGTTTATAAGGGAGGGTAGTAACAATGGTTTATAGAGCTTTTATGCAAGTGTTCAACTGTTCCATGCATATGCAGTACAAAATGCATCAACTTTTCTGCATGACTATGGTGTTGATTAATATATGTTTTTCTTCATGACTCTGATGAACAATATATGCTTGGGATTATGTAAAATTTTTTGGAAATTTTAGTGCACGGTGATTGCTTCTTAATGATTTTGTGGCTGATAAGATGCCTATTTGACAAATTTGGTTGTATTTTTCTTGCAGATATCCTCAGAATGCTGTTCCCCCAAATATTGCTCCTTGTATCCTTAAGAGTTTTCTCTGCCTTTTTATGTGTGCTTATGGTAGTCTAATTGGCTTTTTTCTTAGATTTTGTTGCCTCCTTGCCCATTCCTGTAAGTGGTATGGCTTCTCGTTTTATGTTGTAATGCATGGTAGGAAACTGTATGGGTTGCTTTAAGTATTTGATAAAGGGTTTGGTGAAGACATCATCCTGGTAGGGAAGCAGACACATTCTCTTGTTTAGTTAGATCTTTAATTTTTTGTTCAACTTAAGCATAGAAGCTTACTTGCTATAGAGTGTTTGCATGTGCAGGAATCACCCTACAGTATAAAATATTTACGACTGTTATTTTCATGCTGAAGTTGTTTCTTCTTTTCTTATGGATAGCAGTTGCTTGCATGTGCTATTTCTTCTTATCAGGGCTGGTGCTTATTGGGGGCAATTTGCCCTTTTTTGGGGAACCAACAGGACTGGATTATAATGGAAGTGAACCAATTTTGACTGGACCATGTAGATAGAAAAAATTTCAAGTTAAGTCCTTGCTGCTGTTGGCTCAATTCATTTGTGGAATGGCTAAAATTAAATTTATGAGCTCACTTGTCAATTTAGAGTTGATTCCCCTTAGGAATTTGAATTGATCAAAAACAAGATTGTCGTCTTTGATTTTTGGATTCCTTTTTAGAAACCTGTATGAAATTCCGAGTTTATGCTCTTGAAAATATTGGGCAAGCGCCAATAATGCTCATGCTTATTTTTCAATTTGCCATTCATTGAAGTATTGAGTCCATCGTGGAACATTTTGGTTATATTGCTTCTTTGGATTAATTGAAACTCCTATGTGTGGTTCATACTGAGGAAGACATTCTATGCATCTATGCATTTAGCATATCCTGAATGAGTGCTATTTATTATTCCTGGGGCTATATATATGAGGCCATGCCTTCCCTTGGTTTCCAAACCATTTCACTTTGATCTATATATGGTGCACTACATGAGGATACACTATATGTCATTATGTGAAGATACTACAGTGTTAGATTTGGCAACTGTTTTTTACTTCTTGTTTTATATATTACAAATTATGTGAAGATACATACAGTTAGATTCCTCGAAGGCCTTTACTTCTAATAAAGCTTGCCTTACAAGACTACGTACCGTGCAGGGTTTAGTAACTTTCTACTTGTCATTCATGACTGCTCAGATCTTCTCGCATTTTAGGAAGTACTTTCATTGTTGCTGTATTTTCAGTGAACCTTGTATTGAGTGGTTCATCTTCACCTTCGTTTATATTAAAAAATTGGCTGACAAGAATATTGATTATCTATTCCTTGACTTGAATTCTAAGTCTTGAACGTTGAGCCTAGTACTGGAAATTACTATCCAACCATCTTCTTCAATGAGTTTTGGTTACTTAGGGATAAATTAATACCAATAAATGAGACGGTGAATGAATTTCCACTCAATCTGGAGGTTGGACCCATTAGCATGACAAAATGGCAACTATTCCTACAGATTGATCAGTCATTCCAGATTCATAGAAGTTATGGAAGCATGCTTGAAGGTGAAGCTGATGAACTTAAGGTAATATTATGTTCTCTATGCTATGTAATTTCAGTGGGATTTTCTGGAGCGTAATCGTTACGCGTCTTGCTGAGAAGCTTTAGAGTCTGATGCGTTACCTTTGGATGTTGAATAACTCGAATTTGGGAGGCAGTCTTTCTACAGAAAAAAATTAAAGAATGTCAAGGAGGATTGAAGTTTACATAATATGTAGTGTGTGATGCCAAATGTAGTTGCATGTCTCCTTAAGTTTTATCTAACCCTGTTTCATCTTCTTGAAGACTGCTATATTTATTTAGCTTCAAGTGGATGATATTGTCCTTAGGATACTTAATTTTTTTAATGATATGCTCTGTAGTCTGTTTGAAGTTGTAACTTCTTGTTGGTACATGAACATTTGAAGTGGATTTCTAATCATTTGGTATTTTCTACAGAGAGTTTTTCTGGAAGGAAATCCTTACCTTTTGGCAGTAACCATGGTTGTTTCAGTACTTCACTCTATATTTGACTTCTTGGCTTTTAAGAACGGTAATGACATTGGTTAATGTATTGTCAGTTGCACTTCAGATGAACTTGCTTTTGGACTACTGTTAAAGCAGGTTTGATTGTTTGCAGATATTCAGTTCTGGAATAAAAACAAGTCTATGGAGGGATTATCTGCAAAGTCTGTTGTTGTGAACTTCTTTTGTCAGTTAATTGTCTTCCTTTATCTGCTTGACAATGAAACTTCGTGGATGATACTTGCAAGTTCTGGTATCGGCTGCTGCATTGAGTTCTGGAAAATTGGGAAAGCTATGCACATTGAGGTATAATTTTGAAGTTTGTGTTGGAGCTCCATTCTGAACTTTGTAAATGTTGAGGTTTACGTATACTTTCTATGTTGCTAATGTTGTACTGGAACTGCCATGTTTAATTTTCTCATCATCCAGATTGACAGATCTGGTAAGATACCAATGTTGCGGTTCCGTGACCGTGAGTCATATGCTAAAAACAAGACGAAGGAATATGATGATCTTGCAATGAAGTACTTGACATATGTTCTCTTCTTTCTTGCTGTCTGTTTCTCTATTTACTCTCTGAAGTATGAACGCCACAAGAGCTGGTATTCTTGGATTCTCTCGTCGCTTACAAGCTGCGTCTACATGTTTGGTTAGTATCTTGGTCATGTTTTTACCCCCCCGCCCCCAACCAACACACACACACACACACCCCAGCCCCAGTTTTCCTTATTTATCATTCCTGCATTTCTTTCAGTTTTTGCTCGAAAGTTTATTTCCATATGCTTCTGCATGACCTTTCTGGTACAATCCAAGTACTGGTATAGTGGAGATCGTTTAGTCCTCATTGTCCCTAAATCACTTGACTGAGTATGTCTGCAGCCTCACATCTGAGCATGGATTGAGATTCATGCTAATTTGATGGGTGCTGAGTTGCAGGACAAAATGATGGAAATGTTGATGTCATGATTGGATTCTCAACTGTATAGCAGACGTGGACTTCTAGGAAGCATGAAAAATATGAGTTGTTTTACCTCACTAGGATAAATGAAGTACTTGGAATAAATTCTCAGTTCCTCTTTGCTTGATGAGTCATTAAGAAATGTTTAATTGGCGTTAAACTAGTTGATTGTTGCTTGGTGAGTTGTGTTATTTTAACAATCTGATGTTTTCCCTTTTGGATTTTAGATTCCGCAGTCTTTGAAACTAACCATATATCATGTTATTTGCTACAGGATTTATTATGATGTGCCCTCAGCTGTTTATCAATTATAAGCTGAAGTCTGTTGCCCATCTACCTTGGAGGCAGATGACATACAAATTTCTGAACACAATTATTGATGATCTATTTGCATTTGTCATTAAGATGCCGATTCTACATCGACTTTCTGTCTTCCGTGATGGTGAGTTGTGGATTGAAAATTTTGTTTCGCCTTTTTTACCGAAATCTGAGACTATTTAATCTGGGTAGATGTGGTGATCGGAAGGCTTGAAATGGATTACCTCTCAGCTTTTGAGATAAAACTCCCAGAGTCATTCTTAATTCCAACTTCATTTCTGTGGCGTCTTCATTTGTCATCTGTGTCGGTCGTGAATCATATAGTATTAACAGTTTCTTATGTGTTCACCACCTTGGTTTATCACATAACCCTCTCAACATTTGGCTGTGCAGATGTGATATTCTTGATATATCTGTACCAAAGATGGATCTATCCAGTGGACAAGAAGCGTGTAAATGAATTCGGTTTTGGTGGGGAGGATGATCAAGCCTTAGTGGGTACAGATGTGACCGAACAGAATGAAGCAGAGAAGAAAACTAACTGAGGTAGAGTTGATTTTGAGCAAATTGGTGGTGTATAACAATCACATAGTGTATAACTCAAAAAAGGCCCCCTATCAGTTTCTGGATGATAGTTGTTTTTTGGTTATATAAGTATACCTCTTGCTTGGTGTTCCCACTCCAGCAAAGGGTGAATAGGTAATGGCAATGGCTGTTGCACGTGTTTGGATTGGAGAAGAAAAGTACCTCTTAGATATTTATGTTTTTTGGACGAGTTTTCTTGTTGTATTTTAGCTTTTGGCAGATTTACCCAAGTCACAATTCAGTTTAGGCGAGTATTATAATGATAAGCCAGATTATGTTTTTGGACCAATTTTGTTCTAGAACAATATTAGCTGTTAATTACCCTTGTCCGCCCCCCCCACTTGTTTTGATTCAGAAGCGTTTCTTGATATGAGATCATGCTTCTTGTATACAATGTGTACCGTTATATGATAATAAAATGTGATGTGTTTGCATAATTTTGTGTCGTTGGGTTATTGAGTACGCACACCATCATTTTCACTTGGTGTCAAGTGATTGGAGAAACACTGAACTGTATCACAGCCACGGGGAACGCCACATGTTGGTTGGCATTGTTAAAAAAATGCAACGAGACAAGAGGGGAACAACTATTTTGTTACCTTAACATCATAACAATGTAAAGGATGTCTTTGGGACATTTTTGTCTGTATTTCTTTTCTTTTTCGGCTTTTCTTGGTTATGATCCCACCACCACTCCACAAACGGGGTGACAATATTTTGTGTAAATTTTTTTTTTCCTGAAAATTCTGGCAAAATAACACTTTTCAGAAGATTGTAACTGATACATGAAAGATTCCATCAATTTTTTAACCATGGTGCAGCAGTGAGAGCTTATGTAAAAGGTTAAGCCTGGTTGAATTCACTGTTTAGCTTCCATAACCCAGTGGGTTGAGTTATTCAACCAAATAGGTCCAACTGGATAAAAAGTTCCTTTTGCCCTTGCCTTCTTCCCAGCATCCCCCGTTCCTTCTCCCACCCTTCCTAGAATTGTTCAGGAACAAATTTTCCATCAAGTTGTGAGCTCTGAAATGTGCACCAGTAGGTATGGGTATAAATGGCCACTGTGGCAAATTTTGTAGCAATCACCTAGCTTGGAAAGAGCATATGCTTTCCCTCATCGAGAGTCAAGGATTTCATGGACCGAATCAATGAGCGGCCTCCTGGAACCGCCCTCCTGCCCTTTTCCTTCTTCTTCCCCAAAAGAGGGTTTCTTCACATGGTATTCCAAGGATATCACACAAATTTTCTTACTATTTTATCTTCATAATTCGGCATAAGTATTTCTCGAAAATTTGACATGATTAATTTTTATAATTTATTTGTTATATATAAAGGCAGGTAAATAAGTAATTTACTGCTTATTCTTCATATTATACATATAATTAAATATTGGATCATTGATTTTCACAAAAATAACCGATCTAAGTAAACTATTTAAAATTATTATCGATTTTTTTTTATCACATCAAGTAACTTATACAAAAAAGTAAATGGGACGTGGATTGTGTTTCTTTTTTTTTAAATTCACAAACACACCTACTTGTATATGCTGTCAATAAATTTTGAACCTAACATTTTCATAATAAAAGTTTGAGTTACAAATCATTGGCACCGTGTTTGGATTTACATTTTGGCCCATTTCTGAAACAGGCCAAAATAATATCGATGTTTGATTTTTGGTTTTTATACGTTGATCGGGTGTAAAAACACAAATTTGCCTGCTAAAGCTATTTTTTTTTTAAATTTAAAGGCCCGTAGCCCGGTTATTTATTATGCAATTTTATAATTGCACATTTCATCTCCTCTCTCAATCGACGACTTGAAACCTTCTCTCCGCACCCATTCACCTCGTTGATTTGAGAACCGACAGCACAACCCCAACATTGCCATCACCCGCGTCGGACTCCCACCTACAGCACAGCCCCAGTGCCGCCATCACCCTCGTCGGACTCCCACTACGGCAGTGTTAGGATGAACTCGCCAAAAACTCCGTCGGTCCACCGGCACACACCATTCACGTCAAAAGTGTGCCGCCGGCTGTTGGAATCTGTATCTCACGCGCCACCTAGTCCCCATTCCACATGCCTCGTCAAGCAAGCAAAAAGGCGAATTTGAGTGTGTAAAGTTTACTGAAAATTTCTTGTTCTTTTTAATTAAATTCCACACTGTCTTCTTTATTAAATTTTTTATTTCTGAATTTTTTAAAAATTTGAGAGTTGGATTGGAGGTAGTAAAATTATTGAGAATTGTTTTCAGTATAGTATACTGAAAAGTATGTACTGTTCACCAGTAGATTTTCAGTAAATTATTGTACTGCAATGAATTTTTTCTAATTTCTCTGTTCTTTCACACGGTGCATAGTGAATCTTTTCAGTGAATTATTGTACGATTTTCAATTTTTCATGAGGTTTCTGTTGATTCGCACGTTGCACAGTGGAACATGTTTAAATCTACAGCAATTTGCGACTTTATACACTCTATATATACCATATATAGAGTGTGATAGAAATACTGCATTCAAACTTTCATAGTTGACACTGGTTATAGTGTGTGTATTTGGGTATAGTGTTTGAGCTAACTTTGATGTTTAAGAGTTTTCGTCCACGGGAGTTTGTTCAAGTCATCCACCATCTCTTGCGTTTTATTTTTCGTTGCCGCTCCCGTAGTCTTCTACAATATAACTGTTATTGCCATTTTCACTTAAAAAAGATAGTTATAAGTTATTTTCATACTTTTGTGTTGTTGGAGTATTATTTACTTGTTGTTTCCTATGTCTTTGATGCTATTTAATTTTAGTGCTTGTCCACTGTTTTATGGCGTTTAAGAGTTGAAAATCTACAGCTGAAATTTTTAATAAAAATGAGATACAGGTGTGTTATGGTCGCAATTACGAATATGATGTAATATAAGTAAAAATTTACTTATTGGCTGTAAAAGTACCACACTAATGGATACTTAATAGATACTCCATATACGGCCATCTCGCAGCCTCTGATATAGAAACTATATTAAAAGGAGGGAAATTCAGAGCAGGATTGAAGCAATTTGTTACAGTCTATACTTAAATCATGGTAAGCTATTGACAACTGGGAGAGTAGAAGAACATGCATATATTTGTATTGTAATCTATACTAATATAAAATAAAAAAAAATTCTTTTTATATTCACAAACGGTGGTTACTGACATTGTCTTATCAATTTTTCGTGAAGTTAAAAATGCTCTTTATAATTAAATAACTAACTTACTAAAATTTTAAAATCTACATGTTATTGATAAATTATTATATTTTTCTTTCTTTCTTTTTATTAATATAATGTACTGGTTTATATATTTTATGAAAAATAATTAGTATATGCACGTAGGAATAATGTGTCACAACGGCTAGTGTATATAAAAATGTAAGGAAATGAAATGTGCTCAATACATCTTTTTTAAGAATTTGATTTTTTTTTTATTGTGTTTATGTGTGTAAAATTCGAGTGTCATGGTGTCAAATTTAAACATGTAGTTGGTAATATATTGAGATACTAATGTTGATTTAATATATAAATATAAGTTCAATGTTAGAACGAATAATTCATGTATTCTAAAATTAATTTTTGCATTTTCGTGGTCTGGTTTTTCTTAAACAATAATTTTATAATTTGCGTAACAAACTAATATTCCGTTTTTTAAAATGAGAAAAAGTAAAAATTATAATTATTAAAGCTGGTAAAATTCCAACAAAAATATAGTTATTGCAATAATTATAAATTATTATAATTGTTGAATATCAATATTTTTTATATAACAAAAATATAACTTGCCTGTTAAAAGTGAAAATTTAAAAATAATGTTACGCAGTTTGCCCATTTGTACTATGAAGGTGGTATAAAAACTCCCTTTCTATTGGATAGTAAGTGTTGTTTTTAGTATATAGTAGGTATTGATTAAATTTAATATTAGAGGGGCATTTTTTATACGATCTTTATCTATACTATATATAATTGAAAAGAGGTAAATTGACGTCTCAATTATTTTGATATGCTAATTTTAATATTTAATTTGATTAGTTTATTTATTTATTAAATTTTCACTCCTTTATTATCTTTTCATAGTTATTTCTTTGTTTTTAATTTTCATTCATTTTTTTCACTATATTTTTTATACTTTTAATAATTAACTTATTATTTTATATATACTGTATTAAATAATAAAAAATTATAATTATTTACTTTAATAGAAATAATAACAAATGATTTTATGTTGTATTAACTCATTAAGCGAAATAATGATTGTTAGTTTATAATTTCAACCCCTTGTGACGTGCGGTAGTTTTTTTTCTTATGGATATATAAATAATTGTACTTATTTGTTACGACACTTTGATATATAAGACAATCCACAAAGATGCAATACCCAAATGACGCTGGTTCCTCCCAGTCATCTCGATATGATAAAGTGTTATGGAACACGAAAATGGAACAAATGTTCATTGAGTGAATGCACGAGGAGTTCATCACACACCTACTCCAATCTTCCACATTTCAACTGTCGGTTTGGGCTTGTGTAACCGAACAAATGAACTTGGTTATGAGTCAGGGTTGTCTTCTTACGACGGTACAGCTTAAGGGCAAACTTAACAGGCTGCGTTGTACTTGGCATTTGTTGAACGGAATTTTGAATAAGGGACTGAGTGGGATGGGATTCAGAAAGGAATACCATAACAGACGATGCAGGACGTTTGGAGGAGTTGTACTGGATAAACATCTGATCGGCTTCAACTCTTTGACTTATGCACTCAAATGTTCTCATGGAACACCACATCTGGTGGGCTCGTGCGTTCGTCATCACAACAACGTTGGACAATCTATAACACCAACCACATAGACGATGAACAGATGGATGGCACTCAATCGGGCAGTCGTTGGTCACGAGATGAATACGAAGATACAACATTCTCTCAATATGCTCCCATGACGTCCCTAGACGAATACTTTTCTTCTTCGGGACCATCGTAGGCATCCGTTGGTCCGTCTGAAAGCGGGCGTCGGTTCCGATGAGTATTCACTGAGTTGCAAGCTAAGAAGTGCGAGACCATGGATAGGTTGAATGAATGACTTCAAGGGAAGATTGACCGCACCTGGACCAAAGCTACTGAATCCATTGAACGGTGTGTAGACAAGTTGACAAAGTTTAAGAATTCGCCAGACATCGTCTTCACCACTGCATTAGAGCATTTTCACAGTCACAGCACGCACACAATCTTCTTACGTCTTAACAACGAGAATAAACTCCACTGGTTGTACTCATTGGCCAAGTGACTGTATTGCCCGATTATTACAAAATTGAAAAAAAAACTGATTTCGTTATGTATATTCGTGCATGTATGTCATATTGATTTACTTAGATTGCACTTGTACCAAGTACCCATGCTCGTCAAGTATTTTTTGATAAATTTAAATTTCATTAAATAAATGATAGTGTATCGGTACAATACAACATGAAAGGCTATGTAGTCACCTCAACAGGTCAAGGGATCCGCTATAAACAAAAAAGTGCACAAGTACTAATAGAAAAAGGTAAATCAACACTAAGTATCCGTTGTCGAACATCTTCAATAATAAGTTTTCCTACGAAAGGTACCCCGCGTATTCCTCCATCAAATCGTCGAAGATTGCGCTCGCGCCATATGTGGTATACAAGGGAGCCCAATAGTGCACGATAAGAAGTCGAGATACAATATTTTCCTCGCCACTTTTTTGCTGCCCACAGAACGTCGGTAGTCCAATCATGGTGGGGCTAGTCAAAATGCAGGGTGCGCCGGATCACCCTCAAGCAGTGTCTTGAGTAGGGGTAATGAAAGAAGAGGTGATTGTGTATTTCAGTAGCCCCTTCATTACACAAGCGGTACCCAAGTGAGATAACGAAGGCTTGTCAACTGCAGAAAGGTTTTCAAGGATGGCGAGCCAGAGGATAAACGTATGGCGAGGAATCTTGAAGGGGCCCAAGAGTAGTGAAAATCAGCCTACCTTGGTACTCGCAGTTCTGAAAACCTGAAGTAGCATAGCCAATGTCAAAGGCCCAATCTGTGATTGCCAAGAAATACGGTCAATGCCCCCATGGATATGTGGGAGAGTATGGAGGATCTGTGGACAATGAGTATCCGTAATATGGGGCCATTGCCATTGCCCATCCTTAATTATAGCAGCAACTGTATCTGTCAATTGCGTACCCGTGAAGTAATGGCCATGTGGAAATTGCTGGATAAGTGGTCCCAGTTCATGCCAAGGATCATGTCATAATAAAAATATAGTCCACCCCCAATTTGGTACTCAAGAAAAGGTCGAAGTAGGGGGCGTAGCGAAGAAGTTTACGCCATCCCTAAGAACCGCCTCGTTCGGGAGTCGTCCATACCGTCATATCCCGTAAACGTGTATGGTATATCCAGTCCACCCACATAGATAATCGATCACCACATGTAGCTTTCCAAAATTTGAGACCCATGAGTACTCGATTAAGTGCAAGAATATCTTGAAGCCCCTGACCTCCTTCATCAATGGGTCGACAAACATGCTCCCAAGCTACCTTAGCAAATCCACGGTCAAATATACCCTGCCATAAGAATGCCCGTAGTCTCTCCACTTCTTTTATAACCCCTTTCAGTAATATAAAAGCAGAAGCCCAATATATACTGAGTGTTGGGAGTATGGATTTAATGATTTGAAGACACCCAGCATAGGACAAGGAGATGCTCTCCCAACCCTTAATACGCTGATCCAACTTTGTAAGGAGCGGCTTACAATCATTTTAGCAATAGTAAGGCGAGATGAAATAAGTGGTAATCCCAAGTATTTAAGCGGTAAAAAGCCCTCGGGAAAGCGAAGTACCTCTAACAGTTGATCCCTAATTCCATGGCCTGCGTGAAAAGAATGGGTGACTCTTCTGAGGACTGACCCTGAGGCCAGACATGTCTCCAAAATAATCAAGTCCTCGTTTGAGTAAGTGAATTGAATCCACCTCCGCTCGTGAGAACAATAATAAGTCATCCGCGAATCCAAGCTGAACTAGGCGAAGTGGGGCTCACTTCCAGTGAAATGCAAAGTTTATGTCCTGATCTATCAATTGCTGCAAAATGAGGTTCAAAACTTTCATAATCAGGACAAATAAATATGGTGACATTGGATCTCCCTGCCGAAGGCCCCTGGCTCCAACAAAGAATCCATAAGGAGTTCCATTAATCCCAATAGAGAACGAAGGTGTAGTAACACACTCTTCAATCCAGCTTATGAACTTATTCGAAAATCCAAACAACTGAAGTGTAGCCAGAAGAAAATCCCAATCAACTGTATCATATGCATTACGGATATCCACCTTGAGATCACAACGAGGTGGTAGCTGCTGCTGATTATAGCCTGAAAATAATTCTTGAGCCAGAAGAATATTATTGATAATAGAGCGACTCGAAATAAAAGCCGTTTGGGATGGGCTGATAATCTTTTCCAACACCAAACTCATATGCTGCATTATGATCTTGGTAACGACTTTATAAAGAACATTACAACATGCAATAGGAGGAAAATCGGTCACACGAGTAGGATTATGGACTTTAGGTATAAGTGCTAAGTATGTAGCATTTACCTGCTTCAATAGTCTCCCAGTAGTGAAGAAGTCTATGATAGCATGTGTGACTTCAACACCCATAATAGGCCAAGCTGCTTTGTAGAAGCCTGAGGTGTAACCATCAGGACCAGGGGCTTTATCCTCGGCAATGTTAATAAAGGTTAGTTTTACCTCAGCTGCTGTGATAGGGTGCACCATCTATTGAGCCTCCTCATCAATAAGAATGTGGCGAGCCCAGGGGCGTAGATATCGAATATCAATGAACCGCCTGCTCCTCTCACCTCCCAACAGAGCGCTATAAAAGGAAATAAACTCTCGAAGTACATCTTGAGGGTCCGTGTGAGTGTTGCCTTGCTCATCATAAATCTCAAAAATTCGCCGTTTAGTTTGTCTCTATGCAATTTTACGAAAAAACACCCTAGAACACTGGTTTCCCCCTTTCATCCACTGCATCTTGGCCTATTGTTGTAGCATAACCTGCTCAAGTTTCACTGCTTTTGCATAGACCAACCTACAACAATACTCAAGGTGCAGAAGTAAAGTATTATGTCTATTAAGGCTTAGAAGTTGTTGTGCCGTATCAAGAAATTCCTTAGCACTTTGGACATTATGTGATAGATCCCCCTTGTTTTTTGCTGCTACCTAAACACTGTTTAGGAGCTTTAAGCTTACGGGTAATGGAATACATCGGAACACCCATGAAATTGTGTTGCCAAACAGTCTGCAGAGTAGTTCGAAACTGAGGTGAGAGAGTAAGATAGTTATCAAATCGGAACATACCTCCAAAATTATGTTGTGTGTCCCCCTTCAGCTCAAGGGGAGAATGATCAGATGTACGGGGTGACAGACACATATAGGAGGCATTCGGCCATCGTGTCAGCCAGTGATCATTGATCAGCATTCGATTCAACCGTTTTCATAAGCCACGTGAGTCCATACTACAATTGTGCCAAGTAAACCACTCTCCTTGCATCGACATAGGGAGTAAACCAGTTTCCATAATGCAGGCATTAAATTCATCACTGGCTAAGGGAATATCCCTCGAGTTGCCACAAACTTCACTTAAGTCACGGACGGTGTTATAGTCTCCACCTACAATCCATATCTCCTCAGAACATTGACTTGCCAGTAGACTGAGTGTCTGCCATAGTTCTCGTCGAGCACCCATCTCATTGGCACCATAAACAATAGTAAAAGCATAGATATCATGGAGATTCCGTACATGGACATGCCAATGAATAAATTGAGCACCAATTTCCAAAATAATTACATCAAGAGTATCATCATCCCATACAATCCAAATTCGATTACCAACACTTACAGGATCAATAAATCATTTCCATCTAGGTAGGGTAGTGAGTTGAATACGTACCGCATTCTATGTTTATGCTCACGTTTCTAAGAGACCAATAAACTGCAACCTGAACTCCTCAACTAGATTGGTGACAACTAGTTGATGGTCCTTCCTGTTCAGGCCCCGGACGTTCCAAACAGCTGAGTTCAACATGGACTACTCGTAGAAGGGCTGCATTTGTTAGGACCCTAGGATATTTCCTCTGCATCATCGTCAAGGAGCATCAGTGCATCAAAGGTATTATGGACAACAATTTCTTAACCTCGATTTTTTCGTAAGGGGGAAGGCGGTGCAATCCGCCACCTCCATCACCGGAGTAGCAACCATGGAGAATTGCTCCGTGGGTGGTGGAGTAGCAGGCACGGCTGGAGGCCGTACTCGTGGTATATAAATATTAATTGGTGGTTTGGGAGGTTTCATAGTGATACAACCTTTCGTAGCATGTCCCAAACTCATGCAAGTGGTACATTTAGGAGGTAGCCATTCATATTCTACATTGATCTTACACGCACTTTCGTCCCCTCCTCTATTGGTGACATAATAATCAAGTGCTTCGAGAGTTTAGAATTAACATCCAGCATGACGCATACACGAGCAAAATCCAGTCTCGTGCATGCTCGTGTGATCACATCCGAGTAGAGAGGTCTCCAAATACCACTGGCCATCGTGCTCAATCCATCATTAGTCCATAGTTCCACCGGCAAGTATCAAAATTTAACCCATACTGGGAGTTTCAGTTTTCGAAGAACCATGCCCAACTCCTATTTTTGTAGCACAATTGGTTGTCCTTGAAACAACCACAGTCCTCCCTTAATTACTTCTTCCATCGCCACCACCGTCTTAAACCAAAAAAAGAAGAACCCATTTGATGTGGCCATAACTTCACTCACTAATGGCAACAAAGATTTAACATAATCTTTCAAGTGAAAATATGGACGTTTCCCAATAAATAACCCACCACCGTTGCATTCCATCCACAAGATCCCTCTCTAATTGTATCTAATGTCGTACGAACAATGATTTCCCCATTTTGCATCATGGGAGGCATATACGACAATACTTTTCGTGTTGAATTATGGAAAACATCGGTAATTTTTTAAAAAAAATTCAAAAAGTTTAAACCGGTTGCAGAGGCACATTAGCCACAAATATTCCGGTAGGCGAAGACGATGGCAATCAGAATTTATCATCTCCATATTTAGTGTTAGTAGCACCAGCAACAGGTGGTGCCGGCGTTGGTAGCAGCAGGCTGGTGGCACTAGCAATCGCGGTAGCTGGAACAGAAACTGCAGCAGCAGTTACTACCATTGTACCTGCTTGTAACAGCCGCGGGCTCCTTCGTCCCAGTTTCAGTCCCCGATTCAACCTTCTCTGACATAGGCACAAGGACAAACTTCTGCATCAGTACAGCGAGTGCCGCCTTTCATTCTCTGTCGCCATCATCGATCACCCTTTTCGCAAGTGCAAAAAATTTTGCAAGGTTAAACTCTGCTTGAATCCGTGGGTAATGGAGTCGCCAACCCCACCATCGATCAACAGATCACCCTCTCCATGGTGATCGACAACAGCCGCCTCATCATCCGCTTCCTCCGCCGTCATGGAGCCATCCCTGCCTCCATGGTGCTCCACCCTTAAGTGTGTGTGTGTGTGTATTTGGAGGTGTAGGAGTGTGTGAGAGGAGAGTTAGGAGAGTCCATGTTTCTTTTGAGTTTTCCAACTCTTTGGTAGGATTATTCTTCAAGTAATAAGCAAATTGTTACAGAGCGACTAGTTCGTTGGATGACAGAAATCGACCAGCGTAAAAATATTAAAATAATTTCAAATCGCTCCAACGTAAATTCCAATCTTATCCAAAGACCAACTGGATTAATTTAATAGCATGAACTTATCTGCAAATCTTGAAGTATTTTCATGTCCCCAGCCGATGGGCGTCTACTGCAAGTAACTTACACACTAATTTGTCTTATTTATGTTTAGCAATACAACAACGACCGGATATATGGCAAGCTCGGGAGTTGGTGGAGGTCTAGAGTCGAACTCGACAAGCGAATGTCCGGGGATCCCAAGGACTCCAAGAAGTAACGAATCTGATGTCCCAGAGGAATTTCATGCATTTGAAGATTTAGTATGCCTAAATTTATTTAGGGAAAATGTGCCACGTAACACATCTGCACTACAAGGAGCATGATGGGTTGCGGAGATTATGATGTCCCCATATCAGGGAAGGTTTTTTTGACAACATTCGCATGACCTAGCCATGCTTTTATGCTTTGTTTGATGCATTGACTACTAGAGGGTTACTGCCTCATGGTCAAACGTTCAGGGTTACCTTAATTGAGGAGGTTGCACTTTTCATGCAAACAGTCGGCATGCATAAAATTCAAAACTAATAACTCATCCGAATTTTACAAACATACATCCAAAAGTGACAAATAACCCAGATTTCTACCCATACTTCAAGGTACGTACCACATCTACCATTGTCGTAACACCTTATCTCATCGCCTTCACAACCGCGTAACTAATGCAAGCTGGTTCAGCATACTATTTCATGCATGTAAATATACATAATTGTTGACATTGATGTAGGATTGCGTCGGAGCGATGGACGGGAAGTTGGTACTTGCTTGGGTCCCCCGAGCTGACCAAAATCGATACATGTCGCGGAAAGGCGGTCTAGCATAGAACATACTAGCAATACGTGATTCGATATGAATTTCACTTATGTGTGTGCTGGGTGGGAAGGAAGTTCAGCCTGCTCGTGTCTTGGACCATGCAGTTTCACAGGACCACGATTTTCCTTTCCCTCCGATCAGTGAGCATTGTAATATATAAGCTAGATTCCACCGACCATCTTGTTTAAGGGTAAAATACTTGGCACTAGAGGTTCTCTTTACGAAGCTGCCTTGTGACAATGCTGGTAAGTATTATTTGATAGACGCGGGTTTCGCAAGCTACCAATGTTTCCTGACTCCTTATCGAGGGACAAGGTATCACCTATCTGAGTGGAGGGGAGGGGACAAGGCCGTCGATATCATACCCCACAGGACATGTTTAACCATGCAAATTCAAGATTGAGAAATGTCATTGAACGATGCTTTGGTGTACTAAAGAAAACATGTTTCAATACTATAGCTACCTTCAGAACCACCAGGTTGATATAGTAATTGCGTATTGCACCCTTCATAACTTCATCCGTAGGTTTAGCAACGATGACATCATATTCAATGAACCAAATGAAGACATTCAGCCTAACATGGATTCATTCTACCATAGGGGACATCCAACTACTTATGAGATAGAATCCCAACGCAACCTTTAAGATAGCATAGCGATGCAAATGTGGGCAGCCAACCATCCAAACTAGCAATAAACGTAGTGAAAATGTTGATTCATATGTAAACTATTAAAACTACTATCCAATTTTCACTTTGTCTTGGAATATTATGCTATAAGATCATTTAGTAGTATTCCCATGAAAGATGATATGTGCTTGATTGTTCACAATTGTAAAACTATTTAGATAGTAGTTCAAGCAAAATTAATATTTTTTTACATTTTCAACCGTACACGTGATGCGATGTTGCACAATAATTATTTCCTAACCGTAATTCTTTGCAGCCATGGCATATCGCAGATATCTGGAGAGTGCTGGATTTTCACAGGACGACCGTTGGAGTTTAAATATTGAGTCGCACTTCATGCGATGATACTTGACGACAACACTCGGGCGCCTATGAGAAACGATGCACGTGGGAAGACGCAGATGGGTCATTGGGCACATGGATTACAAAGACATTTTGGATATCCTTACACCCGAGACTAAGTTTTTGATAAATTCTACGAGTTTAAAGGTCGTTTTCGCCAGTTCCACGGAATCACTCAGATACCAGGGATTTATTATGATATTGAAATATTTATTATGGTGTTTCTATTAGAGCTACGACCATGTGCGTCACGGGTACGTCATGTTATTTTCAATGTGATGACATCTACATGACAATTACTGTTTAAAATTACCATTATAATTTGCAACGCCAACAAATTATTAATTGGATCCTTTTGCAGCATTTTTCATTGGCTAAACAGTACTATTACCTAGAGCCACATTATCCCAATATGCTATAGGTGTGGGGCCCATCAGGTTTCCTGATGTTTCTGCTGAGGCCCAAAACAAAGCAGAAAATGACGACAGTGGTAACACCGTGCGTAATCTGGTGAGAGGAGGTGAGGGTGCACCTATTGTCATATCGAATTCAACTGTCCCATCGTTACAGACACATACACACATCGCTAGTTGGGATGCAGTGGAACATGTAGCTCGTGGAGATGGTGGCCCAGCGCTAGCACGCAGCACCTCATTAGCCTCACAACACAGTCCCAACATGCGATCGGAAGTGTGGATGTGGACTGACTATATTCGTCGATTTGGCGTGCAGTCTGATCGGGGTGCCCAGACATATAGTGAGGGGACAACACACGCGCTCACGACGACCACATGGACTCCCATCATGGCGTCGTGACGGTCCTTAGGCATACAATGCCAGCCTGTGAATCTTCCAAGTCAAATGTTGATTTAATTAGTAAAAAAAAAAACAACTACTCGAGCAGTTTGTGAGTTTCAAATGCATTCGTTTCTTATATATCGTGCAGTTGTGTAATTACACTTGGACAATTCTCTAGAAATTGACAGCCTTATATGTTATGAGTAAAAATATTTTAATTGTTATGTTTTTAACTAATAAATGCTAATTAATTCAACTTTAACTATTTAGATATTTTGGACTCAATATAGTTTTCTATTTGAATGAAATATTTTTCAAATATTGAAATTTATGACAACATATCATTACTGCATCGTAATTCAAAGTACTTATCGTTCGATTTATCATTAAATATTTTCACTGCGAATATAAAGGCGGACGAAATTATTTTCAACATAATACTGTAGTGCATTTAATTATTTATTCAATTTTTAATTATTATTTAATATAAATAAATAAACTCTACCAAAAAGCAAATGAGATATAGTGAATTTTTCTAAATTATCTATATAATATATAATATATAATATATATTATTTAATATATATACTATATGTTAAATCTAAGCAATAATTATATATAAAATTAATTTTTAACTTACAAAAATATTCATATTAAAAATATTTACTATCAATGCAAATTGAGTAAAGTTATTTAAAAATTTTCTACCTCAATAAATTACTTAGTTTTGTATACTGAGAATAATACACCAGTACTATATACGAAATTCATATTTTTCATTACTTCAATTATCAATTATAATTAATCAATCCGAATATAAAGTCTAACGAATGTATTTTCAACACATTACTATACTTCAATTTACTATATATTAATTACTAATTTTTTCAACTTACACTATATAACTATTTTGTACTCAAAATTTTTAATACTTCTGTGAAATATTTGAGAAATTTGAAAATTGAGGATAATATATACCTATAATACATACTTAATTAAAAATATTTATTATTTGAATTTTATATATTATATTTTTTCAATCCAAAAAAAGTGTATTGGAGACAATACTACAGTGCACTTAATATTTTATTGAATTTATAATTATTATTTAAAATGTAAAAGAAGAAAACTTTTATAAAGAAAATTACTTAATATAGATATATATATATATATTATATTTTACTAACAAACAAAATACTATATACATACACAATTATATTAATAGATATATATAAAAAAATATGATTTGACAATCAACAGTAACTTTTGTCTCCTATGTTCAACATCAAACATACACTACTTATTTTAAACTATTTTATATTATATCAAAACATAAATCCAAACATATCATCTTTCTCAAATGCATATTTATTTATTTTTTATTTTTTTCTCTATATTTTCAGAATACCAAAATAAAAACACTCAAATTACAAATCCAAACACTATGTGGCTGTCTCCCTAATGGTTGGAGGCTTATTGTTTGTTTCACTTGGGAGAAAATACATAAAACCTCCCTATATTTTAAAAAGTTTGCAAAAAGAACCCCCGATTTTCAGAATAGGGTAAAAGCTCCCATGTGTTTTGTAAAACTCAACTCAATCGCCCCCTCTTCGTTAAATCCAACTAACGGTGTTAATTTTTTAAAAAATGACCGTTATACCCTTACTTAATATATATTATTTCTCTTTTAGTGACCGTTAGATCTAATCAATTAATCTCAATTGTTAGATTTTTAAAAATTAAAAGATCAAGATTCAACACATTATTTAATTTATATTATATATAAATAATTTAAAATTTCAAAAAATATTATTATTATATATATAAAAAAAACCAACTACCCCACCCACCCCTTACCCCCCGCTGCCCCCCACCACCACTCTCACCCCATTCACCCCCAGCTCCCCCCTCCCCCGGCAATGAGATTTTATTAAAATTATCATATCTCCATAAATTCTTTACCAAATTGAGTGAGACCGGTCTCGTTAGAATTATCTTGAAACGAGTTTGATGATAGTGGTCTGAGATTGAGATTCGATCGGACGGAGATGAATCGACGGCAAACGTGTTGCGCGATCTTTGCTTGAGTCTACTCTCTATGATCGACGAAAACTCAAATTGAAGGTATAAAAACGTTCGTCTTGAAGAGAGGATTCTAATAGTACCATTGGCCGTCGAAAATTCGTTCGGATGGTGTTGGAAACTTGTTTCGGATGGTGTCGGAAACTTAGAAACAAGTTTTCGACGAAAAAAAGAGGCGAAATAGCAAATTTTCTTTCTTTCTTTCTTTTAATTTTTAATTAATTTTAATTATATTAATTAAAATATATTTTAGTTAATTAAGAATATTTTAAATAATTATAATAATTAAATATTTTTGGCTAAGTAATAATAATTATTGTAACTAAATATATATTTTAATTAATTAAAAATAATTATTGATTTAAGAATTAATAATTATAAAATTATTTGAATTTAAATATAATATAATTTAATATTTAATATTAAATAAATTAAATATAATTTAATATTTTAATTTAAATTTAATACTTATTTTTAGGGTTAGAAATGACAAAAGGAAGACACAAAACAAGTCATAAAATCCTTTGTATATTATATAGACCCATAGAGGGATATTTTAGTCTAAATTATCATTAAATATGAACCTAAATCGCAGAAAATAACTACCAAACGCAGCAGACGCGCGTCTCTTGCACTTTCCGTTAATTGCTAACATAATGAAAATTTTTTACTGACTAAAATAAAATAAGAGGAATTTTTTAGCCTATTCTAAAAATTAAAAAAAAAGATTGGGTACTTTTAAAAATAAAAGGGAGTTTCATGTATTTTGTCCGTTTCACTTGCATTGGGAGTGGGACTGCGGGAGTGGAAGGGTACAAAGTTTAAAGTTGAAGGTACAAACCCCATAACCCCGTACGGCGTGCGCGGGAAAATAAAAGACAGCGAATGATGACCCATACCCGAATCCCCAACTCACTGGGAGACTGAGAGTGAGAGAGAGAGAGAGAGTCGCGATGGTGAGTACGAGAAACAGGGGGAGAGCACAGCAGATTGAGAAGAACAACGAAGAAGAAGAAGAAGCAGCAGTCGGAAATAGGGTAGTCGGAGGAGGAAATGCTAACAGAACAAAGTACGAAGAGTCTCGAGCACAAAGAATCAAAGAAAACACCGAGAGAATGAAAAGCCTCGGCATTTTTGATCTCTCCAAGAACCTCAAACCTCCCTCCTCAAAACCCTCTTCTTCTGTCCGCAAACCCAGGACCACATCCACATCTTCTAATCATCCTCCCCGGCGCTCCTCTAGGTACGCTTTCCCTCTTTATTTGCTGTTTGGAGGTTTTCTTCTCACATTCATGCCTCTGCCTCTGCCTCTCTGTATTTATGATTTTGATATGTGTAAACGGGTCGTCTTCAGATTGAAAGACATGCCTCGAGTGAGTTACTCCGAGAAGAAACCTCCGAAGATGGAGAACTCAGTTAAAGATGTGGAGATCCATATACCGGAAGGTGAGAAGCCTGAAATTTATACCGAGGAACACGAGAAACTCTTGGGTGATTCTAAGGCTGTTTGGACTCTCTTGGTTGACGGATACGATGAAGATGGGCAGCGCATATATGATCCTGTTGAAGGCAAGACTTGCCACCAATGCAGGTATCAGTACGTTGCTGCTGGAATTCTTTCTGCGTTTATTTCATCCATTTGTAGGAGAAGAAGAGTGAATGGAATATTTATCACTTATAACCCCATAAAAGTTTTGTTACTGCCGATCTTGGTCTGCGACTTGTGGCCAATGCTTATACACTCTGCTTTACAAATATTCTAACTCTAATTTATGTGTGGCCACAACATTAAAGCCAAGTGTTTGCCTTTTGATGTGTCTGTTTTGTTCTTCCCAAAAATCATTATGTTGGATATAATCACACCATTTGAATTTCGCAGGCAAAAAACTCTAGGCCATCACACTGAATGCAGCAAGTGCGAGATGGTCACTGGGCAGTTTTGCGGAGATTGCTTATACATGAGGTCTTTGCAATATATACTAGTTGTAATAAATTTTGAGCCTGTTTCTTTGTTATTTTGTTTGCTTTCCATGTTTCTGCATGATTTTGAATTGATGTGTTCCTCTTGATCTTGACAAGAAAATTTATTTTGGGATCAATGCAAGGAAACGAAATGGTTTTAAGAGTGAAATTTGATGTCCTCCCATTGACCAATTAAGACATAGTCCTTCCTCCTTTGATCCTGTTTATCCCGGTGTTCAAATTTCTCCTGCATTATCATAGCTATTAGTGAAATAAAAACTGGACTGCAAAAAAGGAGCTTCAATCCTTTGCCACATTTTAGGATTAGCTTGAACTTAAGAAGCAAACTCAAACAAATAATAGTTTCGCTTCTCCCTAGGTGATCCATAGTACTGCATACCACCCAATCTTTTGGTCACAGAATTGTTTGGTTGTATTGCACATTTCAGGTATGGGGAGAACGTTATGGAAGTTAATGAGAATCCAGATTGGATCTGCCCCGTGTGTCGAGGAATTTGCAATTGCAGTCGCTGCAGAAGAGAGAAAGGATGGCAACCAACTGGAGCAATCTACAAGAAGGTATATTTGATGAGTTCTTTTTTCAATTTCCTAGTTCATTTGTTGAGAATTTCAGCTGTTATATCAAGTGGGATATAATTTATCATGATATTAAGTATCTACAAATATTTAGTGTGGAAGGGGATTAAATGGGGTTGGATATGCTTGAAGGTATCCTTGGATAAGCATACAAGTTCCCAAATTTCAGGTTGCAAGTCTTGGTTTCAAATCTGTGGCGCATTACCTCATTTACACTCGTCGTGAACAAGCAATCATGCAAGCGGCAGCTACTGAAGATCCAATTTCTGCCGATGGATCACATTCAGCTGATGATAAAGTACAAGAACCATCTGATACACTTTCTCTGCTACTATTGGTTGGCAAGAAAAATGAAATGGAAGAAGATGATTGGGAAATAGACAATGACGAGGAATCTAGAGGAGATAATCATGAGGAGGATGACGGCAACATTGATGTTGAGATCGCTAGTCGGCGAGAAGATGAAAACACTTGAGAGGCTGAGCTGCTGATTTACCTGGCTTCAAAAATCAACCTCGAATCCAAGTTCTTGAAAAAGTTTTCCTGCTACATGGCTCTAGAAACTCTAAAAACAAGTTCTCTAAGAAGATAGCCTAGTTTTTTTACTGCAAACAGTTATTAATGCTTGAGAAGTAGTTGTCTAATGCACAGTGCATGTTCAAATGCAAATAATATTTATAATGTCTGCACCAACACTTTTACAATTCAAGAAACGGCATTTCAGTGAGTAAATTTAACTGAGGCTAACAAAATGTATCAAAAATGTAGTATCGCATACCATACTTTTATCGTATGATTGTTTTTCATGTTTTATGAGTAGCACTAGAAGCCGCATTAGGCGACGTTAGAGGAAACAAGGTGAGGAGCTCTGGTTCTGGTGCAAGTCGCATTTTGGAGCGTGGAGATTGGTGCAGATAAAAGCGTTTTTCTTTGATTGCTCTCTCTTCTTCTCCAAAATCTATCTCCATTGCTGATGGTGATGATCTTTTGTTTGAACCCCCTGTTACTGCATACACAGGGGTGCTTGTTGGGCTGGCCTGCAAACTCCTTGGTGGGCTCATCAATATAGAACTCGACGGGCTTGCTGGGCAGCTCCATGGGCCCGGCCCATAACCCCCTGCTCCTTGTGGGCTCATTGCACCTACCATGGGTGGGCTTGATGGAATCTGGAATGCAATTGGTGTTGAAATGTCTAACTTGGGCTGCTTGTATTTCCTGCGCTCATGGAGCTTTTGGGCTGGTTTGGGTGCTGGAGACTTGATTGGTGCTGGGGCCTCATTTCCCGATGGGCCCGTTAAGCGTTGGACCAGGTCCCGGAAACACGTAGAGTCAGCCTGCACAAACGTCGTCTTGGAAGCGCCGCCATCGCCGCCGCTGCCGGGATTTGGGACGACGGGCTTGGCCATGGATGTGACGATGATAGAGAGGGGGGCGTTGGTTGGATTCTTGCAATTGTAATTCTGATGATAAGAAATGAAGGACAGAAGATGAAGATTCAGACACAATATTGATAATATAGATCTATCCGGCGGCCACAGGAAAGTTAATTGGTTAAAAAATGGGTGGTCATGCATCCATGCTGATCTCATGACCCATTCATGTTTGCATGACAGCAAAACACAACAGAAGAAGAATTTTCAGACATTTCATTGCATGCAACTATATATATATATATATATGTATGTATGTGTGTGTAAGAAATCAGACAGCATATATAAAATTAAGGAAGGAGCGAATGTTAATTATTGCCTCTAATTAATGAATTTGGTAAAGAAATCTGACCTTTCATTAGTATTAATTATGAAGAAGAAGAAGAAGAATTTTAGGAGAGGGAAGGGACGCCAAACATTAGCTGCTGCACCCTCAATTAATGTCTCACCATCATTCTTTTTGCTTTTCTCCTTCTTCTCAAACCATTTATTAATACTTTCCAAAAAATAAAATTCTAATATATATAAATTAAATTTGATCGAATTTAAATTAATTATATAGTAAGTACAATAAATTTATCATATAATTAATATACAATTTAAAAAAATAATCAATCACATAATAACAACTTTTCTTGAGGTTCGTTATAATTATTAATATCTCCTCATTGTTTGAAAAATTACAAACACCCTCCTGATGTTTCAAGAAATTATGTAATCCTTGGATGGAGGTATGAAATTTTTAACTTTACTCTTACTCTATTTTTTTAGAAAAAACTTATAAAAAGTTGAACATGGTGGATGAAAAACTTTTAAAAAATTATAAAAAAATTGTCTACTTAGTCCAAAAAATTAAAAAAAATTAAAAAATAAATTAAATAATAATTTTTAATCTACAAGGGTATTTTGATCGGTTCACTATAAAAAATGAATGAAAACCTAATAAATTAGGTTAATTGTTAAACGACCGTTAAACTCAACGGATATTAATAATTTTTCAAATAACAAGAGAGTTTTCGTAATTATACAAAATATTTGAGAAAATTATTGTAATTTATCCATATATATATATGGAAAATAAATATGGGCTGGATAAAGTATCTATTTATTGATATTGATGATTAATTGAAAAAATGAAGCAAGAAAAATATCTTTAGGATTATTAATATCTATGAATCATATATTCTGTAGCATGAGATGAGACAAGTCGGGAGTTGTCAGTAGCTTTCGTTTTAATTAATAAAGCAAAATGGAATGACAAACATCACCTCATTTCTTCTCTACTTTATTTTATGGGATAATGACATTTACATCCCACCTTCAATTTTTATTTTTTAAAAAATTATTTATACATTCATAAAAAATATCAATATCATTACATAAATTACTCCTGATTTTTATGATTTCTGTAAAGTATGTAAAATAATAAGGGTAGTTTACGTAAATATAACATAAATCAAGGGTTGTAAATATAATTTCATATATATATATATATATCCACATTTTGTATATATATTCGATTTTAATACATATTTATCTAAAGAAATACATATATAAAAAATAAAATAAAATTGTAGATGATAAAAATTAAAAAAAAAAAAAGAATTTGAAGTGGATAAATGCATGGGGGGGTGGGTAGCTGAGGGCCACCCAACTCCATCATCACAGCCTAAACTCATGACCCCAACCTCATTAATTAAAAACATGCCAACCAACTCTTAACACACACATAAATACACCCCACCACCTCAAACTAAATGAATTCATCATCATCTCATCATCCTACCTATCAACTCCTACTCACATTCATACTATTTCCCATCCCTCCTCAATTTTTTCATTTTGAGGTAGCTTATGATGATGAGTAGCACAATGGAAGACTTCACCTTCCCTATAATCACTACCAACAATCTCGTGCGTCTCGCTGTTCTTCCTCCCCTTTGGAGAATCTCATCTGTCAACAACCAATCAGATGAGTTCGAGTTCCAAGAAAATGGGAGAAAACGACACGTCTGCAGAAGTTTCTCTGAGGTAGAAGATCAAATCATGCATAAGGACGCGTATGGCCGTACTATTGGGGGAAACGATGAAAAAGCAGAAACGGAAGAGAAGATGGACATGCTGTGGGAGGATTTCAACGAGGAATTACAAGATAGTTGCAACGCTATTGGTAATTCTTCTATCGGGAGCAGTGGCTCCGACTCTGAACCCCATCATTATTATTATCATCATCACAAGTATAACAGTAAGAATTTGGAGAAAGAATTTGAAACTGCGGACGAATACGGTCATGAAGAGGCCATGCCGACGAAAAAAAAGAACATGGAATTGGTTTTGAAGATGATGAAGAAGCTTGGGCTCCTACAAAACAAGGGTAGGATCAAGAAAAGAGGTCACAAATATTATTAATTAGGTTATCATTTGTATAGTATGGTCAGTTCTTTAGTCTTTTCATGTGTAGAAAGAAACTTGAACATGTAATAGTTAGTATGATATTTTCACACATATGAATAGCTTTTTTCTGTTCTAAATTTGATATAATTATGAAAATTTTTTTATTATTTAAATATTTTTAAATACCCCCTCAAATTTATTATGACATCGTTAGACGCTAAGGTGGATACTTTATTAGTGTTGATTTTTTTAATAAAAGTTAAGAAAACTTTTTGAAGAAATATAAAAATATTTAAGGATGGGTAAACTAGTAATCGGTACATAATATTTTTAGAAAATCCTAAATATATAAAGGGCATTTTGATCAATTTATCACAAAATTGGATAAAAATCTAATGGGCTCGTTTTTTTAACAAATTTTGAAATTAAATGATATTTATAATTTTTTAAATAATAAAATTATATTTATTTTATGGGGGTGACTCTAATAATTAATATGTTGGGGTGTCACACTCACATATTATAGATTTATTAGGCCTTGAATTTGGGCCAGAGTAGGAGATAAGTAGATACATATACCCATATTAACAGCCCAAATACAAACCAACTCAGAGGAAGCCCATTTGAACTTGAATTTGTGGTAGACTCTGTTTCAACATGCAGTCCGGCCCATATATTAGACCTCATCTATAATGTACAGATATTTTGAAAAATTACTCAATGCAGTGTTTGATACGTACACATTTTGGATATGCCTCGAACATATACAACATTGGAGTGTCGGAACATTAAAGAGAAAAAAAGGGAACACGGCGTTGGATACGTCTGTTGGCATGTCTCATCCATTTTGGAGGCGTATTCGACATGTTTTGGATACTTTAATTTTGTTTTATAATTTAAGAAATTTTGGACTATTTTTTTTAAAAGAAAGAAATTTAGGTGTAATTAGAAAAAATTAATTAACTCTTCTTAAACTAATAGTATTAGGATAAAATTACTAAAAATTTGAAAAATGTTCACAATTTAACTAATTTAAATTATTAGAAAATTTCATTGCATTCCTTTTTAAATAAACTGATTATGTGTATTTTTAAAGCCACATTTGATCAAAAATGTAGATATAAGACATGCTTATTTTATATTTCATCTTAATATTTTTAATGTTGCATATATTAATTTTATAAAAATTAAGAATATATACAATGCAAATATATATCATATGTAGCTGTGTTAAGATCGGGCCGTGTCATAATATTTTTTTACATTTTTTGTCTTGCTATGTCCGTATCATATCGTGTCAATGTCGCCGTGTCCATACATCATAGGACCTCATCCTTGTCCCTTATTTTTTGTTCACATTTACTGTCGTCGCATGTCACTTTTGTGTGCATATAATAGATTATATTTTTATATTTTAAAATATATTATAATAAAATAAAATATATAAATCAATAAATTATATTTAAAAAAAATAAAAAAAACCAACTTAAGGTATTATGAACAAAATAAAAGAATTGGTGTAGTGTTCAAATAATGTGGAATCACTTTTATAAAAAAAAAAAGAAAATAAAATGTCAATTAACTTTTAAAATCATCTAATTAGAGGTATAATTACTATATTTAAAAATTGATGGAGCAATGCCATTAATTCGTTTGTGAGTGTAAATGATTTTTTTTTATATATATAAATAAAGATAAAATAATAAGAAAAGATGTGTGATTTGGTAAAAGGAACGTAAGTCACGAGTTGTAATGCTTGACCAAACAAAAAGATTATTATTGGTCCCCCCTTTCACATTAAACTATTACCACCTTTGAATTCACATTCACATAATCAGCATGTGGTAATAAAGATTCCATTCACATAAAAGCAAGACAAACGTTTGGCGAAATTGTACCTCCCACTTAACTCCTTCACTTCTGAATTAATCACATTATAAGTATAATATATTTATCATTTGATTGATGTATAATTTAAAAAAGTAAATAATTATATAACAAGTGTGATATACTTACCTTGTGACTAGTTTAATTTGATCAAACCTAATCCCAGAAAAAAATATTTATACTGAAGTCTAATCGTAAATCCGATTTTACAGTTGAGTTGACAGAGTTACGCGAGAGAGCACCCTTGGGATATTCTTTTTATTATATTTATTTTGTAGAGATAATTACTCTCTGCTCTCCTAAAGTTTGATTGAAAAATTACATCTAACACTTTTGAGGTTTGCTTCCATTTAACAAATGAGTCATTCTGTTAGTCAAAATTCATCGAATTTGCTGATATTAACAAAAAAATTTATATAAACTCCTGATCGACTTATTATTGAGTTATTGCAGGTCAAATTTATGACCAATCTACCCTCACACATCGTCACGCGTTAATACATGTAAGGAGATATATATTCACCGTAATAAGGGTAGTTAAGTCAGAAAAAATTTGTTCCACCTACACTGATTTATATATAATTATATTAATTTTTTTTAGAAAAAAGTATAGTTGTGTTGTCCCTATTTTATAAAATGGAGGCTCATTTTTTATTTAAGGGATTGTTAGGGTTTCCTGAATGGGAGAAGACGTGTGGATAATCGATATTGATGATCCCAAGAGTCAAATACCAATTACAGTTATACACACTCTCCAATCTCCATCTACTGCGTCTGCGTCTTCTCATCAGCCCATCTTCTTCATCTTTTCATGTTCCCACAAATGGTACATTTTGCTTTTGTTTTCCACATCATTTACTACCTACTTTTCTCCTCATGCAAATAATTAATTAGAAAAGAATTAAAACTAATTCGAATAATAATTTACCCTCTTGCGATATCGAAAATGAGCAAATTATTCCCTATACAAAATAAATAGCAATTATATATTTTTTTATTACCTGACCCGACAAATATGGAGCTAGATCAACATCAACGCTGCGGTGGAGCATTTTTGACGCATTTATATAAAACAAAATATGAAAGTGAAAGTTGACTATATATTCCTCAATATTCACACTTTTTATTAAGTGGTAATTATATATATAATTATATCGATATTTCAATAAATTAATTAATATATCAATCTAATTATACATTAATATTATTTAAAATAATAAGTGAATTACAATAACTCAAATAAAATTAAATAAATACACACACTTTGGTAAAATTCGAACCCATAAGCTTAAATTTGCACATAAAACCTCAATCATAACCATTAGGCTAAGATATCATTGGTGAAAACATCCCACTTACTCATCAATCTTTTTGTTTTAATAAATTGATTATATATTCTATATTTATACATTCATAAAGTTTATTTTATGGAAAATTTTTATCCAAATCACATATGGTAATCATACTTTCTTATTTTATTGTGTATATTTGAATAATATTACACCACTTACAATAACCACATAAAGAGAAAATTGCACCTTTTGTCAAACACGACAGAGGGTGTTGCACATTTGATCCCATAATTTACGGACTTAGCACATTTGGCCTAAAGAATAAAAACTTGTAATGTTTTTGATTTCATAGGATAAAAAGTATTGACATATTTGGTTCTATATGATAAAAATTATAGTATTTTTAGTCTCATAGAATAAAAATTATGCCACATTTGGTTTTATAGATTAAAAAATTATTGTATTTTTTATCCCAAATACTATAATTTTTTTTCTATGGACACCAAATATATTAAGTGTATAAACTGTGGGATAAAAAATATAATAACTTTTATGGTGTGGGATTAAAAAATAATTTCCCCACACATAAATGGTGCACATATGTGTTTATGCAGTAATGTGTAGAATTTAAAATGAATTTGGATCAAAAGATTAAAATTGCTATTTAGGGACACAAAAGATTAAAACATGCATGCTCATCCATGTCATATACTTCTTTCTTTTGAAAAATTATTATTCAAATTGAGTTTGGTCGAAACCAATCATAAAACATGTGATGTACTTGTTCTATGATTTATTACTATCCCTCAATTATATAGGAATTACAATGCCAAGTCTATTACACTTATGATAGGATTAGTTCAGGTTTGATAAAATTCAATTTGAATTAAAAATTTTTTTTTTCTTGTCTGCCAGGATTTAGTTCCTCCAAGTTTTACTATATATATATATATATAAGGTGAATAGTAATTTGATTTCTGTGATATTGGAAATGAGCACATTACATCTCTATGAAAAAAATATAGCAATTTGTCCCCTGTACATTTTAAAATGGAACAATAAACTACCTTATACAGGGAGGTAAATTACTTCATTTTAAAAATTATAGGGGGTAAATTGTTGTATTTTAAAAATAAAGAAGGATAAATCACTATTTATTTTTTTTTATAAAAGAATAATTTGCTTATTTACAATATTACAAAGGGAATTACTTGCATTTTTTCTTATATATATACACACACAACGCACTCTTGAATAACCGGAAACTAGAGCAAGCAAGAATTGAGAGAAGCAAATCAAAGATGTTACCCCCCATGGCTGACATGATGACCAAAATGAGCTCTGCAATTGGAGGCCTACTCATCGCTTATGCCATGTTCCAGAACTATTTCCCTTACGAACTTGGTGGTCCCATCAAACGCTACACCCAAAAATTCATCAGTTTTTTCTATCCATACATCGAGATCACCTTCCCCGAGTACCACGGCGATGGTTTCGAACGCAGCAAAGCCTACGCCGCCATCCAGAGGTATCTGAATGCTAATTCCACCAAACACGCTAAGCGCCTCCAGGCCAACGTGGTCCGTGACACCGAGTCCATTGTGCTTAGCATGGCCGAGCACGAAGAGGTCACCGACGAATACGAGGGCATCAAGCTATGGTGGGCTTCCAGCGTAACCACCCCTGATCGACAGTCAATCTCCTTCTATCCCAGAGAAGATGAGAAGAGGTACTTCAAGCTCACTTTCCACAAAAGATATCGAGATTTGATCACCAACAACTACTTGAAGCACGTTCTTGACCAAGGAAAGGCCATCACCGTGAGAGAAAGGCGGAGAAAACTCTACACCAATCACAAGAGCGAAGGCTGCGAGAGTATGTGGAGCCATGTGATCTTCGAGCATCCTGCAAGCTTCGACACTTTAGCCATGGACCCCCGAAAGAAGCAAGAAATCGTCAATGATCTCATTAACTTCACCAACTCGAAGGATTACTACGCTAAGATTGGCAAGGCCTGGAAGCGTGGATACCTCCTCTACGGACCTCCTGGAACAGGCAAGTCCACCATGATCGCAGCCATGGCTAATCTCTTGAAGTACGACGTCTACGACCTGGAGCTGACGGCGGTTAAGGACAACACGGAGTTGAGGAAGTTGCTGATCGACACTGCCAGCAAGTCCATTATTGTGATAGAGGACATTGATTGCTCGTTGGACCTGACGGGGCAAAGGGAGAAGAAAAAGGCGGACAAGAAGGAAGGGTATCAAAATGGTAAGAAGAAAGATGAAGAGAAGGATCAGATTAAGGAGAAGTTGAAGGAATTGGAGGAGGAGAAGAATAAGACAAGCCAGGTTACGTTGTCGGGGCTTCTCAACTTCATCGACGGGCTCTGGTCGGCCTGTGGGAGTGAAAGACTCATCGTTTTCACAACCAACTATGTTGAGAAACTCGATCCTGCTCTCATTCGAAGAGGGAGGATGGACATGCGCATAGAGTTGTCCTATTGTGGATTCGAAGCGTTTAAGTTCTTAGCCAAGAACTATTTGGACATTGACTCACACGAGCTGTTTGCTACGGTGAGGCAGCAGTTGGAGGAGACGAAAATGGCTCCGGCTGATGTTGCTGAGAATTTGATGCCTAAATCGGGCAGCGACGATGTGGAGACTTGTCTGAGGAGACTGATGAAAGCCCTGGAAGAGGCAAAGGAAGAAGAGAGGCGAAAGGCAGAGGAAGAAGAGAAGCAGAAGGAGGGTGAAGAAGAAGGGAAGAAAAAAGAGATGGAAAATGGTAAACATGAAAAATTGGAGAATGAAGTGAAAGAAAATGGTGAAGCAAATAAGGGTAGTGATGAGGGTGAGAATTTGGAGAATGGGGGGATAGAAAATGGCAAATGATGATCATAACATAATTAATGCTTTCTGCTAGTACTGTTTATTCATGTTGAATTAATTGTTAGGTATAGTTTGCAGGTGAGATGAACTCTTAATTTGTGATGATGATGATTGATTGCAGTTACAAGTACCATTAACCAAACTACAATTACAACCAAGAAAAGCATAAGACAAGCTAATGATATCAGAGACAACATATGGACGAGTGTGAGATGGGTGAGTTGAGTTTAGCGATTAAGTTTCTCAAGAGTGATAGATTGCTATCCCATCCGAGTTGCTAGTTCCAAACCGTGTCGAGCTGCAAAGGCTTTCGCCAATTCGCCATCAGCTTGTCTGCAAATACGGCAAGCTGCCCAAGCTAGGCACGAGCCTCTACGATCCCAAGCAATGACATCGGCAAAAATTGCACCATCGCAATTTATTTTAATGGTATCTTCCTCTGGGCGTTGCCATTTTGAAAATCTCTGCAGCCGGGCACTCAATTTTGCATCCAGGTTCTGATTGAGATACAATTGAATGTAGCGTTTGGCAAAACATATGATAGTTAGGGTGAAGGAAGCTCTTTTGCGTAAGTTTGCAATTTCCACACCACCAAATGCACCAACAAAGAGTAAGGAAAAGGCGCACATCTTGAGGACCAAGATCAGCACCGACTTTTTGCATCCAGTTGAGAGGGCTAGATACGTTACTATGAACTGATGTTCCCCTGAATGGAGATAGACACCATACATGTCTAGCAAAAGGGTAGAATAATAGAGCATGCATGATGTCTTCCTCACTATCTTGGTAGAATGGTCAGGAGACTGAGATATCTTTCTTACGCATGCGAAGATTGACAGAGGTCGGCAAGGAGTTTAAGCAAGCCTTCTGATAGGATCACATTTTGTGTCTATTTTATGTGATATTTTGACTTTTTTGTGACCAAAATGCTCTTAATTAAATACTAGGGAAAATTGCATAATACCCCCTATGTTATGTTAAAATTGTACAAAACTTATCTGTATAATAGAAATAGACATAAAAGACCTGTGAATTTTGAAACCCTACAAACAAGACCCCCTCCGTCCAAAACTGACAGAAGGTGCTGTACACATGGTGGAAATGAGGTGTAGGGTCTTTTCTTACCCTATTTCGGCTTTTTTAGTAGTGCAATGATAAAAAATACTCTTCTCCTCCGTTACATATACAACTTAACATCCTCTCTAAACATACGACACAAAAGTAGGGGTTTAAGTGGGCAAATTCCAATTTGTCCCTTTTGTTTGAATATAAATAAAAATCACTTACAATATTATATATTATTAAGTAAATTAAATTATTATTTATTTAAATATATTTTAATATTTATTTATAAAATATACTAAATCAATAGAATTTTAACTTATATAAAATGTTATATTAAAATTATTAATATATATTTAAATTAACTATTTAATATTTTTTTAATTTTAAATTTTATTAAATAAAATAATTTCGTTTGAATATAAATAAAAACCACTTACAATATTATATATTATTAATTAAATTAAATTATTATTTAATTTAAATATATTTTAATATTTATTTAAAAAATATACTAAATAAATATAAAATACCTAAAATTTATATCAAGTTTTTTTAACTTATATAAAATATTATATTAAAACTATTAATATATATTTAAATTAAAATTTTAATATTTTTTATTATTTTTAAATTTATTAAATTAAATACTTTACTAAATTATTATTTAATTTAAATATATTTTAATATTTATTTATAAAATATACTAAATAAATATAAAAATACTTAAAAATTATATCAATTTTTAACTTATATAAAATATTATATTTAAATTAAATATTTAATATTTTATTAATTTTAAATTTTATTAAACTAAATAATTTTAATTAATTTTTGTTTGCCTTCTTCTCTGTTCATCTTCTCCGTCGCCGATGGTGATGAAAATGGGCAAGCTTGGTCTCGTTGGAATCGTCTCGATGAGAGGAGTCGAATGGTGGTAGTTTCAGGCCGTGATTCGTCTAGACGGAGGAGAATCATTGGCAACAAACTTCACGGTAGAAATAAATTTAAATTTTTTAGATCTCAGCAAAAACTTGATAAAAATGAGCAAGGTTGGTCTCGTTCGAATCTTCATATCGAGGCGAGTCTACTGGTGGTAGTCCCAGGCCGAAATTCATTCGGACGATGACAAGTTGAAGCCATGAAGCTTTGACGGTCGTGCTTAGAGACTACTCTCTTTGGTCAATGAAAGTTCAAATTGATGGTATGGATATGTTCGCCTTAAGGAGGATTCCAATGGTATAATCCATGGCCGAAAATGCTTTCAGATGACGCCGGAATCTTAGAGAGAAGATTTTGGAGAAATAGTATATATAATATATATATGTTATATATAATGTATATATAAATAAAGAATATATTTAAATTACTTAAGATTTGGACCTTTTATTTTTTAAATTCGAAGATCAGTGGTTGTTATAAGACTCAAGACTCAAAATGGAACGGGTAATGAAGAAAAGAACCAAAATAGAAATTTGGACAAGACTCAAACTCGATTTCTGGCAAGAATTTGGAGCTGTTTGGACTACTTTTTGATGAATGAGAAGTATAACTAGGATAATAATTTTATTTCTATTAGTCTTTTAGTTTAATTAGGTATCTACCTTTTAATCCTAGTAGAATTAGGTATCTAGTTACTATATATATGTGATGTAATTTACTTTAAGAGTAACTTTTGAACTCTTCTATTTCTCTACGTTTTTATCATATTTTCTTACTTTGCTTTTCATGCGTTCTTTTATGAGCATGTCTAGCTAGTTCTCTCATTTCGGTTGAAGACTTGGTGAATGCTTATTCCAACAAGTTGTGGGATCTAATTTATGCTTTCTACTTTCATTCATATTGGTATTTGTGTTGTTCTCTGTGCTTTTATTACAAATAATCTGATTTATGAATGATAGGTACTGTTATTCATTGTCAAGAATATTTGCCTAGCCAATTGAACTTGCAAATCCGTAATTGTTTGTTTAGTTCAATAACTAGTGGTAACATAATATAATTGATTATGTAGAAGTTTTCGATTATGTTGTGTGGAATGCACAATCTAACTTAAATAAATCCTCATAGGAATTTGGTTAGAATTGGGCTTTCTAGTTCTTAATGCTATCGGTAAATTAAATCTTGAGGATGTTCCCAAGATTGTTTACTCATTTGGGATTTAGTCAACGGACATTCCTTGACTATCCATACGGTAATGAAAGGTGAGGTCGTTAGGTCGTACCAATGACCATAACCAATTTATCTATCATGAATGATTGTTATCTTTACATCTATGATCGACTGTGGAATTAAGCATGATCCTATCTTTAACTAGAATACTCTTCTCTTATATTTATCTCTTCTAATTTTATTAGCTCTTTAGTTTAATTTAGTTTTTATTTTTATTCTTTTTCAAATCATAAACCCCCTAATTATTCTTATTTTTGAAGGAATTAATTTAAAACCAATCCTGTGGATTCGACCCTACTCACACTTCTACAAAAGTGTTTGTATGAATTATTTTTGGTGGATTCGACACCCATCACCCTCCATCCGAACACTTTGACTTTGTTTGGGATTTTTGCTTGCCAAAGCTTTCGCCACCATTCCATTTCCGAGTCAAACTGATTGCTAGAGTTGGGTTTCCCTTCAAGTAAGCGAGCCAGATGGTAGGCACTACGGACACTAAATATCCTATTTCGTGTTGGGTGCCTGACAATGCGGTCTTCAACTCCTCCTTTACTTAGTGGGATGTCGAGAATAATGTCAGAGTCCATGGGCCAAAACAGATCCTTTACCAAAACCGAGTTCCAATCATGCAAGTCTGAGTCAATTAAATATGAAACTTGCAATTAATAACATGAGAAGGAGGGTGAGTAATAGGACGATAAATATTTGGGCGAGAGAGACAGGGATCTTCCCAAATACGAATAGATGTTCTCGAACCAACTCTCCATTTGCAGTTGGATTTAAACACTCGATGTGCTGCCATGAAACTTCGCCAGGTGAAAGAGGGTCGACGGCCAGGTGAAGCTCTAAAGATATCACTATCTCGAAAAATATCAAGCTTTCAGTACTCGGGCGAAGAGACGGTTAGGATGGCAGAGCATGCGCCACAATTATTTTGCTAACATGGCAATATTAAAGTGATATAGTTGACGGAAACCCAAGACATTTAGCAGTTTGCTATGACATAAACGTTGCCATGAGAGCTAATGGATCTTGTTCTGGCTTTGATTCTTCCACCAAAAGCTAGATATCATGCTGTGAATTTCTCTCAAGAAAGCAATTGAAAGTTTAAAACAACCCGTAGTATATGAGGAAATAGTCTGAATAACGGATTTGATAAGAACCTCTTTACCTGCCTGTCTAGAGGAGCTTTCGTTCCAACCATTAATACGATTCCAAATTCTATCTCCGATAGAGGAAAGCAATTCTCTATTTGACCAGGCTATTCTCAAAGGAAGGCCAAGGTAGAGTTCCATCTTGTTTTCAGTTCGGATCTGCATTGACTGTGCACTGTTTGTTGCATTTCAATCTTGTGTTTTTGCTGAATGCCACGAAAGACTTCTGGAAATTTATTTCTTGCCCTGAAGCCAGAAGATAAGTTTCAAGGATCTCCTTGATGTGTTGAGTGGTTTTCGTTGTTGCCTGGGAAAAAATCAGAGTATCGTTTGTGAAAAGAAGGTGAGAAATACCAGGTGCATTCATACAGATAGAAACTCCTTTCAGTTGACCGTCCATTTATGCTTTCTGCAATAAAGAACTGAATGTTTCTGTGCATAGGAGAAACAGATAGGGGGAGGGGGGGTCTACTTGACAAAGCCCCCTCTGAGGAGAGATAGAACCAAATTGTTGACCTCGTAGCATGAAAGAATAAGACATAGAGGAGATAAAAAGCATAATGAGATGAATAAAGCGAGGAGGAAAACCAAGTTTGGACATAACCTGTTCCAAGAAAGCTCACTCAACCTTATCATAGGCGTTGCTTACATCCAAATTCATTGTCATGTAGAACTATCTACCTATGGTCTTAGTATTCAGGAAATGGTTAATTTCAAAACAGAGAAGGATGTTATTGTCAATGAGGCGACTAGGGACAAAGGCGGATTGGGAGGGTGAGATAATTCAATCAAGAATTAGCTTCCAATGGTTTGCAACAGTCTTTGATCCAATTTTATAGATTACGTTGCATAAGTTAATTAGTCAAAACTGGGTAAGTAACTCTGGGTTTTTGCATTTTAGTATGAACACAATGTTAGCATCATTGAAATGAGGGGGCATTTCATATGAATTCAGTAAATGGATAACACATGCAATCACGTATTTGTTAACAATGTGCCAGAACTTTTCGAAAAAAATGGGAGATTTACTGTCTGGGCCGGGTGATTTCGGGGGTGCTATTTGGAATAGAGCTTTTGTGATTTCATTCTCCGAGTATGGCATCATGAGGTCGTTCTGCCATATTTGAGTCCGCAACGCGATTCAAGTTCTTAGTCCCTCAGGTAATATCATCCAACTAAGGGTTGCTAGAGGCAAAGACTTGTTGAAAATAAGCAATAATGTGCTGTTGAATTTCCTCCTTTTGTGCAACCAAGCTCCAGCCAGATTTGTTTTGATACGATGGCTATCTCGTTGGTGAAAGAAACTCGTATTTCTATCTCATTCCTTAATCCATAATGCCTTGCTCTGTTGTTTCTAAATTGTTTCCTCGTGGGCTGCCATTTTTTCTAGCTCCTTTATGATGTGTGAGGCTTCTTCCATTAAAGCTTGTGTGGTTACTCCCAACTGAATCTCCAACAACCGTTTTTCAAGTTTCAACATCTCCTTCTTGTCTCTTTGAAATTCTGTTTGGCTCCATGCCTTAAGTTTATGTTTACAAGACTCTAACTGCCCAAGATATTGACCTCTCTCACCACTAAATCGTGTATCCCGCCAGCTATAAAAAACAACCTTTTCATAATTTTCTAATTGTAACCAAGCAGCTTTGAATCTGAACGGTCTAATTTTGTTACCCACAAGTCTCGGCTGCTGGGATAATGCAATAAGCAATGGGACATGGTCGGAGCAACTGGTTGGTAGATAAGAGACAGTGACGTTGTTCCCGGAATGGACCATCCAATCTCTGTTAGCACATGTTCTATCCAAGCGCCCCCTAACTGTGTGAGGATATTGTTTTATGTTATTCCAAGTGAATTGAGATCTCGAGAAACCAAAATCTGATAAGTTGCATTTTACTAAAGGCTGCCCGAATTTACGCATTTGTCACAACAGGCAAGGAGGTCCCCCTACTTTCTTAGACTGATCTAATATCCCGTTGAAATCACCGGCATAGAGCGAGGGTCATTGAGACTAAATGCGTAAAGTCGAGAGTAAATTTCATGACCCATCTCTTTTTATGTTAGGTTCCCTGTAAAAACCCGTAAATCACCATCAATCATTTTTCTTACCAAGGCGAATAGAGACATCAATGTGATTTCTTGAGAAAATTTGAAGCTGAACCTCCATGTTTTTATCCCACAATATGGCCAGTCACCCACTTTTTCAAACTGATTCTAAACTAAAACCATACATATTAAAATTTAATTTCAAATTATCAATTTGGCTATATGAGCACTTGGTTTCCACAAAAAAAACCAGGCAGGGTGGTGTTCCCAAGTAAGACCATCCAGGGTTCTAATTGTCCAAGAGCCCCCTAACCCTTGGCAGTTCCAGTCGAGGAGACTCATAATGGTTGGCGGGAGTGCTCGATAGTCTCTGCCATAATATTGGTGATGCCCGTCATAGGGAATGCGAGCTTTCCAACTTTGGACAAACTCTAGGTGGGAGTCTCATCATCATAATCAATCTCATCCAACAAGCAATGTTTCTGTGGCAGAATAGGCTTAGGAGAGTTTTAGGATTTATTTGGGAGAGATTTTCGACAAGTAGAAGAGGTGATTTTTCTGGTGGAGGTGGGGATAGTATTGGACGTAGTATGGTCAGTAGGGTGATGATGGTGAGGAGAAGGATGGCTGACGTTGCATGGAATGGGGATAGTGGGCTGTACGTCTATCAGAGGGGCAAGGTTTGTGGTGTGTGTGGAGGATCGAAAGCAGGAATGAGTCGATGTATTTGTTGCGATATTTTCTAATGGGGGTAGAATGAGATTGAGGTCAGTGATGGGGGCTTGGGGTTGAGTGTGAGTGCCTGTGGCTGCATTGTTCATGTTGGTGGGATGGTACTGTGGTAAGGAAAAGGTATTCCGAATATGGCTTGGCCCCGAGGGCGCAGGACCTCGGTGTAGGGTTTTTTTGTTGTATGGTTATGGAAAAAGGGGCGACGAGGTTGGGTGAAGCTATCTTGCACCTTGTTGAAGGACAACCGGCTGCGTCAGGTGGTGGGAATAGAGGCCCTCAGCCATGCACCATAAGGAGAATTGTCACCTGGGTCAACAAAGTCATCACTCAGCTGAAGTTCACAAAATCTGGAAATGTGTTAGATTTGACCGCAGAAATAGCAAAAAATTGGTAATATTCGGTAAGCGAAAGTGACCAATTGTTCATAACGAATTACTGTCCGAATTTTCAAATCCCTTTTTAGTAGTTTTATGATATCAATTGCGACTCTGATGCGAATGAAGGAGTCCTAGACAACCCCATTTTTATCCATATCAACCTCTTTCAGTCGCCCAAGTTTGTTCAAAATTTGATGGGTGCCGAATTTATCAAAAATATTTTTCTACTAAAACTTTTGAAATTAGTGAGTAGTTTACAGAGATTGATATTAAATTACTTTCTTTAAATAAAAAAAATGGGGGGATTTTGTTTAAAGTCTAAGTTCAGAAACAAAATAAAGAAAAAATTAAATATGAGAACAAGGATTTTTAGTTAAAGATAAGATCATGCTCAATTCCTTAGTTGATCATAAATACAAAGATGACAATAATTCAAGATAGATAAATTAGTTATGATCATTGATACGACCTAACAACATCTTACCTAGTTGATAGTCAATGAATGTCCGTTGACTAAATCCGTAAAATAAACAACCTTAGGAACATTCTCAAAATTTAATTTACCAACAACATTAAGAACTAGAAAGACTTAATTCTAACCAATAAATTCATATGAGAATATATTTAAGTTAGATTGTGCATTCCCCAAAACATAATAAAAACTACGACATAATCAATTATGTTGTGTTACCACTAGTTATTGAACTAAATAAATAATTACAGATTTGCGAATTCAATTGGCTAGGCAAATATTATTGACAATGAACAACGATACCTATCATTCATAAATCAGATTATTCGCAATAAAAGTACAGAGAACAACGCAAATACCCATAGGAATGAAAGTAGAAAACACAAGTTAGATCTCACAACATATTGGAATCAAGTATTCATCGAATCTTTAACCAGAAATAAAAAAACTAGCCTAGCATGTTAACGAGAGAATAAATAAATGAAGAAGAGAAAATATTATAGAAAAATAAAGAGAATATCCCCAAGGATGAGAGATCAATAGATGTCTATATAGTGAATTACATCACATATATACTAACTAGTTACCTAATCCTAATAGAACTAGAATTCCTAATAAAACTAAAAGTCTTAAGGAAATAAAATTATTATCCTAAAGAGATTCTTCCAGCAAAGGTCCCAATCCGCTAAAGGTGTCCCAATTCGACTCAAATCTTTCCAAATTTTATTTCTTGAACTTTCCTTTTTCAACTTCATTTCTGCAGATTTAGGCATGGGCATGTGTAACTCACCCTTCTAATATGTCAAGTGTTGATTTTTTATTTCTTTCTCCCTTTTTCATTTCATCAATCCATTATGGGCTAATGTTGGAATATGACACTTGATTAGGAGCATTTTAGTTGCAAAAGCCATTAAAATATCACTCAAAATTAACACTAAATGCACTCCTATCAAATATCCCCACACTTAACCCTTTGCTCGTGCTCGATGCAATGAAATAAAGATCAAGAAGGTTTACGAATTTTGTTCCAAGCTTCAACAGATCATAGATGAAGGTACCCAAGCGAAAATTCAGTTAGGTTTTCAAAGAATGATATACCACAATGATAAGAGACAGTTCAACAAGTTTCAAACAAATTTTCACACGATGATTTTTACCAAAAACAAGGCATGAAAAATTAGTAAACTATTCTCTCATACCTCCCGATCTCTCAAGTGTTTCGCTCAAATGCTTTTTATGAAAATGCTTCACCATAGGCTTGATTATACACCAAAATTCCACCACTTACAGATATTCACACACTTGAATCAAGAGGTCTTAACTTTTAGTCGTAATGAGGCTTTGGTTTAGGTGTAAGAAGTATTAGAAAAAATGAGGTAAAAATCCAAGTAACTAGAATAGAGTAGCAAGTAATAGATATAAGAATTCAAACTTCTCAAAATTGATTCGATACCTTTCTGTTCTGAGATTTGATATAATTATGAATACTTTTTTATTATTTAAATATTTTTGAATACTCCCTCAAATGAAAAATTATTATAACGACATTTGATATAATTATGAATACTTTTTTATTATTTAAATATTTCTGAATATCCTCTCAAATGAAAATTTATTATGCCATCGTTAGACGGTAAGGTGGATATTATCATTTTATTAGTGTTGATTTTTAAATAAAATTAAAAAAAACTATTTGAAGAAATATAAAAATAATTAAGGATGGGTAAACTAATAATCCATACATAATATTAATCATAAAAATATTTTTGAAAAATCCTAAATATATAAAGGGCATTTTGATCGATTTACCACAAAATCGGGTAAAAACCTAATAAAGTCTAACAAAATAGACTCAATTTTAGACAAACTTTTTAATTAAATAATATTTATAATTTTTAAATAATAAAATTATATTTATAATGACGTTAAACTTTATGAGAGGTGACGGTGATAATTAATATGTTGGGCTGTCACATTCACATATTGTACATTTATCAGGCCTTAAATTTGGGCCAAAGTAGAAGATAAGTACCACAGTAACAGCTTAAATACAAAGAAACTTAAAGGAAGCCCATTTGAACTTCAAAATGTGGTAGACTCTTTCAACATGCAGTCCGGCCCATATGTAAGACCTCATCTATAATATACCAATATTTTGAAAAATTACTCGATGCAATATTTGATACGGATATGGTTCGGACATGCACCTGACACATGCAGCATTGGAGTGTCAGAATATTAAAACAAAAAAAAAAAAGAAAACACGGCGTCAGACACCACTGTTGGTATGTCCGCATACGTTTTGGAGGTGTATTTGACAGGTTTTGAGCACTTTTTGATTTAAAAATTTTTTGGACATTTTTTTTAAAAAAAAGAAAATTTAGGCGTAATAAAAAAAAAAGAATTAATTGACACTCTTTTTAAACTAAAAATATTAGGCTAAAATTACTAAAAATTTGAGAGATGTTTATGATTTAACTAATTTAAATTGTTAGAAATTTTTCATTGTATTCTTTTTAAAATAAACTGATTATATATATTTTTGAAGCCACGTTTGATTAAAAATATAGTTATAAGACATGTTTACTTTATATTTTTTTAATTTTTTCATATTGATATTTTAATTTTATGAAAAATTAAAAATATATACAATATAAATATATATTATATTAGCCGTGTCGTGTCATAATTTTTTTATATTTTTTGTATCACCATATCTGTATCGTATCATGTCCATGTCACTGTGTCCGTGTCCATATATCATAGGACCTCATCCTTATCCCTTGTTTTTTGTTCATATTTACTCTCCCGGCATGTCATTTTTGTGTGCATATAAATAAATCATATTTTTATTATTAGTCAACCCTTTTACATTAAATTATAACCACCCACGAAGTCACTATGACATAATCAGCATGAGGTAATAAAGATTCCATGGACATAAAAGCAAGACAAAATGTTTGATGGGAAAATTGTACCTCCCACTTAACTCATTCAACTCAGAATCAATTATATGATAAGTACAATATATTTGTTGTGTGATTGATGTATAATTTAAGGAGAGCGAGTAATTACATAACAAGTGTGATATACTTAGTTTGCTTTGACCAAACCTATTCCGAGTAAAAAAAAATTATATTTGAAGTCTAATCCAAAATCACATTCGTTGAAGCCAGCAACACAATCCTCTGCACCAGCTTTCTCATGCTCTGTTTTTGCAACCATTTTCTCTCTGCATTATGATTCTTAGTTCTTCCATTAGTCAAAATTTATCGAATTTAATAATATTAACAAAAAAATCAGAAAAAAAAATCTACAATAACCCCTGATCGATTTATTATTGAGTTATTGCAGGTCAAATAAATCTATTTATGACCAATCTATTCTCACACGTCATCACGCGTTAATAAATATAAGGAGATATATTTTTACCGTTATAAAGGTAGTTAAGTCTGAAAAAATTTGTTCCACCTACATTGGATTAAATTTTTTTTAAAAAAACAGTATAATTATCCCAATTATATATAATAGAGGGTCATTTTTAATCCAAGAGATTATTAGGTTTCCTGGATAGGAGAAGACGCGTCGATATTAATGATCCAAGAGTCAAATACGAGGGTTTGGTAGTTTTTGTGGTCCACTTCTTTTATTATTATTGTAATAATAATAATAGTAATGTAAGAAGAGAAGAGTTGTCACAATTACACTCTCACTCTCCATCTACTACGTCTGCGTCTGTCCAGCCCCAAATTCATTAAAAATGACGAACCCTTTTCATGTTGTAATAAATGCTAGATTTTGCTTTTGTTTTCCACATCATTTACTACCTACTTTTATCCTCATGCAAACAATTTGTATTCTACTCTAAATTAATTAGGAAAAAAATTAAAAGTAATTCTCATGTCATATTGCAAATGAACAAATTATAACTAATAATTTACTCCTCTGTATTTTTTAAAATGCATCAATTTACCCTTTATATTTTTTAAAATGAAGCAATTTACCTTACCTCCTTAGACAGGAAGGTAAATTACTTATTTTGAAAAAAGGATGAATAGTAATTTACCCTCTTCTAATATTGAAAATGAGTAAATTAATCCTACGAAAAATAAATAGCAAATTATATATTTTTGAATTACCTGACCCAACAAAATATGGAGCATTTTTGAGGCATTTATATGAAACAAAATATGAAAGTGAAAGTTGACTATATATAATTAGTCTTCCTCAATATTATTCTTTATTCGATGTAGCTACTACCATGTCACCCTTTATTTTTAACCTCCTTTTCTCAATATTCTCACTTTTTTTTAAGTGGTAATTATATATATAATTATATTGATATTTCGATAAATTAATTAATATATCAATCTAAATATGATTTAAAATAACAAATAAATTATAATAACTCAATAAAATTAAATAAATACATACACTTTGGTGGAACTCGAACCCATAAGCTTAAATTTGCTTATAAAACCTCAATCATAACCATTAGGGTAAGGCATCATTAGTGCAAACCTCCCAGTTACTCATCAATCTTTTTGTTTAATAAATTAACTATATATTCTATATTTATACATTCATAAAGTTTATTTTATGGAAAATTGTTATCTAAATCACATATGACCGAACCAAATTAATCATACTTGCTATATAATTGGTAATTCGATCCAAATTAGAGTGGACATAATAAATGAGTTGAGGGTGAATGTGTCTAGGCATCAGGCTTATAGAGCCAAAAAAACAGCATTAAAGGAGCTTGAAGGCAGTTCTCAATGGCAGTATAGCAAACTTTGGGACTATTCAGAGAAAATAAGAAAGACTAATCCTATGTGTATTGTGATTGTGGGAACTGAACAGATAGATGGGGAGGAAAGATTTAGTAGATTTTATGTGTGTTTTGGGGCATTGAAGACTGGGTTTAAAGCTGGATGTAGGCCTATAATTGGGGTTGATGGATGTCACTTGAAGGGGCCTAATGGGGGTATTCTTCTCACTGCAGTAGGTGTTGATTCAAACAACTGTTTATACCCTATTGCATATGCTATTATGAATAAAGAATGCAGAGAGACATGGGAGTGGTTTCTAATTGTTTTGAAGAATGATCTTAATATATACATTCATGTCTGATAAACAAAAAAGCTTAATGCAAGCATTTGAACAAGTTTTCCCGGGGTGTGATCACATATTTTGGGTGAGGCATTTGCACAATAACTTCAAGAATGAACTATGGAATGCTGCCAAGGCATGTACTGTTGGTGAGTGGAAAATGAGAATGCAAGAAAGGAAAACTTTGTCACAGCAAGCTTTGGAATAGTTTAATGATAAACTTGCAGTTCAGTGGATTAGGTCTCACTTCAGTAAGTCATCTACATGTGATATGTTGTTGAATAATGTGTGTGAGACTTTCAATGCTTGCAATTTGGATTGCAAGAGACAAACCAATACTTATGATGCTTGAATGGATAAGAAAATATCTTATGAGAAGGCTGCAAGAAAATAGAGATAGGAGGGCAACAAACTGGAAGAACATATTGTGTCCTAAAATTGAACAAATCTTACAGAACATGCAAATAAGGTGTCTGATTGTATGCCCATCAAAGCTGATGATCTCCATTATCAAGTATCTTGTTTTGATGGTAGTCAACATTGTGTGGATCTTGGGTCGAGAAGTTGTAGTTGTAGGAAGTGGCAATTGTTAGGTATACCCTGTAAGCATGCTTGTTGTGCCATTTATCATAAAAAAAAAAGAGCCTTCAGATTATGTGGCAGATTGTTACACAGTTGAGACTTATAGGAGAGTGTATAACCCTGTTATACAACCAATGAGTTAAGTGGCCTTGTGGTCCGAGTCTTGCATAATTCATCCTCTACCACCCAACTTTAGAAGGGGTGTAGGGAGACCTCCAAAGACAAGAAGAAGAGAAAGTGATGAGCCTACATTGAAGAACAAAAGGAAAAGCAAGAAGGAAAAAGTGCAAAAGTTGAGAAGGCATCAGACCACAATTCACTGCAGAACATGTGGGGAACCTGGGAATAAAAGTGTCCGAAAATCTGCCAGATGACTAAAAGTAAGCAATTTCATAAGTTACTGGACCTAAACAAAAATGGATATAGTTATCGGACTAAATTAAAATTAGGCATACTTAGCGAACTAAAATAATACTTTTCTCTTGAAAAATTAAATCTAGCACTTTTTGAACTTTGTTTTCATTTAACAAACGAGTTCTTCCGTTAGTCAAAATTGATGGAGTTTGTTGCTTTCTAATTAATTTAGAGTAAAATACAAATTGTTTGCATGAGGACAAAAGTAGGTAGTTTATGATGTGGAAAAGAAAAGCAAAATGTACCATTTATTGCAACATGAAAAGAAGAAGGAGGTGGGCTGATCAAAAGACTTGGTCATTTTTAATGAATTTGGAGGTGGAGAGTGAGAGTGTATTTCTGTAATTGGTATTCGACTCTTGGATCATCAATATCCACATGTCTTCTCCATCGCTAGATCAACATCAACGCTGCGGTGGAGCATTTTTGAGGCATTTATATAAAACAAAATATCAAAGTGAAAGTTGACTATATATAATTAGTATTCCTCAATATTATTATTTATTGAAAAAATTGCATAATACTCCCTGTGTTATACTAAAATTGCATAAAACTTATCTGTGTTAAATAAATAACCATAAAAGACCTTGTGAATTTTGAAACCTTGCAAAAAAGACCCCCTTCGTCCAAAACTGACCGAAGGTGTTATATACGCGGTGGAAATGAGAGTAGGATTTTTTTTTGTTATCCTATTTCAGCTTTTTTGGGAGTGCAATTGTCCAAAATACCTTTCTCCTTCATTATATATACAACTTAACATCCCCTCACAAACATACTATAAAAGTAGAATTTTAAGTGAGTAAATTTTCAATTTGTCCCTTTTGTTTGAATATAAATAAAAATCATATATTATAAATTAAACTAAATTAAATTAGTATTTAATTTAATATATTTTCATATTTATTTATAAAATATACTAAATCAATAAAACAATCCTACAATTATATGAGATTTTTTAACTTTTATAAATGTTATATTATTAATCAAATTAAACTATTATTTAATTTAAATGTATTTTAATATTTATTTATAAAATATACTAAATGGATATAAAAATACCTAAAATTTATATCATTTTTTTTAACTTATATAAAATATTATATCAATACTATTAATATACATTTATATTAAGCATTTACTATTTTTTATTAAATTAAATACTTTACTAAATTATTATTTAATTTAAATATATTTTAATATTTGTTTATAAAATATACTAAAAAAATACGAAAATACTTAAAAATTATATCAATTTTTTTAACTTATATAAAATATTATATTTAAATTAAACATTTAATATTTTTTATTATTTTTATATTTCATTAAATTAAATAATTTTAATTAATTTTTAGTTATTAATTCTTCTCTGTCGTCTTCTCCAACGCCGATGAGTCGCTGGCGGTGATAAAAATGGGCAATCTTGATCTCTGGAATCGTCTCGATGGGAGGAGTCGAACGGTGGTAGTCTCAGGCCATGATTCGTCAAGACGGCGGCGAATCGACGCAACAAACATCATGGCAAAAATAAATTTAAAAGTTTTGGATCTCACCAAAAACTTGATGAAAATGAGCAAGGTTGGTCTCGTTCGAATCGTCATGTCGAGGCGAGTTTACTGGTGGTGGTCCCAGGCTGGAATTCAACCAGACGACGACGAATTGAAGCCGAGAAGCTTTTATGATCTTGCCCGAAGCCCAGTCTTTCCAGTTAATGAAAGTTCAAATTGATGGTATGGATATATTCATCTTGAAGAGAAAAATCCAATGGTATAAGCCATGGTCGGAAATTCTTTCAGACGACGACGGAATCATAGAAAGAAGATTCGAAAATAAATAATATATATAATATATATACAATATATATAATGTATATATATATAAATATAAATAAAAATATATTTAAAATACTTAAGATCTGGACCGTTTATTTTTTTTTCGGTAAAAGTAATTTTCATTAAATAAAAAAAGTATAATAGTACAACACAACTTGCTTAATCGGACCGTTTATTTTTTACATTCAAATATCAATGGTTGTTATAAAAAGAGTATAGCGGTCAATTTAGCAAAACATTAACGCTGATAGGATTCATCTACCGGAATGGGAGAGTATGCAACAATTTAGAAAACATAAGGGATTTTTTCCCTATTCTTTTAACACAGGAAGATTTTAGCTAAATTTTGAAAACACAGAGGGATTTTATGCAATTTTTTCTTCTTTATTTGATGTAGCTACTACCATGTCACCCTTTATTTTTAACCTTCTTCTCTCGATATTCTCACTTTTTTTTTAAGTGGTAATTATATATATAATTATATCGATATTTTGATAAATTAATTAATATATCAATCCAAATATGATTTAAAATAACAAATGAATTATAATAACTCAAAAAAAATTAAATAAATACATACACTTTGGTGGAACTCGAACCCATAAGTTCAAATTTGCTCATAAAACTTCAATCATAACCATTAGACTAAGGCATCATTAGTGCAAACCTTCCACTTACTCATCAATCTTTTTGTTTTAATAAATTAATTATATATTCTATATTTATACATTCGTAAAGTTTATTTTATGGAAATTCTTATCTAAATCACATATGACCGAATCAAATTAATCATATTTGTTATATAATTGATAATTCGATCCAAATTAGATCAATTTTTCTTATTTTATTGTGTATATTTGAATAATATTTCACCACTTACAATAATCACATAAAGAGAAAATTGCACCTTTTGTCCCACCGATACAGGGTGTTGCATATTTGATCCCATAATTTATGAGCTTAGCACATTTGGTCCCAAAGATAAAAACTTATAATATTTTTGGTTTCATAGGATAAAAGTATTGGCATATTTGGTTCTATGTGATAAAAACTTATAATATTTTTAATCTCATAAAATAAAAATTATAACGTATTTTTTTATCCCAAATGCTAAAATTTTTATTTCTATAGACTAAATATATTAAGTGAGACAAAAAATATAATACTTTTTATCATGTGAAATTAAAAATATAATTTCTCGACACATAAATAGTGCACATATGTGTGTATGCAATAATGTGTAGAATTTAAAATGAACTTAGATCAAAAGATTAAAATTGCTATTTAGGGACACCGAATGTAAAAGTAAAGTAATATGAGGATTAGAAAGTGATATTTGCATATTTTCTCTAAGTCAACAATGGGGTGCTGAGACGTATTGTGGTGAGTGGTGACCTCACCCAAGGAATCACTTTCCCCACATCTTCCTCCCTAAAAAAACATATAAGAAATAAGTGTATTATACTTATAATATAATTAGTTCGGGTTCGATAAAATTCAATTTGAATTAATTTTTCTTTTTTCTTGTCGGCCAAGATTTAATTCCTCCAAGTTTTACTATATATATACACACAACACACACACTCACTTCAATAACCGGAAACTACATTTAGCAAGAATTGAGAATTGAGAATTGAGAGAAGCAAAGCAAAGATGTTACCTCCCATGGCTGACATAATGACCAAAATGAGCTCTGCGATTGGAGGCCTACTCATCGCTTATGCCATGTTCCAGAACTATTTCCCTTACGAACTTCGTGGTCCCATCAAACGCTACACCCAAAAATTCATCAGTTTTCTCTACCCATACATCCAGATCACCTTCCCCGAGTACCACGGCGATGGTTTCGAGCGCAGCAAAGCCTACGCCGCCATCCAGAGGTATCTGAATGCTAATTCCACCAAACACGCTAAGCGCCTCCAGGCCAACATGGTCCGTGACACCGAGTCCATCGTGCTTAGCATGGCCGACCACGAAGAGGTCACCGACGAATACGAGGGCATCAAGCTATGGTGGGCTTCCAGCCAAACCACCCCTAATCGACAGTCAATCTCCTTCTATCCCAGAGAAGATGAGAAGAGGTACTTCGAGCTCACTTTCCACAAAAGATATCGAGATTTGATCACCAACAACTACTTGAAGCACGTTCTTGACCAAGGAAAGGCCATCACCGTGAGGGAAAGGCAGAGAAAACTCTACACCAATAACAAGAGCGAAAGCTGGTACGGTTACCGCCGGAGTATGTGGAACCATGTGATCTTCGAGCATCCTGCAAGCTTCGACACTTTAGCCATGGACCCCCAAAAGAAGCAAGAAATCGTCGATGATCTCATTAACTTCACCAACTCCAAGGATTACTACGCTAAGATTGGCAAGGCCTGGAAGCGTGGATACCTCCTCTCCGGCCCTCCTGGAACAGGCAAGTCCACCATGATCGCAGCCATGGCTAATCTCTTGAAGTACGACGTCTACGACCTGGAGCTGACGGCGGTTAAGGACAACACGGAGTTGAGGAAATTGCTGATAGACATTGCCAGCAAGTCCATTATTGTGATAGAGGACATTGATTGCTCGTTGGACCTGACGGGGCAAAGGGAGAAGAAAAAGGCGGACAAGAAGGAAGGGGATCAAAATGGTAAGAAGAAAGATGAAGAGAAGGATGAGGTTAAGGAGAAACTGAAGAAATTGGAGGAGGAGAAGAATAAGACAAGCCAGGTTACGTTGTCGGGGCTTCTCAACTTCATCGACGGGCTCTGGTCGGCCTGTGGGAGTGAAAGACTCATCGTTTTCACGACCAACTATTTTGAGAAACTCGATCGTGCTCTCATTCGAAGAGGGAGGATGGACATGCACATAGAGCTGTCCTACTGTGGATTCGAAGCGTTCAAGTTCTTAGCCAAGAACTATTTGGACATTGACTCACACGAGCTGTTTGCGACGGTGAAGCAACAGTTGGAGGAGACGAAAATGACTCCGGCTGATGTTGCTGAGAATTTGATGCCTAAATCGGGCAGCGACGATGCGGAGACTTGTCTGAGGAGACTGATGAAAGCCCTGGAAAAGGCAAAGGAAGAAGAGAAGCGAAAGGCAGAGGAAGAAGAGAAGCGAAAGGCGGAGGAAGAAGAGAAGCAGAAGGAGGGTGAAGAAGAAAGGAAGAAAAAAGAGATGGAAAATGGTAAACATGAAAAATTGGAGAATGAAGTGAAAGAAAATGGTGAAGCAAATAAGGGTAGTGATGAGGGTGAGAATTTGGAGGATGGGGGGATAGAAAATGGCAAATGATGATCATAACATAATTAATGCTATCTATTACTACTGTTTATTCATGGTATATACTCTAATATTTGTACGAATAAAAGAATTGATGATGTGAAAATTATATTTGTATTGATTTGATTAGGTGAATTAATTGTTAGGTATAGTTTGCAGGTGAGATGAATTAAAGTGTCCACTCTTAATTTGTGATGATGATGATTGATTGCAGTTTGCAAGTTTGTGTGCCACTACGTTACGACTACGATTAACCAAACTATAATTACAACCAAGAAAAGCTAATGATATCAGAGACAACAGGACCAACATATGGACGAGTCTGAGATGGGTGAGTTGAGTTTAGAGATTAAGTTTGCACAATCGCTCTCAACAGTGATAGATTGCCATTCCATCCGAGTTGCTAGTTCCAAATCGTGTCGAGCTGCAAAGGCTTTCGCCAATTCGCCATCAGCTTGTCTACAAATACGGCAAGCTGCCCAACCTAGGCACGAGCCTCTATGATCCCGAGCAATGACTCCAATTCCGAGTTCCTGGTCGTCGGCAAAAATTGCACCATCACAGTTTATTTAATGGTATCTTCCTCTGGGAGTTGCCATTTTGAAAATCTCTGCAGCGGCGCATTCAATTAAGCATCCAGGTTTTGATTGAGATACACCTCAATGTAGCGCTCGGCGAAACACATGATTTGGTCAAGGAGAAGGAAGCTCTTTTGCATAAGTTTGCAATTTCTACACCACCAATGCACCAGCAAAGAGTAAGGAAAATACGCCCATCTTGAGGATCAAGACCACCAACGACTTCTCGAATGCAGTTGAGAGGGCCAGATACGTTACTATGAACTAATGTTCCCCTGAATGGAGATAGACACCATACCTGTCTAGCAAAAGGGCAGAATAACATAGCACGCATGATGTCTTCCTCACTATCTTGGCAGAACAGATAGGAGACTAAGATATCTTTCATACGCCCGTGACGATTGACAGAGGTTGGCAAGGAGTTAGAGCAAGTCCTCTATCCGAACACTTTGACTTTTGTTTGGGATTTTTGCTTGCCAAGCTTTCACCACCATTCTCTTTTCAAGTCGAATTGATTGCTAGTTCCAATCTTGCAAGTGAGTCAATTAAATCTGAAACCCGTAAATTACAGCATGAGAAGGAGGGCGATTAATATGATGATAAGTATTTGGGCGAGGGAGACAGGGATCTTTCCAAATATGAATAGATGTTCCCAAACCAACTATTGCAATTGGATTTAAACACTTGATGTGCTGCCATCAAACTTCGCCAGGTGAAAGAGGGTCAATGGCCAGGTGAAGCTCTAAAGATGTCGCTATCCGGGAAATATGGAGCTTTGAGTACTCGGGCCAAGAGACGGTTAGGATGGCAGAGAACGCGCCACATTTGTTTTGTTAACATGGCAATATTAAAGTGATGTAGTTACCGGAAACCCAAGATGCCTTGCAGTTTGCCATCACATAAACATTGCCACGAGAGTCAATAGATCTTGTTCTGGCTTTGGTTCTTCTACTAAAGCTAGAGATTGTGCTGTGAATTTCTCTCAACAAAACGATTGGATGTTTAAAACAACCAATAGCATATGAGGGAATAGTTTGAATAACGGATTCGATAAGAACCTCTTACCAGCTTGCGAGAGGAGCTTCTCGTTCCAACCATTAATACGATTCCAAATTCTATCTCGGATAGAGGAAAGCGGTTCTCTCTTTGACCAGGCTATTCTCAAAGGAAGGCCAAGGTAGAGTTCCATCATGTTTTCAGTTCGGATTTGCAAACGAAAGATTTTTGGAAATTTTTTTCTTTCCCGAATCCAGAAGATAAGTTTCAAGGATCTCTGTTATGAACTCCGAACAACAATAAGAAAAACTTAAGAAAATTGCAGCAGTAGGGGGTGAGGAAGAGAGAAGAAGAAGATGAGAAGAAGTCTGAAAATTTTACTAATTTCATAATGAGTTCCTTACAACATTACAATCCTCTTTTACAAGCAATCTTTGCAACAGACAAAAATGTAAGGAATTAAGCCTGTGAAGCCATTAAAACAACTACAGACGACTGAATTTCTTGTCCTCCCTCAAGCTGCGATTGGTTGCTCCTCTTGCTTTCTGCAGCTTAAAAAATGAGGTCGACAACCTCTGGGCTAACGGCTCACTTCTTCTCAGCCGTACACGTGTCCCCTGTTCGGCTAATTTGGGAAAGATCTCCTGCGCCAAAATCCCCAACTCCTTCCCCCTTTGAATCGGGCCCTAATTCGTTGAAAACGACGTTGCTTCTTTCGCTGATTTTAAATTGATCCCCAATTCCCTCGCGCCCTTGATCCGACGGCTCTTATCAAACTTGCTCATCCAACGGACGTCCTTCCAAGTCGCGTTTTCACCCTGAAACGCGACATCCCTTCCTACATTTTTTTAGCCTTGTCCCCAAGGATCAAAGCTGGGAAATCTTGCAGCTATGGCATGATAGTCCTCCCAAGTTGCCTGCTCAAGGAGTGAATGCGACCACTGAATCAACACTTGTGGCACGCCCACGTTGTTCCTTGGTTGAAAATGTCGTCGCTTTTTTCGCTGATTTTAAATTGATCCCCAATTCCCTCCGCGCTCTTAATCCGACGGCTCTTATCAGACTTGCTCATCCAACGGACGTCCTTCAAAGTCGCGTTTTCACCCTGAAACGCGACATCCCTTCCTCCTTTTTTTGAGCCTTGTCCCCAAGGATCAAAGCTGGGAAATCTTGCAGCTATGGCATGGTAGTCCTCCCAAGTTGCCTGCTCAGGGAGTGAATGAGACCACTGAATCAACACTTGTGGCACGCCCACGTTGTTCCTTGGTATCAGCCTTCGAGCAAGAATGGCAATGGGATAGATTTTGAAGACTTCATCTTCAAGTTCAGGCAAATTAACAGAGGGAAAATACTTTGATCCAATCTTTTTCTTCAGGAAGATACATGAAAAACTGGGTGAATTTTTGATCCAGTTGGCAACTCAAGCCTATAGGCAACCTTCCCCACCTTCTCAATGATCTTGTAGGGTCCAAAGAACTTGGCAAAAAGCTTCAATTGCTTGCGAAGGGCCAATGATGCTTGTCTGTATGGTTGTAGCCTTAAGAATACCTCATCACCTACCTGGAACTCCCTCTCACTTCTCTTTTTATCAGCGTAGGTTTTCATACGTTGCTAGGCTTGATGTAGATTATCCTTCAACAGCTGAATCACCTTGGTTCTTTCCTGCATTAGCTCAGCAACATCAGAGTGATGAGTGTGTAAATAAGGCCCCATAGTAAGTTGATGAGGGGGGTATCCATAGAGAGCCTAAAATGGAGTAGTCTTCAACCCAGTATGGAAGTTAGTATTAAACCAGAATTCGGCCAAAGTTAGCATTTAGCCCACTTCTTCGGTTTATGAAGGCACATACACCTCAAGTAATTCTCCAAACACTGGTTTATCCTCTCTGTTTGTCCATCAGTCTGAGGGTGATAGGAAGATGACATGTTCAAAGCAACCCCTGACCAGGTGAAGAGTTCCTTCCAGAACCTGCTGGTGAAAACCTTGTCTCTGTCTGAAACTATGCTTACTGGTAGGCCATGAAGTTTGTAGATATTGTCAATGAACACCTTGGCAATGGAGGTAGCGGTATAAGGGTGTTTTAAAGCAATAAAGTGTGAATATTTGGTCAACCTGTCCACTACAACTAAGATGGAATCCTTGCCCTCTGAGCTTGGTAATCCTTCAATAAAATCCATGGAGATACATGACCAAGCTTGGTCAGGTATGGGTAGAGTCTGAAGCAATCTTGGATATGGGACATTCTCATGTTTAGCTCTCTGGCATGTTTCACACCCCTTCACCCATTCTAACACATCATTTTCATGGTAGGCCAATAGAAAAGCGATTTCAGTCTCTGGTAGGTTCCATGAATGCCTGAGTGACCCCCCAAGGCAGAATCATGAACTGTTTTGAGGATTTTCTCCCTCATTCCTCCATGACTTCCCACACAGATTCTGTCCCCTCTCTTAAGCACTCCAAACTCATAATGATAATCAGTAGAAGAGGTTACCTGTAGCACCCCCTACCCGCTACATCTAATTATCATTATTTCAGCCTTACTTTAATCAGAACTCATTCTATAAGTAATTCTATTTCAACCAGTAAAATAAATGCTAATTTATCAATATAATATTATATATCAAAAAAGATAATATATACCACCAAAAGTAATATTTACCCTCACTACATGTTCTCGTGTACATAACCTCAAGAAAAATCATACCACAACTTTAAACACAAATCCCGACAAAAGACCAGAATATTTACAACCCAACAATAAAAAACTTTGGCTTCAGAAGTCAAGGCTGACCGACCTAATAAAGACGACGGCACCGCTCAAAGTCCAATGTGGCTAATCAGTGTGACCTATCTCCTGAAAAGTACGTGGCAAGGAATGAGCTGCCTACTCAATAAGTATAGCTGATCAGTTTATATATATACACAGGCAACAATTTCACGTACATGCAGTCACATCGACTAACAGTCATTATTAATAGCAACAACAAATATAAGCAGTAATACCTACTCACAATTATAAATCAATCTATGACACAATATTCAATATTATCGTTTATTAGCTAAGGGCCCCACTTACTCTAATTGGTATACATCAGTCAATGATTTCGCCGGCCATCATCATATCATATACAACACAGGATACCCGTTGTGTGATATCCCCACACTCTTTTACTCCAGTTGTGTAGCAATATAGCACAGGACATCACAACAAACATGGTACCCCCACACCACCCCAGTGTGTAGCTAACAAGCACAAGATATTCCCTGCTGCTCCGGAATACCCCGGTACCCTACGCGCCATGGTACCTAGCTTAATTCACATATTTTTCATATCTCAATATCAATCACATTATCATCAATCACATTTTCATAAACCATTGACTGTGTTTCCAACTAGGTAAGCATCATCTTTTATTTCCATTCACAATCGTCATTCTATTCTTTATAACAATCACTTCCTCAATAACAACTCCTAATTTGATTTCATCAACAATCAATTATATGATTATCACATAATCATATCCCGCATATCTCTACATTACCATCACATATTACATAGTAACAATTTCACCAATATTCAGATAATCCACAACTAATTATGTAAACAATCAATATACGAAAGCCACGTATAATAATATAAAGCCAAGTCCATGATCGCATCCAAGAAACCAATATATATAATATATACAATACTACACACACACACACATTATATATAAATCCAATTAGCTATACTTACCTTATATCCCAAAATGTTTCTATTTTACGAGGGACTGCTCAACCCTCTACCTTGTCATCACGTCCTATAATAAATTATAATACGTATAATCAATATATTTAATTTAACAAATAATTCATAAGAATTCACTTAATCAAACCCCTTATATATTTATAACTATCATTTTTAATAACATTCGTAAATTATATTACCATTGAAACCTCATTTTCCTCTTTAATAACATAATATTCCTAAAATATAACTTCCGAAGTATTTCTATGAATTTCCTGTCAATTTACCGTTGCTATACAATTTAATTAAGCAACAATACATTGAATTACATATTTGGTTAATCATTCCGATGGAATTGTATAAATTAACTATAAGGATAATTAAATCTAACAAATCAAATAATTTAATTGCCCAACTATATCATTTTTATAGCAATTGTGATATTTAATACGACACTAATTTAAATAGCCAAAATTATAAAATACTCCAATTAAATAGTTCACCGCTTAATATAAACTATATTTAATAAAAGAACTAATTAAATAATATAATTATATAAATTAATATAAATTAAAATCAAAACTTCATACCTGAGATTGCGGAACTGTGTATGTATAAGTGTGTTCTGTAAATGTGTGTGTATTCTTGTGCATGTGTGTGTAAGTTTTAAAATGAGATAGAGTAAAGAAGAGGACCCACCGCCTCACTTCAAACTCTCTCTCTCCTCATTCATTATATATATATATATAAATATATTAATTATTTATGTACATAAAACATTATTATTATTTTATATTTAATTAAATTTTTCTTAAAATACCAATTACATCCTTTCTAATTTCTTAATTACTATAATTTGCCCTAAATATTATAACGAACTCCAATTTAATCCGTTCAAGTGTTATTATATTCCAAATTCAATCTATAATTTGTTTACTAATTAAATTTAAATTTTTAATAATTACCAATTAGTCTCCCAATTACGTGAAAAATTCTACGGACGTTACAATTCTCCCCTCCTAATGAAAATTTCGTCCCCGAAATTTAAGTAACTTACCCGCTCAATGGAATAAATAGGGATATTTCTCTTTCATATGCTCCTCAACCTCACAAGTCGCCTCCCTTGGGGAATGATGACTCCATCTCACTTTTACCATCAGTATATCTTTATTTCTTAATTTCCTTACATTTCTATCCAAAATCTCTGCAGGCTCCTCCACATATGTTAACTCCTCAGAAATCTCTATCTCCGGCTCATGAATATGTGACTAGGATCAGACTGATATCGTTGCAGCATCGAAACATGAAAAACATCATGTATTTGTGACAACTCCGCCGGTAATGCCAGTCGATACGCCAGTGGTCCGATTCTTTCGATAATTTCATACGGCCCAATGTATCTCGGACTCAGCTTTTCTTGCCTGCCAAACCTCAGAATTCCCCTCCAAAGAGATATCTTCAGGAAAACCTTATCACCTACTTCGTACTCCATCTCTCTTCGGTGTTGATCAACATAATTTTTTTGTCGATCTTGTGCTGCCTTCAAGTGCTTCTTGACTACTTGTATCTTTTCCACTGTTTCCTACACCAATTCCGGACCTTCTAGTTGTCTTAATCCTTCTATATCCCAACAAATCGGACTACGACACCTTCTTCCATATAAAGCTTCATATGGAGCCATACCGATACTAGAGTGGAAACTGTTATTATATGCAAACTCCATTAGAGTTAGATGATCATCCCAGTTGCCCTTAAACTCCATTGTGCAAGCTCTCATCATATCTTCAAGGGTTTGGATCGTTCTTTCTGACTGCCCATCTGTTTGAGGATGAAATGCGGTACTGAAATGCAATTTTGTGCCCAATGTCCTTTGTAAACTTTTCCAAAAGCGTGAGGTAAATCGGGGATCTCTGTCGGACACAATCGATACAGGCACTCCATGTAATCTCACTATATCAGAAATGTATAATCCAGCTAACTTATCCAGTGAATCAGTTATTCGTACCGGCAAGAAATGAGCAGATTTTGTCAATCTATCCGCAATTACCCAAATAGCATCGTGCTTTCTGAATGTTCGTGGCAACCCCACGACAAAATCCATAGTGATCTTCTCCCACTTCCATTCTAGTATTGATAGAGGTCGCAGTTTACCTGCTGGTGCTTGATGTTCTGCCTTTACTTGCTGACATGTCATACATTTAGCCACAAATTCAGCCACATCCTTCTTCATTGTCTGCCACCAGTAGTAAGGTCTTAAATTTTGGTACATTTTTGTAGTACCAGGGTGCATCGCATATGGTGAATTGTGAGCTTCCTGCAAACTTGCTTCGCATAACCCATCTGTATCAAGCACACAAACTCGTCCCCCATTCACTATTACTCCATCACCTCTTATTGAAAAATTTGTTTTCTTACCAAGTCTTATTCTTTCCAACATTCGTAATAAGAAAGCATCTCGAGTCTGTGCTTCTTTGATCTGATCCACAAAGTCTGGCTTAATTTGCAAGGCTGCCAATAAACCCGCTACCTGATCAATCTCCAGTTCCGTATTCATAGACCTCATCTCCAGCAGCAATGCCTAAATGTAACTCCCCAGATTGGATAATGTACTTGAACTCTTTCTACTCAAGGCATCTGCTACCACGTTCGCTTTCCCTGGATTGAAGTTAATAGTGCAATCATAATCCTTCAGCAATTCTATCCATCTTCTCTGTCTCAAATTCAATTCCTTTTGTGTCAAGATATATTTCAAACCTTTATGGTCAGTAAGGATCTGAAATTTTTCTCCGTACAAGTAATGTCTCCAGATCTTCAGTGCATGCACAATCGCGGCTAACTCTAAGTCATGTGTAGGATAATTTAATTTATGGTTCTTCAATTGACGGGATGCATAAGCAATTACCTTTCCGTTTTGCATCAACACACATCCCAAACCCTGTTTGGAAGCATCTGTATACACTATATATCCACTGCTAGCAGATGGCAAAACCAAAATCGGATTGGAGGTCAGTCTCTTCTTCAAATCACCCCCATTAATTATTTATGTACATAAAACATTATTATTATTTTATATTTAATTAAACTTTTCTTAAAATACCAATTACATCCTTTCTGATATCTTAATTACTATAATTTGCCCTAAATATTATAACGAACTCCAATTTAATCCGTTCAAGTGTTATTATATTCCAAATTCAATCTATAATTTGTTTACTAATTAAATTTAAATTTCTAATAATTACCAATTAGTCTCCCAATTACGTGAAAAATTCTATGGACGTTACATTACCTCCACAGTCTTGGCCTGAATTATTGTCTGAAAAAGGGTGCTTCCTTCATAACTGAATTGAACTTCTTGCATCCACAGTGGAATTTGTGTGGAGATAGCACTGGCATGAACTTCCTCCTCCTTGTGATGCACCCTGGAGAGTGCATCTGCAGCCCAGTTCTCAGTCCCCTTCTTGTACTGGACTTCATAACTAAGTCCAAGTAACTTAGTTACTCACTTTTGTTACAGCATTGAGTCCACTCTCTGGTCAAGTATATGTTTGAGGCTTTTCTGATCTGTCTTGATAATAAAATGATTCCCAAGCAAGTAACGTCTCTACTTAGTGACAGCTAATAATAATGCCAGAAACTTCTTTTCATAGGTTGATAAACCCAAGTTTTTTGCAGCTAAAGCCTTGCTAAGATAAGCAATAGGTCTTCCACCTTATCAAAACAACACCTATTCCTTTCCCACTTGCATCAGTCTCCATAATAAAGGGTTGAGAGAAGTCAGGCATTGATAGTACAGGGGTTGGAGTCATTAACTTCTTGAGAAGATTGAAGGCTTCTTCAGCCTCAGAGTTCCATTCAAATGCATTCTTTTTAAGCAAGGATGTAAGTGGCTTGCTTATGGCACCATAACCTTGTATGAATCTTCTGTAGTAGCCAGTGAGTCCCAGAAAACCCCTCAAGGCTTTGAAAGTTGTAGGAATTGGCCAATTAACCATACACTCCACCTTGTGAGGATTAGTGGCAACCCCTTCATAGGATATGATATGCCCTAGTTAATCCAGCTCCTTCTGGGCAAATGAGCATTTGCTTCTCTTGGCATAGAGTTGGTGCTTCCTCAACAATTCCATCAACTTCTTAAGGTGTATCAAGTGAACACCCCAATCCTTTCTATAGATTAGTATATCATAAAAGAACAGCAGCACAAATTTCCTCAAATATGGTTCAAAAATTGTATTCATGAGAGACTGAAATGTGGAGGGGGCATTGCACAGCCCAAATGGCATGACCAAAAACTCATAATGCCCACTATGTGTAATGAAGCTGGTTTTTCGAATATCCTCTTCCCTCATTCTAATTTGAAAATATCCAGATCTCAAATCAATCTTAGAAAAATACTTGGCACCATGCAATTCATTCAATAACTCATCAATTACTGGGATAGGAAAGTTATGTTTCACAGTGAGTTTATTGAGGTATCTATAGTCAACACACATTCTCCACCCTCCATCTTTCTTTTTGACCAGCAAGACAGGAGAAGCAAAGGAGCTATGGCTAGGCCACTACCAAGTAAGTCCTTAACAATCTTTTTCTATCTCAATTTTTTTGCCATAAGCATACCTGTAAGGGTGTTGCCTCTTTGGTATAGCTTCTGGAAGCAAATCAATGCAGTGTTCAATTTCCCTCTTAGGTGGCAATAAATGTGGTTCCTGGAACACATCTTGGTGCATCTGCAGCAGTTCCAGCACCTTGGGATCCTCATCATTCTCAGGTGATGATCCTTGACTCAGGGATAATTCTCCTTGCACTTTAGGGGCTCTTTGAGTTGGGCTAATGAGTAAGTGGACAGTGCAGTGGCTTCAGTCTTCTAAGACAGGGCTCTGAGAATCATTTGGTCTGAGCCCTTGCTGAGAGTTAACTTCCTCTGCTGGAAATTTAGTTCCACTGGATCATAGATGCTAAGCCAATCACAGCCTAGCACAACATCATACCCTCCAAGCTTCAGCAATTTAACTGGATGGGTGAATTTGTAGCCTTGAACTTCCCAACTAAATCTGGGGCAAACTAAGTGACTAGTTAGTTTTCTCCCATCTGCAACTCTAATGGACATTGGTAAGGTGTTTTCAACCTTACACCCCAAGATTTTTGTTATCTTCTCATCCACAAAACAGTGTGTGCTGCCACTATCAATGAGGATGAGGATTTCCTTGTCCCTAACCAATCCTTCTAACTTCAAGGTCCTGCAATGAAATCCCTCCTCCATAGCATGTAAGGATACAATGACATCCTCTTCACCCTTAGCTTCTGTTGCTGAAACCGGTTCCCCTTGCTCAGCATCCTCATAGTCTCTTGATTCCTCATCACTCAACAGCATGTACACTTGTCTGTACCTGCATTTATGTCCTGGAACATAGGGTTCATCACACTTATAACATAGGTTCTTTTCCTTTTTTGCTCTTACTTCAGCCTCAGTAAGGAATCTCTTTGGTTGGTAGTTTGGTCTGGGGGGTAGGTTTTTGAGTGGTGGATTGTATGGTGGTTTTGGATGGGGGTTTCTGTTTGAGGGTTGGGCTTTCCTTAAGATTGCACTCACTGCATATTCTTGTCTCCTTGCCAGAACAATAGCTTGGTTCAATGATGTGGGTTCACAGGTGGTGACAAGTGACTTAATCTCTTCTTTGAGTCCACTGATAAACTTCATCTTAAAGAACTCCTCCTCCAGGTTCTTGTTAAATATTAACATCTGGTCCTTAAGCTCCTCAAACCTCTCCAAGTACGCATTGACAGTGGTTTCATGTTGGAGCTTATTAAAGGTTGTCATGACCCTATTATAATAAAAGTCTTCAAACCTCTCAAGGATGCTCTTAATTAGTTCATCCACGATTGAATCTCCCTTTTTTTTAGTATAGCCCTGGTACCACAATTCAACCTTCCCTTGAAAGTAGATGGAAGCCATGCAAACCTTCTGATCCTCAAGGATGGGAGTCATCTGAAAGTATCTTGTACATCTCCTAACCCAACTTCTTGCATTTTCCCCATCAAAATAGGGAAACTCCAGCTTGTTCAAGGCATTGTAGGAACCTGTGTTCCTAGGTGATTGTGCCTCTTGTCTGAAGGTGGTAACTCCTTCCTGTCTGTAGGGATTGGTGCCTTCCTGTCTGAAGGTGTTCATGGCAGCTCTTAAGGAGGAACCTTTCTCTACAGAGGCTGTCAAACCATCACCAAGAATAGACTTGTTTCTATTATATTGTTGTAAATGCTCCACCACACTCTACAATTGTTGTTGCATTGCTATCATGTTGTGCTCTATATTTAGTACTGAGGCCTGAAGACCTTCCTGAACCTCTGCCATTTGATCCATTCTGTCGTACAGTTCTTCTTCACTGGCCTGTCTTCTGACTTTTTCATCCATAACCATAACATCAGTTTTCTTTTGAGCCTCTTGTAATTCTTTTAGTCTCGTTCCATCAGCCATGTTTATCTTTCTTTTCTTTTTACTTTTAAGTTCCAAGGATCGCTGGCTCTGAGGCCAATTTGTTATGAACTCCGAACAACAATAATAAAAACTTAAGAAAATTGCAGCAGCAGGGGGGTGAGGAAGAGAAGAAGAAGATGAGAAGAAGTCTGAAAATTTTACTAATTTCATAATGAGTTCCTTACAACATTACAATTCTCTTTTACAAGCAATCTTTGCAACAGACAAAAATGTAAGGAATTAAGGCTGTGAAGCCATTAAAACAACTACAGACGACTGAATTTCTTGTCCTCCCTCAAGCTACGATTGGTTGCTCCTCTTTATTTATGCAGCTTAAAAAATAAGGTCGACAACCTCTGGGCTAACGACTCACTTTTTCTCAGCCGTACACATGTCCCCTGTTCGGCCAATTTGGGAAAGATCTCCTGCGCCAAAATCCCCAATTCCTTCCCCCTTTGAATCACACCTTAATTCGTTGAAAACGACGTCGCTTCTTTCGTTGAAAACGACGTCGCTTCTTTCGCTGATTTTAAATTGATCCCCAATTCCCTTCGCGCCCTGGATCTGACGGCTCTTATCAGACTTGCTCATCCAACGAACGTCCTTCAAAGTCGCATTTTCACCCTGAAACACGACAATCTCCTTGATGTGTTGAGTAGTTTCCACTATTGCTTGGGAAAAAATCAGAGTATCGTTTGCAAAAAGAAGGTGAGAAATACTAGGTGCATTCCTACAGATAGAAACTCCTTTCAGTTGACCATCCATTTCGGCTTTCTGCAATAAAGAACTGAATGTTTCTATGCATAGGAGAAACAAATAGAGGAAGAGGGGGTCTCCTTGATGAAGCCCCCTCTGAGGAGAGATAGAAACAAATTGTTGACTTCCTAGCATTAAAGAATAAGACACAGAGGAGATAAAAAGCATAATGAGATGAATTAAGCGGGGAGGGAAACCAAGTTTGGACATAACATGTTCCCAAAAAACCCATTCAACCTTATTATAGGCTTTGCTTACATCCAAATTCATTGCCATGTAGTCTTGTCTACATGTGGTCTTAGTTTTCAGGAAATGGTTAATTTCAAAAGCGAGAAGGATGTTATCGTTAATGAGGCGACCGGGACAAAGGCGGATTGGGAGGGTGTGATAATTCAATCAAGAATTAGCTTCAAACGGTTTAAAACAATCTTTGATGCAATTTTATAGATTATGTTGCATAAGCTAATTAGTCGAAACTGGGTAAGTAACTCCGAGTTTTTTGCATTTTGGTATGAGCACAATGTTAGTATCATTGAGATGAGGGAGCATTTCATGTGAATTCAGTAAATGGATCACATACAATCACGTCTTTGTTAACAATGTGACAGAACTTTTGGAAAAAAATGGGAGACATACTATCTGGACCAGGTGATTTAAGGGGGTTTTGGGAATAGAGCTTTTGTGATTTCGTCCTCCGAGTATGGCTTCATGAGGTCATCCGCCATATTTGAGTCCACAACGCGATTCAAGTTCTCAGTCCCTCGGGTAATATCATCCAATTGAAGGTTGCTAGAGGCAAAGACTTGTTGAAAATATGCAATAACATGTTGTTGAATTTCCTCCTTTTCGTGCAACCAAGCTTCAGCTGAGTTCTTCATTTTTGATATCGTTGGTGAAAGAAACTTTTATTTCTGTCTCATTCCTTAAGCCATAATACCTTGCTCTATTGTTTCCAAATTATTTCCTCGTGGGTTGCCATTTTTTCTAATTCATTTTTTATGTGTGAGGCTTCATCAATTAAAGCTTGTGTGATTACTCCCGACTGAATCTCCAACAACTATTTTTCTAGTTTCAAACATCTCCTTCTTGTCTCTTCGAAATTTTGTTCGGCTCCATGCCTTTAGTTTCTGTTTACACAACGTTAACTATCCAAGAGATTGACCTCTCTCCCCCACAAAATCGTGCATCCCAACAACTATCAAGAACAACTTAGCTTCAAATTTGAACGGTCTAATTTTGTTACCCTCTCGGCTGCTAGGATAATGTAATAAGCAGTGGGAGATGGTCGGAGCAACTGGTCGGTAGATGAGAGACAGTGACGTTCGAAAAACAAACCATCCAATCTGTTTTAACACATGCTCTATCCAAGCCCCCTATCTGTGTGAGGATGTTGTTGTTTGTTATTCAAAGTGAACTGAGGTCTCGAAAAACCAAATCTGATAAACTGCATTTTGCTAAAACCTGCCTGAAGTTACGCATTTGCCACAGCGGCAAGGAGGTCCCCCTACTTTCTCATACTAATCTAATATCTCGTTAAATCATCGGATGGAACCAGGGTCATTGAAACTGAGTGCGTAAAGCCGAGAGTAAATTTCATGACACTTCTCTTTTCCTAATATCAGGTTCCCCATAAAAACTCGTAAATCGTCATCAATCATTTTTCTCATCAAGGCGAATGGAGACATTAATGTGATTCCTAGAGAAATTTTGAAGCTGAACCTCCATGTTTTTATCCCACAATATGGCCAATCTCCCACTTTTTGAACTGATTCTACACTAAAACTATACATATTAAAATTTTGTTTTAGATTATCAATTTGTCTAGATGAGCACTTAGTTTCCGCAAAAAAAACCAAGGCGGGGTGGTGTTCTTGAATAAGATTACCCAGGGTTCTAATTGTTCAAGAACCCCCTAACCCTTGGCAGTTTCAGGCAAGGAGACTCGTAATGGTTGGCGGGACTGCTCAGTAGTATTCGCCATAATATTGGTGATGTCCGTCATGGGAAATGTGAGCTTTCGTACTTTGCACAAACTCTGAGGAGGAGTCTCATCATTACAACCAATCTCATCAAACAAGCGATGTTTCTATGGCAGAATAGGCTGAGGAGAGTTTTGGGACTTATTCGGGAGAGGATTTTTTGACAGGTAGAAGAGGTGATATTTTTTTGTAGCGATGGGGATAGTATTGGAAGTAGTATGGTTAGTAGAGTGGTGTTGTTAAGGAGAAGGATGGTTGATGTTGCATGCAATAGGGAAAGTGGGTTGTATGCTTATGAGAGGGGTACGGTTTGTGGTGTGTGGAGAGAATTCAAAGTGGAAAGGAGTTGATTTATTTGTTATGATATTTTCTAATGGGGGTGAAATAAGATTGAAGCCAGTGATGGGGGCTTGGGGTTGAGTGTCAGTGTCTATGGCTGCATTATTCATGTTGGTGGGATGGTACTGTGGTCAGGAAAAGTTATCAGTGGTGTGATTGCTAATAGTCTTCGAGAAATTTCCGAAGATGGCTTGGCCCCGAGGGCGCAGGACCATTGTAGGTGTAGGGTCTTTTGTGGTATGGGTATGAAAAAAGGGGTGACAAGGTTGGGTGGAGCTATCTCGCATCTTGTTGAAGGATATATGGCTGCATGAGGTAAAAGGAATGGAGGCCCTCAGACATAATCAATTATGCTGCATTACCACTAGTTATTGATCTAAAAAACAATTATGGATTTGCGAGTTCAATTAACTAGGAAAATATTCTTGACAATGATTAACGGTACTTATCGTTCGTAAATCAGATTATTTATAATAAAAACACAAAGAACAACACAAATTGAAAGTAGAAAGCACAAATTACATCTCACAACATATTGGAATCAAGCATTCACATAATCTTTAACTAGAAATAAAAGAAGTAACCTAGCATACTAATGAGACAAATAAAAGGAAAAGAGAAAATATTATTAAAAAACACAGAGAATATCCCAAAAGATGAGAGATCAAAAGATGTCTATATAGTAAATTTCATCACATACATATACTAACCAGTTACCTAATCCTATTAAAACTAAAATTTTCTAATAAAACTAAAAGTTTTAAGGAAGTAAAACTATTATCCTAAAGAGATTCCTCCAGCAAAGGTAGGTTCCAATCAGCTAAAGATGTTCAATTCACCTCAAATCTTTCCAAATTTTATATATTGGACTTTCCCTTTTCAACTGCATTTCCACATATTTAGGCGTGGGCACGCCTAACTCATCCTTCTAATTTATCAAGTGTCCATTTTTGGCTTCTTTCTCTCTTTTTCATTCCATCAATCTATTATGGGCTAATGCTGCAATATGACACTTGATTAGGAGTATTTTAGTGGTAAAAGAGAGCAAAATATCACTCGAAATTAACACAAAATGCACTCCTATCAAATATCCTCACACTTCACCCTTTGCTCGCCCTCGATGTAAAGAAATAAAGATCAAGAGGGTTCACGAATTTTGTTCCAAGCTTCATGAGATCATAGACAAAGGTACCTAAGGAAAAATTCTATTAGGTATTCAAAGAATGATATACCACGTGATAAGAGACAACTCAACAAGTTTCAGATAAGTTTTCACAAGATGATTTTCATGAAAAACTAAGCATGAAAAATCAGTAGAGTATTCTCTCATACCTCCTAATCTCTCAAGTGTTTTGGCTAAGCGTTTCGCTCAAATACTTCCTATGAAAAGGCTTCACCATAGGCTTGATTATACACTAAAATCTCCACCACTTATAGATATGCACACACTTGAATCAAGAGGTCTTAAATTTTAGTTGTAATTGGGCTTTAGTTTAGAAGTAAGAAGTATTAGGAAAAATGAGGTAAAAATCCAAGTAACTAGAATAGAGTAACAAGTAATAGACGTAAAAATTCAAACTTCTCAAAATTTATTCTTCTAATGCTCTAATTCCATGTTCCACTTCTCATGACTTAAACTATGTCTTGCTTTAGATAGAAGAATGCTCTTTTTTCTTCTTTTTCTTTTCTTTCTCAATTTTTTTATTTTTTTTTTCATTCGTTTCATTTCTTTTTCTTTTTTATGGAGGCATTTTTTTTCTTTTTTTCTTTTTGCAATGTTTTTTTCTCTTCCTTTGTCTATATTGCATTAAGGCATAGAACAAGATCATCATATGACATATTAGCTCATAAACTTCCTTAGCACAAAATATGATCACAATATACGAGACATCCCCATACTTTATGTCAAAATCCATGCTTAGAGTACATCCTAGTTTTCTTGATGCTCGACTAGTCTTTGGAAGGGCCAAGCAGAGAAAAATAAAAAGAAGGTCAAGTTCACTCATAATTGACGTTGCATGACAAGGAATTAAGGCTTATAAGGCTCAATTCGACTTACTAAGGGGTAATTCATGTGGGTGGTTTTTTAAGCCAAAGAGGTTTTTATCCTAGTGCCTTTGTCATTTCAAGTGTATGCATAGAGATGTGGTCTCGATATGGTTCAAAGCAAGTTCTAGGAAAATAAAATCATGTAGCATTATCTCTTGAGAGAAGAAAACTCGTAGAATTTTATGAGTGTATGGGCTCAGAAAATTCCTCTTAAGATAGGTTATGCCCACCAATTTCTCACATTCAATTTTCAAGTTAAATAACCATTTTACAAGGACAAGTTCTTAGATGTAAGTTGTTTAAAATCATTAGATGCACAGTCTTATCACACATCACCAAATTATTGCTTGATTAATCTAAGTCTTTGACCATAAAACTAACACGAGGACAAATTCTAATATTAAAAAAATTGGGTTATCACAATGTCATTCAATAAATATAGAAGGGATAGTAGGCACCAATCAACAAAATATTATTCAATCAAACACCAGCAACATAGCAACATTTATCCCCCCCCCCCCCCCACACTTAAAACATACATTGTCCTCTATGTGAAAATTAATGTGAAAATGAGAGACAATTTCATCATTAAGCACAAAAATTTGAGGAAAATAAGAGAAACTTTCCCGAGTCTATTCTGGATTAATGTGTCCTCAAGTGCTTCGTAGGTGTGAGGAGTTGAGGTGAATATCTTATTGTTTGAATTGCTGCAAAAGAGAGAAGAGAATAATGCAAGAATGGGATATTTTTGGATTTTGTTTTTGTAAAATATAAGTAAAAAGGAAAAAAAATAGAAAGACTAAAAAAAAAGTGTGAGTATGTGTGAATGCGTGTTTGGACAGATTAGGTGATTGAGATAGGCGTGAGCAGCCTTATCAAAAGATTAGATGGCGGGTTTAGGCGTAGGCATACCTAACCGAATATGACAAATCTACCTTTGGATAGATTAGAGTGTTGAATTAGACATAGGCACGCCTAACTAAAGGGCTTTTTTATGTTCACATTAACCTGAAAAAATCAATATACTGATGCCACAACACTCACGAGAAGCAAGATGAGAGAAAAGTGAGAAAAATAAAAAAAAAGAAAAAAAATGCACGGATTGCCTCCCAAGAAACGCCTTTCATTAACATCTTTGGCTAGATGTCGTTGTGCCTCAACTTAAATAAATTGGACACTCTAAATCCATTTCTTCTATGTAATACACCCAGTGATGGTGTGGATTTAGGAGAACTAGCGGTCATGGATGACTTCTTCCTCGAACTTATTTTCTCATGAAAGACTTTGTTTTTGTAAGTTCTTGGACAAATGTTGCGGCTTTTGTTGATTGTCATTTTAAATGCTCCCCCACCATTAAACATAGCATTTTCTCGTCCTAAAGGATCAATAAAATCCATAGTAAAAATAGAATGTATATTATTAGAATTTTGTGTGACACCACCAATGCTAAAACCCATAACCTCATTATCAAATTATATATAGAGAGAATTATGGCATCAACATCAATTTTGGTCTTAGAGGTTTTAAGAAATGGGCTTCCTAGCAAGATGAATATGAAATTGGGAGAACTATCCCCATCATATCAATCACATAAAAATCAGCAGAAAAAACCAATTCATTGACTTGCACAAGTACATCCTCAAGAACTCCTTCAGGATAAACCACGGAGCAATCGGCAAGTTGAATCACAATCGCGATTTCTTTCAATAGGCCAACATTCAAAGATTCATAGATAGTAAGAGGCATTTTATTTTTTCTAATTTTGCAAGGCATATAAAATGTACCCGAACCTTTGCATTTAAGAGGTACTTTTGTTGGAAGAATGGCGGATACATTTTCTCTCATAATTACTCTTTCATTACCTCTTAATTTGAATTTTTTGGTGCACAACTTCTTGAGAAACTTTACATAGCAAGGTGTTTGTTTAATTGCATTGAGCAAAGGAATATTTACTTCAACTTTCCATAAAGTTTCAAGGGATCTTCTTCTCCTCTTTCTTATTTTTAGACTTAGAAAATCTCTCTGGGATGGGATGTTTGGGCACAAACACCTTCAGCAGTGTCCTTGCTGACTTGGTTGGCTTTTTCAGTTTGTTATGGAAGAATTTTGAGTTCATGCTCTGTTTTGCCCTATTATGCATGCCCACACTTAACTGAATTTTCATCCTCTGTTTTGCCCTACTACACATGCCCATGCCTAGTGCTATTTTTAGGTTGTAACTCTTTTTCACTGTGCAAGGCAATAGCACTAGTGTTTTGCTTAGGATTAATAATAGTTTAGGATAGTAACTTACCTTGGGACTCCAACCGACTAATGGATGATGCCAGTTGACTCATTTGAGACTCCAAAGTTTTGAATGCTTGCGCGAGTCTCTTGTTGAAATTTATGAATGCTAGTGTCGAGTGTTTTCACGATATCCTCGAGAGACATACCTGAATTGGAGTTGGATTCAGGAGGTGGCCAAGTTTAAGGTTGGGAAATGTAGCTAAGGTTGCGGTGATCCCTCCATCTTGGATTGTATGTGTTGGAATATGGATCATATCTCCTTTGTGATGGTCCAAAAAATCCTCCTACGGTATTGACATGCATGGTGGGTTCCTTTTGGAGCGTAGGACAAGCATCGTTGAAGTGACTCGAAGAGGTACATATGCCACAAGCTTTGACTTGTTGAGTGTTTCCCATAATAAGTCGCTCCACTAGAGAGGTAAGTTTATCTACACATTCATCAATGAAAGTGTTTACCTCATTAACCCTCCTCGGTGGGTTGACATTTCTACTCCCAAATTGTTGGGTGTTTGATGCCATGGTTGTGATTGGCTTGCATTCTCGTGTAGGAATTTTGCTAAACAAAGCACCTCCACTCGCCGCATCTATCAAGTTTCTATTCATCTCAAATAATCCTTCATAGAAATATTGAATCAAGAAGTGATCCAAAATTTTGGAGCGTAGGACAAGCATCGTTGAAGTGACCCGAAGAGGTACATATGCCACAAGCTTTGACTTGTTGAGTGTTTCCTATAATAAGTCGCTCCACTAGAGAGGTAAGTTTATCTACACATTCATCAATGGAAGTGTTTACCTCATTTACCCTCCTCGGTGGCTTGGCATTTCTACTCCTAAATTGTTGGGTGTTTGATGCCATGGTTGTGATTGGCTTGCATTCTCGTCTAGGAATTTTGCTGAACAAAGCACCTCCACTCGCCGCATCTATCAAGTTTCTATTCATCTCAAATAATCCTTCATAGAAATATTGAATCAAGAAGTGATCTAAAATTTGGTGACGAGGACAACTTTCCTCTAACTCCTTGAATTTTCCCCATTACTCATGGATATTTTCCTTGAAAAATTGACGTATGCCACTGATTTCCTTCCACATGCTTATAGTTCTTGAAGCGGGGAAGTAGTTTTCAAGGAATTGCTTTTTGAGCTCGTTCCAACTGGCAATGGATCTCGAGGGTAAGGAATAGAGTCAATCATTTGCCTTATCACCTAACGAGAATGGAAAAGCTCGTAATTTGGCTTGCTCTTTGATGACCCCTTGAGGCTTATGCCAGATACACCACATGAAATGTTTTGAGATGTTTGTGTGGATCTTCACCTGCAAGACCATGAAAAGTAGGGAATAAGTAGATAAGCTAGATTTAAGTACAAAATCAACATCTAAAGTTGGATGTTTAATGCAAAGTGGTTATTGGTTTAAGTTAAGAGAAGTCATCTCATTAATTGATCGTTTTGGATTTCGAGCCATGACTTTGTCTTCAAAGTCGCTAGACGTGGGCCCGTCTAGTGCGAAATCTGCCTTGGTTTCGAAAGAGGTAGAGACATCTCCCTTGTGTTGCTTGGTTTCTTTTTGGAGTCTTCGTGTGGCCTTCTCGATCTTGAGATCAAATTCAAGTTCACCTGTACGAGAAGATTGTGGCATTAAAAACCAAGTAACAAGAACAATTAACAAAAAGAAATTAATTTAAAGACATCAATCCCCGACAATGGCACCAAAATTTGATGGGTGTCGAATCTAAAAATATTTTTCTACTAAAATTTGTAAAAGTAATGAGTAGGGTAGAATGAACAGAGATTGATTTTAAATTAATTTCTTCAAATAAAAATGAAAATAAAATATAGGGGAATTTTGTTTAAAGTCTGAGTCTAGAAAACAAAATAAAGAAAATAAATAAATATGAGAAGAAGGATTTCTAATTAAAGACACGATCATGCCCAATTCCTCAGTTAATCATAAATGCAAAGATGACAATCATTCATGCTAGATAAATTGATTATGGTCATTGGTATGACCTAACAATCTCATATTTCTTTACCTTGTTGATAGTCAATGAATGTCTGTTGACTAAATCCCTAATCAGTAAACAACTTTAAGAACGTTCTCAAGATTTAATTTACCAACAACATTAAGAACTAGAAAGGCCCAATTCTAACTAATAAATTCCTATGAGGATTTATTTAAATTAGATTGTTCATTCTCAACCACATAATCGAACTACGACGTAATCAATTATACTTCGTTACCACTAGTTATTGAACTAAATAAATGATTACGGATTTGAGAGTTCAATTGGCTAGGTAAATATTCTTGAAAATGAATAATGGTACCTATCATTCATAAGTCAGATTATTTGTAATAAAAGCATAGAGAACAATACAAATACCATATAAATGAAAGTAGAAAGCACAAGTTAGATCTCACAACATATTGGAATCAAGCATTCACCGAATCTTTAACTAGAAATAAAATAAGTAGTCTAGCATGCTAATGAGAGAACAAATAAAAGCAAAAGAGAAAATATTATAGAAAAACGCAGAGAATATTCGCAAAGATGGGAGATCAAAAGATGTCTATATAGTGAATTACGGCACATATATATAGTAACTATTTACCTAATCCTATTAGAACTAAAATTCCTAATAAAACTAAAAGTCTTAAGGAAATAATAATCATATCCTAAAGAGATTCTTCCAGTAAAGGTAATTTCCAATCAGCCAAAGGTGTCCCAGACCGCCTCAAATCTTTTGAAATTTCGTTTCTTGGACTTTCTTTTTTAAACTGCATTTTCATAGATTTAGGCGTGGGCACGCCTAACTCGTTCTTCTAATTTTGTCAAGTATTTATTTTTGGCTCCTTTCACCCTTTTTTATTGCATCAATCCATTATGGGCTAATGTTGCAATATGACACATTTGATTAGGAGTGTTTTAGTTGCAGAAGACAACAAAATATCACTCAAAATTAACATAAAATGCACTCCTATCAGTTGCCGATAACTGATGCCACATCGTTCGTCATTTTCTAATTGGTAGACCATGAATCTGTATGAAGAAATCACACCGATTTAAGTCCACCGTGCTCGGATTTTAACACGATTTGAGGGGACCCAAAACCAGTAAGCTTTTTTCATAAGCCCGCGAGCAACTCGTAAGAACTCACTATCGATCAATCTAGTGACAAAATTTCAGTGAAAACCGGTTCCTTTCGATCATTCTGAATTCCATACTGCGAACGGGTCTGAACGAAGCCAATAGACTTGACTGTAATGCATCAGGATGGAAAGATCCATTGGACAGAAGCCTGTCAACTACATAAATTCCCTGATCGACTCGATCCGTATGCCAAAGCCCTGTTGGCATAACAAGGCCCGATTTTTCCTCCTCCGATAGTGATAGAGAGGCATGCAAACGATGCAATTTAAGATCCATATTACACAAACGACTGAGAACTGAGAAGAACCTTGTGAAGAACAGAAGTATGGCAGAAAACCTACAAGAAAAACGAAACACAAAGAAACAAAAATATAAGAGGGGAGGGGTGGTGAGTCGAAAGATGAGGAGAGATAAATGATGAGCACTACTAGACATCGTGACAAGGCTATATACACCAGCAGTTTCAGCAATAACAACAACGCAGATGATAATGCCAATGACTTTCGAGGCAGATTCCGACAGAGGGACGAGGAAGAAAGGCCAATAAAGGGAAGAAAAGTGATCAAGGAAGGTCAACCCTAATTCTAGAGAAAGAAACCTCTGTAGAGAGGAAAATATTCCTTTACGTGAGAAAAATTTCTAACTTTTTTTCCACTTTGGTTACTTGTCACCCAAATTCTCCAATAATTCTATCAAATGTGGACAGAACATCATACAAAATGTTTTTCTTTTCACTAAAATTAATCACATAACAAATATTTTATTTTATAATTAGTTATACTTAGAACCTATAAAAATATAAAAAATTTCACTTTATGCCAAAAATGTTTCAAATTATAGTTACACACCCTCTAAAAATTCACTATTTACATTGACTCTCCTTCGATCCTTGCCTGATATGGTATTCATAGGCTCGCTGTTGCTAGTCAATATGATATGTTTTATGTATTTTCATCAACTTTTCTATTATGATTTTTTTTTCACGTGCACTCAATCATGGCCTCACTAAGTCTTTGGTTGCGTACTTTAAATTTCTTCCTCCAGATACAAAGGATAAAATAAACAACTCAGGATTTAGCTCACCTAGGAGAGAGACCGAGGTGGTTAAGAAAGAGGTTGAATGATTAGAGCTTGTATTTGTTCCGATTATTAGGTTATATTTGGTGAACATATTGATCTTATGATTTTAGTTAGGTCGCATCCCAAGAATAGAACTCAAAGAAGGGATCCTACTCCTAGGGCATGACAAGGTGGTATCAGGGTCAGGTTGCCATCAAGGCTATGCTAGAACAAGAACTTTAGACCCTAACATCTAAGCTGACTATTGGATTAGAGCTAAGATTTCCACAGTCTAAGTTATTTTGAGAATCTTTGGGATTGCTTAGTGTTAAAATTGTTATAGATCACTGTTGGGCAGCCAACCAGTACGCAATTTACTACAATTAGAGTATTGAGCTAAGAAATTAGGTTGCTAATCTTGTTGTAGTAGTCTTTGTGATAATATTATAAGTTGGTGTTGGCTATTGGTTCTCAACCGATTAAGGAGTATTTTGGAGACATACTATGTTTGATAAGTGGAAAGTGACTTAAGCAACAAGTGTGGTATCGATTGTTTCACAAGGTTTAGACATTTGTAACCATTAGTAGTGATGCTCGATTTTATAACTGATGTATTGGGGTTAGTTGGTTACTAATTAAATTCTACATAGACAATATTACTAGGACGCTTTAAGAGATGATTAGAACTTGTGTAATATTTATTAGAGAATGAGACAACATTGTTGGTGTCATTCTAAAGACAGAAACTATCCCTAAAATGATGATAAATCATACTGTATGAGTAGTTTCTGCCTCATTTCGTCAACTATAAGTCTAGCAACAATTATTTGTTTCTTTGAAACACGTTGAGATCTCCTTGTATTTTGTTCCTGACAAACATGATACACCAGTGAAGCTAAGACAACTCATGTAGTTGTATCCACAAGATGTCTTCCTCTCCACCGAGGGCCTTGCTGCCATTGTTTATAAAGCTAATTCCACTTAATTAATCTTTGAGATGTGTCTACTAACCCGGGAGGCATATGTTCGCTCAAAGAAGGGGTGAGAACATGACTCCTCTTCCTTATCATCACACAATATGCATTATGCTCTAAAGTGTTGTAGCCAAGGCTTGTCCAATGTAGTCGACATCACCTATCAGGGTCGCACAGCAGAGAAAGCCCAGATTTTGGTTGATTTCATGGTGGAGATATCCGGTACTCAGACAGATGTAGAAACTTGGATGTTACATGTGGATGGATCCTCCAATGCCAACAATGGGGCAGCAGGAATATTGATCGAAGGGCCAGCAGGCATGGAGATTGAGGTCGCTGTTCGGTTGTCTTTTCCTGTTACAAATAACGAAGCCGAGTATGAAGCTTTACTATTGGGTTTGGAGCTAGCACTAGAAGCTGGAGCGCAGATTCTTGAAGTATACACCGACTCGCAACTGGTCGCTATGCAAGTTGAGGGAATATATGAAACTAAAGAAAGATCTATGACAGATTATTTGAAGAGAACAAAAGAATGGATGCAGAAATTTTCCAAGTGCACTGTTCGACAAATTCCCAGGAATGAGAATGAAAGAGCCGATGCATTATCAAAGTTAGGAGCTACGCTGGTAGGAATAAAGGATAGAAAAATCACAGTGATCGTAAGGGAACGATCAGCGATCTCAGAAGGAAAGGAAACCAATATGGTAACTTCAGGATGTCTGTGGATAGAAGATATAGCAGCATACTTGAGGGAGGGCATTCTACCTACGGATGCCGGACATGCTAGGCGCATTAAGTTTAAAGCTCCAAGGTATGCACTAGTAGGAACACAATTATATAAAAGAACGGTCGAGGGACCCCTCCTTAAATGCTTAGAGGACGCACAAACCAGGTATGTTCTACAAGAAATTCATGAAGGTAATTGTGGAAATCATTCGGGGGCTAGATCCTTAGCTCAGAAGATAACTCGACAGGGATACTTTTGGCCTACACTAATGAGGGATTGTAAGGAGTTCGTACGAAGATGTGAGAAGTGCCAGAAATTCGCCTCACAGATTCACACTCATGCGGTTCCGATGATCCCTGTTCCAATTACATGCCCATTTGACCAGTGGGGTATAGACATAATTGGACCATTTCCTCCAGCACGAGCTCAGAAGAAGTTTGTCATAGTTGCGGTAGAATACTTCTCGAAATGGGTGGAGGCAGAAGCTGTCGCAAAAATCACGGAAGGAGAAGCAATAAACTTTATATGGAAAAACATAATCTGCAGGTTTGGAATACCTCGGGTGTTGATATCCGATAATGGGACCCAATTTCAAGGAAGGAAAATAATTGCGTGGTTGCACGAGTTGAAGATACAGCAAAATTTCACGGCAGTAGGGCATCCCCAATCGAATGGTCAGACGGAGGTCACAAATAGAACAATATTACAACATCTGAAAGCCAGGTTGAGTTCGAAGGCAGAATGGAGCGATGAGCTCCCAGGAGTACTATGGGCCTATAGAACAACTCCCCGAACTTCAACAGGTGAAACTCCTTTTTCTTTAGTTTATGGTTCTGAAGCTGTAATTCCTGCAGAGATAGGAGAAGAGTCGCAAAGGATCGCAAACTTCGATCCAGGAAGGAATGGAGAACAACGTGCATTCGATCTAGACTTATTGGAAGAGAAAAGAGAGGCAGCGCGAATAAGGATGTTGCACCATAAAAGTCTAATGCTGAGAGGTCATAATAAGAACTTGAAGCCCAGATCGTTACAGGTCGGAGACCTGGTATTGAGAAAAGTAGAGGTCTCGAAGCATGTAGGAAAACTCGATCCCAACTGGGAGGGGCCTTTCAAAGTGGTAGAGATCGTCGGGAAAGGCACGTACAAGTTACAAGATGCTCAAGGCAAGGAGTTACCCCGACCGTGGAATATTCAAAACCTCAAGAGATTTTATGTCTAAAACCTCTATCTATTGATCAAATACTGGAGGATATGGAAAAGGTCGTTACGTTCGAATAGAACGATCTTAGGAAAATTGATCTGGGAAAGATTGTGTAGTCTGAAAAAGACTGATGTAAATAATAACCTGCAAAAGGTTAAGGCATGACCTGGAAAAGGTCACTAGAGTTAGTTTCCCTTCTTTATCTGTGAAAGATCATTTCAATTTTAAAGCTCCATCTATTTCAAGTTTGCTACAAATAACAAGTCGATCGCATTAAACTGTATCTGAAAAAGATCAAATTATCAATACCTTAAAGTACCAAAGTTACATATTATCAGAAGAAAGATGGAAGTTACATATTTTCTATTTCATCCCTAAGGACAGAAAATTCATCATTCTCAGAAGGTGCGTCATCCTCCTCAGGTAAGGGCTGAAGGTTAGCATCCAAACCGGGGTTGAGGCGAGATATATCGAAATTAGGAGTAAATCCCTGAAGGCGAGAAGTCTGAGACTTGCAGCGATCAAAACCTTGTAGCAGATAGTCGGCGGCTTTAATTTCCACAGCAGAGTCAAAGGTGGGGGTCTTTAAAAAGTCGCGAACACCTTGGAGGCGGATCCCTCGAACCTGCTGGTTATACTCTTCCGATTTTAAGAAGATCTCGCGACCTTCAGCAACGCCCACGATCTTTCCTGCTGCATGACCTGCATCGAAACCCCGTTTTTCTCCTTCGGCAGCTGCCCTGGAGGCCTCAGAGACCACTTGCGCTTCAAGCTCTTTGATGCGAGCCTCCTGGGTCGACATTGATCTCGACCATTCTTCTTCCTTGGAGGAAAAACTAGCGAGTTGGGCCCTCAGATCGCGGATTATACGCTCTACTGCCATTTGGTTATGGCGAAAGCCAGCACACTTCAGACTAAGGCCTCGTACAAAGTTGGACGCCTAAACAGAGAACAGTTAGGGAAATTCAGGGACAGGCAGAAAGAATAAACATGAAATAAAATACCTGTACAAGTGAGTGGGCGCAATGTTCTTCCATGCGGGTGAAGGAGGTTTGTAGGAGAGCTGCCTGATCGAGAGGAAGGCAGTTAGCATCATACAGCTCCCAGGAATCTTGGCCTGAGCGAGTTCGAAATACGGAGCTGTTTGGAGAAATTTGCCAATCAGGGACCCATTTTTCCCCTTCCATTTGGGCTACTGGGTGATCGGGGCCTCGAAGTTCTGATCGAGCAGTACGCCAGTAATCAGTGAGACCTCGCAGCACATCCATATTTCGCCTAATCTCGGACCCGGTTCCGGTTCCGTCCGAAGGTAACCCTCCACCAGATTGAGACTGAGTAGGCCCTAGGAGGTTAGGACGGAAGGGTGATTTCCCCCGGGACTTCCTCTTTCGGGAGGATTCAGCAAAATCTCCATCATGTAGAGTATGATCCTGCAATCTCCAGCTAGGAGATTGAGCGACAGGGTGATTAGGGGGAAGAACCAGATCGTACGGAGGTCGTGAAGGAATATAACGACCAAAAATTTTCGAAGCTTGGTTCAAACCTATGTACACGCATAACTATGATGAACAGAATAATGTGGCGTATGGAGTTGGGAGATAGTTGCATAGGACATAAATTCAAGCGGCGAAGGATTAGGGCTACACTAGGGGGCAAGGGAAAACGTAATCCTGCCTCAAAATGTTGCAGAGAAAAAGAACAAAACCCTGGAGGGGGACGGTGCATACGATCGGATGACAAAGGAATTATTATCTCATAGCTAGAAGGAATGAAGAATTTCTCTTTTATCTTCTGTGTTTGTAACTTCACAGTGCTAACTATCTCGGCCCAGGGAGTAGGCTGTACGACTGGTTGGGGATTCTCAGGAGCAGGAGCCGTACTTAGATTTAGGTTTCTAGCACGATTAGAACGGGGTCTGCGCCTAGGAGAAACTAAATCCCTAAGAAGCATGTTGGAGGGAGCGGACGAAGAGATATCAGCAGAATTAGAACCTATGTTAGAGGAATTAGAAGAAGACATGGTACCTGGAGGACTCGGGGAAGAAGAAGAGTTGAAGAAGAAACAGCCAGCTAGAAGAAGAAATACACTTGAAGATGTAACGCCTTGCAGCAACAGTACTCGAGAAAAAAGCGGAAGGGAGAGAGCAATTTGAAATGCCTCCGTATATATATATTTGGGAAGGCGGTGAAGAGATGACCGTTACCTAATCAGCATACAACAGCTACCCCTTTGAAGAACGTAAATCGATGCGCAGCTCGATATGAGACACGTGGACAATCATAAGGATATCAAGAACTGCAAGCGAGCCGTCAGATAGAGCTGTTCAACTTCTTGAAGCGACGACACTTCAAAAAGTGGGGGAGTAATGATGAAGGGAATAATGAAAGACTAATATACCCTTAGTATGAAAGACTAATAACAAAAGACTATTACTCACGTGGATAACCTCAGAGACGGTTTAGGGCAATCTTATACCCGAAAAAGGTGGGCCACGATCGCGAGATGACCGGTCGTGGAAGCGGGCATAAGGATCGTGCAGAGGACACGAAAGGGGAGGAGTATAAAAAGAAGAAGGAAGAGAGAAAAAAGGGTTGGTCTGGCTTTCTTATTTCACTTTTCATAATTTTTAATACTCCTATTCTTTACTAGCTAAAATTCTCAATACTGACTTGAGCGTCGGAGCATCTACGCCGGTATCTACTCCGGCTAGGTGACGTTTGTTCTGTTATCAGGATATAAAGGATCCGCCAGAGTTGAAGGGGACGATATCAAACGCGACCCGCGATCTCGGTCGGATCAAATAGGATATGAGGGACGAATTGGATCAAAATACAATAGATGAGGGACCATCAACTTATTTATAGTCAACCAACAATCCATTTCACTATCTCAGTTTCTTCGGCTGTGGGGGAGGAACACACAGTTCCATCAATCAGAATTTGGGAAAAGAATGGATTTCGATACAGTGAAGAGGTTGGTGGAGAAAGAAGGCGGCGATTATGAATTCACGGTGGACTCCATGCCTCCAAGGTTTATAGAGCCGATAGTGATGCAAGGCCTCAAGATCGATCACATCGAACGGGGCCTCGTTGTTTGCTCCTTCACTGTCCCCCCTCGCCTCCTGGTTTGTATTTCATTTGTTCGAAAGAGGAAAAACAAACCCAATTCTTCAATTTCTGTTTTTGCTTGCTCAATTTGGGATTGGATTAACTGATTGATTGGTTGGTTGTTGCGGCTGCTGAACTCACTAACTGAAGAATACTGGGAATACGTTACACGGCGGAGCCACGGCGGCGCTGGTGGACATAGTGGGGTCAGCTGTTATTTTCACGATGGGAGCTCCGACAACAGGTGTCTCCGTGGAGATCAACGTTTCATACTTGAGTGGCGCTGATGTTGGTGTAAGCTTCTTTTGTGCCCACTTCTTTTCATTTATGTTCGCTTCATTCTTAGAAGTTCTGCCATTTCGAGTTATATTTTGCGTATCTGTTGCTTCTTTTTTTGGTTGTGGGGTTATTTTGGGTGTAGTAGTGAAAGGGATGGATACCTGTCTCTGAGTGTAAACCAAGTTTAGTGATGAAGTAGTTCCAAAAAGGTGGCTCCTTTTCCAGTTTCATGCTCAAAATTGCCCTTCTAAGCTCCATCAGGTTATTCAGAAAGCCATTATCAACTTCCCTAGTTTATGAAGATAGTGGTAGCTAGAGTCTGAGGCTTGTTCATCAGGCCTTTTACATAGAAGAAGTATTTAAGTATACTTCACCTGTTTCTCCACAATGCAAAACTTTTGGAAACTACACTAAGCTGTGCCTGTGGTTTTCTTGTGGGGTGCCTTCTGGCAATTCCAAAATGGGTTAGAATTAGTTTGGTTGTGAATGCGCCTCATGGACGATAGCTTAAAAGTATTATTTGATCATTCACTTAAGACTATAGCAAGAACGAAGTCATTTGATGATTCGATTGAGACTATAGCAAGTCTTATTCGTGCACATGCATTGTTGTTTGCTTGTCTTTTGCGGCATCTGATTGCCCGTGATTGCCTTATTAATGTACCATTTTTGTAATGAGCTTGGCATTGTCCTGGTGATGTTATTGTTTGTTGTAATAGACTCTGAGCTCTAAATAGCGAGTAGGATTTGTGTTACTTCTCCTCTTGATGTCTTGCTCTGCCCCATCTTAGTACTTTGTTACTTGGGATTTGCTCATTGTCCTGAAACATGTTCTTTTGGGGCTTATGATTTGGTTATATTTGTTTTCGTAGCATCTCCACTGCTTGGCCAATCAGAATCATCAACAAACGTTGTTGACTTGTATCCATTACTTGTTTCAGGAGGAAATTGAGATAGAATCCAAGGCATTACGTGTTGGAAAGGCTCTTGCTGTTGTCAGTGTGGACTTCAGAAGTAAAAAGACCGGAAAACTTATTGCTCAGGGGCGTCACACAAAGTACCTAGTTCTCCCTAGCAAGATGTAAAAACCTTGTAATCTATGTACCTTGATTGAAGCATCTACTTCTGTACAAGGAAAAGTGAGTATCTTTCGGGGTAAAAGTGGCTTTAGAAGAAACTGGGGAATTTCTCAGCTACATTAAGTGAAAGTTTCAATAATGTTTACTACATAGCCAATATGCCTCAGTATGCATTTACTCGTACTATTATTTGCATCGATAAATCCCTATGCAAGACAAGTTTAAGTGATACGCAATTCACCAAGATTTAGAACAACAGAAACAATATTAACTGTTGAATATCATCATAACAGTACTAGCACACATTGAAAATCTGCAATTTACTATGTAATTTTGCAATCCCCTCGAGAAGGCTATTAATCTTAAACATTTAGGCACTGTTATGTTTCTAATGTTATGCACAGTAAATATTTTTCTTCAGAAAAGTTTCAGACAACTTTGGCAGCAATAGACAAATAAGATTCAGTATATTCGATACATGCAAGCACCATAATGTTTTGCAAGTCTAATCAAGAACTTTAAGTTTGTCATATCCCTTTGGTAAGAGTTTCAGAGAAGAGCTTAAGGGGCCTACTGACCAAAATGGCAACATGGTTGTTAAGGGGAGAGCAACTATGGACGAAGTAGAGGAGAAACAAAGTTAGATGATCCAAAGGAGAAGAGTTGGACCGAATTAGCTCGTATCAGTTATCTCCTTTACTTTCTGTGATCCCTAGTCCTAGAGCTTGCCCCAAGTTTATAGTTTTCCTCATAGTTCTCCTCCCAACTCCTCCATTTCCTTTTCTCATCATTGCCGCGAATTCCCCATAATCTATCTGTCCATCCTGCAATAAAGCAATGAGACAGAAATCAGTGCAAACAAGCAGGCAAACCAGCACGTGTTCTACGTTGGTAACTAAGGAGAAAACATCAAATTTACATATCTAAGTATAGACACATTTCTTGATTCATATCACAAGGTTACACCATCAATCAGCTGACAGATTTCAATATTCACCCCCAAAGAGGGCATTCATCAGTTCAGTCACCTAATGCAGGATCCCGTATTACTAATGGAGATGCCACATCAACTAAATGGTATGTACTTCATTTCTAGAATGTGGGAGGACTAGCATAGTCCTAAACTCTAACAAAGTGACAAAAAAACTTAAACCAAACTAACAACAGAACGTAAGTCGAGCTATCTACAACTTACTCGAGCATTCGTCTTATCCGTAGCTACCTGATTTTTCTGAAAAGAAAAACATGCATTAGAGAACTTACGTTATCTTGGTCAATCTCTCTGATCATTTCATCGAGATGAAGCTCGCTCAAACCAAATTCTTTGCAGGCTTGTTGAAGCTCATCGATGGTTATGTAACCACTACCATCTTTATCAAAGAAAGAGAAGGCTGAAACCAGATTCTCCTCCCTTTCTAACTTGTTCAAGTGCACAGTAGCTGCAAGAAACTCCCCATAATCTATTGTCCCACTGTTATCAATGTCAGCCTGCCAGTATTGAGAAAGCACTTGATGATGAGCTGAATGAGAAGGCAATAGGCATTTGTGTGATTTTAAGTACCAGCAAGTAAACATGGTAAACTAGAAAATTTCTTACAGCATCCATAAGATCCTTTATTTCAGACTCCATCAGTTCAGAACCCACTCGCCTTAAACCTTCTTTGAGTTCATCGAAAGTTATGGTTCCGCTATTGTCAGTGTCTATCATTTTGAACAACTCTTTCAGACCACCAATTTCCTCTTCAGATAATCTCTCTGCAATGACCTACAAACAAAGAACAATTTTCCAGTCACACAGCAAGTTGACAGGTAACAACTAGGATGATTTTATATAAGTAGGAACATATGAAATGAAATTAAGATACATCTCAAAGCGGCAGCGCCATTAATGCAATTATTCAAGCAAGAAATGAAGCTTGATAATCAAATTTGTCAAAGTTTGAGTTAACTTACGTCCCCTATATAAAAATAGATAGTTGAATTCCATTTCAGTCTTTAACAGCCGAATTTGGGAAGTTCATGAAAAAGGTGGCTACATAAAACTATACAAAAGCTAGAAAGGATGGAAAGACCCAAAATCTAGAATTAGTGTCTTCACTGTGGTCCAACTACTGACAGATAGCATACTCTAGTGTATACCACTTCCCATTGACTAGAAAACCCCTTTGTACACTCTGGCCAATGAAGATACATATTTAGATGTCATCATTTCAACTATTGCATTAAACTCACTGAGTTAGCCAACACATGCTTCAAATTCTTTTTATGCGAGCAAGAATCAACGGGCTAAAAGGGTAGAATATGAAGCAGTGGTTAAAAGTTTTTCCAACTTCGTTATGCGTATTATCTAAAGTTGAGCAACCCGAGTTTGTTTCCCTGCTACTATGAAAAGCATTAGTTTCCACATCAAAAAAGCTTACTATTTTACAGACCTTTTCCTCAGGTTTTTAGCGAGTTTAAAATTTCCATGGAAACTGGAGTGGTTTGGAAATGGTCAAGAAACTTACCTGAAGGGCAATGGTTGTTATTCTGTCTCAATAGTTCGATAACATAATCAATTGACATCAAGGTATAAGGTGCATCGGTCATTAGAACTAGTCCGACCCTCCAGTTAATTCGAGAATTGGTCCACTGCAACTGTTGACTAAAGAGGTCGTTTGATTACATAGCAGAATATAAGATTAAAAATGAATCGTGCCAGGTCAAAACTTGGTGGAGCTAAGCTGGAGCACGATTTAACTCAGTTTATTAGCTTAATCAACTTTATGTGTTCATGTTATAGCTTTTAGTATGAATAAAGTATTATGAAACATTTAAATCTTTTGGTATGAATAAAGTATTATGAAACATTTAAATCCTGACAAAAAGACTCTCATGGACGTGATACAACTCCCAGCATTAAGAGACATTACAAACTTATGTTTGTTCTGGCATCTTACATTCCACTTATAGTTTACATTCTTATTGAAACTGTTTTACTTAGGCTTTTAGGTTCTAGGAACTAGTTACAGCCCCATGAGATAAGTGTCAAGTACTATATGTAACCAATTAGAAACTTATGTTGGTCTAATGTCTTACGACTTACATTCTACTTTTGGTTTAGATTATTCTTGAAACTGATTTTGATGACTTTCAATTATCAAATATCATGGCTATCCAAGAATGAGTTTTACTAGTTCTGCAGATAAACCACATGACATGTCCAAATCAGATTCTCCAACTTTTGGCATGTTATATGTCAGACACTTGGATCCAAAGAAAAGTAAAGCAACATAGCATGTGCTACTACAGCTTGCTAAACACAGAAATAAGAAAATAATAATAACTGATTTACATGGATAACAATACAAAATGTAGAATAACCTCTGCATGATCTTGATCTATAATAAGTTCAGCTAGCTTCTTCAACACTCTGGTGGATGCATGATTAAGTCACGGTGCTTCAGTAAGCTACCTACTATAAATGCTAACCAGAAACTCATAAAGCACAAATAAAGTCCTTACACGTAAAGCCATCTTCTTAAGTTTGTTCATCGCTGAGAACTGCTTGAGGCGCGACAAAACTGCAGAATCAAGAGGCTTATCAGGGGCCATTGTATCATCAACGATCCAGGGGTGACCTGATCAGAAAAAGAAAAGTTAACAATCAGTTTGAATTTGGTTAAATGCAAAGATCTATCAATTTAATGTGGTGGACTGACTTAAATCTTATTCTCATGAACTTTCTTACACAATACTTCGTGTGCTGTTAATCTTGTCTTAGGATTTCTATCCAGCATCTTTGTGATCAAATCCTTGGCAACATCTGAAATCCCAGGCCATGGTTCTGAATCAAAATCCAATTTACCTCGTAATATCTGACGGAAAATTCCCATCTCAGTTTCTGGAGTCAAAAGAAGTGAAAAACACTAGAAATCTTAGGTATCAGCAGAAGAACTGCATCTCAAGAAGATCCTAATCAGGAAACGGATGAATAAATTGGGCAAGAAGATACCAGCCCAGAAAGGTGGAACACCACTGAGTAAAATATATAAAATAACTCCAGCACTCCATACATCAGCCTCTGGTCCATAATGCTTGCGCAAAACTTCTGGTGCAACATAGTAAGGACTTCCCACTACATCACTGAAAGTTTCATCTGAAAGGCAATAAATATGAGACAACCAAATCCGAATTAGAAACAATGAGTTCAAATTACAAGCCCCGATGCTAGGCAAGGACCACTAATACAACAAGTGAATTGTATAAACCACTAAAGTCAGATAATGCTTGGCTTTGAGAAAGACGGATTAGGAGAACTCTCATGGTCCCTTCAGTGAATAAGAATATCTAATCAGGATAAATCTAAAAATCTCAAAGCATGTACAGAATCCCCAAATATCAAAGACCAAATAATCTTCAAATGTTGAATTTCATAACCACTCTAGCCAGCAGCCTGGCAGCGTTGCAAATGCAGATAATCTTGAGTTATATGAAAGTTAGGAAACAAAATGCTTTAAAACAAATGAGAAACTTGGGGGCGATGAATAAGAAAAATGCTTCCCGTCCGACATACTAATGAAAGAAAAAACAATGACCACCAAGAAATTGTGACCAAATAAAGAGTCAAAAGTAATGCTAGTGGGCAAGAACAGGGCAATCAGGACACAACATTACCGAAGCAAATAAGCTACATGATTCTCTAGGCAATTATCATGATAATGGCATGAAATTAATGTCAAAAATTGATATTTGAACAGGTTCCAGCGTACTGCAACAAGTGAAGCCTACAAATTAATACTAATAGCATGATCATAAAGAAAATATTTAGAGCTGGGCAATCCAATTTAAAACAAAAGACAAATAGGCAAATAAAGATAGTAACCCCAGAAAAATTAAATCAATATGAAAACATCCAAACCACCCAATTCAAAATACATATCAGAACTTATGATCTTCTTTTCCTTTCACAAGAATTGGTAGGATTTTTTCGAGAAACCTGGCTTGTAGAAGACAGAGAGGCCAAAATCAGTAGCCTTGAGAGCAGCATCTTCATCAGCACCAATAAATAAGAAGTTCTCAGGTTTCAAATCCCTATGCATGACTCCTAAAGAATGACAAGCCTCCACCACTCCAACAATAGTCTTTATCAACTTAGCAGCTTCTTTTTCACTATAATGCCCTTTCTGAACAATCCTATCAAAGAGCTCCCCACCAGCACACAACTCCATCACTATGTGCACAAACAAAGCATCCTCATAAGTACCCTTTATTCTGACAACATTAGGGTGTTCAGACAAATGGTGCATTATCTGAATCTCCCTCCACACATCCTCGTAATCCTCCAGGCAAATCAGTTTCTTTTTTGGTATAGACTTACAGGCATAAGGAATGCCGCTTGATTTCTCCGTGCAAAGAAAGGTGATCCCAAACTGGCCTTGACCAAGCTTCTTGCCAATGGAGTAAAGACTCTTGAGAGCTGGCGTTCTGTAGGGAAGGACCCATGTAGGTTTCTGTGGATACTGTGTGAAAAAAGTTGGTTTCTTGATCTCTGATTTGGGTTTTTGCGCTTCATCTTGGTTTTGATCTTCATTTTGATTGGTGGGTTTATGGTTGTGTGATGATGGGGTTGGAGTTGACGAGGACATGGTTGATGATGGTCTTTTGGGTGTGAATCTTGAATTGGGTTTGAGGGGTGAAGAAGAGAGGAGAGAATTAAGAGTGAAAAAGATTGAAACTTTTTTCTTTATTGTAGCAAATTGTTGCCTAGATTTTCTCTATCTAGATTCACTCCATTTAATTATTATTTCTCTTCTTGATTCTCTGTCTGCCCAAAACTATTCTTACATTTTTCTCGTGATGATTTTTCACTGCTTAAACTTTATTACATAGTTTGTACTATGTCCCTGCTTTCTTCTTACATACATGATTCTTAAAATTTCCAGGAATATTTATAAATTAGCATTAACAATTGTTGTATACAGTTTCTGCGAGTATATAAAGAAGAAGTGTGATCTGATACGAAAAAAAAAATTATGAAAAGACATAATCATAATGTGAGAGAATGAAAAGGAAAGAATCATATGAGAATAACAAAAACGCAGCAAGACGAGAAAGAAAAAATATAAATAGTAATTATGAATTTATTAAAAATATAAAAATTATTATTTTAACCAATTTTTTTTTTTTTTGGATGGAAAAAATAAATTAAAGCATAAATTTATTTATTTAAAAAATTAGTACCACAATTTAGGGTTTAACTCTCTTGAAAATGGATTTCTACATTAATAACAACATCCTCCTATTCAATCTTCATTTGCTCAATAAAATATTGCAAGGAGCATGATCTTGAATTCAAGTGGTATTGAGAAAAAAATTAAATACTAAGATGGTGATAGTTTAATCTAAAACAAATTAGATCAGAATTTTTACTCTCATTTAATAAGAGAATTGACTTTGATTGAGGAAAAATAATTAAAAGTTGGGATTAATTACACTTAAACCTTTTCTATAAGTGTGAAATTACACTTTTTTTTAAAAAAGTTTTAAAATTACACTTACACCCCTTTTAAAAAATCACCGTTTACATCTGACCCCGTTTTTTTGTTAGACTTTGGAAGGAAAATACTGATCTTAACAAAATATATATATATAATTTTTTAATATTACCTCTAATTCGACATTCCACTGTAATATTTTATATACTTATAATGGAGTAAAATATATCACATATAAATTGAAAAACTATTATTATAATAAAATATTGCTCACAAACTATATTCATTTGATAGAAATATTATAGTGAAGGTTAAATGAGAAATAAAATTAAAAATTTATACAATTTTATTGATGACGTCAATATTTTCCATCCAAACTCTAATGAAAAGGGGCCATGTATAAACGAAAATTTTTTGGAGGGAGTGTAGTATAATTTTAAAAAAAGAATAAGAAAAATATAATTTAAGTATAGGTGTTTAGCTAATAATAATGAATAGCTTTGTCATAATGCCCCAATTAGTTGATTTTTTACAATAATTGTATGATTTTTGACAATAATTGTACGAATAATAATAAAGCCCACAATATGAGACCTTTTCTTACAATTAAAATATGAAATTATTTGATAAATCAAAATTGTATTAAGAAAACAAGGAAAAATGTGAAGTGAGTTGAGAATATTAGGTAGCTGGAAATGAATTCAAAAAGTCTAAGTGCTGTTTCATAATCTCTGAATGGCTGTCTGAAAAACATAGAATAAAGTACTAAAATTATTGATTTGGTCATCTGACATGCAAATTGTGTCTGTGGCCGCATAATAATAATTTGGTAAAAATATAAGCAATCTCTCTAATATTATAAATAAGTATATTATTCTATTTAGGAAAAAGAATAGTAATCTACTTTTATGCATTTTTTAAAGTAAAATAATTTATCTTGCTAAATTTAATAAAATGAAGTAATTTACCTTTCTATCTAAGGAGATAAATTACTTCATTTAAAAATTACAAAGAGATATTATTATTTTTGTAGCACCCTCTATCGCTACTACGACTATATCTTTCTTAAGCATCATACTTGAAGTAACCCCTGTATCTATATATGTAAATATGTACACGTAATCCCAACGTCATAACAAGCATAATCAACCCACAACATTATATATCTACATATCAAACACCACAAGGTAATCCATACACAAGTAATTCCCACACTTTTAAGTCCTTTTTATACAACCAAAATGTGATTTGTATTGTAACTGGCAATGAGGAAAAAACTGCGTACTGGCCCGACCTGACAGAATATAGCGTTTGGACTTAATTTTCGACAGGTGGATACCTCAAGGTCTATTCCTGAAAAAAATGTTAGCAAAGGAATGAGTTTGCAACTCAATAAGTAAATAACTAGTCCTATCTACATATGTATGTCAAATACAGCCCAAACAAGATAAGTAGACAACATGTATAGAATATAGTCAATTTAATTCCAACATAATCAGCTTTATTACACCACACAGCTAACTAGCAATAAAGCAATCAATTCAACTCCTTTTTTTCCTAGGTTGCTTACTAAAAGTTATTATATTTTTTCCGTCAACTCAATCTCACCCTTATATAAGTTCAAGTGAATCCTCTTGACAGCTGACTCATATCACAGCTCTTTCAATTCACATCATAGCTTTTTTATTACGCATCATAACTCTTTTCATAAGACATCTTTTTTATATCATTTCAGAGCTCTTTTCATTTCATTTCTTTCTCATATCGCATCAGAACTCTTTCAGTTCATTTCGCATTACAGGCTTTCAATAACATCAAAAAGTATTCACATCACAATTATATTCAATTTCCACCACTCCCTCATTTTCACATATCATCCTTCTTGTAAGCAACTAGTAATGTAAAATCATATATCGATATACTCTTATTTTCAGACACCCACAACGCATCATACAACAAATATAATATTTCAATGTATTTTCTCATTTCACGTACACCATATCGTCAATCAAATTAAATCATCCACCCCTCATATATTTTCAGATAAATCAGCTTCAGCATGAATTACGAATTTATATAACAGTAATACCAAAAATAAAGGGAACATATATAGATAATACTAATTATTTACTTACCTCGACCTTACAATGCTTTTATATACTCAATAAATAATGGTTCAATCCTTTCACTTTGCTCCGTATCCTATAATGAGTTATAACGCATATAATTAATATATCGATAATATCATAGTTTTTAAAATACAATATTAAATATTATTCGCACAATTTTTAATAATTCTTTAATATTTCATTTCTATTGAAATATAAATCTTTGTTCTTGTTCTTCTTAATAATTAGACACTCTAAACTTCATAAAAAAACTTATAATTTATAATTTAATTCGTAGAGATTCATTTAACCATACCCCTTATATATTTATAACTATCGTTTTTAATAACATCCCTAAATTAAATTATCATTAAAAACCTCATTTTTCCTCTTTAATAACATAATATTTCTTAAATATAATTTTCAAAATATTTCAATGAATCTCCTATCAATCCCTCGTACTGTATAATTTAATTAAGCAACAATACGTAGAATTGCGTATTTAGTTAATAATTCCGATGGAGTTGTATAAATTAGCTATAGTAATATTTAAATTTAATAAATTTAATAATCTAATAAACCAACGGTATTATTTTTATATCCGAGTGATATTTATTTCGACACTAATTTAAATAGTCAAATTCATAAAATATTTCAATTAAATAGTACATCACTCTATATAAATAATATTTAATAAATAGATCAATTAAATAATATAATTATATAAATTAATACAAATTTCGTACCTTTGTTTTTCTCGCCGAGAGAGGAATTGCAATTTCCCAAATGTGTGTTTGTTTGTGTGTTGTGTTTGCATGGAGAAAAAGAAAGAGAGGTGAGGCGGTGGGGGTTTGTGGCCCCACCTCCCACTCTCAGTCTCTCTCTCTCTCTCTCTTCTCTCTTAATATATATATATATATATTAATATTATATATATTTATTTAATTAAAATTTCTCAAAATACCCATTACGTCCTTTCTAAATTTTCTTAATTAATATAAGTTACTCTTAAATATTATAATAAAGTTCAATTTAATCTGTTCAAATTTTATTATATTCTAATTATGACCTATAATTTATTTATTAATCAATTAAATTTCATAAAGATTTTTATCAATTAATCCTAAAATTATATATTATAATCTTTGGGGCGTCACAATTTTTTTATAAAAAAATAATTTATTTATTTATAATATTTCGGGAGTAAATTAGATTAAACTCAATAATACTAAGAGTTAAAAAGACAAACAATGCAGAAATATAACTTTACACTCCTTGTTATCTTAACCAAAGCCACGCCCAACACTGCCCATTCCCCATAGTTCCCCAAGGCCCAAACACACACACACACTTATTTCCACTTTGCTTTAACTTGACTATTGCCGCAGGGGGTGGCGATTTATCATCCATGGTGTTGGCTTAGCATCCATAAGCTAGTGCAAAAATGTCAAAAACAAATAGAAGGAGGGTGTAGACATAATTTCTTGAATCAATGTAGAGGTTTACAGTGGAGCTGGATGATTTTCCAGCAGTTCAAGGCTCCATAGGTTCATGCAAACCAGCAACTCTAACTCTACACTCTGATTTACTGAATGCACATAGGTTCCAGCTTTAGCTTTAAACTTGTAATGGATTTCTTCAACCTTCTTTCGCCCTCCCCTCAAGTTGGACTTGGGGACATGTCCAACTATAACTTGGCCCTAGTAGAGCCTTTGTGAAAATATCAGCCAACTATAACTTGGAGGGAACATGAGATCGAATGATAAAACCTGCCTTATACTTATCCCTTACAAGATGACAATCAATTTCTATGATGTGAAGGGCTGCTTGATTGTCACAAAGGAAAGGAATAGGAGTAGGAACTTGCACTTGAAGATGCTACAGCAAATTGTAGATTCAAGACAATTCACAAGTTGTTGAGCCCATGCTCCTGTATTCTGCCTTTGTTGTTGACCTAGTAACTATGTTTTGTTTCTTGGTTTTCCAAGAAATAAAGGTTAGTCCAAGAGAAATACAATATGCTTTAAGAGATCTTCTTATATCAATGTAGGTTGCCCAGTCTACATCAAAATATGCAGTTAAAGAATGTGGTTCTCCTTTTGGATGGAAAACTCCTTTGTTTTTAAGATATATGACTAGATGCATGGCAGGATCTCAGTGTTGTCAGCGTGGATGTTGCATAAATTGACTTAGCTACTGTGAGGCATAAGAGATGTCTGGTCTTGTAAAGCGCAGATGTAGAAGCCTGCCTATCAACCTTCTGCAAGCTTCTGGTTGAGTTATTTGATTCCCTGCATCTACAGCAAATTTGATTTCAGAAGGCAAGGAAGTGAAAGCTGTCTTGGCATTGGAAAGTCTAGAATCAATCACAATGTCCTTGATGTATTTGGACTAGTAATTGCAATCCCATTTGAAGGCCTAGTTGTCTCCAATCCAGAAAAGTATTTTGCAACTCCAAGGTCTTTGATGGTAAACAATTTATTTAAGTAGTGCTTCACCTCTTTGATTATATCTTCTGAAGGCCCTGCAATAAGAATATCGTCTACATATATAAGCAAAGAAAAAAATTCTTCATCTAAGAAACCATGGAGGAATGCATTGTTGATGTTCATCTGATGGACGTGTGAGTTTAAGCCTATTGCTATTGCAAGGAGTGTTCTAACTGTCATAGCCTTTGCAACTAGTGAAAAACTATCCACATAATCAATCCCTGCTATTTGGTTGTAGCCTTTGGGTGCAAATCTAGCTTTGTGCCATCTTCCTTCAATTTCAACCTGTAAACCTATCTGCAGCCCATAGCCCTTTTACCTTGAGGGAATGGCACGAATCCTGGTTTTATTCTTCTGCAAGTGTTCCAGCTCAAGTGACATTGGCTTCCTCCAATCAGTATCTTGATTTTCTTGAGCACAATTTCTTTGTTCTTGCACATTAGTAAGAGAAGCAAGAAAAGATGTGTGTTATGGTGCAAATGAGCTAGTTGTAGTCAAGTTATCATTTTCACTAATGCAGACAAAATCTTGCATCCAAACAGGTTTTGTACTTGTTCTAGAAGACCTTCTAAGGTTCTATATCATCATCTTGAGAAGGAGTGACTGCCATTCTTGAGTTACTTCAAACTAATGATTAACAGGCTATGTTTTAAGTCTATAGGATCACAACCTAGAGGATCCTGATCTAGATAATGTATTTAGCAGGATGAGAGCAAGTAATATGGTCTGTTTGTTGTCCAAAATAAAGGGACTTTATCCTCATGAAACATTACATCCTTAGATACCATAATAGTGTTTCTAGTTAAATCATAAAATTTATATCCTTTTTGCCCATAATAGTCCAAGAAAACAAATTTTGTTGCTCCAACATCAAACTTTGATATGTGGGGAAGGGTGTTGGTAAAAGACAACCAAAGACCTTAAGATGTACATAGTCAACAGGTTCGTTGTGCAAAGTTTCATAAGGAGTTTCCAATGCAAAACATGTGTTGGTAATATATTGATAATGTAAGTAGCTGCAAGAGTATCTTCAGTCCAAAACCTTTTAGGCAAGCAAGATTGAAACATCAAGAACCTAGATACTTTTCACAATCCAGTTTTGTTGGGGTGTATAAACATAGGGATTTCTGATGCCAAATCCATTCTTGCCTAAAGAAGTCTTGACATTGTATTCCTACAATTCAGAATCATTATCAGTTCTAAAGATTTTAATCCTTTTATCAAATTGATTTTGTACCATTTTATGAAAAGATATAGGTAAGGGTACCATTGAACATATGTCATCAAATAGGTCCGGGGACATATGTTGTGAACATCTACAAGGGTTAACATGTAAGTGCAATTTGATATTGAATCCCGATTATAAGGACCCCAAATGTCTACATATATAAGATCAATTACACTGGTAGAATATGAGTCACTAATAGGGAAAGAAACCTCTTGTTGCTTAGCCCGTGAGTAGATTTCATACAAGCCTAACTTTGTATTTATTATTCCTGAGAGCTGTAATGCTATTCATTACATTGGTTGATGCATGGCCTTGCCACTTATGTCAAACATCAACGTCTATTGTGCTAACATTTAAACCTATATCGGTAGAGCATATACAATTGAATGGTTTCTTTCTTGAAAGAATGATCACTAAGTACATATAGCTTTTCTACAACTATCCCTACTGCCAAAAACACTCTTAGTCTTGTGGTCCTACAAGATGAAACAAGAAGGGAAGAATTTAAACCTGATGTTTGAAAATACACACAGTTTATTGATAGATAACATGTTAAATCTCAAACTAGGCACATGCAGTACACGAGTAAGATTCAAACTCTTAGATAAAGTAATATCCCCTATGTTCTCTATAGTGTTTGGATCCATCAGCATGGTGTATGAAATTATTTTATTTGTCATCAGTTAAAGAGTAAAAAAGGTGTAAATTATTGCACATATGAGCAGTTGCCCCACTGTCAATTATCCAAGTTGAGTTAGATAGTGAAAGCAAGATAGACCTAAAAAGTCATCAAAGTCCACACAGTTTGGATCATTTATCATAGGTGTTTTCACCTTTAGAAACCTCTGCAGTTCAGGCCTAACGAGGTCTTAAATGGCATGTTGACCTAAAGCATTCTGTGCTAACTCCTCAGCCTCTAATGCACTCAAAACCCTATTGGTATTGACAAACCCCTTCTTTCTTTTCTCCACAAGTATTTTGCACCAATCAGGGTATTCATGTATTTCAAAGTAAACTTCCTTTGAATGCCAAGTTTACCACAATGTCCACAAATTTTATCCTTTTTATCCAAGGCATTTTTCCTTTTCTAGAAGGGGTTTTACCAGCCAGTTTCTTGAAATCTTCCCCTCTAACCAACATAGCTACATTTTGCAAGGCATTTGATGAACATGCAGTCACTTCTCTTCGTTTTTCTATGCATTCGACCATGGAGTAAGCTTTACTAACACTAGGTAGGGGGTCCATCATGAGCATCTGAGTTTTAACATGATCAAAAGAATCCCCTAAACTTATCAAAGACTGCATAAAATGGTCTGCCTGTGTTAGACTTGCAACTGCCTTGGAAGCACCATAGCTACATATTGGTGTAAGGATCAGATATTCTAGTTCATCCCATAGCCTCTTAATTTTGATAAAGTAAACAGAGATTGTTATAGTGCCTTGAGAGATTGAAGAGATTTCTCTCCTCAATTAGTAGATCATTGGCTCATTGCTCTCACCAAAGTGGACCTCTAATTCTAGTCAAGGTTCCGTAGCCATACTTGTGTACAAGACAACTTCTACTATTTCTTTTGAATAGAGTTTAAGATCCAAGAGGTTACTGTTGGAATAGGTGATCAAAAATAAATTAGACTGGTTGTTTGCCTTCGCCAATCTTTATCGAATAATATTGAATGGGGTTTCAATGTCACAATGAAACCCCCACAGACCAAAAGGTGAAACCTGTAGAGTTGGGCTGCACATAGGTTTGGCAGCTATTGAACCAACTCCTGAGGGTTGGTTTGAAATGTTCCAAGTCGAGAACTTTGAGACAGGGCATCGGGGTCCTATAGAAATTTGCACTAAGTATTGTAGCTATGCGTCAGCAGGAGACGTAGGTCGTTTGTGCAGTTTTAGTGGGCTAGTTGGCAAGGTAATCGATTGACTGAACTACTCACAAGAACCGTCATATAAAAGCCTCTGAAAGCTTGGTTGGTATGACTGGATTCTGATAGCACGAGATTAGTTCTCGAACTTGAGGAATCACGACAGTCATGTGCATGCAAGGTTGTATCTTGGATATGGCAAACGGTGTCTATATCGTAAACCATGGTCATAATAAGTCTTATCTAGTGTAGTCGGAGTATGTAACGAGGACGGTGGATTTCAAGAGAAGATCTATTCCTGTCAGTATATGAAAGAGAGTTCTCCTATGCGCTTTGAGATAGTTTAGACTTTAAAAATCTTTGGCCAAAGCGATTGATCGATCAAGGATACGTTTCTTAGATCTGATCAGTAGAATAAACTACATATGAAAATTAGAGAGGCTTTATCTTACATGTTGGTTGTAGATGAACTTCCATTTAAAATGGTTGAGAATTTCGGATTTAGACATTTCATGTCTGTGGCTTGTCCAATGTTTGTTATTCCATCAAGAAGGACAATAACAAAAGATATTTTCCATATGTATGTGAATGAAAGAGCAAAATTGAAGTTATTTATTAAAAATTATGCTCAAAGGGTTTGTATCACTACAAACACTTAGACATCTATTTAGAAAGTCAATTACATGTGTCTCACTGCTCATTTTATTGATGATGATTCGAATTTATATAAGAGAATTTAAAATTTTTGTCCAATTAGCGGACACAAAAGTGAAGAAGTAAGTAAGAGGTGTTGACAAATGTTTGTTTGAATGGGGTATTGATAGGATTTTTACAACTATTGTTGATAATGCATCTTTTAATGCTGGGGCTATGATTTACTTAAAAAAAAAGCTTGAAAATTGGGGTCAAAACATTTTAGGTGGAAAATATATACACATGAGGTGTATGACACATATAATTAACCTTGTGGTTTAGGATGATTTGAAATGGAAGAATGAGCACGGGGCTATCTCTCGTATTAGAGGAGCAGTTAGGTATGTGAGATATATGATTAAATAGTCATATATCCAACTAAACAAATTAAATAGTCAAATAATATTTCTACATGATTAATTTATTCAAAATTATTTTTAAATATTGAAAATATTAATTTTTTAGGCACGGTAAAATTTAAACTGAATAGCATTAGAATAATATATGAAATTTTAATATATACTTCAAAAACTATATATATATATATGAAAGAATAAATATCATGAAATTTTAAATAAAAATTATCAATCTTATTAAATTAGAAATACTTTTGAAAATTTTAAAATGGGTGACTTTTAACTAATTAATTTTAGAAAAATTATATTTTTGGTCCCATATGTTAGGTCTTTTCAATTTAGCCTAATGTTACGATTTTCTCATATTACATCCCGTAAGTTGAAAGTTTTTTCACTACAAGAAAATAGGGTATCAGAGACCAAAATTTAGAGACGGAACAAAATCCGTCTTTATCAGAGACGGATTTAGAGACGGAACTCTTACATATGATAAATTATTAATAACTTTTATTTTAGAGACGGATTTAGAGACGGATTTATAATTTCGCGAAATTCCGTCTCTATTTCCGTCTCTGATACTGTTAAATTATTCCTTAAAAATCAAGATGGCTGCGAATTGGTTATTTCCGTCTCTGTTTCCGTAGCTAATTTTTTCTTTAATTTAGCCACGGAAATTTCCGTCTCTGATGGTCTAAATAGGAATTTTTTTATTTATTAAAATATTAAAACACAAAAATAAGAATTTTTATTTATGTAATAATAATTAAGTTGTAATTATATGAATTAATCTAAAAATAATAATAATAATAATAATAACAACAACAACAATAATAATGATGATGATGATAGTTGAATAATTATAATTATTATTTTATTTTATATATAATGAGATTAAAAAGTTTAATCAATAATTGCGATATCTTAAAATCCGGGCACCTGATTCATACGAAATTTAAATATATACAAGACTATGTCCATTAGATCATATCGGACGGTATGATTTAAAATCACATGGTCTGATTCAACGATACACCTTCTTGAATGATTACTCTTATGTTTCGAGTATGATATCTCGACATCCGTATATCCAATAAGTCTAAAACTTTACCAAATGTATTTTTTTATAAGTTTTATCATATCTAACGGTCTGATCTGAATTTTGATGGCCAGATTAACCCATGTTGTTCAACAATATATGATGATAGTTATATCAATGTTATACTAACATTTATAAATATATAAATTTTGCAGATTGTGAGCATATATTAATTTCAACTATATCTATGTAAAAATTTTATGATTTGATTATCATGATTTAAAATAATAATAATAATAATAATAATTATAACTATTATTATTATTATTATTATAGTAATACTAACAATAATAATAACAACAATAATAACAATAATACTAATAATAATAATAATAATAATAATAATAATAATAATAATAATTCTAATAATAATAACAGTAATAATAATAATAATAATAATACTAATAATAATAGTAATAATAATAAGAATAATAATAATATATTAATAATAATAATTATACAAAAAGTTAAAACTAAAAAACTGATATCTTTCTCTCTCTTTCTTCCTCGTTCTTTCTTCCTCGTTCTTTCTTTGTTTTCCATTCCTTCTCCTCTCTCATTTCTTCCTTCAAACCCATCTCCATTTCTTTCCCAAACCCATGTCTTAGAACCCCAACTCCAAACTCACGGCAACAAGGACGCAAGGTCGGCAACGAGAACACAGATTTGTACGGCTTTCATCTTTCTCCTCTCATTGCTCAAACATTGCTCGTTGTGTGAATGAAGAGGAATGCAAATTTTATGGGATAAAGAGTCATGACTGTCATGTGTTCATGCAGAAATTACTCCCAATTGCATTTAGAGATCTACTACCGAAACCTATTTGGGAAGCACTGACTGAACTCAGCAGTTTCTTTAAGGATCTATGCGCAACTATATTACGTGTGGAGCACATGCAAAAACTTGAGAAGAACATTGTTGAGATATTGTGTAAGTTAGAGAAAATTTTTCCCCCAAGCTTCTTTGATTCTATGGAACATCTACCAGTTCACCTTGCGTATGAAGCTAAAGTTGGTGGACCTGTACAATATCGATGGATGTATCCATTTGAGAGGTAATTTTTTTAAGTTCAATTATCTTATATAATTAGAAAATATAAGTTATCTTGTGTAAATTAAAAGTTTAACAAATTTTAGGTTTCTATACCATTTGAAGAAAAAGGTTGGAAATCGAGCTCGAGTTGAAGCATCAATTGTTGAAGCGTATATGATTGAAGAAGTCTCAACATTTTGCTCTTCATATTTTGAACCACATGTAAAATCCAGATTAAATCAGGTTCCACGAAATGATGATGGAGGAATGATAGATTCTTGTGAAAGTCTATTTTCTACACATCCTGGACGACCACTTGGTAATAGAATTGCAATTAGATATCTGGATGAGGATGAGATGAAGGCTGCACATAGATATGTCTTGATGAATTATGAGAAGATTGATCCATTCTTGCAGTGAGTGATCTAACTCGTGCATTATGTCTTCACAAATGTTTCTTATGACTTGTGTTTATAATTAACATATGATCATCACAAATTCTGTAGGAAATTTGATGAAGAAAATAGAAAACAATTTCCAACAATAACTGACATGGAACTTGAAACATTGCGGGATACAGATTTTTCTCGGTGGCTACTTGCTCATGTAAGTAATATATTACTTTCTAACAATGTATATATTAGCATATTAAAAATTATGTTATTTTATAAATTATTTTTTTTTCTTAGATTCGAGATACACGTAACGAAGTTGACGACCTCATAAAAAAGTTGGCTCATGGTCCAAGTCGACGTGTTTCTTGCTATAAAGGGTACTTTGTGAATGGATTCAAATTCCACACTTTGGAGTACGGGCATTCTAAAGCAACATCAAATTATGGTGTATGTGTTTTGGGGAGTACCTACAATGAATATGAAGTGGATTATTATGGATTTCTAGAAGAAATTATAGAATTGGAGTATTATGGGATAAGACGTGGGGTTGTCTTGTTTAAGTGTCATTGGTACGACACTTCTGATAAAGGGCTTAAGTGGCACACATCGGGTCTTGTGGAAATTAACCATAAATTAAAATTAAAATCAAATGATCCTTTTATATTGGCTTCCCAAGCACAACAAGTCTACTTCACAAACTTTCCGAGCACCAAAAGAGAGAGACGTGATTGGTGGGCAGTATGCAAAGTAAAGGCTACCGGTAAATTTGACGTCCCATTAGCTGAAGGACAAGACGAGAATATTGAGCAAAGCATCGATATTGCTTTTCAAGAGGATGAGACATCTGATCCACACCAAATTTTGATTGAAACTGATCGAGATGAGATCAATATTGTTTCGGACGGTGTGGTAGAAGAAGTAGATGCAAATGAATTTGAGGGACTTCAACATGGTGTAGATTTCAATGAAGTCATAATAGAAGATGAAGATCATTGGGAAGGAGAAGAATTCGAACCAGAAGATGATGAGCAAGAAGAAGAATATGATTCAAATGAAAGTGATGAGGATATGGACACTGTACGTGTAATTTTATTTATTTAATTATTTCATTCTATCGCTTTATATGCATTTTATATCAGCATTGTTCATCATAATAATCTTAATCTTAAAACTCAATAGTTTTTTGTTTCTCTTTGACACAGGATGGTGACTAGAGGACGAGCCAGCGGACGTGGGCGAGGGCGGGGCAGGGGCCGGGGTAGAAGTTTGCAACTTCGAGATGAGAATGAGGAGTTAGTGGGAGATCACTTATCGCAACCTGAAGATAATCCTAGTGAAGAGGTGTGTGGACAAAGTATCTCATCTCGTATTCTTCCAAGAAGTTCGAACAGTGAAACGCAAGTAAGACAATTTTTCACTTTTGTTTTTTTTATATTATTTATTATGCATTAGATAATTTCTGTTATTGTTTTTTTTTTTTTTTTGGTTATAGGTTGGTGAAACAATACCTTCAAGACCTGAAAATGAACAAAATACAGGACAAAGTGAAGGTACTGTGTCACATGGACGTCGACAGGGACCTAATAGTGGAGTTCAGATCCCAGATCATCCAAGTAAAAGGACAAAAGTGACAGTGGTGAACAATCGGTAATTTCAAAGCTTCTAAAATTGAGCTTAATATATTCATAAATAATGTTAGCTCTATTTCTTAATTTTATATATTTTTTAAATTTATTCTGTCAAAATAGATTTATTGAAAGTGGTGTTACGCGAAACCTCACAAATGATATTAAAGGCATTTTCACTGAGGCATGGCCAAGATGGCACGCTGTGCCAAAAGCATCTAAAGATTTATTGTGGGAGAAATTCAAGGTAATAAATACTATTTATATTTAATTCAATTTATTCATTGCTAAATTATATAGACATGTTTTTGTAATTATTTAATGTGAGTTACTGTTTTGAAATGTGATAGTTGATGTATTGGTGGGATAATCTAACCGACGAGGAAATGAGGAAGGTGTGGAATGAAAATACGAGTGATCGATTCAAAGAGATGATGTACAAAGCTAAGCAAAAGGCACTGAATGATGCTCACAAACAGTTAGGTAGAGAGCCAGAGATGAGTGATATGATTGATAGAGGTCCTTATTGGTTGAATAATCAATTATGGAATGATCTAGTTCAGAAGTATTGGGCCTCAGAAGATTATTTAGGAAAATGTCGAACTGCCCAAAAAAATCGTTTGACTGAAAAATATGGTTCGATAACAAAACACACTGGTGGTTCTATTCCTGTAGGGGCACATAGGCAAAAATTGGTAAGTTTTAAGTATATATAAGTTTTTAGATATCTTTTATGCAATTTATTGACATGTGAATTAATATTGTTTTGTAAACTATAGGAAAAAGAACTTGGTAGAGAAGTGACTGATCTTGAGCTATTTCAAAGATGCCATAGAAAGAACAAAGGAATTGGGGAGTTTATCGACAACAAATCCAAAAGAATTAGTGTAAGTATAATTTGTCATTAGATTTAAATATTGGTTAGTATATGTATTCATTGAGAAATTTTATTAGACTTTTATTACATAAATGTTCCTTTTTATCTAATGTACAGGAAGAATACCTTGCAAAAACGGGTTGTACTGATGTTTCTTCACAGTCTTCTTTCGATATCTCAACTTGGTATGATATCACTGGAGGTCCTTCTAAAGGACGCTTATATGGATTTGGATGTAGCTCCTCATCTACAAGTTCAAGTTCAGTTAGTTCTACTGTTAAAGCATCTGACCAAAAGATTAATGAGTTAACAAAAGCTGTGGAGGATTTTTCAAGACGGGAACAAGAAAGTAGAAAGTTTTTTGAAAATGCTCTTGAAGAAGCTCGAAAGAGGGAGGAAGAGGCTCGGAAGAGGGAGGCAGACCTACAAGAATTAGTTCGAAAACTAATTCAAGATGTGGGATACACAAACCATCAATTTCCTGGTGGGTCTGGACAGAAGGAGCAACAATATTCCAGGAAAGATAATTAGTTTATTTTTTCTCTTTGTTGTTTATGACTTAGTGTATGTTGCTTTCGGTTGTACTTTGACTTATGTTTGTTGACTTGTGAGTGCAGACTTGATATTATTTGATAGATTTGGATGATGACATTAATTATATTAGTGGTGTTGTATTATGAGTATCTTTTTTGTTAATATTTGTTGTTCTTGTTTGGGAAATTAAAATTTTGGTATTGATGGAATGTATTTGATGATATAATGACCAGGATATTAATTTGGGTACAGAAATTAAAAAATATATTAAAAAAAAACCAAAAAAAATTAGAGACGGATTTGAGACGGAAAATTTGAAAAATTAGAGGCAGAAATAGAGACAGATTAGAGACGGAAATTTGTAATGTTTTAGAGACGGATTAGAGACCGAAAATTTTCTCCATTTTAGAGACGGAAAATAGCAAACAAATACTTTACCTTTAGAGACGAATTAGAGACGGAAAGTTCTTTTATTTATCGACGGAATCAGAGACGGATTGCCTACGGAAATCAGAGACGGATTACACTTCAACTTTCTTCTCCTTTGTCGACGGAATTAGCTACGGAATTTTCCGTCTCAGAATCAGAGACGGAATGTTTCCGTCGCTAATAATTTAGCCACGGGGCTTTCAGCCACGGACTTCGGCGACGGTTTTTTCCGTCGCTAATTTGCTTTAGAGACGGAAATCCGACTTTCAGAGACGGAAATTTCCGTCTCTGATACCTGTTTTTCTTGTAGTATTTCAATTTTAGTCATCACGTGTATTTTTCGTCTAATAATTAACAGAATTATTAGCATTTTTCATACCATTTTCATTCACTAGTGGAGTCTTTTTTAATTTAGTTTCATTTATTACGATTTTCTCACATTGCATCCCATAAATTAAAAATTCTCAAAATATTACCTTAGCATTTCCTGTACATTTTGTGTAAATTGTTGGATGGAAATGCACGTGAGGACTAAAATTGAAAAAAATTTCAACTTGTGGAATTGTAACAAATGAAATTAAATTGTAAAGGCTCTAACATATGTGACCAAAAGTACAATTTTTCCCTTGATTTTATTTTAGTATGAATAGTATAAATTTATTTTGAAATCATACTTAATTCACGTACTTTTAATTTTTATCATAATATATTAGAGGTAAATTAATATTAATATGTGTAACATATGATTAAATATGAGATAAATTGCATAAAACCCTCCTATGTTTTAAAAGTATAGCTGAAAACCCCTCTATATTAAAAAAAATAGGCAAAAAACTCCCTCTATTTTTAAAAATTATGCACACTCTCCCCTTCCGTTAGTTAGATTTAACAATGTTTTAGTTTTTGATAAATTGCCTGTTGTACCCTTGTTTTGATAGCCTTCGGTCTTAAATAGTAAAAAAAATCTACAGTTAAAATTTAAAACAATTTAAATATATATATATATATATGACTATGTATATGATTATATATGTAATATATATAATACAATATATGTATATGATTATATATGTAATATATATAATACAATATATGTATATGATTATATATGTAATATATATAATACAATATATATATATATGTATAGATGCAGCGGTGACACATCGCCGTGCAATAATTTGGATGACATCGTCGTCACTCCACCGTCGCCCCTAGAGAAAGGGGCGACCGCCCAGATTCAGGGTGCGATCGCCCCTAATCTGATTTCATTGGGCCACCACCATCGCCTAGATCCTGATGGGCGGTGGCGGTGGGCAGCGAAATGTGAGAGGCGATCGGCAGCAAGGGGGAGGCAAGGCGGGGAATGGGGGGGTTTGTGTCTTTTTTATTTTTTTAAAAAATAAGTAAGAAAATGATAATTTTTCAAAAATTAAAAATAACAATAATAATTTATTAAAATACTTATCATGATAATTTTAATTCAAATAATTATTTATATTAAATGATATAATTTTAACAATTAATATAATATTTTTATGTTTAATTAATATACTTTTTGAATAAATATAAATAATTTAAATATATTTAAACTAACTTTTTAGGTATTTTAATAATTAATTGATATATTTTATAAATAAATATAATTTATTAAAATATATTTGTATTAAATAATATTTTGGATTAATTGATAATATATTATTTATTAAAATAATTGACATGTCAAAAGGGGGGGCAACATGGACATTTATTCACATAGACTAACCCTAAAAAAAGCCAAAACTGAAACCCACTCATGAAATAGGCAAGTGTCAATCATTCTTGGTTAGAAGTTTTTTGTTGTATCTTAAATAACACAGGGGGTTTCTCGCCTGTAAAATTAACACAGGGATATTTTACACTATTTCACTAAAACACAGGGGGTGTTATGCAATTTACCCTATTTATTTACTAGGAGTGTGTGCATAGAAAATTTTTAACTTAAATCGAATTTTGTCAAACATGAACCAATTACATGGTAAAGGTAATACATTTGTCATATGATTGATTTATAGTTTAAGAAGAGTGATCAATTATATGTCAAATATACCACATTTATTGTATGATCTGTTGTATTTGACCAAATCCCAGTTTAAATAGAACATTTTGTTGTACATATATACAAATTTGAATTCTTGAATGTGAACAAATTATCATTCTATGAATCTAATTTTCCTTATTTGAACTGACACTAACTCCAAGTTGAAAACTTACAAACTTTGGAACTAAAGAGGGAAAAAAGGATACTAAACTGATCATTTTATCCTCAATTATATATAGGGTAAATTACAACCATCTTTCCTGAAATTTGGCATAATTACATACATACTCGTTGTTTGAAAAATTACAAATATCCCCCTGATTTTAAAGTTCGTTTAACAACGAGCTCATTCCGTTATGTTTCCATCTAACTTTTGTGATGAACTGACCAAAATGTTATTTTGAATTATAAATTATAAATTTATATATATTTTATAATTTTCAAAAATATTTTTATGAACTAATATTCTCTCTAGATTATTTTATATATAATTTGTAATGGGCGTATCATTTTGACAATACTAATAAGTGCAACTTATGATTAAATATAAAATAGTGAGAATCTCTTGAGTCTTTAAACTTATAATGAGAAAACATCTGTATCCTTACTGGGGTACATTTTTAGATTGTACCCTTATTGGAGAATATTGTTAATTGTTTATTAATGGAATTTCTTGTAAAAATAATTCAAAATAAGGAGCTTTAACTAATTATTTTAGTTTTACTATTGATTTTTTTAATGTTATTATTTTTATTTATTATATTAATTAATTTGATACAAGATAATGAAATATAACATCAGCCAATACGAAATACAAAAGTTTAATTTTGGAGAACCCCTTTTATTTAATAGTATGAATTAAATTTAGAAAGCGAATCACAAAAATAGAAGTAAATAATTTTCTTATCAATTAAAATAATTATTATCAATTTATTTGAAAAATATAATGATACAATAATAATATTTCAATAATAGAAACATAAATAATATTATGAAGTTAATATTTTCATAACTAACTATAAATAATATATTTATACTCAAGTATTCCACGTCATGCTTCTTAGTTAAATAAAATATGTAATAGAATTTAAAAAAAAAAAATCAACTGAGACTGGATTGTTGGTCACATCCAGTCCACAATAATCTGTGTTCTTATTCTGGTTAATTGTAATACGGAATGAATAATTTCCCAACAAATTAAAATTGGAGAAAATTTGAGCAGCAATAATAAAATAGGGATAATTACACTTTTTCTCCTTTAATATTTGGTATAACTACGTATAAATTCCTCATAATTTCGAACATTACATTTAGTATTCCTGAAATTTGCTTCCTTATAATAAATAAGTCCCTCATTAATTAAAATTTACTGAATTTATTGATATTAATAAAAAAAAATGGATGAGAATTGATATTTACCCTCGTCGATGGACTGATTACTGACTTATTGCAGGTCAAACAATTCTTCTCGAACTAAACTACTTTATAATGGTGAAGAGATACCTCTTTATATGAAGAAACGCGTGAAAACATATGAAGACAATTTAACCATAAAAATATTTATTTAGTCTGTAATAAATCAAGAAAGGGTTAGTATAGCTTTTTTTTTTTTTTTTTCTCTTTTTTGTTAATATAAAAAAAATCAGTGAATTTTGACTAATAAGAAAACTTATTTGTTAGATTGCAATAAATTTTAGTTGTACTAAATATAATTTTTTAAATTATAAAAAATTTATATGTAATTATATCGAATTTTACCGATCCAAAAATATAACTATTCCAAAAAAAAAAAAAAAAAAACACTTGGGAGTTATGAATAATTTGCCGGGAAGAGAAATGAGTTACTTGTATTCCAGCTTTGCCACAACTTTAAAAATGCACTACAGCCACTCGAACTCCATGTCATGTCTCAAAAATCAAGCTCCAACTCCCTTCAAACAAACCTTAATTACGAGAATCTTCCTCTATCTTCTCTTCAAATTCAGACCACCTCTGCAGCTCCAAGATTCCAATGTCAACTTCATGCGCCGCTCTGCCTAATTCTGTGAAATTAGAGTTGTTTGGCAGCACAACTTCCGCAAGACTTCATCCTCACAGTAAGCTCTTGATTTTGAGCAGCATTTGTTTAAAATCTTTACCAAGTTGGAGAAATTACATGCCCCTCTTTTTCTTTTGTTCGAAAATGTTGAAGGAAGCAGATGCGGGTTGAGCCGGAGGCATTTTGCGTTGAAAGGAATTGTTGCTGCTGGAGCCTCCATAATGGCTTCTAGTGCTATTGCGGCAGAACCCTCACAAGCCCAAGGCAGAATTTCTCTCATTCCTTCATTCTAATCTCTCTCTCTCTCTCTCTCTTTGAGATTTTGCTTGCTGGTTAACACGTCTTTGATTTTGTTTCATGCCTGGTTACGATGTGGGTTGGTTCTGTCTTGCTCAGGTTTGGAGAAATTGCCGTTTAAACCGGAGGGATATAATTACTGGACGTGGCGAGATCGAAAAATACATTATGTGGTGGAAGGCGAGGGCTTCCCAATTGTTCTGATTCATGGCTTTGGGGCTTCTGCATTTCATTGGAGGTTGGCCTTTGTCTTTTCTAGAAAATTTGAGCAAGTTTTTCATGTTTTGCTGCTGGCCTTTGTTGAGCAATCCATGTAAAAATGTTGCAATTTACAAAAAACTAAGTCTGAAGGATCAGAACCTTGTTATTTTCCTGGACGGACACTCTGCTGCATATGTTTGAAATCTTGATTTTCTGCTTCGGAGGAGTCATAGTGACATTAGCACTCAGTATATGGTATATGATCTCCTGCCCACTTTTGCTTTTCTTTAGGTACAATATACCTGTATTGGCGAAGAATTATAAGGTCTACGCCCTGGATTTACTAGGGTTTGGTTGGAGCGAGAAGGCGCTCATTGAATATGATGCTCTGGTATGGAGAGATCAAGTTGTGGATTTCGTGAAGGAGATAGTTAAAGAACCTGCGGTTTTAGTCGGAAACAGGCAAGTGTTAATTTGTTTTTGTCCGCTCGATACTTGCTATACGTTGATGGCTAAGTTTCCCATTATTTTATTGTTGTGTACCTATTCCATATTCTCTTTGTAGGACATATTTGATCATATGCATATAGATCAGAGCGAATCACTTGCATGGGATTGCATTATGATAGCTGCATTAGTTTCTATATATCATTGATTTACGTTGATGTGCTGTATAATTTGTTATGTGTATGCAATTTAAGTCCATGACTTCTACACCTAATTGATGTTTCAGTCTAGGAGGATTTACTGCCTTGGTGGCGGCAGCATCTCTGCAGGATCAAGTTAAGGGGGTCGTATTGCTAAACACCGCTGGACAATTTGGTGATGCCACTACTGCAACTATGGAGTCTGAACAAACGGTCTTGCAAAAGTTTGTTGTCAAGCCTCTGAAGGAAATATTTCAACGCGTATTTCTTGGGTTTTTATTTTGGCAAGCCAAGCAACCATCGCGAATCGAGTCTGTCTTGAAAAGTGTATGTAACTTCCTTGTTACCATGGCCATAAAATCTTTATTTTTCCATAAGCATATTTGCATCCCTTCTGTGATGCAAGTGAATTTTCTTTTCGTGGTTCTGCATGCTGCTTATTAATGAACAGATATCATCTCTTTCAATGTATGTTAAGATATAAAATATACGGACTTGCAGTTTTGCCAAATATAATGTTGGATATGGGATATGGAGAACAGAACAGCGTGACTGAAAAATGCAGGCCAAATTGTCAGAACTGCATAGTATCAACGTACATAGCTGATAGCAATCTCGCTAGTTTCTGAAATTGGAATATCGGTGGAGTTGGTTTCCCGCGCCCAAACAACTTTCTCTATATCCTTTTCCAACGATGGATCTGTTGATTAGATTGGACGAAAGTTAGGGAATCTTCACTTATAAAATCACTGACGGATGTGTCAAATCCTTGATCTTGCATTAAGTTGTGTAGCCTGGATAAAGTTATAAGAACATTTCCTTGAATTCTAACTTGTTATTCCATGAGGTCGACTGATATTGGTGCCCTGCATCATCTTATCACTTTCTTTTTCTTTTGGCTGAGCCAAATAAGACAGCATGAATTTATCTCAGGAGAAATCTACATTAGATCTTAATCATGAATTGTACCTGTCATAGAATCGCCCCATTTATTTCAGGTGTATATTAATGCTGCAAATGTGGATGACTATCTCATTGATTCAATTACAAGGCCTGCTGATGACCCAAATGCTGGGGAAGTTTATTACAGGTATTTAATTAATCTCAAGGTTATAGGTTTCTTAAGTGTTCCAAACGCTTCAAAAAGCATCGATCTATTTAGAATTTAATGACTTACAGACTTTTCTGAGATGTTGCATGTTGTTGTGGAAACTGGGTGCTGTAGTCTTGATAATTTTGTCGACTGATGGCAAGAGAATAAAATTTGTGAGATAGGCAAACATGGGTTATTGGATTATGATTAGTTCGTCTTATGTTAGAAGATCCAATGTCTTTTCTCCCATTTTTAAGTTCATCTAAGTTAGTAGGGTAGGATTCAGCAAACATATGGTCATTAATGTTGAAATTTTGACATGCAAATGAGATAATCTTGAGCTCTTTCTTCTCTAACGGACGACCTGATAATGTAACCTTCAGTTTCCGACAGATCTTCCTATTCTTTTTATGTAATAACAGTTCCACTTCACTATCTGCAGACTAATGACAAGATTCATGTCCAACCAAAGAAAGTACACACTCGACAGTGTCTTGAGCCAACTCTCCTGTCCGTTGCTATTGGTGTGGGGCGACTTAGATCCCTGGGTTGGTCCTGCTAAAGCTCTCAGAATCAAGGAATTCTATCCAAATACTTCGCTCGTGAACCTACAGGCAGGCCACTGTCCGCACGATGAAGTTCCAGATCTAGTGAACAAGGCCTTGTTGGATTGGCTGCCAACCATAACTTGTGCACCTTCTCTTCAACCTTTGTGATCATGGTCGATAGTTACAACCTCACTTCAACCTCTGGGAACATGGGCGATCGGGACATTTTTTTACCCTTCCTGCTATTACCCGAATCCAGGTTTCTCCATAACTAAGTGTAATCAATCATAAGACAAATAGAAAACAGTATAATTTGATGTAATTAGTTGCATGCTGTTAAATCCTCTCTGGACGAGAAATTTCCTATTAAATGTTTGTATTATTATACTGTAATAAAACAAATACTGATTCACAATCCATATAGATAGATAGATAGATATTGAAGGAAGACCTGATAAACATGAGTCCTAGACATACATAGATGTCAATAATGAAGAGACAGAGAGTTTTCTCCTCAGCTGACCATAAATGCTTGGTCTATCCTAGAATGTGAGTCATGTTTTAGATGTCAGCAGTTTTCACGTCACGCGTAGACGACGACTCTTCTGAGTCGTCTCTAATTGTAATAATATGGAACATCTTCCACATACGCAGGACCCATATACATGTATAAAGAAATAAAAAGGAGTAGACAAGACTAGAGAAATGACACAGAATGTTTGATCCTCTTCTTCCTCAAAGTCATCGAAACAAACATTTTATAGTCTTTGTGTCAACCCTTATCCAAAATGTTCTTCTTATGAACTCATAATTCATATGTAAAGTTTATCGTACCCTTATCCAAAACATTTATCCTTCAACACTATTTTGTTGATCTGAGTCGTCTTTCATTTTTTTATTAATTTGATTATTTTAGTCTTCTATTTAGAGCTCTCCATGGATCTTTGGGTTGCTTCTTCTTCTTTCCCTTCAAATCCTAGTTGTTTTTATTACTTGACCCAACAAGCCACAGCAACTCTCAGATTGGATATCCTTAAAAAAAAAAAAAGATAAAGAATTGGATATTGAGATAAAGACAACCAATGGTTCGGGCCAAAACTTTTTTATTAGAGGTCCCGTGTTTGAACTTTGAGTTTGTGCATGTGTGTTGAGTGCATGAGTGTAATAAAAAAGAAGGCAAACATTGCCAATTGAGTTTGTGTCTAACACATCATGGTGATTCAATTTTTTAATCAAAGATGGGACGGACTACTTTTAAGAATTTATAAAGTGCAGGACTTTTTATCTGAGTGTTTTTCCCTTTTCTAAACCGACTAACAAACACGTGTTTTTCACATGTCTTTTATTATTTTATTTTAATGACAAAAAATGAAAAAGACCAATTTTACAACTATTTTGTCCTCGTCTGAGGACTATTTTTGAAGTGGGTGTATCCTACTGGGCTAAATTTGTAAGTTTGCCTAAACATAAATCATGTATCATTTAAAAAAACATAAAAGTAAGATTATTATTACTATTATTATTGTTATGATGTAATAAATAAGGTTGGTGACCAGTATAACTGTTTGGAAGGATTCACGTATGCTAACCAAAATTTTAACGAGAGAATCAACATAGATCATAACGTATGTTTAATTTCACCAAAACATTTGGGATGGGCGACAACGTTGGACCTTAGACACTAGAGATTGATTGGTAGTTCGTGAAGATCCATATATATACATATTATGGTTCCCATTAATACAACGAGAAAGGGCCCTAAAAATTGATGATCCAAGAAATAAACAAAGGTTTGACTTTAGAATGCGGGTTAATTATTTTTTTATTATTAAAAAATAAATAAATTATATAATATAAATATAATTAGTCGTGAATTGCGTTCGTAATTCGAATAAAAAATATACATTTATTTTTTTAAAAGCTGAAGTTGTGGATTGGAATTACGTGACATGGAGTTGTGGTTCTTGAATGTTATTTTTTTTTTATTTAGATTTTATATTATATAATTTATTTATTTTTTAATAATAATGAAGGAACTGGAATGGGCGCAGCCTCTGGAAATTTGGCAGAAAATGCACTCTCTCAAAACCTGTATAAATCGTGAACATTCATATTTGTGTAAGTTTGTTGAACTTGAAATTTCCAAGTAAACAGGCCAACAAACGTACCAAAGATCAACAAACCCTGTTGCCTTTTCTTAATTTAGAACACAGAATTTGAAATTCATTAGTCATTTTTAAGGTAGAAAGCTAGGGACAAACGCGCTCTCTCCTTCTGTATATAAATAGCATCGGCATCCAGGACTCTTTTGCAACAACACGTTTTGGAATTTGGAGGGACTGTTCGCAGATATTAAGGATTCGTATATACGGAGTACATTAACCATTGTTTTTTTAGTTTACTTGTCATGGGGAATTGCTTTTCTGATGTGAAAGGCGGTCAGCAGGCGGTTGGCAGCGGGGCCCAGTTGGTTGTTGGCGGCGCCGTTGGTGATGGTAGCGCCACCGCCGGCACTTGCCACAACGACGCCGTTGATTACTTCTTCAGGGCCAAAGGGGAAGTTGCTCTTTTCACGCCAATCGAGGTACAAAGGGAGAAGGGAAAAAGACAACATGTCGACCCTTTGCTGTTTTTATGGTTGTCGGGTCTTCTTGGGGTCCACGGGGGAGTTATCACTTGATCGTGGGGTTTAAGCTGCTTTTGTGTTGTTATCGGTGTTCTAATATTTGACTTTGTTCTTGTCAAGTCCTAATCCTTGTTGACCTTTTAAGCTTCAATATTAATTCATCTTCTTTATTCACAGTAGACTTTTGACCCCAATTCATGTGCCATGACACTTGTTATGTAATTGGTCGCACTCGGCTAAATTTAACTCGGATAAGATTTTACTCAAAGTAATAAGTTTTCACTATGTGACTGCTCGTGTTCGCATATAATCGACGATGTTGTTTTGCATGAATTTTAGTTGGGCTAATCAACTTTGCATGTCTTCTGTCTTACAAGAACGAGGATATCTATTGTATAGTTTCTTCCTTCGCTGATAAAAGAATAAAAAGGATTGATGATATCTTATTCTTCTGTAACTTTAACTGATCAGTCTCTTTTGCATTTGCACTGGAAGTCTATTTGACTCCTTTGACGTAACGCGTTGCCTTTGTTGTGAGTTGCAGTTGTCTCTATCAGCTTCAAAGCTTTGTGATCGGGATTACATATCAAAGGTATGAGAAGAGGTTTAGTTAATTATTATGAGGTTTGAAGCATGGTCGTCTTTTCATGGAGCTGCTTAGGTTGCATGTAGTTGAATTGGAATCAAACCACAGCCATATAGGTTTGAAAGCACGGTCGTCTTATTAAGGCCTGTTTACTTCTGTTCCCTGGTTAAGTTATTATCAACTTCGCCACGTCTATATACACCTGAACTCGATTAACTCAGCCTTAAGCCATTTTATTTGGGACTGACATTTTGCATGCCTCCATAGCATCCCCAGTGAAGTAGGAAAAAGCGCAAACCTTGTTATATTAAAAAGAAAATTTCTTCAAAACTTGGAGTTTGGAAAAACTAGATAACAGCAGCATAGCCAACAATTTACTGCCATTCCATAGAGTTGGGTGTTGCTCTTATCTTTTTCCCTTGTTTAATACCATAACAGTTGCATTTACTTGAGCTAATTGCTGATCTATTCTGTTAGAGTTTGGCCGCTTGTGTTTAAGTTCAAGCTGGAGAATCTGATTCTTCTTTCTTGCAGAGTGATCCTATGGCAGTAGTTTACATGAAGAGAAGAGATGGGAAGCTTGAGGAACTTGGCCGCACTGAAGTTATAATGAACAACCTAGACCCCACTTGGATTCAGAAGATAAACGTTACTTATCATTTTGAGATTGTTCAAACATTGGTGTATGTCAACAAACATCCTATTCAGATTTATTTTTTGGATTCCTAGATCTTTTTCTTTGTAATTTGTCTGCCTCCAATGGTTTTTTTTTTTAACTAAATAATCATTTCCAGCTTTCGCGTGTATGATGTGGACACAGAATATCATACGATTCCTGTGAAGGTACGCCGCATTTCTGCTAGTAATATTTCATATTCAATTTCACTTACAGTACTGCAATATTATGCGACTCTTTCAAATTATAGACTATTTTGGGTTCTATCATAAACAGTCATGGTGGTATCTTTAATGAAGCAACTTTTTATATATTTGCCTTTTGATTCGACCATAAAGAACTATGGAGATATCAATACTCCGCTACTTCACGTGTTTGTGAATCTTATATAACACTACACCGTCATATAGACATTCATCAGCTAATGCTTGATCTCAAATTCTAACAAGAGAAGATGAGGATTGATACATTCATAGAATGTAATAACAAAGTTGATTCAACTCTACACTTTCTTGACTTTGAGTTATCTGTCGGTCTTTTCACACATTGGAACAACTCATTTTTCTATATTTGAAACCCTGATATGCATCTTTCGCTTTCAGACTTGAGAGCTTGCTCTATTCGTCCTATTTTACACAGTATAAGCTGATCTAATTTTCAATCTTTTTTTTTCTTTTTTGAATCTTTTATTTCTTAGTGATGAGTGGTAATGAGGGAGAACGAAATACATTTAAATCTTATACAATCGTTACTCCTACATACCTACTTCCATTTAGTTGGAATAGATATCTTAATCATAACTTTTCTTCAGATTTTGGCCATTAGTCGTTTCTAGATGGTTGGGTTCAAATTCATTTGGTCTATTTGCAGATGCTGAAGCTAGAAAATCAAGATTTCCTTGGTGAAGCTAGCTGTGTTGTCTCTGAGGTGAGTTTCTCCTTGTGGTGTTTTAAGTGAATATATTAAGGTGTATCACTTCAGTAGTAGAACTTCTTCCTATTTCTTGGAAAGATTAAATCCGATTTCTATCCCTTTGTTTGCTTTACAAAATTCAATTGGTGAATAATTTGTGGTGCAATTTGATCTCTGTTAATTTCCATGACAGATTGTGACTAAACGTGATCGGAGCTTGACCCTGAATCTTCGTAGTAGAGATGGACACAGTTCCAGGAGCTTGGGAACACTCACTGTCCGTGCAGAGGAAACCGTTGCTTCAAGGAACGCTTTGGAGATCACATTTCGTTGTTCAGATCTAGTAAACAAGGATCTATTTTCCAAAAGTGTATGTGTTTTCAGGTCCATGCTCTGTGGTGTTTATGTTATATTTTTCAACTTATTTATCTTTAACTTTTTGTTTAATTTCATGAACATAATTTTGCAGGATCCTTTCTTGAGAATCTCTAGAGCTGTTGAGACTGGTGGTTCTATTCCTATTTGCAAGACGGAAGTCGTGAACAACAACTTGAATCCAACTTGGAAACCTCTATGCCTTACCATGCAACAATTTGTTAGCAAGGTAAATTCTTGGCAAGTGTATTTCTATCCACAAAGCAAAGCTTTGTTTCTTACTTTCATAACCGTAATGCTTGATATTTTTTCTTAATATAATGGGATCTTGAACTTACTACTTCACAAAGGAATTACTAACAAGAAATAAAGAATCAATTCGAGAAATGTCGAAAGGCGAAAACAGGATTTCTGGAAAGTTCAGAACCATGCTAATCTTTTTTTCTGGTTTCTAATTCTGCTTTTCTCTTTGCAGGAGAACCCATTGGTGATCGAGTGCTTTGATTTCAATAGCAGTGGGAACCATCTGATGATCGGGTACCTGTCGATCTCATGCATGTTCTTGTCGAGGCTGTCTGCCTCCAAGAGAAGCATGTCTTCCTCATACTGTTTAATTTTTGTTCATCTGGTATAATACTGCATCGATTCTGTTTTTTAAACAGGAAATTACAGAAATCAGTCGCTGAACTTGAAAATCTTTACCAAAGTAGAGCAGGTGCAAAAATCATGGCACCATCTTCTGGGTTCAGGCATCATGAAAAGGTTTCCACAGTCTCCTGAATCCCTGTACCTGCTAGCTCTCTGTAAATTCTTCATCTCTGATGTATGTATATATTATAGGTTCTAAACAGTGAATTGTTTGTGGAAAGATTCGTCGAGAAACAACTGTACAGCTTCCTCGACTATATCTCTAGTGGATTTGAACTTAGTTTCATGGTTGCTGTTGACTTTACTGGTCAGTAATGAGCTATTCAATTCTAAAAAAACTCCCTTTCTTTTCTATGGCTCGTATTGCAACTTGAAGTCCCCGACTTATATACGTTATCATGTTCGTCCAGCTTCCAATGGAAATCCCAGAAGTCCCGATTCTCTGCATTACATCGATCCTTTAGGCCGCCTAAATGCCTATCAGCAGGTATATCATCTTTACAAATCATAGTTCTTAGTTACATTACATGCCAATTAATCATTTGCGGATTCTACTGCACTGAACAAGAACATATACACTATTTCCTTATCGAGTAAGTAGTTGACATATCTAGTGGACTAAACAAGCAAAAACATCACCTAAGAAACAATGGTAGAATTGGCCCAGCAAGATTGTATAAGTTCCTAAGGTTTGCATGACATGCAAGTTTCTTTTTATATATCTAGTACAAATATTTGAAGTATAATTTCCATAGACCAGCAATACTTTATGGAGCGCGTTGGCTTCCAAGAAACCTCCTCTAAATAAGTTGAATGTGTCTAAGGTAATGTAATGTGGGTGTTAATATTGCAAACTCGTTGTAGGCTATAATGGAGGTTGGGGAGGTCATACAATTTTATGATTCGGATAGGCGCTTCCCTGCTTGGGGATTTGGTGGAAGAGCACACAACGGCTCCGTCTCTCACTGCTTCAACTTAAACGGAAGTCTACCTGAGGTAATATTCTGTCTACTTCAGTTGAGAAATTATAGCTTCAATTATCACGTTGAGGTTGTATTGTTCCATCTACTTTACTGGAGAAGCTATATTCTCAGTTATTACTCAATGCTCTTACCGCATGAATTGTCTTCCCATATACAAGAAAGTAAGAACAATTTAAAGATCTTGTTTACAACATAATGATTCGTTCTTTAAACAATATTTTGCATCCTTTCTAAGTTGCAAGATGCTTTTACATCTGCAAATGAAACAGTGTTTCTCATTTTTCTCCTGTTGGTATAGGTTGAAGGTGTCGAAGGCATCATGACTGCTTACACGAGTGCTTTACACAACGTCACTCTTGCTGGACCAACGTTGTTCGGTCAAGTCATAAAAAAGGCTGCAGATATTGCTGGTCACTCTCTCTCTTGCCACCAAGCCAAGTATTACATCCTGTTGATCATAACGGTAGGCGATTCACAAAACCATGACGATCCGGTCCTTCTTACCGAGTATTTGTATGATGTTCTTCTCTGTAATAACCTTTTCAACATTGCAGGACGGTGTAGTCTCCGATCTTCAAGAAACCATAAACTCTGTGGTGAGGGCATCCGACTTGCCACTCTCGATTCTCATCGTTGGAGTTGGTGGTGCGGATTTCAAGTCAATGGAGGTATACATCTTGTCTACCACCCTTACTATGAACATAATATTTTCATTGTTGCTAAGGTAAGTAACTGTGGTGTCTGAAATTTGAATCTACACCAGGTTCTCGATGCTGACAACGGACGCCGACTAGAGAGTTCCACCGGACGGATAGCAACACGAGATATCGTGCAGTTCGTTCCAATGCGTGAAGTGCATGGTAAGTACTTTAAAAATCACATCGTTTTCTCCAGGCAGATTAGAATTTCAATAACAAATACGTGTTACATCTCATATGTACACTACATGTGTACAGAGTCGATGTTAATCTATGTTCTTTCGTTCTTCCTTTCTTTCTTATTTGACATGTAGATAAGAAATGGTCGATTGTTTGTGTAGGCGGACAAATCTCAGTGGTCCAAGCCCTTCTTGAGGAACTGCCATCTCAGTTTCTGACGTACGTGCGTAGTAGAGATATGAAGCCGCTCAACGTGTTGTGAACATACGGTGAAGCTTGAGATTCCCAGTATTTTTTAATAGCTTATCTACATACATAAATCAGAATCAGGAAGCATGAACTTCTGTAAATACTTTTGAACGTACACTTTCAACTTTTACTACAATTCAAATCTCCCGAAAGTGGATAAGTTTTTATCTTTCATTTTTGAACTTTTCTTGGTGGTGTTGTAAAGGCAGAGGAATAAATTGATGAAAATATCAGAATCTTACAATGCAGATAATGTGGATGTATAGGTAGAAGCTTTTCATAGGAAAAGATAAAGATGATGCTTCTTCATCTTTTACAACCTTTATTCCAGATAATATTACATTGTGGATGTAATAATAACAGCGTATAAAAACGTGTGTTACTGTTCTGGCAATCTGGGAATGCAATGTTGTTGTGAAGCATCATTATTATCATTGAAATGTTGTTTTGTGTTTCATAGGAATCTGTCTGTCTTAACGCATTTCCAGATCATGAGGTCTCTATTGCCAAGCTATAAACTACAAAAGGCACTAATTACAAAGGGTTGACACTCAGTTCCACCATCTCCAATACTAATCCTAAAACTGAATATATATCACCTTTCAATTCACAATTCATCCTATAAATGCAGATGAATTTTAAATTTTTTTTATATATTTGAAATAGAAGGGAAGTATAAAGTAAGTAAAATTTGGATTAAATGCATTTTTGGTATCGTTTGACATTTTTGTTTTTTAACTTTCTAAAATAGCATTTTAACCCCACATTTTTTTAAGGGATGATTACATTTACGCCCCTCACGTATTGCCCTTTTATACAAACCATCCTCTTACATTTTGAAAAACTTCAAAAACCACTCCTAACAGCCTTTAAGCCCTAAAAATGTCTCCCAATATAATTTTTTAAGGATAGAAATATCCTTAGGGGTGTTTTTGAAATTACCAAAAGGTAGAGCGGGGTGAAAGTAATATTTATGGGGATAAATAATATGGTTCTATATACCAAATTTTAGTTTAAGTTTAAATTATTTTATTAACTTTTTTTAATCCATAGCACCTCAAATGGCACTGCGTTATATCTTTCATAAATATGATACTTAAAGTAAACTCTATTTATGTATATGTAAATATGCACATAATACAGTCCCTGTTGAATATACGTACGTAATCTCATCTTCACAACAAATACAATTAACATCTCACTCACAAGATTATATATATATATATTCGCATATCAAACACCACAAAATAAAACTATTATAATTAGTTAACAGGTCATCCACATTTTCAATTCGTATTTATATATTCCCAAAATATGACTTTTATTTTTACTGATAAGTGAGGAGAAAATTGCATACTGATCTGACTTGACTGTAAATGCAATGTTAGGACCTAGTCCTTGTTGGATAGACAACAAGATCTACTCCTAAAAAATATAAGCAGAGGAATGAGTCCATAACTCAGTAAGTAAATAACCGATACTACCTATACATGCACATCAAATATAGTTTCATACAAGATAAAATAAGCAACGTATATAAAATATAATTCATTTGATTCTAACACGTTTTATTTTACTTCACAACGTAATCAACTCATGATGTAACAGTCAATTAAATCCCTCATTTCTTAGTTTGCCAGAAAGGAGAAATACTGTTTATCTCCACTATCTTAACCTCACTATTCATCACATAATATTTAAATGAATCCCCTTGACATGCTACACACACTTATCAATCCCATTTCGCATCAAAACTCTTTTCATTTCGCATTATAGCTCTTTCATATCTCATTATAGCTATTTTTATTTTATTTTGTCACATAGGCTATTCTAACATCAAGAGGTATTCATATCACAATTATATTCAATTTACACACCCTCATTTTTACATATCACCATTCTTATAAGAACTAGTCATGTAAAATCTCATATCGACAAATTTTTATACAGGCACCAACAATATATCATTCAACAAATGCAATATTTCAATGAATTTTCTCATTTTACTTTCACAACATAATCATTCAAATTAAATCATCATCCATTCGTATAATGCAAAATAGATTAGTTTCCGCAGAAATTATAGATTTACATAAAGGTAAAATCAAAAGGAAAGGAACCATATATAAATAATATTAATTATTTATTTACATCGAGCTCAGAATGGTTTAATTAGCGTATATAGAATTGTTCCGTTCTCTAGTTTATCCCCAAGTCTTATAATAAGTTATATTCATATAGTCAATATATTAAGACTATCATAATTTTTAAATAAAATATTAAATATTAACCGTATAATTTTTCTAATAATTTTTTAATATTTCATTTCAATCAATACTCAAATCTTTGTTCCATTTCTTCTAAATAAATAGATAATCTAATTATATAATCAATTAACTCATAAGAACTTGTTCATTAAACCCCTTTATCTTCGTATAACTACATTTTGTAATAACAATTCTAAAAATTAAATTATCTAAAAAAATCATAATTTTTTTAATAAAATTTAATATGTTTTCAATGTAACTTTTAATATTTCCCAAATACAATTTTTTAATATTTTTATCAATTTTTCATCAGTTCTTCTCTGATACAATGATTAATCAAATATTCACATATATAATTAAAAATCCAATAATAAAATCAATTAAATTGAATAAATCAATTTTAATAATAAATACATCTTATAAATTAAGTAATTTAATTAATTAGTTATTACAAATTTAATTCAAATATTTAACCAAATTATTTATTTATAAATATCTAAATTTATTAAATTTTCGGATTACACCCTAAATGGATGGTAAAAATTAAATTTAATAAACTCACATATTAAATAATATAATTATATGAATCAATTAAAAATTTTAAATACTAAATACTTACCTATATTAATGGAGACGATCTGTTGTAAACGAAAAAGAAAAACCCGATGAAAGCTTTCCTTATACTTTCATGTTTGGTTCATATAACATATATATATATATATATATATATTAAGTGGTGGTGTGCACCTTACTAAAATATTAGTGGCACGTGGAAGCCCACGTGCTGTTATTTAAAATTTTCCATCTCTTCTCTTTTTCTTTTTAATTTTTTATTTTGACAACTTTTGTGACATAATAATTTAGTCCCAAATTTATAAATTTATATAATTTTGACCCAAATATTATAAAATTTTAACTTAATCCCTTTAAATTTTAATATATTCAAATTCAAACCATAATTGATTTATTAATCAATTTAAAGTTTTTAATATTATTTATAATTAGTCCCATAATTATGCATAAAAGTTTATGAGTGTTACATAATCTCTATATAAAAATGTACCTTTTAATAATTAAAATATTAATAAAAATTAGTTACTAAAGTATTAGTTTAAATCAAAAAATTATCACACTTGTATAAATTATTTAAAAATAATTTATCTTTTATTTTTATTTATAACTAAAATTAAAAATTAAAAATAATAAATAATTTAAATTGCGTAACTAAAAATACATATAATTAAGTAGTAAAATTGGAGGTTGGGAGTTCCAAAAACAACAAACTTAGGCCATGTTTACTTGATTTCATTGTGCATTATATCACCGATAGTCGTTAGTAGTGGCTTGTTTACTATGTTCAACCCCATTGAGAGAGTATGTTGAAAATTTATGGTCTATGTCCCCTAGGCCCAGTATCTACCCATTTACACTCATCACTTGGATGGCTAAGCTTATCTCCATGCCTCAGCCCACTTGGATGCCCGACCCGACCACTTCTACCCACATATGTTATTTTTTCCTAATCCTAATTTCTCCTGCTTATGTTCTCTTCTCTCTTATTTCCTCTTCTGTCTCCTCGTCTTCTTCCATCTTCCCTCTTCCCTCTTCTCGAATTCTTGCTCTGCCGTCTCCCTCTCTCACCAATTTGAATGTCTTCCTGTTTATTTAAGCTGCCAGTTTTTCTAGAAGAAAACAAGAAGAGAGAGAATAGAAATTGTCTTCCCCCTTTCTTTGTGAACTAAGTTCTTTGTGAAATTTCTTGAATGGAAAAATCTTAGTGTTTATGAGTGATTCTTTGTGGTTTTAATTGAGAAGCCTAAATGGTTCGTAGTGGGTCTTTGTGACATAGCCTTAGTGACTGTGGGCAACCGTGAGGGGTTGAGGGCCATTGGTGGTATTTGAGCCTCCCCCTTGCCAGATCTGGCTCCTGAGCCAATTTTCTACTGAGATCTACTGCTTTTATATTGTGCATATTCATATTGTTTATTCATTCTTTATTCGTTAATTTTATAAATATATTTGTATAAGGGTTTTCAAACCCATCATCATCTCTATAATAGTTTGATAGGATTCATTTAGGGTTCACTACTTGTGGTTAACACCCAACAGTGATATCAGAGCCTTCGAGTTTTGTCTCCAACGCCGTTAAGATTGTTTTCCTTTTCTATTATTATTATTTTTGTTGCGAAAAATTTTTCTGTGTGAAGAAAAATAGCTTAGTAAAACTCTCTGCAAAATTTGATATTTTCTGGGGCATTGTGTATTTTTCTACCATGTGCAAACTATTTCTGTTAAAGCTTATTTCTAAAAACCTGCGATACTTTTTTCTGGAAATTTTTTTGCAATATGTATTTTCTGGAAATTATATTTTGAAAATTATTTTCGACAATATGTCGAATTCTGCTTTGTGCATCAAAACAACTTTGTGCAATAAATCACTTATTGAAAAATAACTTAGTGTTGGATATATGATATTTCTGAGTTTTGTAATTTTGTTGTGTACAACCTCTGAAATTATTTTCTGTGTGCAATAATTTCCTAACAGTGCTTAGTGCATAAATCTACTGTTTAGTGAATCTGTTTTACTGCGTTGAGGGGTGAAATTTTTTTCTTCTTTCTAGATCTTTTTTTTTTTAACTGCTTTATGCTGCTTGAAATACTTCTGCTTAAGTGCTTTTGGTATTGATAATTAGATTTGCTAAGTGCTTATTCTATTATTACTTTGAGAATATTCCTAAAACCTAGACCAAACCCCTTGCTAAATTCCTCACGTGGCCGAACCGTAGAAGCTGACGGGTATCTGGATTGAGATTTAAGCCAAGGTTCCCTTAAACAGTTATTAGATACAAACTTGATTTTGGAATAAATTTGAAAAACTTTATACTGAAACCTCTTTATCAAGTGAATTATTTTCACTTGAGAAATGTCTTAGATACAAACTTGATTTGTCTAAAAATATTGAGGAAAATTTGGATAATTTTACAAAATTGATTCAGGATATTAAATTGACAGGAGATAAAAATATAGATGATTATTCTCCTATAGTTCTATTAAATGCTATTCCCGAAAGTTATGGAGATGTCAAAATTGCAATTAAGTATGAAAGGGATAATGTGAATTTAGAAACTGTGACTAGTGGTTGTAAAAGCAAGGAAGTGGATATTACAACAAGTAAACCTAGTTAGGACTAGAATAAGTTTAATTATGTTAGGGGAAGAATCAAGTATAGAAACTCTGTGAGTAAATATAGGAATAGAAGTCATAATAGGTCTAAGTCTAGGGATAAATGAAAAATCTTGGGATAGAAAATGTTAAATTGTGGTAAAAAGCGGTATTTTATTAAAGATTGTAAAATACAAAAAAGGAATGTAAAAAATGAAGATGATGCTAATTTGATTTCTAAAGAAGATGTACAAGAAGTGTTTTGAAATTTTTTTATAACTTGCCTTATTATCTTAACTTAATTTGTTTTTCCTGTACCATACTAGCCCTTGTAAACAAGGAGCTTTTTCTGTTTTTTCTTGCAAGTACAATCTAGGCGTTCTGGCAATGATGAATGCTAGATCGAGCCTTGGGCCTAGTTCCCTCTTTTTGGGTCCATGGTCCAAGGGAGAGTATGTTAGAAATTTATGGCCCATGTCCCATAGGCCCAATACCCACCTATTACACCCCTCAATTGGATGGCTAAGCCCATCTCCATGTCTCAGCCCACTTGCTCACCCAGCCCACACCCATTACCCCGACCTGGCCACTTCTACTTAACATATGTAAATTTGCCCTAATCCTAATTTCTCTCGCTTCTGTTCTCTTCCCTCTCATTTCCTCTTCTGTCTCCTCATCTTCTTCCCTCTTCTCAAATTCTTGCTCTGTTGTCTCCCTCTCTCACCTACTTAAATGTCTTCTTGTTTATTTAAAGCTACCAGTTTTTCTGGAAGGAAACAAGAATAGACGGAATAGAAATTGTCTACCCTCTTTCTATGTGAACTAAGTTCATTGTGAAATTTCCTAAGTGGAAAGATCTTAGCGTGTCTAAGTGATTCTAAGTGAGATGTCTAAATGGATCTTAGTGGGTCTTTGTGACCTAGCCTTGTGGTTGTGGGTTTTCTAGCAATCGTGAGGGGTTGCCGACCATTGGTGGTGTTTCGGCCTTCTCCTTGCCGGATATGACTCCTGAGCTCTACTACTTTTATATTGTGCATATTCATATATGTTTATTCATTCTTTATTCTTTATTTGTTCGTTAGTTTTGTAATTATATTTGTATAAGGATTTTCGAACCTATAATCATCTCTGTAATAGTTTGATAGGATTCATTTAAGGTTCAATACTGGTGGTTAACACCCAATAATGGTTTCAGAGCCTTCGGGTTCAATATCCGACGTCGGTAAGATCATTTTCCTTTTTTTATTATTATTTTTGCTACGAAATATTTTTCTGTGCGAAGAAAAATAGCTTAGTTTTTTTTATTATTATTTTTGCTACGAAATATTTTTCTGTGCGAAGAAAAATAGCTTAGTAAAGCTCTCTGAAAAATCTGATATTTTATGGGGCACTACGAATTTTTCTATTGTATGCAATCTGTTTCTGTTTAAACCTTGTTTCTAAAAACCTATTGTATTTGTTTTTGGAAATTTTTTGACATATATATTTTCTGAAAATCATTTTTTTGAAAATTATTTTCTACAATATATATTGAATTCTGCTTCATGTATAAAAACAGCTTTGTGCGATAAATGCTTAGCGAAAAATAACTTAATGTTGGATATCTGATAGTTCTGAGTTTTTTAATTTTTTTTTGTGTACCTCTGAAATTATTTCTTGTGTGCAATAATTTCCTGACAATGCTTAGTGCATAAATCCACTGCTTAGTGAATCTGGTTTATTGCGTTGAGGGTTGAAATTTTTTTCTTCTTTCTAGATCTTTTTCTGAGCTACTTTGTGCTGCTTGAAATGCTTCTACTTAAGTGCTTTTGATACTGATAATTAGGTTTGCTAAGTACTTATTCTATTATTACTTTGAGATTATTCCTAAAACCCCTTGCTAAATTCCTCACTTGGCCGAGCCGTAGAAGCTGACGGGTAACTGGATATTTAAGCCAAGGTTCCCTTAAACTATTGATAAACTGTTATTAGTATACTCTATTAGTTTCTGTTCTAAAAAACTGCTGATTATTCTATGCTCTGTGATTAATATTCTTCTGTTAACATGGCTAGTTAAAATTTACAACTTTTTGATGGTAAGTCTGATTTTTCTATATGGCAACAAAAAACAAAAGGTGTCTTAATTAAATAGAAAGTTTTTAAAGCAATTGATAGTATATCCTCAAAATGTTTTTGAAGAAATAAGATTAGAAAATGATGAGTATGCTTATTCCTTTATATTCTTAAATCTTTTTGAAACAATTTTAAGAAAAGTAGAAAAATAAATTTCTGCAAACGATCTTTGGAATAAATTTGAAGAACTTTATACTGAAACCTCTTTATCGAGTGAGTTGCTTTTACTTGTGAAATGTTTAAGATACAAATTTGATTTGTCTAAAAAAGAGAAAATTTTGGATGATTTTACAAAATTGATTCAAGATATTAAACTGAAAGGAGATAAAAATATAAATGATTATTCTCCTAATAGTTTTGATAAATGCTATTCCTGAAACTTATGGAGATGCCAAAATTGCAGTGAAGTATGGAAGGGATAATGTGAATTTAGAAATTGTGATTAGTGGTCGTAAAAGCAAGGAAATGGATATTAAAACAAGTAAACCTAGTCAGGACCAGAATAAGGTTAATTATATTGGGGAAGAATCAAGTATAGAAACTCTGAGAATAAATATAGGAATAGAAGTCATAGTAGGTCTAAGTCTAGGGATAAGAATAAAAAATCTTGGTATAGAAAATGTTATAATTATGGTAAAAAAAGCGGCATTTTATTAAAGATTGTAAAATATAAAAAAGGAATGTAAAAAGTGAAGATGATGCTAATCTGATTTCCAAAGAAGATGTTGGAGAAGTGTTTTGAAAATTTTTTATGACTTGCCTTATTATCTTTAACTTAATTTGTTTTTCCTGTACCTTACTAGCCCTTGTAAACAAGGAGCTTCTCTGGTTTTTCTTGCAAGTACAATCTAGGCGTTCTGGCAATGATGAATGCCAGATCGAGTCTTAGGCCTAGTTCCCTCTTTTTGAGTCCATGGTCCAAGGAAGAGTATGTTGGAAATTTATGCCCATGTCCCATAGGCCCAATACCCACTTATTACACCCCTCACTTGGATGGCTAAACCCATCTCCATGTCTCAGCCCACTTGCTTACCCGGCCTACACCTGTTATCGGACTCGGCCACTTCTACTTACATATGTAATTTTGCCCTAATCCTAATTTCTCTCGCTTCTGTTCCCTTCCCTCTCATTTCCTCTTCTGTCTCCTCGTCTTCTTCCCTCTCCCATCTTCTCGGATTCTTGCTCCGCCGTCTCCCTCTCATACCAACTTAAATGTCTTCTTGTTTATTTAAAGTTGTCAGTTTTTCTAGTAGGAAACAAGAACAGACGGAACATAAATTGTGTTCCCCCTTTTTTTGTGAACTAAGTTCTTTGTGAAATTTTTTGAGTGGTTAGATCTTAGTTTCTTTGTTGTTGTAAGTGAGAAGCCTAAATGGTTCTTAGTGGGTCTTTGTGACCTAAACTTGGTGGCTGTGGGTTTTTAGCAATCGTGAGGGGTTGCCGGCCATTGGTGGTGTTTGGGCCTCCTCCTTGCTGGATATGGGTCCTGAGCCAATTTTTTACTTTGATCTACTGCTTTTATATTGTGTATATTCATATCTGTTTATTTATTCTTTATTCTTATTTTATTCGTTAAGTTGTTATTATATTTGTATAAGGGTTTTTGAACCCATCATCATCTTTATAATAGTTTGATAGAATTCATTTACGGTTCACTACTTGTGGTTAACATCCGACAAACCCGATACTGCATGAATTGGGCCTGAGTTTTGCATGACTCTAATCACCAACAAGGGTCACATCCGTTTGGTATTGTGGTTGGGTACCTGCCTTGCCCTCAACTTTTGGTCGGGGAATCACCCTTACTTTTGGCTTAATTTACCAACTGATATACTTTTGAGGCAATGCGGCCTTCTCTCTCTTCCATTCTCCCCAAGTCAAGTACTTGAGGCAATGAGGACAATTCCTTACAGAAGTTGAAGATCTGTTTGCTAATCCAAGTAGATGATAATGGTTTCAGTGACGGAGGAGGAACCCAAGAAGGATATGTGATGCGGAAAACCCCAATTTACAAAAAATACTCTTAATGAAGGTTATTTTTGTCATTTACCAGCTTAGGATCCGCGCTCCATTGGATGCGGGTCGAAAAAGACTCGTCCGCATAGTTGAAGACCCGACTTCATGAGAACCGTCAGATGGAAGACACCCATCCTCCGGATGACAACACATGGCCCAAGTAACAATGCCCACCTGGCCTTATAAATACCCTAATACATTATTTATTGAGGTAACTGTTGTTTAATATTCTTGACCTACCACCACCTGATCGCATATTTTTACCTCGATCAACTCTAACTTGAGCGTCGAAAGGTCATAGTTGGGAACGAACCCGACGAGCCTCACGTTCGTGTTTCTATTCTCAGGACCATTTACTCAATCTTGGGAAGATACGTGTTCGAGTTCGATCAACCAGTCATGGTTTCAGATTTCGAGCAAGATGGTATTCGAACAATGACAACTCAAATCTTTCCTCGAAGCAAGAGGAAGAGGGAGATAACCCATTACCATTACCGTTGAGTTTATATGATAGGTGTTTTTATCTTATATTGGGGCAAAAGAGTACTTACACTACATAATCACTCAAATTATCTAATACTAGTATCCACACATTTTTTATACTCAATCAAATTATCCAAATAACTAATAAAATAATTTACTAATTAGTTATTTCCAAAAATAATTATAAATTAATATTTAGAGTATTTATCCCATAAAATCTAATTTCTTTTTGGTAGAGGAATATAGATTGTTCGTGATGGTGATCGTGGTAGTAATTAGTAGAGTAGGGGAATAACGCATAAGCCTAAAGAACCTCTCCCCAAAGATTGAGGCTACGTTGCGAAATTTCATTGGTTTGTCCCTTGTCCCCTGCCTTTCACTACAACCTCCCTCCTTTTCTCAACACACATGCTACCCTTATTCACCGTGGATGTAAACAGAATCAACCATCGCACGACTCAGGTTGACCAATGAATACACACATACCTGAAAAAAGTGCCACTTCACTGTCTCCACTTCATACCCTCTCTCACACACACAGACACACACTGAACTCTTCATAACGCTAGCAATTTCGGAGGAGAAGTTGTTGCTTGCGTTTCTTCACATCCCTCCCAACGTAAGTCCCCTCTTCTCTTATCCCACTTCGCCAAAATGTTTGCTTTTGCGTTCTTTCTTCTCTTCTTGTGAATTCATAGATTTCTTGGGAAATATACTATGTATTTCTTGCCTATGGTTTTGAGAAACTGTAGGTGGTTTTTCAGTACAGTACTTTATCGGGTATTGCTTTTCTTGTATATTTTGGAGTTGGATTCTGAGAATTCTTCTTTTCAAGTGCTTTTTTTTTTTTTAACTGGGTTTTGTTTAGCTTTATAGTTTGATGATAATCTGTGTATCCCAGTTTTGCTTGATTTTTTCCCTTTGCCTTGTTCAGTCAGTCGTTTTTGTTTTGTTCTTTGTATCTCTTGATTCTTTGTTTTCCAATTCGTTGCTTCCTCATGAATCGGAGTCTAGGATGAATTCCCATTTTTAACGGAGTTGTGTTGCATCAATTTTTTGTATGAGTGAATTCTAGTTATTCTTTTACTCTTTCTTTGATAGAGCATTGTTGTTGGATACTATTTGGTTATGGTGAGTTCATAAAGAGAATGGCTTTCTGAATAATTTGACAACTGGAAAATTGAGTTGCATGCCAAAAGAAATAGGGATAACGAAAAGTAAAATACTGTAGAGCATGAAGACAAGCAAGTGAAGTGAAGAGAGCACTGTTTCTCTTATAGGACTTTTGTGTTAAATGCATATCATGTCACTACACACACACACACACAATGAAGTCGGATGAAGAGCATCAGCTGAATCCAGTATTAGTTGCTGTTAGTGTGACTTCTTGATGCCTTTGTGGGTGGTGGATGCTTTAGCAGCTTTGTTACTGATCTTTATAGGCTATGTCTTGACTGATCACACTTGTAATTCGATATTGCCTGTAGCATCTACAAGTTGGAACTATGATTGGTTCCAGCTAGTTTGAAAGAAACATTCGGCTAATCCTGTCCTCCTTTTTCAGTTTTGTCTTTGTATAATTAGTTGAATATGGCTGAGAATAATGTACAACCGACTGGAAAAAGTTCAGAGAACTCCCGTGTTGCTCTGAATGAAAGGATTCTTTCTTCTCTGTCACGAAGATCCGTTGCTGCTCATCCGTGGCATGACTTGGAAATTGGTAAGGTTTATATGAACCTTACATGTTGGTTGTCAGTTTCCATTGTTATAGCGTGAGACCTTGAGTATCATTTTCCCCTTGACTGATCAATTTTACCTTGTAACCCAATTCTTGTCATCTTACTTTTAACTCTCTAAATATGACCGATTTGCAGGTGACTCTGCCTGATTCCTCCTATTCTATACAGTTGTCATCTTCTTATAAACTTTGCTGCTGCATGTTTTTGATATTGAGTGATGTTTATGCAGGTCCAGGGGCACCATCAATTTTCAACTGTGTGAGTGGCTCTTCTCCTTGTATACATACTGCATACATACTGCATACTTATGTAAATTGCAAACAAAAATTTGCTAGTTTAGGTGCAAAGCATTCTGTTGAAAAGCCACAGGGGAAGTATGTGATATGTTTTGAGTCATGTCCTTAGTGCATCTTCATTCCTTTTTGAGTTAAAATTCCTCACTTTCATATGTAAAATGGACTGTAGATACTTTATTTTCTGTTCCCTGCCTCCTAGTATTTTTCATTTGTTTATATTGCACTTGGATGGTACGTATTTTTCCTCGTAATATCCAGATGCTATTTGCCTAGTTTAAATATCCAAGTTAAAAAGCATAACTATATGGAGTAACTTGGTAGGTGGTTGAAATTGGAAAAGGCAGCAAAGTGAAGTACGAGCTTGACAAAACCAGTGGCCTTATCAAGGTGAGGAATTCCTTTCAGTTTTTCTCCTATAACATGAACAAAAGTTTCCATAGCCGCCTTCTCAAAGTTATAGCAAGTTGAGGAGAAAATATTTGTTAGACAGTATATTCATCGACATGATGGAAACATGCTTTTGCCTATGTATGTGCCTATGCTGTATGACTTAAGTGAACTCAGTACTAGTAAAACTTGGAAGATCTTTGATCTGTTTCTCTGTTGACTCTTTAACACAATGAGATGCATGTGTATAGATGGTGAATGGGTGTGCACATATTTGTAGTATGTACCTGTGTTATTTGCATGTATAGATTTCTTTGGGCAGTGATTGTGGTACTTTATCTTATATGCACTCATGGTATTATGACAATCGGCAATAACAAACTCGTCTATTCTCTTATTTCTGCATGCAGCAGCTGCTATTCTCCTTCTTCTGGTTTACAAAATATGCATGCAAGTTCCTTTATGTTGGCCTAGGAACTATGTTCAAGAGCATTTCATGCCATAATTTACCTTTCTTTTTCACAACTTTGCTACTTTGTTCACATCAAGACTTTCTATTGCACAACTTCTCCTGGTATTTCTTGAGTACATTCACATTTTATCCCATTTGCGTCTTCTCCATTCTTACTGCAAATTCTGAAGTAAATAATTCTTCCAGGTAGATAGAGTTCTTTACTCATCGGTCGTGTACCCCCACAACTATGGTTTCATTCCACGAACCATCTGTGAAGACAGTGATCCCATGGATGTTCTGATTTTGATGCAGGTTATTTCTGAGTTAATGAAACTTTTGTCTGCTGGTGTTCCTTTGAAATTGCTTAAACAGACATATAAAGAGTTATGCTTGCTTAATTATTATTCGTTTGGTTCCTGCACAGGAACCTGTTCTGCCTGGTACTTACCTTCGCGCACGTGCGATTGGATTGATGCCAATGATAGATCAGGTAAAGCTCAATGTTAGTGTGTCTGGTCTGTGATTGTTAATTAAATCTTGTGTCCATTCAGTGTGAGAGAACATCAACTCCATTTACTACCTAAATTTTGATACTAGGAAGTCAGAAAATTAGAACTGTAGGAAACGTACATATTACAGAACAGCGTCGACAATTTCGAAGGTTCCAATGTTTTTAAATGCTCTCTAGAAATATTTCCATGTTAAAATTTACACCATCTGGTTTATACAACTCAATTTTCACCTGGGCTATTCCACAGGGCGAGAAAGATGATAAAATAATCGCTGTATGCGCTGATGACCCTGAGTTCCGCCACTATAAGGACATACAGGATCTTCCACCACATCGCCTTGCTGAAATCCGCCGCTTCTTCGAGGACTGTATCCTTGAAAATAAGATTAAGATTTTATTGGTTCTATATGAATTATTGTTTGTTACACAATTTGAGCCTTCAATTGTGGTCACAGGTCGCTAAAGTTCAAATGACGGAAGTTCTTAACTTCTATTGAATAGACAAGAAGAATGAGAACAAATCCGTTGCTGTAGAAGACTTCCTGCCCGCTGAAGCAGCCACTGATGCTATCAAGCACTCCATGTGAGTTGTCTGAAATTTCTATTGCTAAGATGAGACTACTACTGATATTAGTATGGTCAGATCTAACTAATAACATGATAAGTAATAACACTGTAATGGGTCACTTTTCTTGAAGTGTTCGCCAATAAATGTCAAACGTATTCACTCCTCTTCTGATCGTGCTGATTATGCAAAATCTGGTCCAGGCTAGTAATTCCCGACTGAATTTAAGTCATCTGCAATGACCATATTCTGCTTGCAGGGATCTATATGCTTCCTACATCGTGGAAAGCTTGAGGCAGTGATTTGATCAGATGTTTTAAAGCATGTAGAGGCGATAACTAGAATGCCTGCAAAGCTGATAAGCTTTCTTGGACATGCTTGTCTAACCTCATAAGAAGCTCATGTTTTACATACCGCGTGTTGTCTAAAGGAGATGTGTGTTTAACATACTTCTAGTGGCAACGTCATGTTTAGAGGCGTCTATATCGATTGAACGTTTTGCTTAATGAATGCAACAGGGTGAAGTATGTCTCCCCGAATTATTGTAATATTCGTCTTAAGAAATAAATGTAGACTTTGTCTGCTAGATTCAGTATCATACGTTGAATGGTGATCGTGTAATGAAGATCTTTTCTTTTTCAATATGACAACTTTGCGATTAATGTAGCAATTGTCTTGGGGAATGACTATTAATCTTGTGAAATATTCGAATTTTGAGTCATAACTATATATGAAGATCAACCTTGTACCTCTCAATGACATGTAAGAACTTTTCTGTGTAACCTCTTGATCAACCAAAATCCAAGAAAGGAACAATAAACTCATATACAGGAGGGAAAAAGGTTGAAGTAATGCTAATTTTGTATGGTAGTTGCTAAGATTTTTGCTCTTTTTGGTAGAAGGTAAATTTCATACAAGTAAACATCAACTTTATAAAACAAGCAGAAAGCCTGCCTATCACCAAGCTATCCTCCAAATTCTAAAGACAGAAACTACTTCTAGCGAAATAGGGTTGTAATGTGCAATGAGTTTGTGTGTATCGGTTTTGAGGAGTTCAATTATCCTAGTGACAAGATTAATCCCCCTTCTGTTTAGAAATTGTTTCTCGTACCAATTTATATGTTAGCCGACTCATTCCTATTTCTCTCCCATACTTTGAGGGATTTTTCCCTTTTGGCACTTTTGAGATCTTGTCATAACTCCTCCTCGTGATGCTTTCTATACTTTGCTTGTCCGTGGGAGGTTGTCAATGACTCGCACTCCTATTTCTATTTTTATTTTGTAGTGGTCAATATTTGTAGCGATGTGCTTCTTTAATAGGCCCTTTCAAGAAAAGGTTTTGCTTCTCGTAGCGGACTCTATTTGAGGGCTAGTGAACACTCAGTGGAGTCGACTTCCATGCTTGACTTAGCCCACAGTTTCCGCATGTCTTATATTGAAGTGAGTTTGTTTGATTGACTTCTTGTTGTCGAATTCTTACGTATTGCTCCAAGGACAATTGTTGATTTTCACGATGAATTATTCATGCGATTAGGAATTTGCTAGAGAGTCATTCTGATTCACTTTAATTTTAGGGAGCTTAGATTCATCATAGAAAATAATTACTAGTTCTGTCATGCCGAAGGTGATGATTTGGAGTTTTCTGTAGCCCCCCTAGTCTCGGCTTCATTGTCGCATTTATGGATGTCGAAAATTCTTAAGTCTTTAAGGAGTTTGAAGGTGCCGTTGTGGCGAGAGCTAATGATCGCTTTGAGGGGAAGAATTCATGTTCCTCGATCCCCTTGTGACTGATGAGGATGTCGTCAAAGAAGGCGAGGTGGAAGTTGTGGACGAGCCATCTATTGACGGTACTCACGTCGACGTTGGGGGCAATCGCACTTGACTTATCTTATAATTTTTTTTATCAATTTCTCTTTTTGTAATCGGGACAACATAGTTGTTATTTCTTACTTAATAAATTTCCTTTATTTCTTATTTATTCTTGTTGTCTTTATTCACCACGTATATTCCTGGGACTTCTTAGAAGTTCTTTGTATAATGTTAACATGCATTTGCTTGGGAGCTTTGTAGGAGCTCCTTCGACTATTTTTACGAAACTTCTTAGGAGTTCCTTTCGTTGTGTTTTATGGAACTTCTTAGGAGGTCCTTTCATTCTCAGGCGTCGCTTGGGAACTTCATATGAGTTCCTTTGACTGTCTTCTATGGAACTTTTTAGGAGTTTTTTCGATTATTCTTTAGCGTCGTTGCATTTTCATCTAACTTTAGGGTGTTTTATTATGGGCTTCAAGGAAGCTTCGTTTGGTATGAACTTAAGTGCAAGAGCTTATTCCCCATACCTCAGGCGTGGGTATAATTTTTTCTTTTGGGGGCTAACAGTATAGGTACTTAGGGATAATAAATCTTCATAATATTTATTTCAATTTAATAGTAGACTGGAAAATAGTTTAAGCAAGAGATGATAAACTTTTCAAGACTTTCTATCTTTAAAGGTTAACATCTACACGTTTTATTCATCTAAACTATCATGTTTGGAATACTTTCAATTTTTGCAGATGATAAGTCCCGCTTCCTTCTATCTCTACTACATCTGTCTTCTATATGGCCTCCATGCATACCTCTTTGACTTCTCTTTTCTTTATTTCTTCTTGTCGTGTCTTCCCCTCTTCTCCTTGGGAAGATTCTCCTTGTCGAATTCCATCAAGAGTTTATTGACGCGACTCCATTGAGCACAACATAGTTGGCTGCCTTACTTACTTCTCTTAAGACAGCTTTCCTCGCTCGCACTGAGTTTCCTCTAGCAGGGCCTTCGAGATGACTCCAATAATTCCGACGGTAGAAAAGTTGTTTTTTGTTTTATGTTCTCTTTCTAATTTTTTTCCCATCTCCATGTGAGGCGCAGTGCATCCTTCCGCAACAGCATGTCCTCGGGTTTTTGTCTTTCTTCGGTCTACAAATTCTGTCAGGTATCCTCTTTAGATGAGTCTCTCAATTTTTTCTTTAAATGGTGGCATCCCTCAGTGTTATGGCCTGGATCTCTGTGAAAATGGCAATACTTTTGGATTTCATCCTCTCAGGGTTGTCTTTCATGGGGAATGGCCATCGAACCAAACCTTTTTGTTTTGTCACTAAAAGTATTTCTTCTCGCGGCCCATTCAAAGAGGTGTGCTGTCCTAATTCTCCTAGAGGCATGTGCCTGCATTCCTGCTTACTTTCGTACGCCCTGGGGGGGAGGGGGTATCACCTCCTCTTCCTCGCTCATCCTTCATTTTGGTGGAGTCATTGACCTTGAATCAATGGATTCCTCAATTCTTATGTGTTTTTCTGCTCTTATCAATAACTCATTCTGGGTTACTAGGGGCTTCCCTACGATCGTTTCTTTGAATCTTCCTCTCTTTAGATTCTGCTGCATAATGCTTGCTAAAAGTTCCTAGCTCACATGAGAAACCTCAAGCACGACTTCTGAGAAGCGTTGAACATATTCTCTAAAGTTCTCATTTTCTCTTTGTACTATAGTGAAGAGGTACGACACAGTTTTAGGGTACCACTTGTTGATCACGAAATGGTGCAAAAAGTGTTCAGACAATTGCTTGAAAGCCTCGATCGTCCATGGGGCAATTAGTTAAACCATGTCATCGCATTTCTGGAAAGAGTGGTTTGAAATAATTTGCAGTAGGCCACATCATTGATGTTTAGCAAATTAGCCCTAACTAGGAAATGGTCCAATTGGTATTGGGGATCGCCCACTCCGTTTTATTAACTTAGGTTTGAAATTTTGAACCCTAGTTGAATAGTTTCTGCTAATATATGAGGCGTGAATGAACTATGTCTTGAGGGTGCGACTACCAGCGGGCGGACAAGGAGGCCCCCTACTCTCATGGGGCTAGGGGATCTTGGTAGAGAATTCCCCTACCCTCTCTTTTCTCTCTGAGCTCCTTCTTTAAAATCACGACTCGACATTAAAACTAATATTTTTAAGAGAAAAAACCCCAAGTTGTGATCTAGGATTGCGACTTGGTGTGATTTCTAATCACGACACCAAGTCGTGATTTAAAATTCCGACTTGGGTATTTTTCCTTTTTTTTTCTTTTAAATAATTTTGTATAATTTAATTATATATAATTAATTTTTAACAACATATTAAAGTCCAAAAATTATAACATTAATATTGTATTAATTTAAAAATTTACAATTAAGGATACAAATGTAATAGTGTATTTTTTTTGTACAATTATAAAAAGTACAATGAAATATACAATTATTTTTGGCAACTCGGTATCGGCACATCTGATTGTATTGAAAAATTTCTTTGTTGGGCTTGTTTTCTTGCACACGTTTACGCCCAATCCATCTCGTTGTGAATACGTTTTGTTTGATTTCGACCAGGGCGCCAAGAGATGCGAATAGTAGGATCGTGGATCAACTCAAATTTCGGTATATCCTAATAATCTTCGGATGGCAGAGGTTCAAATGACTTAGAATCTGTATTCTTATAAGCCATTATATCGTAATAATCCTTCACCATTGATGCAGTATTAATCATGTATGTAGCGCATACCTTTTGAGCGTGACTGCAAGGTAAACCAAATTGAGTCCACTTGCCGCATGAACATTCTCAGTTCGCAATTTTGACAACATGGGTATTGAATCTATGTCCACTGTGACGTCTTGTAATAACCGAGGCGGACTGTTGGAACTGATGGTATTTGGTGACAGTATGCTCAACAGAATTTTGATGCCAACGTGTTATGTGCAAAATCCCTCCACAGTTGGTTGTTGATCAACATTACAGAACTTCTCGCTAACCTCTCACGGAAATAATGGACACTTCGCTGAAACGTCATCTTAGCAATTACTGTCAACGGTAGCCAACGAGCGCCTTTCAATACTCCATTTATGTATTTCAACATAGTTGTCGTCATAATTCCGCATCGCCATCCACCATCATGAGATGCTGTCCATTTTTCCTTTTTGATCCTGTATAACCACTCAAACGCCTCTAGTTTCTGGCTCTTTATCTCCTCAATAGTGCGATTGAATTTCCTGATCTGATATTCAGAGCCAGCTCTCCAACAAAAATCATTCAACACAATATTTTTGTATTTACTGTTGAAATTGAAATACACATGCCTCAAGCAATATCGGTGCATACCGTTAGGTGGCACGAAATCTGGACATTCACGTACAACTTTGGTGATACCAGCATGGCGGTCATAAATAAGGCAGATACCCATCGCCCCTGTATAATGTGTCTGCACAATTGTCTAAGAAACCACTTTCAAGATAAATGTGATTCTTCATCGACAATTACAAAAGCAAGAGGGAGTACTTGTGATTTTCATCCATGAAAGCAGCAATCAACATTTTGTGCTTGTACTTTGTGTATAGATGGATCCCATCTACACTGATAAGTTTGCGACAGTGTTGGAACCCTTCAATACACGGCTTGAACGCCCAAAAGACGTATCCTATCACATATGCACCGGTTGATGTGTCGCGGGCTTTGTGTTGCCATTCAACAATCGTTCCTGAATTATATTTTTGGAGAGCTCCCAAGTATTTGGGTAGCTTTTGAACTGAGCTCTCCAATGTGCCATAAATAATTTTACGTACCATATTCAAACTGTATCATGACTTTGGTATGGTATATCGCACCTTGTATGGTCTTTCACAGTTTGGATGCATGTTTTATTCCGTATGACGGGTTGCATTTCACCTGTCCTAAAAGTAAAGAAGCAACATAAACCCTATCTAAATTACCATGTTTGAGGGATATTTGATTCAATATACATGTATGGTCCCCCCCATATTTTGTTATTGTCCACCTTTCAATTTTTTGTTTAAAAATTCCTCGCAACTCCCATCTACACCACATATCTGAAAAAAATAAATATGAATCAGTCGAATAATTTTGTATGATTATACATATACAAATATATATATATACCTTCGCTGCTATGCTTACACAATACTTTCCACTTGGCCTTTGAACTCTCAGCTACTCAATACTCGCGTTGTGCATATCGTACGATTAAAGCTTCTTTATTTTTGAAAACCATTCCCACATCAAGTCTACCTTTGTTCTTGTCATAAAATTTTGCATATTTCATGTTCGGTACATCAATGGAATCCACTGGTACCTTCGAGAATGTTTGTTCGAAAAATGGTATAGAGCGGTAAAATGTTTGCTGAGTAGTTCGATGTGGCATAACTGGTTGAGAGGATGTTGACGTGCCTTGTGCAAAATTTTCAGCCACAACATTTATGTCAACATCTTGTAGTCCATCCTCCGGTGGAATTGAATAATCCACTTCATCCGGTTCAGAAGCAGCCTCTGAATCATAAGCCAAAGTGTCCGCAAAAGGGTCTTCTGACTCGGCATCGTCTTGTGCAAAATTTTCGACAGGGTCTTCTGCCTCAACATCATTTAGTATAAAATTGGAGGTGGAGAGAGTATGTGAGTGGGTGGGCTCTGTGTAATTTGAGTTCAATATTATCGAGCCCTTGGGTAACATACACCACATTGGGAGTATAACACTATGTATCATAATTCAATGTGCCTGCACCAAAATCGGTGTTAGAAGTACCTGCACCGAAATTAGTGTTATACGTTCCTATGAAATTTTCATAGTTGGAAGATGAAGGGAATCCTTGGCTTGATAACAACGCCATGTATTGCCCCCACTGTTGACTTATCTGTGAGTTGTCATCTCCCCACTGTTGAGTCATATTTTGGTCGAAAGCTCCCCAATCTCGGCCAAATTGTGGAGTATCATCGTAGATGTATGAACAAGGGATCCTCATCGCCGCAATGAGCGTATGATCATATGTAATAAACCATCCATCGCTCGATAATTCACCACAAAAATACACAAAAATTTCAATGCGAGAAGATGAAGAGACATACTTAGCAAGTAACAAAAAAGTTTTTCGCACTGTATTTGAAATGGCAAGGACGTGAATGAATTGCTGCTGCTTGAAACAAGTCGTGGATGACATATTTATACATGAATAAAATACTAGCATTTAAAATCAAACCTACCCGTCTTTATTTTTTCGTACAAATTTCACTATGTTTACAGCGCAAATTACATGACTTCAGCTGAATGACCCATCACTACGACCAGCCAAAATTAAAGGCCGACCACAACTAGCTAAAATTAAGGCTGGCACGCGACCAACCTTTAATTTGGCTGGTCGTGTACTAGCCAAAATAGCTGGCACGCTGCCAGCCTTTGACTAAGGTTGGGACGACCAGCCAAAATTAAAGCTGGCCGCGTATTTTAAGGCTAGCCGCGGTCAGTGATGGGTCATTCAATGTGACCAATCACTGCCATTTTTAATCCATTTTTTAAAAAAAAATTACCGCTGCCAACCCTTATAAAAGAGGCATAAGAGGTGTTGTATTTTTTCACTTCATTCAAAACCAACCTTTCAATTTACTTCATAGGTAAGGGTTGTCATCCTATCCACTTTATAAATTTTCTTGTGGGGTTACACAAATTATTTTTTCGTACAAATGGATAGACGCTCTGTGTATGGCCCTCGTGATAGAACTGTATTATCTCAACAAGCCCAAGATAGGTCCGACGATATTCCCGAAGGTGACCTAGACGCCATACTATAGGCACAGCGTTCGGATGGTACCTTCTGGATTTATTTTCAACAAAATTGTCTTTCCGTACATGTACAAGAAATCTTGCACCAAATAGAATTTTATGGAGTTTACAGGTGCGGGTGCCTTCAATTAAATCAACATCTCATTACTGCATTAGTGGAGAGGTGGAGATCGGAGACACACACTTTTCATTTTCGTGTAGGGGAAGCCACAATTACCCTACAAGATATTCAAATAATATGGGCACTCCCAATAGATGGCGAGCCGGTGACTGGAGTTGATATCGACCGCACAACACAATAATGGCAGGAATATTGCGTTACTTATTTAGGCTTTAGCCTGGATGCAAATGCGTTCAAGGACTCAAGACTGCAGACATCGGCAATTATATCTCATTTGGCGACGGTCGATATCACTTATAACACTCCCCACGATGTCGTCATCTAGTACGCCCGTGCTGTTGTGTTACTTCTATTGGAGGAAATGATGTGCCTAGATTCCTCAGGTAACTATGTATCATTACTATACCTCTCAAAATTAGAAGATATAGAAACAGCGAGGAACTATAGTTGGGGGAGTGTTGTGCTGGCATTTTTATATCGCGAATTATGCAATGCCAGCACAAAAGGCAAAGTAGCAATTGGTGGCGCGCTGCAATTGTTGCATGTAAAATTTACTTAATAACTCTTACACAATTTTTTTTGCTATTAATATTAATTAATAACACATATTTGTATTATTCGTACAGATTTAGGCATGGTCACGGATTACTCCACTTTGTCTTGGACTTGGTGCCCAACGACTATTTATGGGCCAAGTCCAAATGGACTACAATCGCTGGCTCCTAGCAGCACCATATGGTACTACTTGGAATTGTCAGCACACGTTCACCCGAACAGTACGGGGAACTATCCGGGTGATAAGAGAAATATTGGATGAGATGCAGGCGGATCAGGTAACTTATTTTTAATATTGTACGTATATTTATACCATGAATTAAATACGTATTAATTTACATCTTTTTATTTATTACAGTTCATCTAGCAGTCGTATGACATGGACTCGGATGTCATTATGGCTTATGCCGCTGATTTGAACCCCCAACTGTGGAGGTCATCATGTCCATTGGTATTCTACGCAATAGTTGAAATGCATCATCCCGAACGGGTTATTCGCCAATTTAGGATAAGGCAAAATATTCCAGAAGCGACGGATACCAGGGATGTGAGCCTCCATCAGATCTCCCAAAAAAAAGCACAAGGGCACAGATTGGTACCTGCAATACATACAATATATGGCAAAGACGATATCACACGGTTGTACAGAGGCCACCCATTTCCAATCGAAGAGAAACAGAACGAGGTTATTGGGAATGGTACTACAATATAACAAGAAATTTCGTGTCATCATCTACTGATAGACGTGTGGAAAGCGGTTACCAACTTGAAAAAGTACCTATGTTGCAAGTTGTGGTACGTTGGTATATAATATTACATATTTTATTTTAGATTTTTTTTATAACACAAGGCTCATTATTTTTCTATAATTTTTAGGCAAATGAGGTGAATGCCCTTGAAACTTTATGTCGATCTAGACTACTAAATATTGAAGGATATAGTCAAGAAAGCCATAACCCAACAGCCACAATAAATTATTTCTCCATCCGATGATGCTCCCACAACATTCCATAGGCAAAGAAGAAGTTTTAGCCGAATATCTATTGGTTCAGTTGAACGTCATGATATTGGGATACATATAGCTGGTCCTTCTACAGTATATACACCTCAAAATTATTACGTGTGTCAATCGTCTCAAGATTATTACATGCCTCAACCGCCTCAAGATGATTGGTTTCAATCGACTTCATATATGTCAAACCAAACACAAGATTATTCTTCACAAGTACATCTTGACCTTGGTCTTGGTATTAATCAACCATATGCACAAGGATACAATATTTCATCAATTCCATTTTCATCGTTTGGTGCATATCGTGACAATGTGGAATCTAGTTCTGCAACAACATCTAGTCGGTTCGGTGGTGATGAAAATGGCGTGCAAAATGAGCCAGTGCAAAATGTGGGCGAGGAAATAAGAAGACCTCGGCGTCAACGCAACAAACGCAATTGTGGAACGGGTGGACATTTTTGACATTTGAAATTGTATACTTCATTGTATTTTTTTCAATTGTACAAAAAAATATACACTATTATATTTGTCTACTTAATTATAATTTTTAAAATTAATATAATTTTAATTTTATAATTTTTTGAATTTTAATATGTTGTTAAAAAATTAATTTTATATAATTAACTTATAACAAATATTAATTAAATGAAATTTAAAAAAAATAAAAAAATGATTTTTGGGCAAAAAAAATTAATTTTAATGTCGAGTCGTGATTTTAAGTCACGACTCGACATATTAATATTAACATATTTAAACTAATTATATTAATATATATTTTTTTTACTAATAAAAAAATAAATAACTCATAGGGTAGAGCTCTAGCCTACGAAGAATGTTATCTACAGGACGAGGCAGAGGAAAGTGAAGACCAGCTTCTAGATGCAAAATTGAGATAGAGCAAAATCTTTGAGGGGGATGATGCATTCTATCAAAAGAACGGGAGATCAAGACCTCATAATCATGAAGGATAAAATATTTCTCTTTTACTTGATGTATGGGAGTCTTTAGAGTGCTAACGATCCCAGCCCAAAGATCATTGGCCATCATATGTTGATATTTGACTCTGAGGGGAATATCATCAGGATCAACCAACTCTACTGATTGATCAGTGGTCGGTATCCTATGACTAGGGGAAGGAGATCGTGAACCACCTAAGGGGGAGTCAGGACCATGTGAAGTGCCTACTAGCTCCCTAGGGGAGGTCATAAACGACCCAGAAGCCAAACTCGAACTGGAAGAAGCTATAAGAGCAGGGCAAAGGTAAGTACCTGGAAGAAAGGAAGAAGGCTGGTAGTGAAGAGGATCACCAGAGTCGGCTCAAAAGCGAAGTCAGGAAGGGCAGTCAAGAGGTTCAAATGAGGGCCTATATATAGAGGAAAAGGAGAAAAAATGCGCCTTTTTCATGGACAGGGATCGACGGCTAGGGATGATGATTCAACTTCTCCTAATATAATTAATAAAAGAAGAAATGGGGGAGTAATGATAGGGGTGATAATCACCCCATAAGGTAACAGGACGAAAATACCCTCTCAAAGAAGGAAAATAACAAAAATAGCACAGGATCCGTGCACTTTTGTCTAGTCGGGTCGCTGAACCGACCTGCCCTGTCCGACCCAAAATTAGGACCCCGATTATCAACCGTTGGATCTTCTAGTAGGCACTCTATGATATATTACCACGTGACCTATCATGTACGGACATTTGGTCTTATAAATATCGTTGTTCAGAAGCATTTATGATACGTTGCATTTATTGCTTATTCGACCATTCGACCTCACTATTCTAATTTAAGCATCAGAGAACCTTAGTTAGGGGCTTCCCAACAAGCCTAACGAGTTTCTCAATTCTCAAGATCCACATCCCAGGTGGTTTAAAATCGATCGCAATCCGACCTACAGTTAACATGGATCACGACCCGACTGATATAAACAACTGGTATTAATATCCTTGCTCATTGGAACGATCTTTTCCTTTATAATGTAATTTATTTTTCCTCCATTAACCAGGCATTTATTATTAATGAATCCTATAAATGGATGACAGATACGAGATATAAGTCCATGTTATGATTGATAACTAGTCTTATATTTGAAAAGCTCAAAAAATAATAAGTAAAGAAAATATACTCCACTATTTGTATATTATAAATATATAGATATGTAGATTGTACAAATATACATACATATTGTATTCATGCGTAAATTACAATTCTTCTCTCTCGATATCATTGCTCTATCTGTTGCGATAAAAACTCAATTGATTTTAAATTTTGATTTAATTTATTAAATGAGAGTATTATTATAAAAAAAATACATAATTTAGTTTTAATTAAGTTGAAAAACTCACTATAATATTTGTTGGTTTATATAATAATGTTCTAAAATTATGCTTGACCCGAAAAGGAGTACAACTTGAAGAAGGCCACCTAGGTCCTTCTAAGAAGTCCATGAGTGAAGAAAGGCCGTAGGCCTGCCCTTAAACCCAAAGGGAAAGTTGACATGGCAAGTACTTGAGAGCTGATTCGTCCTCATGTACAAGTTGTAGCATGTTATTTGACGTGCTTGGAGGAGTGATAATCACATCACCACCAAGAAGGCTCGAGGATCTGAACAAATCACCTAGGTTCACGACAACTACCCCCAAGAATGGAAGGTGCATATATATTGAGAAGGCCTATATATTTAGGGGATAGAATCCCTACAGTGAACGTTCTAAAGATCCTTTTGAGATATAATAGAGCTTACCTTTTGCAAACGCAGTTCTGAGTCCCAAGAGACGTACACCTCATTGGCTTGCTAGGGACGAGAGGTATAAAAACAAGCCTCTTTCCTTTAGTAAAGGGTAACACATTCTTTACATTCACAATCATATTGGTACTACTTTTTGAAATTTTCCAGCACTACACTATTACTTTATATTACATCTTGTTCAATCTAATTTTTATTTTTGTCTTTATAATTACTTACTGACTTAAGTATCGAAATACTAATGTACTTTCAACAAGTTCCCATTTCAAAGCTTTAAAAAATAGGCCCAAAAAATTCAAATTGGATGATTTCGAACAAGCAATTTTTCTATCGTATCATATAAATTTAACATAATTTGTTGATTGATAAAACAAAGGATAAATTACAATGGTGTTCCCTGAAATTTGTCATAATTACAAATTTTTCCTCGTTATTTGAAAAATTACAAATACCCATTGAAATTATAAATATCCGAATAAATAGTCCCTTTTGTGATAACTCACTGTAAAGGGGTATTTGTTAATATATTTGTAATTTTAAAAGGATATTTATAATTTTTTAAACAACGAATAATATTTATAATTAAGATAAATTTTAGGGGAGTCATTTATAATTTACCCTTTAAAAAACAACAAACGGACCTCATTCATTAATTGGTATGGAGGAGATTATAATTCAATAAAATATTATATAATGTATATCTATTTATACATTTGTTCTACTTTTATTTTCAAGGGAAAAAAAGAAAAAAAGAAAAAGTCAGAAGGGAGAGTGAGTCAGTGAGTCCACTCGCTGGATCCATTCCTACAGCAACTTTGTGCTCTCCAGTCTCCCCACTCTTTTCTTTTTCACTCGTTTCTTTCTCTCAGCAAATTCCCAATCCCTAAACCCTAAAGCAAGAACACCCAATTCGGGAATCCAGGTGAAGAGAACGCGCACAAGAAGAAGATGGGTTCTTTTGGCCGAGCCTTCTACACTGTTGGCTTCTGGATCAGGGAAACCGGCCAAGCCCTCGATCGCCTTGGCTCCCGCCTCCAGGGCAACTACTTTTTCCAAGAACAATGTAATCATCCAATCTTCATTTTGCTTAATCATTCAGCTTCCGATGTATTCATTTGTTTATTATTATTATTATTATTTTTTATGAATAACTGGGAAAGGGATTTAAGATTTTCAGTTTTTTGAATTCTTGAGAGTAGGCGAGAGGAATTCTCAAAGTTCTTCTATGCTGTCAGTGTACAAGTTAGTGGAATTTGACTACTGGAAGATCTCTATTTTTGTCTTTTTCCACTCATATTGCGTAATTGGATACAGACCTATGAACACTTGTCTTTTATTTGTATGGTGGATCTTCTTCATGCATTTCTTCGGACAATTTTGACATATGATCTCTTTTGCCAGTGTCGAGGCATAGAACACTCATGAACGTGTTTGACAAAGTTCCCGTGGTTGACAAGGATGCCTTTGTGGCTCCCAGTGCATCCATCGTTGGGGATGTTCATGTTGGACGTGGTTCCTCCATTTGGTATGGATGCGTTCTCAGAGGTATGTTCTTCACTGCATCAAATATAGCTTCTGTTTTCTTGTGTTTTAGTTGCCTTTGTTTGCTATGAAACCATTGATGATTAACTCCTGTCGTCCCTGGAAATTATATTTAACATTGTGCAAATTCAAGATTGCTTTTAACTAGCTAAATCATAATGAGTGTGAATTTTTCATCAGTCATCACTATGTGAGAACAAGGGTTGATCTTTCGTGTAATATGGCATAGAGCTGTGTTTTAGAGTCCAGGTGGAAGAGGAAGATGGAATTAGGTGGATTGGACTGTTGACCTTGATGAGTGGTTGAGAGATCAATTCAAGTGATGGCCTCTCCATTTCCTCCCCATATGATATTTTACTGTATTACTAATTCTATTTGCTGCTTCTTTGCACTTGTGGTTCCTTTCCCTTCTCTGGAACTATGCATTATATCCAGACAGTGTCAAAGAATGTCTTTCTCCCATTACCCCTTTTGTTGGTTTTCAGTCTTGTTAGCTATCCTCCTTTTATGTTCTTCATAGTCTTATGTGGCTTAAGATCTCCTTTAACTGTTCAATTAGTGACTTCAAGCAGATTGTAAGATATTACTCTCCTATTTCTTTTGAACTCTATTAAGGTCCATTCAATCTAGGTATGTTGTTGCCTTTCTTCATTGGCAAGTTTTGAGATGAGGATTCAGGTGTCATCTGTGAAGTCATTATTATTCCTCTCGTTCCATCTTTCACCTCATTATTTGCAATTGCTTTGTTTCGGTCAAGGATTAGATGGAAGAAGACTGAAACAAAGAACAAATTAATGAAAACCAATTTTCCTTGTTTTTACTAAAAGATAGATAGATGTTGGAATATGGTATTCAGTTATTAATGTTTTTCCTATTTGCACTACTAATGTAATTGAATGTCATATAGAAGACGAACCAAAAAATGTATGAGTTAATAAATATTTTTCAGAAGGAGATTTCTCGAAGATATTTCCCCTTAACTAAATGAACAATGTCTTCCTAACTAAAATTAAAGGTTTAGACATAGTATAAGTGATTACCTGGACATGTTTTGCTTTATTCTGCCGCTTCACTTGTGTTATTTGCTCATGGTATGCTTATGATTGAGGTGGTCTTTAAATTTAATCTTTTCTATGCAGGTGATGTAAATAGCATCAGTATCGGATCTGGGACCAACATACAAGACAATTCTCTTGTTCATGTAGCCAAATCCAATCTAAGTGGGAAGGTCTTGCCTATCCTTATTGGCGACAATGTCACTGTAGGTCAGTAACATTAAACGACTTTTGGATGAAAATCTGATCCTGCATGAGTTTTCTAGATTCAATTGATAATTTGTAAAATGGACTGGACAGGTCATAGTGCAGTCTTGCATGGATGTACCGTAGAGGACGAATCATTTGTTGGTATGGGTGCAACATTGCTTGATGGAGTGGTTGTGGAGAAACATGCAATGGTTGCGGCCGGAGCTCTTGTGAGACAGAATACTAGAATACCAGCTGGAGAGGTTTGTAAGATCTATGGCTGAGCTATCAATTACCCTATTTTATAAGAGTTTAATGCAGTCAATTTGGATAAAAGTGTTATACCGTATCTGAATAGCTATGTGGAAAATTTTCAATTCATCAAACTTCAGGGTCTTTTCATGTTGCCTTCAAATCAGTTTCCTGAAGTTGCAAAGAAAGCTATACTGCTATGCTATGTTTATGAGTGCTCGCCAAGAGAGAGTTAATGATGCTGATCTGTTGTCATTTAATTTATTTATCACTTGGATGGTATATATAAAGGAAAGTGCCATTTGAATATACTAAATGAAAAGTCTTGCTTAATATGTAACTTCTGGATTCCAGGTCTGGGGAGGAAATCCAGCCAGATTTCTGAGGAAGCTAACAGAGGATGAAATTGCCTTCATATCCCAGTCAGCAATCAATTACGCAAACCTAGCCCAAGTTCATGCTTCTGAAAATGCTAAGGGCTTCGACAAGGTAGAGTTTGAAAAGGTACTTCGAAAGAAATTTGCAAGTCGGGATGAAGAATATGACTCAATGTTGGGAGTTGTTCGTCAGACACCACCAGAACTTGTCCATTCCAATAATCCGAAGGCTGCGTAATATGCAAGATGTTTTGTTGTTTCCTGTGGATTTTCTAGAAAAACCCCTACTGAGTTTCAATTCCAATAAATTCTGGGGCCAGGCTGAAGTTCAAAGGATGAATCCTGGTACACATTGATTCTCGTGCAGTCTTCGCCGTTTTGTTAATTGAACAATTTAAATGTTAGCTTATTTGTTTTCATGATTTCAGTTTCTATTTTGATTGGATGCATCTTCTTTTAAAATGTATCGGAAGGCACCTGAAACCCCTGTAGTTTTAATAATATCTAAAGCAAGCCTAAAATATTTCATTTCTTAGGCCCCCACTTTTCGATCCCTTTCTACCTTCTAATTCCCCCTAACTCCTACTCCCTAAAGTTCAGAATACAAAAGATAAACTAGAAGAGAAGAGAACCAGGTGAATCACTAGAGAAAGAAATGTAAAGCGAAAGAACAAAGAAGGAAATGTGCTTTCTTTATCCAAGTGGAACCATTTCCTGGTCCAGGCCCAGCAGAGTTGATCTGTGGGGTTTTGGCTGCTTAGGTGTAAAGTTGTCCATCCTGCAAATTTGACTTTGAGCAAGTAAATTCTTTACGTGTTATTCTGTTCAGTCAGTTCTTAGTTGCAAGGTTCTGTGTAAGTTTGCTCTTAACTGGCAAAAAATATATCAGAGATACCTAAGGGTCGAACTGAAAAGTCGTTCCAAGTTCAGTGGTTGCTATGACTTTATTGGTATTCAGTGGAGTTGATATTGCAGTAAAGTTCAAAAAGCATCTTTGCTTTTTTCTTTGTTTCAACACTATGAGATAAGAAATGGCCGCAAGAACGGCCTTGGAGAACAACATATATGAAAACAACAACAACAAACTAAGAACGCATCAGAAGTTTCACCATTGGCTTGATTCTGCCATCAGAATGGTTTTATGGAATGTCAGAAAGCAGACCATTCTCTTGCTCTTCAGCATGTTCCTCCTTTGAAGTTGGAAGCGTATCTTTTTCTTGATTTTTTGTCAGGGAATTCAAAATGGTTCCTTCTCTTCTCCATTCTTGTGGATTTGAGTAGAATATGGGAGCAATCCCTTCTCTCTGCAGGTCTCAATAGCTTCTCTGAACATGTCCTCTAAGGTATACTTGAACATAAAACCCATTTCCATCAATTTCTTGGAGGAGAAACTCACCACTGGTATGTCCTTGTCAATTCCTTCAAATCTATCAATGAAGATGTTTTACTGTTTAGGAATAGGATTTAGGGTTCAGCGTTCGGCGAAATAGATATGAACTATAATTTCCCATATGTGTGCACATATAGGTATTACATGTATATATATATATATAAGTGCGTGCGTGTATGTGTGTGTGTCCAATGAAACAGGAGTAAATAGAAAGAACTGCAGGAATACTCAGTTGGGATATGATATTCAGGCCATTTCTCTCTGATCATGTTGGCTAAACCATAAATGGTTGCATCATGGGAGGAACAAATGTATCTTCCTTCTGCTGTGGGATGCTCAAACAAGAATATATGAGCCTCACATAGATCATCCACATGCACAAATTGTCCTTGCTTTATGATAGAGTAGTGTGCTTCATTCCCTAGTAAAATAAAGAAAATATCAATCGAACCGGACCTCAGAGCTTAAAAGTCTAAGTAGATAAATACAAGAAGCTTACCAGTAATGGGGGAAAGAGCTGTGATTAGGCTAGGTGGGAAGGTTGGCATGGTGAATGGACCAACAACTACAGGTGGTATAATACTAATGAAGTTGATGTTGTTCTCTTTAGCTGCTTCAATTGCTGCTTTCTCAGCCAAAATTTTGGATACAAAATACATCTGCAAATTTCCCAGAACCTCAATGATTAAATAGATTTATCGTATTCAAGTTTCAGATTAATCAAGATTCTGATGAACAACTAAGAAGTTAGTCCAGGGAGACTGACCCAGCCAGTCATTTTCTTGGAGTTTATGAAATCCAGGTCACTCCAATTGCTTTCATAATACACTGGTTTCTGATGTTCTTCCACATTCAAAGTCCCAGCAGAGTTGGTGAAAATTAGTTTTTTGACAGTTTTGGCTTTGGCACATGATCTTATGATGCTCAACATGCCTTCAACTGTTGGCTTGATCACTTCATTCTGCCGTAAAAACAAGAGAAATTGCTTTCTTGATATGTATATGCACACACACACGCACCGCTGATTTAAGTACGTTGCTACCACTTTATTGGCAGTCAATTTGAACCAAGAAGTAATTTGAGTACATTTTTGTCGAAAACAGGTCTGGTTGTAGTCGTTAGTTTATTATTGTCGGAAAATATACCTCAGGATCATTGGATTCAAAGTCCATAGGTGTGGCCAAGTGAAACACTCCTTCACAACCTTGGATTGCTTCATCAAAGCTTCCTTCTATGTTCATGTCTGCCTTCCACAGTGTCAAGTTTGTGTCGGCTTTGGGCAGTTCTGTTAGGTGTTTTACCTTCTTCATGTTTCCTATACATGCATTGCTCAACCAGTTCACTATCTAATAACAATCTCGACTTTTATATGGTGCATGCAAATGAAGACTGATGCTGAGTATGTTATTATCGTTTCACATCAAATCAAGACAGGAACTTGGGATAGTTGAGAGGTAGAAACTCTCAGTGTTATCTCAGACAACTGTGTTTTTAAGGACAAATCATATGACTTTAGTCAAAAATGAATAATACTTAATGGGGCAAATACGTCTCATGCCAGAACAGTAGAACGAAATTTTCAAGATTACTGAAAGACGACTATTTTTAAAGTTAAACATGGATTATTATTCATGAGGAAAAAAATTGAATTAATTATACCAGGATCACGAACAGTTGCGCGAATGGTATAACCACGTTCAAGGAGCCTCATGACAAGCCACGAGCCGATGAAGCCGGCAGCTCCTGTGACACACACTGTGGTGGCTGGTGGTGGCGTGACGGTGGTTTCCATACCCATGTTTTGAGTTGGAGGGAAGGATTGTACGGTAAACCAATCAAATAGTTTAGTTTCTTTTGTTTTTCAATTCTTGTAAGAACACTTTCAAATATATATTTAGGATAAATCAAAACGTTGTCCTCTAAATACTACCATAACACAGCATCAATCTCCAGAAAAGGTTGTTGTACAGGCCAACGTGCGACTTACCGTTCAAAGGTTGGGGCCTGCGGGAGCTTCGCACTATTGCTTAACTTGTCGATTGTTAGTTAGTTACAGGGACTGTTTGAGAGTATAGAAAAGTGCTTTTCAACTTTTTGTTTTTAAAAAGTTCTTTTAATGTGTTTGGAATGATAATTTTTGCTTTTAAAACTATTAAGAAAAGTATTTTTAAGCTAACAGTTAAAAGTATTTTGAGGGTATTTATACCTGTTTTTGTAAATAAATCTAAATTTATTTTTGACTAATTCAACGTCATTATAATAATTTTAATTCAACTTTACTGTTTTTAGTTTATAATTAAAATTATATATTTAAAATTGATATTAGAGTTTTAGAAACATTGATTAATTTAACAATAATTAAATTTACACTTTCATATAATTGATAGTTTCGAATTTTTATATTATATTCGCTATATTATTCAATTGTATTATTCCTATATTAAATAATATAAATGGCTATAATTAATTAACAAAATGATTGTTTTTTTATTTTTTCTACAATCATGCAAGTTTAATTATTGTGTAATCAATAATTATATTACTTATAAGTAGGAGCATTATTAAATTAAATATTTAGTTTCTATTAATATTTTAAAAAAATTAAATACGAAATATAGAAAAATAAAATTTAATTAGTTTTTATGAAAAAATAATTATTATTGACAAACAATAAGTGCAAATATAAATGAAAAATAGTATCTTTTTAACGCAGGTTTAAAACTGTCTTCAATTAATTAAATTTGCTTTAAAAGTGATTTTTTTTCAAATATTATTCAATTTAACTTTTATCTGTTTTTCACTTTTTTTTCCAAAACACTACTGATTCTTCTATAACTTCCAACTTTTTCTACTAAAATCAAATATAGAAATTTTTGCAAACACTCCAATAGTGAAACAAGAAATTATTGACACAAGTTGCTTTTACTTTATGAAAATTTCCAGTAAGCCCCACATCTCTTCTTTATAATTATAGCATTGCCCCAAAAGTTCTTGGCAATTTCATGGTTCCCCACATCTCACCCCATCTTAGCATGTATGTGGTCTTCCGTAATTGATGGCATTGAAGTTCTTTTAACAAAGTGATGTAGGGATATTTTCTACATCCCTTATTGAGACCTTCATCATTCAGACGAGACCTGCAAAGGTCAAGACGAACGACATTACTGAAGATATGTATAACAAAAGGTAGGACCTTGGAGGACCTATAGCACGAAAGTACCTGAAAGTCATCAAAGACCACTAGAGACAAAAGGACAGAATGTCAGAAAAGCACTATCAGAGCTGCTTGCACTACTTTATTTGCACAGTGTTTAGTCCCTTGGACCACCTCCTGTCTTTATCTGCTGGGCTGGTATGACCTTGCCATCCGTTAAACAAAATATGATCCAACGAATCATATAACATCGTACAAATCCACCCTTACATATAAATACGACTCACCACCTCCACAACCACGTTTAGACTCTATCTCAGATATATGCTTACTAAATATTATTGGGATTCCTACTGACTTGATCGATGAAGAGCCTTCGTCGGAATCCCTTTTGGCCTGGCTCTAACGTGTTCTTGTCTTGTATGTGCACAACAGTTAGTGTATATCCGTTCCTAAGACCTTCAGGGCCCTTCATCTCAGCAATAGATACCTTGGATATTTCCAAGATGCAACATTTGGCACTGTCTGTGGAAAACTATAGTTCTTTTCTGGTACGAAAAAGATGGTGGACACTCCCACTAACCATAGTTTAAGACATGGAAAACAAGTTGCGGTAGGGCTATTTGGTGTCCAAACTAAAACTAAGGTGGATGTTTGAGGAATGGACCGTGGGCTAGGTATGATGCCACTACCTCCTCCGCCCCCAATCCCGCAATCGGAGTTAGAACAACATGAAGCCTCTGTAGGACCATAGTTCCAGAGGTTGTGCCAGAAGAGTATTCCTGGCGAAGGATGAGGAAGAACTCCCTCCTCTTCACCCTCTTAAGCCAAGAACATATGAAAGGGCATGAGAGCCCCGTCAGAAAAAAGTTAATAGCAAAAGAAACACTATCACAGAGGCATAGAGATGAAGAACTCCGCGAAACCAGTGAACACGTGGATCGAATCAGTAGAAGAATGGAGGAGCTGAGGCGACCTATTTTGCACCTATGGAAATGGATAATGCTATTGTTATAACAGGATCACCTTTTATCCTTGAGATCTTATCGGAAACATTGGGACCTAACATAAAGATTCCAAACATACCAAAATACCATGGTGAAACAGACCCAAAGACACTTGACAACCTACAATAATATCTTGTAATTGTATGGGCCGTCAGATGCTTTTGTTGTCGGATATTTGTCACCATCTTGTATGGAAGAGCACAAGAGTGGTTTAGTTTGTTGGTTCTTGCTATTGTGGTCTCCTATGACCAGTTAGCTTGAAAATTCTTGCATCACTTTGCTAGTAAGAAGAAAGCTAAGAGATCGATAACATACCTATTCACCATTAGACAGAAGGATGGCGAGACCTTGAGAGCTTTCATTGGCAGATTCAACATAGAGGTCCTGGAGGTGCCTGACCTAAAAGTAGACATGATGACCTCAATACTGATCCACGGACTAAAAAACGGAGCCCATGCATCTACACTGGCTACAGACCCTCCTGTTGATGTCGAAGAACTTCACACGATTGCTAAGAAATACATCTTAGAGGAAGAAATGAACACTCTCAAGGAGAATGAATAGAAGGTACGCAACAAATGATGATGACCAAAAGAAAAGCAGAAAGGGGAAAGATGAGGCAAGATGGAGTCTCAGAAAGAGTGAACCCCGAGGAGGTTTCATGAGTAAACCCTGCTTATGATGACGAGAGCAGAGACCTTGCTAAATATTGAAAAGAAACTTCTACAATGGCCCCCAAATACCAAGTCAAACCCCGCCAAGAAGAACTCCGAGTTATACTTCAAATTCCACAAGAATAAATGTGTGACGTCCATGACATAATTGAGAGGCTAATTGATAATTATTAAGAAATTCAAATTTAATTATAAATAAATTGTAGGTTGAAATTAAAATATAATAAAATTTGAACGGATTAAATTGGAGTTCATTATAATATTTGAGAGCAAATTATATAAATTAAGAATATAAGTAGGACGTAATGGATATTTTGAAAAAGATTCATATATAAGAGGGTGCAAGGTGTGGGAGCCACCCACCGCCTCACCCCTTGCCCTTCTTAACATATATATATATATATATATATATATATATACACATTTATATATAGATATTATATACTCTCACACACAAACACACATTCATATTTACATACACACTCTCGGCGTAAATAAATTTAGATTTTAATTTATATTAATTTATATAATTATATTTTATTCAGCTCATTTACTAAATGTAATTTATATTGATCGATGTATTGTTTAATCGAAAAATTTTATGAGTTTGGCCATTTTAGTTAGTGTTAAACTAAATATCCCAATTCACTTAAAAATATTATAGTTGGTTAATAAAATTATTTGATTTGTTAGATTTAATACCCCAAAAGATACACTTCATTGGAGACGGATACTTTGAAGGAAGTAGAGCAGAGAAGGTTAGAGAATATGCATAAGCTCTCTATGGTCTTGAACTAAGGAGTATTTGTGTAGTAGATGAATTTATTTATTGGTTTCGTAAGTATTTCTTCTAAAGTGGAGTAGTAACAGAAATAGCAGCTCCAATGTTCTTTGCAAAGATTTGCAGTCCATGGAGAAAATTGTTGATCCAGTCATACAAAGTATCCGAAGGATAGCTGGATTCAATTGTAAGAAGGATGCCTTTTCTAATAAACAAACTGAAGGATTTATGTTATCATGCATCTATTCAAAAAAATATGAAGAGGCTGAGAGGTAAGATCAAACGAACTCCTCTCTATTGTGATAACAATAATTTTCCTATGATTATAGAAGAGTCAAGCGAACTAAGGAAAAGGAAAAAACAGAACAGTGACTCCTACCCCAAAAGCTCCAGAAGAACCTCTTTCAGGCAGAGATCATGGTGGTCCAAATCAAAGGCCAGCTCATACAAATCTGGACAAAAACTAGGACCAACAAGGGCTTCACCCCCAAATTCTAGACGAACAGATGCAAGATCCACAGGGAGAACCCCTATGAGAAGAACTTTCAAAAGAGCCCATACTTGAGCCAATGAAAGTTTTAAGGGCTGCAACTGCTGGGCCTGTGAAGCAAAGGGTCATATATCTTCAGACTGCCCGTAGAAACATCATGAATTACGAAAGTTTGAATCCATGAGTGATATCATAGATGCAGTCTACTATGGCGATTTGGTGCCTATTTACTAATTTCAGGACTTTCCTTCAAATGAAAGCGTCTATGAGAAGAAAATAGAGACTGATTCGAATGGATCTTCAACATCACATAATTTACAAAGTAAGTTCAGGTGAGTTTGCTATTCCCATGGAGTTTACGGGTAATGTGATGAAAATACAACTTATTTCTAAAGAAGAAATTCTTGAAGAATTAAGTAAGCTTAGAGAAGAGGAAGTTGTTAACATGAGATGGATCCATATAAGAACTATTGAGGTAGTAATAAAAGAAACTTTTAATAAAAGAATTTATTCAGAAATACACTTATCTATAATGGGTAGAAGAATCAATAACTTAATAGATGGTTGTCTTGAGACAATGATAGATAATCTGTATGTAGGAAAATTGATGTTTGACATTCATCCTAGGATTGCATACAGCAGATCAAGATTTTAGCAAAGCCTTAACTCTTAATCAGGATTTTAAAATAAAAGATCTCATGAAAGAAGGTAATAGACCGTATTCTATAATTTATATAATATCTTATGCCCTTTCTAACACACATTATTATGATTTATTTCTTAGGAAAGAGTATATTAAGAGTCCTAGAATTTTCAAGAATTTTTCTAAGGTAATTAAACCAGATCCAATTAGGATACTTATAATAGGTGGTGTATATATCATTATAAAGATCACCTAGTTTTAGATCGAACACTTAACTTTATAACTGAGTTTAGTAGCAGGATGTTCTATTCGGAGGATAGAATCACAGGCTACAAAGGGAAGGAGAAAGAAGTATTAAAAGATTTAACTCCTCAAGAGATTAAGGTAGATAGCGTAAAACTTAGATGCCCTGAAGGATGGAAAGAAATGCTAAACTTCTCAAACGTATATTTAATTTATCAACTAATTCATACAAATTCATTTAATCAAACCCCTTCTATATTTATAACTATCATTTTTTAAAACATCCGTAAATGAGATCATCATTAAAACCTCATCTTCCCTTTTTAATAACATAATATTCTTTAAATATAATTTTTCGAGACATTTCTATGAATTTTCTGTCAATTTATCATTGCTATATAATTTAATTAAGTAACAATATATAGAATTACATATTTGGTTAATCATTCCAATGGAATTGTGTAAATTAACTATGATAATAATTAAATCTAACAAATCTAATAATTTAATTAACCAACTATATCATTTTTATTTCAAATGTGATATTTAATTCGACACTAATTTAAATAGCCAAAATCATAAAATACTCCGGTTAAATAGTATATCGCTCAATATAAATAATATTTAATAAATGAACTAATTAAATAATATAATTATATAAATTATTAAAAATTAAAATCCAAAATCCGTACCTCTTGTTTCCGTAATTACGTGCTTCGGGGTGTGTGTGTAAATGTGAGTTTGTGTGTGTGTGGCTATAATTTATGATCAATTTAAATTTACTAATCAATTATAGACTGAAACCACATCAGTATTACTTACAATCAATTTAAAAATAAAATGGAAATGGTGGGCCATTTCCTTTTTAATTACAAATTTTAGATATAGTAAATAATAAAAGGGTAAATTAAAACGGTTTTTTTTTAAATTTTTTTATAATTATAAATATTTTTTTGTTGATTGAAAAAATTATAAATACTCTAACAAATACTCTCTATACCCCCTATAATAGGCTGCAAAAAAGGGTATTTATAATTAATATTTTAAATTTCAAACAATAAGGGGTATTTCTAATTATAGCAAATTGCGGAAAGCCTATTATAATTTATTCTAATAATAAAAAATAAAATAAAATGTTCACCGACTAAGTGATTGGGACTTTAAGCCAATATATGACTTTTCCTACCACATGGGCTGGATCGTGAAATTTTTAATGACATCAATTTTCAACGGTGGATTTTTAGCCCAATCCACCGCATTCCCATTGCATCTAAAAGATTGATGGATGGACCAACCTACTTACACATGCTATCCTAATAACATTACTCAAACCCAACTCCTTAATTACCACAAAATTTGATAAATAAAATCCAATCACTACACTTATCATTACATCTTTCATATAGATCCGCTCTTATAATCTCCGTTATTTTATAGATCTGATAGATACAATAATTATATCTTCTCTAAACTTTGATTTTGGAATTTCCGTGGCCTTCCCTTTCTGGTGTAGAAGAGGTATTGTTCCAAGGGCGTCCCTGATTCACTCCTGTCTGGATTTTGATGTCTTAGGGTTCTCCCTGTGGTTTCTCTTCAGATCTGTAATTTCCGCCTTCAGATCTGTGAGATCCTTGTGTAGATCGGGAAGGATCTTTAGGACCTCTTTCACCTTTTGGCTCAAAAATTCTATTTTCACAGGTATATGGATTAACCTATGTCCATAGTCTTGAACTGTCTTTTGAATCTCCCTCAGATCTTGAGAGATCTTTGATGTATCCGGCTAGAGTTCCTTCCACTCGGTCATAATTTTTAGAACTGAAATTGTATAGGAATTTACCCATTCCGCTTCTCTTGGCTGAGATTCTACCACGGACTTTAGTGGAGTATAGACGTCTCACTATATTCCCTGATAGTACTTGTCGAACTTCAAAATTTCTCAGTTATTCTCGCTCTTCTTGTGGCGTGAGAAGTCTTGAATCTATCCTCTTGGGAACGTTATAACTCTTGTCAAGAATTTCCATGAGATATTCTCTTCTTTGTATTTCCAGAATCTGGAAATATTCCCTATTATCATAGTAACTCGAACTTTCGTTCGGTACTATTTTTTTCTCAAGTGGATAAATAATATCAAAATATAATATAATTATATATTTCTTCAATAAACCTAGGCTTTGATACCATTTTTGACGAGCATGGATGAAAAAATAGAATTTTAGTGTAAATGGACCAAAACAGCTCTTTTAAAATCTGCACAGGGGTAAAAGTGTCCAAAATTCCATCTGTGGTCCTAATTTAAGCGATTCTATAAGTTATTGGACTAAATTGAAAATGCGTAAACATAATGAACTAAAATTGAACGCGGGGAAACTTATTGGACTAAATTAATTTTTTTTCTATTTTTATTTTATTCTTCTAAGTTGACTATTCTAATAGTTATTTTATACTTTTGAAACTCTAACAACTTTTATCTTTATTGTCCAACTTCTAAATTTATAGTACTTTAATTCATCAATGCACTGTTTATTTTTTCAAAATTTATTTTAAGTCCTTTTTAATTTATTATCATCTAAGTTTATTATTGTAAGCTTGTTTGTGAAATTATTATTAAGTTATTATATATTCTTAACTATTATTTTCTATATAAATTTTTACGTGATTTAATTTCTTATTTATTTTTTTCATAAGATAATTATAAAGTTTAAGTAATTATTTATAAGAAGACCTCAATATCATTAAAAAAACAAAACAAACATACCCAGGCCTCATGCCAGGTCTGGGCCTTGCCTAAACCAAATCCGTTCATAGGTTGGGCCTGGATTTAAAAATGGACCCAATTGGAGCCCACTTATAGGCCCATGACCGCCCCAAGACTGGCCATGAACAATATGGGTCGGTTCTGGATTTTTCCAAATTGGTCCGTGCCGGTCCTAAGTTGACTCGGTCCACTATGCACCTTGAGTGTTAGGGAGTAGTTTGTTGTATTTTAAAAAATAAAAGGGAGGAATATTTTTCTATATATTTTTCATAGGAAGGTATTGTACATATATCCTATATCACAGGGGGTAAATTGTATTTTTTTCGATTATCAAGAGGCTCTATAATTTTAAGTTTTGAACAATCATAATTATATATGTTAATAACTTTCATTTGTATTCTAATCATAAACAATGATGAATTTCTCGTGACCTTAAATTTTAAATAATTATAGGGATAATTACACTATCCTCCCATGAGGTTTAATGTAATTATACGTAAACCTTTTGTGGGTTAAGAAATTACATATGGTATTCTAGACGTTTGTTCTATCTAACAAATAGATCATTTCGTTAATCAAAATTGACAGAATTTGCTAACATTAGCAAAAAAGTAAATAAAAATCCAAATTACCCCCAATTAAGTTATTGCAGGTCAAATAAATCTTTTCTAACCAACTACTCTTATAAGGATGAATATATACTTCCTAACCAACATTAGCATGTAAAGACAATATTTCAGTAATAAGTCAATAGCGGATAAATATAAATTTTGGCTAATATCAACAAATTCCATAAATTTTTGTTAATGAAAGTATCTATTTATTAGACGAAAAAGAGTTCGTTTAGTTCAAGTGAGAGGAAAAAAGAAGTGGAAGATGGAGGGCAACTGAAAGGGGGAGGGGAAGGGGGTAGTTTTCCTTCAAACTATGTTGTATGATTGAAATAGGAATAAATCTTCCACTTCTTTGGTACGAAGAAAATAATTAAGAAGAAAAGACTATTTTTTATAATTTTACTGAATAACCATTATCTTCATTTTGTAAATAAATTGATATTATAATAACATAATTTAGTATATGAAAAATTTGCAAATCTCATTAATAAAAATATTTATCAAACAAGAACAAGAATATTTTTTATTAATAAAAATATTTATCATTGACTTCGATGCAATAGTTTTTCAACAATTTTGTTATCTTTCTCTGGCAATGGTATTATCACCGGGAAGGGAAAAAAAATTGGAGGAAAATTACATATATATATATATATGAGCAATAGAGTAAATAAAAATAAAATATATACTTTTTTCTTTTGGCATTATACTTTCACTTTTCCGTCCAATTTTGGATGGAACAAAATTAGATTCCGGAAAAGTTTCATATACATCGAGTTTTACTTTTCCTTCATTTTCTTCTTCGTGACCAAACACCAAACTATCTCTTATATATAGGAATGGCAATTGGACTTGGTTTTTCAGGGGCCTGCCCCATCATGTTATTAGGTTCGGGTTCTAAACTATTGGACCTGGCCATGTAGGGGATAGGTTACGGGTTTTGTCCCTGACCCGCCTCGAACCCAACCCGATATATTTTTTTAATAATTTTTTATATTTATTGATTCACATGTAACACATTATTAAATATTATTTTTTATTGATTCTCATACCTTATTAATTTTCCATATATCCAACTCTATATATGAAACAAAAAAAAACAGTCGAATGTATTATTTGTATTATATAATTTATTTTAGATTAAAAGAACTATGTTAAATTATCTAGAGTTACAATGGTATTTAGTATTACTTATAAAAAATTAGTTGAATATAATCTTTCCATTATATAATTCATTTTAGATATAAAAAATAAAACTATGTTGAATTACTAAATTTTAATTGATATTACTTAATTATAAAAAAATAAAAATTTAAATAAGACGGATTTGGCGGGGCGGGGCGGGGCTGGGGTTTTAAGGGGACAAGAGGGGGCGGGTCTCGGGTTAGGGGTTCACGAAGCGAGACGAGTCTCGGGTCCGGGCAATCTCGCCTCAAACTCGCCCCGTTGCCATTACTATTTATATATTTTTTTTTATTCCACTTCTCTTATACTCTTATTTTTCACCATAATTAAATATATTCTAAATATAATTTTTGAAACCACAAAAATATTACATATAATTTTAAAAATAATGAGAAGATGACATTGTGATGATCCCATAATTATATTAATGATAGGCACAAATCTTAGATAAAAATTTATATTAAATTATTAAATTTAAATCGCTAATACTCAATTATAAAAAAATATAAAAAATTTCAATTTGGTTTGATTTCGATCGATTTAACTAAATTATGGAAACCCTACTTACAATATAAAAAGAAGACCTATTTCAAACATCCACCCAATCTTCTTGTCTAGTCAACTTGGACTAATTGTTGGAGAGGTAGTTGGATCTTTGCACCAGCAAGTCAACAAAGGAAACCTCAACTTGGAAATCCTGTCCTGAAGCTCAAAATAAAACCTACTCCTCATCACTTCCCCAACCCCCAGAACTGGTCAAAACCCATTACATCTGCACAACCTCAATTATTACAGAGAAACAAGAAACCCCATTACATAACTATAGCCATTATGTGGATGCAAAATTCTAGATTAAATTCAGTGGAATTGAAGAGTATTTGTAAAAATGAAAATGGTAAATTACAACAAGTTTTTATAAAATTTATCATAATTATAAATACTTTTTTATTATTTAAAAAATTATCAATACCTCCTTATTTTAATGGTTGTATGACAATTAGCTTAATTTGTTAGTTTCCGATAGATATTCATTCATTTTTTATGAAAAAACTGACCAAAATGTCATATAAACTATGAATTATAATTTTACTTATTTTTAAAAATTTTATGAATTCTTTTTGTGGGCTAAGTGGGTAATTTTTATACAATTTTTCAGATTTTGCTATCAATCTCATCCGATTTTTTTATAATTTTTTTGATAAAAAAAATACAAGAATGACGAAGTCAACAATCTTCAAACCTCCATACAAGAATTACATAAAAGAGGGAGGGTATTTGTAATTTTTCAAATAACGAGAGAGTTTTCGTAATTATGTAAAACCTCAAGACCAGAGCTTGTAATTTACATTAGCTGAACATAAGCACTTGAAAACAGTATGTTTGGTTTTCAATTTTTATTTTTGAGCTGCTTAAATTAAGTCATTCACGCGAAAAATTATAAACAATTTCCTACAAACTTTTACAACTTCTTGGTAAAATAGTAGATATTAAGTCATTTTTTTCCGCTCTAACTTCAACTTTATTCCAATTTTTACGTCTGTTTTCAAACTCTCCTAACTTTTACCACTATTTAACTTACAAATTTCTCCACAACTCTATTCCCATAATAACAACACAAGTCTTTGCAATCCCCTAATCCAATTACACAAACCACTTTCTCAAAAAAAAGAAAAGTAAGTGTGATTGATGTTTTCTACCCACCCCATGTAAGAGCTGAGCTATTTCCATGGTTAACCTATATATCCATATTACCGTCTTCTCATCCGTAGCCGCTATCAAAATCGAAAAAGACAAAAATAAAGCCGGCCATATCTCACATAAGGACAGCAGCTTTTCAATGCAATTATAGTGGTTGAACGAAAACATCAACCTCTCCATCTCCCCTCCATCCAAGAATCCAAATCGAAACTCTTCATCAATGTTTAGAGCTCTGAGCACAAGAAGAAGCCGACGGGGGTACGAGCACTTAGCCCACGATGACGACGACGATGAGGCGGCCTCGACCCCTGCAGCCCTTCTGCCTGCTGCTAAGCTGAGCAGGGCCAAAAGCTTGCCTGCCAAAGCCAAACAGATCTTCAGCTGTTCATCAAAGAACTCATGCAGTGCAGCAGCAGAACAAGCAGTGATCAAGAAGGCAAGTAAAGTTCATCCGTTGTTCAGTCTGTTTGAGATGTCGAGACGGAAGAAGAAGGCAACTGCGAAGCCGGAGTTCTCCAGGTACTTGGAGTATGTGAGGGAGGGAGGAGTGTGGGACGTCAAAGAAAACATGCCTGCTATTTACTACAAATGAGCTTTCAATAATTACAATTTGTTTGATTCATGTTGGAGTAGTCTTAATTTGTAGGATCATGTATATATATATATGTATTACTTGTTGTTTAATTATTCTAAGATGTGTAAGAATATATATATATATATAGTTGTTTATTTTGTGTCAAACTTCGAAATTAAGGTGCGTGTGCTGAGAAAGTTGTATTTTTCGTTCCAAAGTATAGGATGGTTTATAATATAAATCTCATACTTTCTGAAATAGTTAATGTTAGATCCACATTTTTAGATGTGATTTGCGATTCGAATCTTAATCGACGTATCGTTTTGCGAGGTATTGTCTGCTCTACTTTCATAGAAATCTCATGAGCTTGTCTTGAAAGGTATCTTGCTAGAGAGAAGAAGCCTTGTGGTTTATCTACAATCAAGATGGGATATTTGCCTACATCTTCAAAAATCAATCATATGATAAATGTATTATACTTCTCGCACGATTGGTCCATATTTGGACAAAATTCCCATGAAATAAAGCCACTTATGTCTAAATTTATTACATGACGAGTACAATATACTTATCTACTACTTATGCACTATTTAAGAAAAATGTCATGAAAAGTGTAGTGATTGGATTTTATTTATCAAATTTTGTGGTGATCAAGGAGTTGGGTTTGAGTAATGTTATTAGGATAGGATGGGTAAGTAGGTTGGTCCATCCATCAATCTTTTAGAAAATTAATTCCAACCATACCAATTATTGATCCAAATTACAAGAGTAAACGAGTTGTTAAGGTAGGTGGACTGGCCCAAATCTTGTTTCTCGTACTTTGTCTACGCCTTGGATTTATGTTGCAATAGCCCACAAGTTGTCATGACATTTTGTGGTTGTGTCCATCTCCGAATCTCACAACTAATAAAAATAACTAAACCATTTTTAGACATTAAGACATTTTCTAGATTCCAACTACTCTTTTAACTCATTTTTTCAAACATTTCTTTCCCCTTAAGAAGTTGGCTTAAAGTCCCAATCACTTGGTCGGTGAACATTTTAGTTTTTTTTATTATTAGAATAAATTATAATAGGTTTTCTGCAATTTGTTATAATTAGAAATACCCCTTATTGTTTGAAAATTTAAAATATTAATTATAAATACCCTTTTTTGCAGCCTATTATAGGGAGTATTTGTTAGAGAATTTATAATTTTTTCAATCAACGAAAAAGTATTTATAATTATAAAAAAATTTAAAAAAAACTGTTTTAATATACCCTTTTTATTATTTACTATATCTAAAATTTGTCATTGAAAAGTGATAAGGATGTCACAAGGAAAAAGTGATTAAAACAAGGCTTTGCTGGTTGGTCGCATAGAAGGTCGCAGGTCGACACAGAAAAAGAACATAAACAAGGTCGCAGGGTAAGATCGCAGGATCGCATGTGGCGCATTATGGCTTGATGACGTCTCAAATCGGGCCCAATAGACCCGAGTCCGACCCACATTATTCATCGAACAGGTGTCCATGGGAGAAATAGCTGAGTCAATGCATGGGTGTACATGAAGCCGACACCTGTCACACAGGAGGGTCCCATCTTCAATCGCCTATAAATACCCTAAGTCCACACTGAGAGAAGGTACACTATTTTTCTGCACTTATATTTTAGATCGCCAACTTTTACCTTCGATCTCAGCATCTGACTTAGGCATCGGAGTATCGTTGTTGGGACGATCCCGACTAGCTTTGTGTTTTGTTTCTAGATAACAGATCCAAATCGGTGACGTGGGTAGTCTAGATCATTGATCAAGGTGAAACGTCGTCTGTGGGAATAATTTTGGAGATAAAACATAAACCCTAAAACATAGAAAGATCGGAAGGTGGTAGGCGGGCTATTGAGGAGACCCCGAGGGCGGGGAATGAAAGGATAGTCCAATTGACACAAGGAGAGTTGCAACGAATGATGGAAGAAACCAGCAAGAACGCCATCTTGGCGTACGAAAGAAGAACACAACCTCTTGAAAATGAGACAGCCAGACGAAGGGTAGTACGCGAAAGAGAAACTAAGCGGGTTTCAGAAGGAATGAGTAGAAGAGCTCCTGCAAGGAGGCGCGCGATCGCCCCTTCTAAAGTGGGGTCTAGAGCTCAAAGTGGATGGCGGAGATGAGAGCCCGCGATCTCAAGAGCGGATGTTGATAGTGTAGGTAGACAGATCCATCTACTAGGAAAACAGATTGATGAATTGAAGCGGAGGGGAGAATTAGTCACTCAGAATAAGCATTCACCGTTCTGTAATAGGATTCTGAGTGAAGTCGTGAATGCAACTTTTAAAATGCCAGATTTACCAAAATATGACGGTTTGAAAGACCCGCAAGAGCATGTGTCCGCGTTTGATTTAGTGATGAATCTTTACGGACAAATGGACTCTATTAAAGCAAAACTGTTTGTGACAACCTTAACGGGGAAGGCGTAGGAGTGATTTACAAGTTTGCCAGCAGGAAGTATTGAATCACACGAGCAGTTGGTACAACAATTTGTTTTTCATTTTGCAACCAAAAGAAAACAAAAGAGATCGGCGACGCTATTTACAATCCGACAAAGGGATAACGAGACCTTAAAAAATTTCATGGGGAGATTTAACAATGAAACTTTGGAGGTGCAGGATTTAAGGATTGATATGATGGTAAGCATTCTTATTCACGGACTCAAAAAGGCGCCCTTTGCTTTTGCTCTGGCAAGAGATCCGCCCACCAATGTCGAACAATTGATGCGATTGGCTCAAAAATATATTAATGAAGAATAAATGAATGCTATGAAGGATGGGGAGTGGTTAGGTGCTGGAAGGACCCGCAACCACGAGCCTGGGAAAGATTCGAAGCAAAAGAGTGATCGCACTCACGACCCTCCCTACCAACCAAAGTACCACCGGTATACGCCCTTGAACACTACGCGGACAAAGGCATTGTTGACTGTGGAGAAATCGGATATGTTAAAATGGCCCCGCCATACGAGATTCACGCCAGCTAAAAAATTTTCAAGTAAATATTGTAAATTTCACCATGAGCGTGGGCATGACACAGACGAGTGTTATCAATTGAAAGATGAAATTGAGAGATTAATCAGGCAGAGATATTTTAAAGAACTTGTACTGAAGTGTCGAGCTGATGAAACCATTGTTCGCCGAAGCCGATCCAGGAGTCATGAGAGGGCTCAGGATCGTGGAAAGGGAGTGCAGAAAGAGGTCAACCCAAGGGATAATGCGCCTGTGAAAGGCATAATTTATACCATCGCGGGAGGGCCTGAAGGAGGTGATTCTAGAAGATCTAGGAAGAGGCAAAATAGAAGTGACCAAAGAGATCAGTTGGTCGTGAGCATCGAGCCAGAGAAATAACTTTCAGAACTAAAGATGTCGCAGGAAAGGTGGGGCCGCAGAATGACCCCATGGTAATCAGACTGGATATAGCCAATTTCACCGTTCGGAAAGTTTTGATTGATAATGGAAGCTCGACGGATATCATCCTCAGGGATGTTTTGATCAAGATGGGGCTAGAGAACGCACAGTTAGAACCTGTGAGGACGCCGCTGGTTAGATTTGGAGGAACTGAGATCGTGCTATTGGGAACCCTTGATCTGCCTGTATCCATGGGGGACGAACCTCGGAGAAAAACGCTGATGATCAAATTTCTAGTAGTAGACACGCCGTTTGCATATAATGTAATCCTGGGGAGGCCTGGCCTAAATGCTTTCCGAGCGATAGTGTCTACGTACCATTTGAAAGTGAAATTTCCAACCAGAGCCGGAGTTGGTGAGGTGATCTGCGACCAAGAAGAAGCCCGTAAATGCTATAACTTGTCCTTGAAAAAGGGTGAAAATACGGATAAAAGGAGGAGACTAGATGTCGTTGAAGAATGTGGTCAAATACCAAAAGAGAGAATGGAGAGAATTCAGCCAGCTGAGGCCCATAAAATTGTAGAAGTGATCCAGGGAGACCCTTCCAAGACTACCAGGATAGGATCACATTTGGGCGAACAATTAGAAACAATGATGGTATCATTATTGAGAAAAAATGCCGATGTCTTTGCATGGAGTTCATCCGATTTCATAGGAGTGGCCCCGGAAGTGATCGTTCACCGGCTAAACGTGGACCCTACCATGCGACCTGTGTAGCAGAAGAAGAGAAATTTTAGCATGGAAAAAAATTAGTTAATTAAGGAGGAAGTGGAAAGACTGTTGACTGCTGGATACATTTTTGAAATTCAATATACAGAGTGGTTATCCAATGTTGTTGTAGTTCCGAAGCCAGGAGGAAAATGGAGAGTTTGTATTGACTTCACGGATTTGAACAAGGCATGCCCAAAGGATCCATACCCGCTTCCTCGGATTGATGCATTGGTGGATTCGACAGCAGGATACGAACTGTCTCCATGATGGACTCATACTAGGGCTACCATCAAATTTTCATGGCAGAGGAGGATCAAAACAAAACTTCTTTCGTGACCGAGAGAGGAATATATTGCTACAAGGTGATGCCCTTCGGGCTGAAGAATGCAGGGGCCACGTACCAACGGTTAGTGAACAGGATGTTTGAGGATCAGATTGGAAGAACCATGGAAGTTTATGTTGACGACATGCTGGTGAAGAGCTCGAGGTCGCATGATCATATAGTTTACCTGGAACAAACTTTTGCTACACTCAGGAAGTTCAGAATGAAGCTGAATCCGATGAAATGTACTTTCGGAGTGACAGGGGGAAAATTTCTGGGGTACCTAGTCAGTGAACGTGGAATTGAGGTGAACCCCGAGAAGATAGAAGCAATATTGAAGCTAAAGTCGCCAACCACCGTCAAAGAGGTCCAAAAACTTACCGGTAAGCTTGCATCCCTCAGTCGTTTTATTTCTAAATCATCAGATAGAAACCTACCTTTCTTTAAGGTGTTGAGAAAAACCAAGAATTTTGAATGGACCGAAGAATGTGAGCAAGCATTTCAAGACTTCAAGACATACTTGCGCTCACCACCACTGCTTGCGAATCCAAAGGGGAATGGGGTGTTATATGTGTATTTAGCCGTTTCTGAGAATGCAGTTAGTTCAGCATTGGCTAGAGAAGAAGGTGGGGTACAGAGTCCGGTATACTATGTGAGTAAGATATTACAAGGGGCGGAGAGAAGGTATGCACAAATTGAGAAACTAGCACTCGCACTTATTGTAACGGCCAGAAAATTGCGATCTTACTTCCAAGGTCATCGCATAGTGGTCTTAACAAATCATCCACTCCGTAACGTGTTGGCGCGACCGGAGGCCTCGGGTAGGCTTGTGAAGTGGGCAGTAGAACTGGGGGAATTTGATATTGAATACCAAGCCCGGACGTCATTAAAAGGACAAGTATTGGCAGACTTCATGATCGAGCTCGTCGGTGACCCTGAGATTGAACCTAAGCTAGATAAATGGATGTTACATGTGGACGGTTCCTCTAATGCGGGAAATGGAGGAATTGGAATATTGATACAAGGTCCGAAAAACGTAGAGATCGAGGTCACCGCTCGATTGTCTTTCCTAGTCACTAACAATGAAGCTGAATATGAAGCTCTTATTATGGGGTTAGAGCTATCACTAGAAACGGGAGCAAAGGATTTGGAAGTGTTCATGGATTCGCAGCTTGTCGCTTTGCAGATAGAGGGTACTTACGAGACCAAGGAGGAAAGCATGATAGAGGCTTGATGACGTCTCAAATCGGGCCCAATAGACCCGAGTCCGACTCACATTATTCATCGGACAGGTGCCCATGGGAGAAATAGCTGAGTCATTGCATGGGTGTACATGAAGCCGACACCTGTCCCACAGGAGGGTCCCATCTTCAATCGCCTATAAATACCTAAGTCCACACTGAGAGAAGGTACACTATTTTTCTGCACTTATATTTTAGATCGCCAACTTTTACCTTCGATCTCAGCATCTGACTTAGGCATCGGAGTATCGTCATTGGGACGATCCCAACTAGCTTTGTGTTTTGTTTCTAGATAACAGATCCAAATCGGTGACGTGGGTGGTCGAGATCATTGATCAAGGTCAAACGTGATCGAGGCGGATCAAAAAGGACATGGCCCACCATTTCCATTTTATTTTTAGATTGATTGTAAGTAATACTGATGTGGTTTCAGTATTTAAAATTATACAAATCAAGAAACACCTAAACTGGTTAATTATTAATATATTTTTACTCGAATTGGATCGACAAAAAAAATTCATTAAGTCCATTAGAAAGGATATATGGGGTTGGTTTGTTGCATCGCCACTTTAATATCGCTATTCCAAATAAAAAAAAATTAATATAAATAGGTCTATCGACATTTATCAAGTAGGAAGTTTTTACTATTTTTTTAGAGCAACATTTCTCTATTTATGATCATATTAATTTATACATTGAAAGGTTAAATTTGTTTATTATTCGATATCGTAAGTGTAGAATTTAAATAAAATAATAATTCGGACACAATTTGAAATTATTACGAGAATGATCTTGCAAGTTATCGACAAGGCACAATGAATGTAATAAAATCAGTTACATCTCCTAACATGATTGGAAACTATCAATAAACATTGTCCTACAATCGATGAAGGAAAAAACAAAACTAAATGAAGAGCCAATTCTCCCTACTGCATGGGCGCTCCCTTGGTATTGAGGGTTTCTAATGGGTATCGAGACCACAAAAAATAATTTCTACAATATTTGTGAAAGTCGGAGTAAGGTTGATTCCACAAAGACTGGTTTAAGTTGATTTCTTTAAAAGAAATAGAAAATAATTGGGGAGATGTTTGATGATAAAAAGAAATAATTAAAAACTAATTAAATTAGAAAACAATTAAAATTACCTACCGAGGATATGAGGGAGAGATTTTTCGGTTAAGGTCAGGATCATGCTTGATTCTTGTGAGTTGATCATTGATGCAAAAATAACACTTGTATAAACAAATAAATCAGTTAACAACATTAAGAATTATAAAGGTTGATTCTAATCAACAAATTCCTACAAGGATAATTTGTTTAAATTAGATCATGCATTCCCCATAACATAACTAACTACTTTGACATAATTAATTATCCTACGTTGCTACTAAACATTGAACTAAATAAACAATTACATAGATTTGTAAAGTTCAATTAGCTAAGCATACCTTCTTGATAATGAACATTCAGCCGAATTATTCATAAATTAGACGTTTGTAATAAAAGCACATAGAATAACATGAATACTCATTTAACAAGTGTAAAAAGAGCAAATTAGATCTCACAACAAGTTACAAGCAATCACTATAATCTTAACAAAAAAATAAAGAATTTAGCCGGACATGTTAATGAAAGAACACACTAAGAAGTGGAATTCTATTAACCTCGGCAATAAATTAAAACTAACAGAGAGAGTATGAAAGTGAAGTAAACTATAGAATTTAAAGTATTTTATTCAATGCGAAGTCGTGTCCTACAAATGGAGAGACCCCCCTATTTATAATAAAATTCTCCTACGAATCTAGACGTAGAGGGGGAGGGGGATAAGTACATGATTGGTTCTAAAAATATAAGTAAATCATAAATAACATATTTAAAGGAGTCCTTTCCAAAATTAAGCACATCATTCCTTTTTTTCTCTTGCAAAAATCACGTCTTTCCTTTCTTTATTCGTGTTGACCAAAACACTAAGCGTGGGCACGTTTAGTCAATTCCACAAAATTGCCTTCAAATCTTCTTTTCCCTTTTAGATGTCCTCAATGTCAGTTTTTGGCTTGATTTTGTCATCTTCATCCCATATTATCCCTTATAGCTGAATAAGCAATAAATTCACAAGATTAGAAGTATTTTTGGCTCAAAAAGGAGAATTAAATCACTATAAAATTATGACAATTTGCGTAGTTATCAGTTTCACACCGTTTTTATTCAAGTAAATACCAGTGGGTTTCATTGGAGATTGAGCCCGGCGAGATTTGAGCCTTCCACTCCACTTGATTGTAGTGTTACTGCTATTAATCTTTAGCTGCTTGTTGTTCTGTTTGTTTGTATTTTTATTCGGTTCTAGGGTTAGGGTAATTTTTTGTTGATTAGTCGTTGCATCTTCTCTGGTTTTTGTTTTATTGGGTCAGTTTTTGAGGTTTTTCATTCCTTTCAGCATATCATACTTTTCTATTTCTTTGGTTTGTAGTGTTTTGTGTTTCTTTTTATATTGTGATGCTGCTCTATTTACGTTTCAAAGATCTCTTCTTTAGCATCTGGCGGAACTCAGTCTTTATTCAGAACTTTCGTCGTTCGTCGCTCATAATCCTACTATTCCTCATATCTCAGAGCATGGGAGGGGTGGAATTTGACGCCTCCAGATTACGGGAGGCACTTCGGTTGGGAGAAGCGGACGTTGATGAGTTAGTGGTCCTAGACGGCTTATGGAGGTCAAAGTCAACAGACTATCATCTGTGCTTGGTGGAACGACTGCTACCCAGAAGGGCAACCAACTTCGAGGGCATGTGTGCATCAATTCGGAGTGCGATTATGCCGGTTAAAGGAATGGAGATTAAGCAACTACCTACAAGTCGTTTCCTCTTCCAGTTTAATAGGGCCCTCGAAGGATGTTCGTGGAGTTTTGAGAAGAATGTCTTGATCTTGAGTGGTATAGACGAAAACGAAAACCCCCCATGTATATTGATCTTAGTTGGTGCGACTTTTATGTCCATGTGCATGACCTACCATTGAGCAAAATGAATCTCGGGGTAGCTACATTTAGAGGCATAAAGAGATTTAGAGATATGGAGATGGACGCAGCAAGTACAGCATGGGGGGCCACATTGAGAATGCAGGTAGCCATCATGTTGCTCTCCCGCTACCTCAAGTGCTTAAAATCAAGACGACTATGGGGGAGGAGCACCTCGTGACATTCACATTCGAGAGGCTCCCTAATTTCTACTATCTTTTCTGGTGTTTAGGGCACATTGCTAAATATTGTTTGAAGCAATTCAACGAGGGTTTCGGGGATTCAAGTACGGATACTCCATATGGCCCTTGGCTTCGAGCTTCGTTTCCAAACAAAAACCGCCCCAAGTTAGTGGGTGATGTCAATATTCCAAGGCAGTCCACTTTGAGTTTCACTCAATGAGGTCCATGCAGAAAAAGACCGAAAATTTTTGAAGTATTTAGAGAAGCAGAGCAAGAAAGTCCACATGGAAAACATCAAGACAACAGTGGTAAAAGTAAGAGAGTTGGGGAAAGCAATGTTTAGGCTCCAAGAATGCCTCATTCAGTACCATATAAAGGACTTAAGGAGTTGGATATGGTGAGTCAGGGAGTAGGGGTTCCAAAGAAATTGAAAAGGCTACAATGGGTGGGCCAAAAATCATTGGAATAGTGGCAGCTGTGAATAAGCCTATTCCACCAGAAGCTACGATCACCACACACGACCATGCTTATGTTAATGGAAAATGATCTAGTTAACATACCTCTCATGTTTACAGCGACAGGAGGAGGGAGGTGTGGATCATCTAGACGGGGTAGGCGCATATATAAGAAGTCTACAATAGCTACTCGTAAGAGAGAAAGTAGCATTACGTTAATCGAACCAGTGGCTGGAGTGGGACACATAGTCAAGAAAAGGATGCAGTTGGTTGACGAGGAATCAGACTCTTTATCGGTGGAGACTGCGGAGCAGTCCCACCAGGAGCCATTAAAATCCTTAACTAGCACTGTCAGGGATTGGGGCCCCCTTGGACAGTTCAAACCCTCGTCAACCTAGTTAAGCTTCACAGTCCAGCATTGGTTTTTCTCTCCGAAACCAAATCTAATAAGAGGAGATACGATAAGTTGAAGGAACGACTGAATTACCTCGAAGTGGGAGTTGATACGGAGGGCCGGTCAAGTGGCCTCCTATTGCTCGGGCGAAAGGATATCGACGTCTGGCTTCAATCCTATTCTAAGCATCACGTGGATGTCTCTGTTAAAACAATAAAAGTGTTGAATGCTAGAGATTCACTGAAATTTACAGGCAATCAGAGATGAGTAGACGTAAAGAGATATGGCAACTGGCTACGTTGCTGAGTCAGAGATTTGTACAGCCAGGCTATGTTTAGGAGACTTTAACAAAATCCTACACCAACATGAAAATGAGGGTATGACGCCTAGAGCACAGTGGAAATTTATGGATTTCGAAGAGGTCTAGACGATAGTGGACTTCAAGACATGGGGTTTAGAGGTGTTCCTTTTACATGTTTGGGAGGCTCTCCACACGGTAAGAGCAAGACTAGATCGGGCTTGTTACAGCTCAAGTTGGGTGCACCTATTTCCCAAGACCGCAGGTTCAACATGAAACTATAACCAGTTTCGATCACACCACAATTTGGGTAGACTTGGACCCGCAAATGAATGTTGGACCTAGAGGAAAAGAGCAATGGTTTTGCTTTGAAGTAATATGGACAAAATCAGAAGAATTTAAGGACATAATCCAGCTGAATTGATAGTTGGATTTACAACAAAACGAGCAAGAAAATCTAACCGAAAACCTGCGACGCTATCGAGTAGGTTTGCTTTAGTGGAATAAGGAGGATTTTGGCAATGCTCGACAGCAGTATGGTGAACTGGATAACCAAATTCACATCCTGCAACAAGGAGAGCTCATGGAAACATCTCATAGTCAACTATCAAGCTTGAGGGCGAGATTGGAGTAATTATCAAGCATAGAGGAATTACTATGGAAACAAAGGGCCAAAGCACTATGGCTTCATGATGGGAAAAAGAACACTGCATTCTTTCACGCCAAAACCAATGAACGGAGACTTAGGAAAGAGGTCAAAGTATTAAGGAATGAAATAAGGACTCTAGTGACAGACTTTTCAGGCATTAAACTCATTATTCAAAGATATTTTGTTGAGTTATTCTGGTTTACATGTCCCCTGGAGTCTGTGATACGTGGAGTAGTGGAGACAATGGATGTTTGAGTGACTGAATGAATGAAGCTCTTATTTGGCCTTTCGCCAAAGAGGAGATTGACATGACAGTGAAACAGATGCACCCCCTCAAATCGCCAGGACCGAATGGTATGTCTCCACTCTTCTTCCAAAAATATTGGAATATTGTAGGCCCTTCGGTCTCTAATTGCATCTCGAAAATTCTTAACAATGGTTCTTTGAACAATCTGCTTAACTATACTCATGTCATGTTGATTCTTAAATGTCCTAACCCGGAAAACATTACTCAATTCAGACCGATTAGTCTCTGCAATATAGTGTATAAACTAGTTTCTAAAGTCTTGGCTAATCATATTAAACCATTTCTTTCATCATTAATTTCTTCATCTCAGGCGGCTTTATTCCGGGTCGTTTAATAATGGACAATGTGTTAGTTGCCTATGAAATACATCACTTTCTTTCTCAGAAACGACAAGGATAGATAGGCTATGCATCATTGAAGCTTGATATCAGCAAGGCTTATGATCGAGCGAAGTGGAGTTTTCTTGAAGAATACTGCTTAGAATAGGATTTCACTCAAAATTTGTCTCTCTAATCATGATGTGCGTTACCACTACGTGTATGTTGTTTTTGTTGAATGGTGATCAATTTGGTTTCCTTCATCCTAAATGGCGTATTCGCCAGGGTGATCCGTTGTCTCTGTATCTCTTCTTGTTTTGTGCAGAAGCATTGAGTCACTTAATACGACAAGCAGAGGCCCAAGGAATTATCCACGGTGTCCTAGTTTCCTAGCTCGCCCCACGGGTTGACTACCTTCTTTTTGCCAATGATAGGATGAGTTTTTGCCAAGCTACACCGAAGGCCATGCTCGAGATTAAGAGAATATTGAACACATTTGGAAAGGCGTCAGGGCTAAAGATCAACCTTGAAAAATCAGCATTAGTTTTAAGTAGGAACATGCACACGTCAGCACGAGAAGAGTTAGCTACCAGCCTTGGAGTGGTGGTAAAAAACAAACATGATAAGTACTTTGGACTACCTACCACTGTAGGAAAATCGAAGTACGACGTCTTCGAAAGATTAAAGGATAGAGTTTGGCAAAAGTTTAATGGATGGCCTGCTAAGAAAATTTCACAAGCAGGATGGACGGTCTTAATTCATTCCGTGTTACAAGCGGTGCCATCTTATATCATCAACTGCTTCAAAATTCCGGAGGGCATGCTTAAGGGACTCGAAGGGATGATGGAAAGCTTCTTTTGACATGGCGAAGGGGGCTCCAAGATTCATTGGATCGCATGGCATAAAATATGTTGGCATAAGGAGAAGGGTGGGTTAGGATTTCGACGTCTTAGGGAATTTAATAGAGCAATGTTAGCCAAACAAGCATGGAGGGTGGCGTTGAATCTCGATTGTTTACTTCATAAGATCTTCCAGCATAAATACTTCTAATAAATTGCAATTTACCTACCTGTGTTATGGAAAATAGTCAAACAACCCCCTTATGAAAAATAAAATAACAATTTACAGCCCTATATTTTTCAAAATGTGGCAATTTATCTCCCTATATTTTTAAAATTGAAGCACTTTACCTCCTTAGGCAGGGAGGTAAATTGCTTCATTTTTTAAAACACGGGGGAATAAATTACTATTTATTTTTCATAGGAAGTAATTTGCTCATTTTTAATATTAGAGGAAGGTAAATTGCATTAAACCCAAAATATTTCCCTCACTCCAACTTTTTTGAAGCTGAGAACTGTCCATCCTAGTCCTTTACTTGGCGTTCTTTCTTGCGCTCCAAGGACTTACTAGTCGCCAGATTGAGATGGAGTATCAAAAACGGGGAGGCAATTTCGATTGTGGGAGTTCCTTGGATTCCTAGGCCTATCTCATTCCAAGTAATATGTAAACAGAAATCTCTCAGTGAGACCACAAAGGTTGTGAGCTGCTGGACAGATCAGGCTGGAATGTAAGCATGGTGAAACTTTGTACCCATTAATGCTAATTGTATTCTATCAATACCATTGCCAAATGGAAACAGATAAGACGAAATTGTGTGGTACTATGGGAACAGGGGAAATTTTCAGTGAGCCCTGCCTATTCACTAGCTTGTGATTTAGCTACAAATGCGTCCTCATCTATGACTGAGCAGAACTGGAACCTAGTTTGGGCACTGTGTTCGACACCTAAGATCAAGGTCTTCATCTGGAAGGTGTGTCTAAAAGCTTTGCCAACTATGTTAAATTTAAGAAGAAGAGAGTACAATTGGAAGGTGGGTGTCCACTATGTGAATCAGATGAGGAAGAGGTCATGCATGTTTTAGGGGGGTGCCCGTTTACAAGGCTGGTGGGAGGTGGGGGCTGTTAGAACCATTCTTAGAAAAAACAGAGGTATGGTTACGCCGGATTAATCAACAGGCCAATATGGAAGAATATGAAATGGTTGCAGCTACCTATTGTTGTGTTTGGTACAATAGGAATATGAAAATCTTTGAAGGCAAAGGTATACAAGCTCTGAATGTGGTCGAAATGGGGTGTTGTCTGGTCTGGTGGAAGGAGACCCAAGATGAAATGTTTGTAATTTTATTTGCTTGGTTGTCACGGGCGGACACTTTTGTATCGCAGCGGAATGAATTTTTCACCCGTCTGGCAACTGAGGTTACACCCAATCTTCAACTAGTCTTCGCACATCTCAGAATTTACCGACTGTCCGTCGCGTGTCTTCGACACAGAAGCTCGCTAGCACGACATCTGAACGCCTCCCTGTGCGGTACTGCATACTCGTGCGCTCGCCTATCCAAAGTGTCCATGTTCACCGAGGCTCTCGGCAAGCACGCCTTAGCGTCTCCTAGCGGCCGGCCCCAACTAACTAGTCTGCCGCGATGTGTATCGCCCACATTCTCGAAACCTGCAAACGCATTCCTCGATGGCGAGGAGCATCCTCGCTTCGCCTTGGCATTACAGCACTCTGCATGCACCTACAACGCCCGTCTCATGTCCAATGCTCACTCGGTGCATCCTCGGTGCACACCTTTGTCATGGTCGTCTTCTATACCTCGCCTGAGTAGGACCGCATCATAGGTCCGAGGCCCATTCAATATGCTGACATCTAGCCTTGATCCTGCACGGCATGCCCGACATGCCTTCTTGCCTTTCAGCGTACCTTCACAATTTGTCCATAGTGCAGCATTGTCCCACGACCGCTCATCTTAGCCAACGGACCCCCATGGACAACTAGAACCCAATAGCGTGTACCATGAGTTGGATCACGAGGTCTTAGAGTGCTTGCCTCGATCACTCATTCGCACGAGAGGTGTTGCCCCTGATATCTCGTAGCCAGCGCAGCAACCTTGTGCGTCACATGAAACCTCTCAGCTGCTTTTGTAACCAACGTAGGCTATCCTGTCCCCACGCTACCTATATGGTACCCATACCTTTTGGGGACTCTAAACACTCCTTTGAGATGCCTAGAGCCGGCTCTTGAAAGCCCCCAACATGCCCCCAAGAGGTGCTCATTTAGTATAGACATTGCCTACCATCGGCTATAGTCGTGCATTGGGAGGTCTAGTTCGAACTCACCACTGCATGCCCCCCTTATAATAGACTTAAAAAGATTTTTCCTTATTCCAAGAATAGTCACTGAAATGACTAAGGAGCGCACTTTTTTCGCATCTCCCTCAACTAACATCCAAATCACTTGCCGCTTGAACCGTTTTGTATCCTACAACTTCTACATCATAACCCTAGAGTTTCAGCCCTATCTGATCATCCATCGCTAAGGAATTGCTCGCGCAATACTCTGAAACCATAGTCTCGCGACTGCACTGAAAGACTCCGAACATTCTCGTTGTTTCCTACTCAAAGCACTCAATTCATCACGAAAACTCAAAGCGGAAGTCTGTGCCTCTTATCTGCACTCTTTTCCTCAAACGGGTGGGTAGCTCACACACATGGTGCCTCAATGCACTGCTTTTTGCGTTATTGCCTCAAGTTGGAAGTCTGTGTACTCTTCTACACTCTCTTTCCCAAATGTCGCTCATGTTGGTAGTTTGTGGCTCGCTCTACTCTCTTCCCAATTGTTCAACTGTTGTTGGAAGTCTGTGCCTCTCTCTGCATTCTCTTCCCAACTATTGCCCAACTGATGTTGGAGTCTGTGTGCGCTTCTACACTATCTCGCAACTGTTGCTCACTGATTGTTTGCCCCCATGGATAGTGTCTCCATACGCTCGATTCAACACGAATAACACAGGTTGGAAGTCTGTACACGCATTTTGTACTCTCTTCACAACTTTTCCAACTGGCGAGTGGCAAACTGTGCTCCAAGTCTTGTCAAGTGCGCCTCTGAAATCTCTGATGTCCCTCAAAATAGTGCCTCAAATACACCCGAATTGATTTAGAACGAATAAAGTGTGGAGTCTGTGCGCATGCATCGCACTCTCTCCCCCACTCAAGGTGTTTCCATCCTCGGCAAACCCGCCTATGCGGTTGACCACACTTAAACACTAACAAGCACATGGGTCGAATGCCCCAAATTGTCTAAACCACGCCACTCGTGGACCGAACGTCTCTCCAAAGAGTCCTTGTCTTAACTCAGCGCTAAAACGGGGTCACTGCCCTCAACAATCGCAAGACTAAGATTTATGAATCCTCGCCCGATCACACCATGCCGCTCATGGTGCCAATGGAGCCTGATGCTCCTCATGATTCCACAAGATTGTCCCCCTCAAAAATCCTTAGACCAAAGAGCCCATAATATAGTGTCAGCATCCCCTTGAAGAACATTCACAATTCGACTTAATTGTGCTCCTGACGAGCAATCACACACGGCTTAGTAGGTTGCCCCCACTCAAGCTCCGAATAAGTTGCTATTCTCATATAACGGATGCTTATGCACTCGGTCCTTGAAGCGTGCCATTTTTCTCTAGATGCACCATCATCTACCACAACAACACTTCATCCCACATTTTTGCTTGGCTAAATACGGTTCATTTCGCTAACAACTGCCCACAAAATGAATAGGTCTCAACATCCACTCCTTGCAACCCCAAGGGTGGCTTGTTCAGAGCACTTCATGTGCGGACTGTGCCTCGGCACCTCAATAATACGCTCATCCTTCCCGACTAGAAGGTTCCTCAAAATAGCACGAGAAAGTGGCCCTTCATCCACCACTCTCCACACAATGTGGCATCTCGCCCACCAAAACGGCCTCATAGCCTTGATCACCTCTTGACTTGAGGCAGCTCTGCACACATGGTTGCTCATCTCACATCGTAGCTCTCGCAGTCCATTCGACTCATCGGCATGTCCCTCTCTCGCTCAGGAAAGCCAAGATGAATCTAAAAATCTAATATTCTTTCATCTAAAATTTTTTTAGGAAAACACGATTGACAGCTTACTCGACATATCTGCGATGCTCACCCAACTATGAACCAACAACAACGAAGTTGGACCATAGCCGCTTGCTCTCTAAAGCAGCCCAAATGCACGCAAAATGACTCTACTTAACATAATCTCTGCGACAGACATCCCCGAAATCATACCTTCTCACAATTGGCTCGCTCAACCATTTTAAAGCCCAAGACAATAAAGCCACACAACTGTGCTGTAATCTGGTCTGATTTTGTCTCAACTGACGGTATCAACCCACTTGTACCTGATGTGCAGCTCCTGTGCCAATTCAGATCTTCAACTGGGCACAACTCTCCTTTGGGAGCTCGGGATTATCCGAGCTCTGATACCAACTGTCATGGGTGAACTTTTTGTATCGCAGCAGAATGTAATTTTTTTTGCCTGTGCGGCGTCTTAGGTTATACCCAACCTTTAACCAGCCTTCGCACATCTCAGAGTTTATCAACTGTCCGTCGCGTGTCTTCGACACTAAAACTCGCTAGCACGACATTTGAACGCCTCCCTGCACGGTACCACGTGCCCGTGCGTTCGCCTATCCAAAATGCCCATGTTCATCGAGGCTCTCGGCACGCACGCCTTAGCGTCTCTTAGCAGCCAACCCCAACTAGCTAGTCTGCCGCCATGCGTCTCACTCACAATCTCTGAACCTGCCGATATATTCCTCAATGACAAAGAGCATTCTCGCTCCGCCTCGGCATTACGGCGCTCCGCATGCGCCCGCAATGTCCGTCTCATTCCCGACACTCACTCGGTGCATCGTCGGCACACGCCTTCGTCGTGGTTGTCTTCTACGCCTCGCTCAAGTAGGACTGCATCATAAGCCTGAGGCCCATTCGATATGCTGACATCTAGCCTTGATCCCGCATGGCATTCCCGACATGTCTTCTTGCCTTTCTCTGTAACTTCACAATTTACCTACAATGCGGCATCACCCCACAACCGCTCATCTTAGCCAATGGAGTCCCATGGATGGCTTGAACCCAATAGCGTGTGCCATAAGTTGGATCACGAGATCTTACAGTGCTTACCTCGTTCACTCATTCGCACGAGAGGTGTTACCCCTGATATCTTGCAGCCTGCGGAGCAACCTTGCGCGTGACACGAAACCTCTTTGCCGCTTTTATGCCCAACAACTGGCCCTACGTTGCCCGTCCGGTTCCCATGTCTTTCGGGGACTCTAAACACTCCTTTGAGATGCCTAGAGCCGGCTCTTGAAGGCCCCAACATGCCCCCAAGAGATGCTCATTTAGTGCAGACATTGCCTACCATCGCTGCCGTCGTACACGGGGAGCACTGGCTGGAGCTCACCACTGCATGCCCCTCTTATAATAGGCTTAAAAAGGTTTTTCTTGTTCCAAAAGTAGAAACTGAAATGGCCGAGGAGCGCACTTTTTGCATCTCCCTCAACTGACGTCCAAATCACGTGCCACTTGAACCATTGCATAGTCTACGACTTGTACATCATAACTCTAGAGTTTCAGCCCCATCCGATCATCCATCGCTGAGGAATTGCTCGCGCAATACTCTGAAACTACAGTCTCGAAACTGCACTGGCAGACTCTGAACATCTTCTTCGTTTCCTACTCAATTGGAACCGTCTAACTCTGAAACATCTTGGAGGTGTTTCCAACACACCAAGGATCTCGCCATAGAAACAGTTTTGCATATCTCTAAAGATAAAAGCACTATGCTTCACACATTTCTCTCCTGCTCACGTGCAGGGTGGCGCCTGATCGTCGCCGTTATAATTCCGTACCAAAACGTCTTCGGAGTGATTTCATACTTGGCGGATAACATCCACAAACATCAAGGAAGTTCCCGTACAAACAGTTTTGCAATCCCCAATCGGTAAAAGTCTCTGCTCGATGGTCGTTTGAGCACTTGCGTGCCGTCCAGCATCCCCTAGCCGCCTGCACGTCCTCCGCAAGTCACTGCAGGCCGTCTTGCCTAAGGAGCAGCCAGTGACACTGGGAGAGGGAGTTTCTCTTTGGTTTTGCTATCTTTAGTCTCTCCCTGTCTTTAGCCATATACTGCTATGCTTTAATTATTTGCAGTGGAATGAAATTACCGTTTTCCCTCCAAAAACAAAAAAAAAGTCGAAGTAGGAAAAAAATGTAATAGAGGCTAAATGTAAAATCCAAAAAAATAATATAATGAATAGAAGAAAAGAAGAAAAATATATAGTCCATATGTAGAATTCCCAAAAATTGGGGTGGGGCGACGAGCAAAACATCCTCAGACGCACGAAAATCGCAGCCCACATACTCTTCTCTATTTCCCCAACAAATTAACGCAAGAGAATAATTACAAGAGCAGGAGCCGAGACGCAGAAGAAGAAAGAGAAAGACTGTTGTATCCCATAACAGATTCTCTCATCTTTCTCCCAAAGTTTAGGCTACCAATTTCTTACTTTGGGCAGATGAGAGAGAAAGAAAGAGAGAGAGAGAGAAATGATTGAGCACGTGGATCGTTCCTTCGTTTCTCAAAACGCCATTGAAGCTGAACCTATTATTTCAATAGCTCTTTAGATGAAAGGGTTTTCTCTGTTTTCCACCATCATTCTTGTTCCCTTCCAATCCTCCGATCAAGGGTTTCTTCTTGCTTTGCTCCTCCGCCGGTTAGTTTCTTTTGCTTTACGCTTTACCCTCTTTTTGGATGAATCTTGTCATTTTGACGAGTTGGGTTTTGTTGTTTATATTGAATTTGTTTGTTCATTGCTAATCTCGTTGTGTGTTTTGGTTGGAAATTAAGGTCTTTGGACTCGGAATCATCTCAATCATATTTGTCCTTCATTGTCTTGTTGAAGCATGTGTGTTTGGGCCTTTGATTCATTGGTCTGTCTTGCTTTCGATGGTTTCAAGATGCTATTCATGCGTTTCTTACGGTTCTTTGGAATTTGAAGAAAATTTCAGGTCTAATATTTACACGGAAAACAAGTTAATATGAGTTACCGGACAGTGAATTTTCTTGGTTTTCTTCTTCTATGCTGAGAAATTGCGGATATGGAATTGGTTTAGCCACAGCTCCCTAAATTATTACTACAATCACTTCTTAGGTTTCTTCAAATTCATCCGTTCCGTTGTAATGGATCGTTTGAGCAGTACTCTGGGCAACAGTTTATGTTGCTGGAGCCTGTTAGTGGATTTACTTCTCATTTTTTGTTGAAATGAACTTTGCTTGTTTAGTTACTCTTTGCGTGATTGAGATGATGTTTATTCTTCTGTGCAGATTGTTTGATGCTGGGAAGTCATGCCGACATTTACAGCTATAGCTTTGGATAGACTAATAGAACCTGGAGCTGCAAAGTCCATGTCAACCCTGAGCAATTCACTAGACCCGAGACTGGAGAGGAGTCATAGCACTCCTAACTCTAGGGAAGAAAGTGGACTAGATTCTTCTAGTGCAAAGCTGGAAAGAAGAGATAGCATTCCTCCAAACAGAAAATGGGAGAGGGGAGTCAGTGTTCCTCCTATTGTGAAGCAAGAAAAGCCAATTACTATTCCTTCTAATCTGAAGCATGATAGGAGAAATGGTGCATCAACTACAACTGTATCAATTGTAGATAAAAAGTACCATTGGACTCAAATCTCACCGGCACTCTATGCCACTCCCGAATCAACCCCACTTCCTGATTCTCCATCTTCATTCCCTCCCTCACCTTACATTATTAATCACAAGCGACGGGGTCCAAGACTCATAAAGAGTTTCTCTGAGGACGATGTTGTAACTCATAAACAGGTCACTGATGAGATTAAGGCAGATGACAATGGAAATACTGCTGAAAATGACTTAGCAAGTGTATCTAGTGATGATGCTTCTGTTCCTAGAGAAGTTCTGGATTCTACCATGAACGATGACATCAAGCCGTTTGGTGCACGAGACGCCAATGGAAAGCATTTGAATGGTGTTTGTAATGATGGGCATGGGAGCAGTAATATGGAAAGAGGTCCAGTGGGGCAAATCAATGTGGCTAAATCTGTTGCATTTAATCTGCAGCAAGATGGTGATGTTGACGATTTGGTTGAACCACATGACTCAATGAGTGCTAAGAGCATTGGTGAAAATGAGGGTAATGTTGTAGCGGAACGGTCATGGAATTCTACAACACCAATGACTGAGTTCTATGATGCTTGGGAAGGTACCTTCTTTTGCTTTTTGTATTTTTTGTCTTTTCTGGATAAGGCTGTCCTGATTTCTATAGTACAGTTAACAGCTCCAAGTGAAAGTGCCTTATTGTCTCTAGTAAATATTTTTACTACATTGTAATGTCCTGTTCTTTCCTTGATGTTGCAGCCTACAGTGATAAGTGAGTGGAAACGTTCTGGAATTCTACTTGTTTGATGGATTGCTATGTGAACACTATTTTTTTCCCCTCTTTTGGGACTGATTTGAGCGATTTGGGGAGGGTTGAATGGAATTAAACATTGTTCTGATATTTTTCTTTTAGTTATCAACAACCTCAAACATGATGAAATAGATGTCCTATTATCTCGGCGTTTGCTGTTTATGACTTATTTGCATCTCATGCCTCAGAATTATCATCAGAGAGCGGGCCTCAGCATCTGACGCCTGATATTGAAACTGAATTGCGTGAAATAAGATTGAGTTTATTGATGGAGATAGAAAAGAGGAAGCAAGCAGAAGAAACCCTAAACAACATGCGAAACCAATGGCAGAGGATCCGTGAACAATTATCTCTTGTTGGGTTAACGCTCCCTGTAGATCCAACTACTTTGTCAGAGGGTGAAGAACCTGCTGATCCTGCTGCTGATGTGTGCCAACAAGTCCATCTTGTTCGGTTTGTGTCTTTTTCAATTGGGAGGGGAGCTGCAAAGGCAGAGGTTGAAACAGAGACGGAAGCTCAAGTAAAGCTGAAAAACTCTGAGATTGCTCGTTTATGGGATAGGCTACATTATTATGAAGCTGTGAACCAGGAGATGTCTCAGCGAAACCAAGAAATTGTGGGTGAGTTTCCAAAGCATGCCCTTTTGCAGTGATCTTAGTTTTGACTTATGTTAATTTTCTTGAATAAAAGAATAGAGAAAACTAGTGTCTTTTCACGCAATTCATATGCTCTGGCTCAATTTGTCTGCATTTGCTACATGTTGAAACCAATCATGTAGAACATATACGATGCATGGCATGTTCCATCATAATATCTCTTTAGCAATGAAGGACACAAACACAGAGGGTTTATTGGGAAGATAGAGAGGGAACAGTTTGAAATAACTTCACATTGGTGTATTCTTTTACCGGGTAAAATTGAGGCAATTGCTTTGGGTTTTGATAGACTTGTGGACAATGCATTCTGGTGGAGTAGAGGGGAGTAGCACTGGAAGTGTTGCCCTATAATAAACCTTATATTAGCTCTCGAATCGTTGGTTTCAAGTCCCTGAGTTCTGAAAAGCACTTTTGTACCTCATGTATTTGCATGGGAAGCCAACCAGTAGAGGTATTATGAGGCGATAGTTCAGTCTTTGGATCTGTCTCGTGAATTTGGTTCTTAGTTCTATAACTCATTGAATTAGAACATCTTATCCTCTCTTTGTTTGTTTTCTTTTGCATAGATAGTTAGTACAACTCATGTTCTCACCTTATCCTGTCTTTACGTGTGCAGAAACGGCAAGGCGGCTCAGGCAAAGAAGAAAGAGAAGACAGAAATGGGTGTGGGGATCTATTGCTGCAGCAGTGACACTTGGTTCAGCTGTCTTAGCATATTCTTACTTCCATAGTGGAAAAGGATCGCCTTCCCAGAGCACATCGGACGCTCCTCAGGTTGACCGTAAACCAAATTAGCGAAGTCCTCCTATTGAATACCTTAGTCAATGCCATAACATAGAAAGAAAGAAATAACAAACAAGGGGTTAGAAGCACCATCTTGTGAATACCGACATTCGTCCCTTTTCTGTTGGTTGCATATTTTCTGCTATTGCAGGATGTATAAATTCAATAAAGGCATAGTACCATACAACTCTGTACTAAGCTAGCAGTTTAAAATGCCATCATAAATTTGTTTGTACATGCTTTCCCATTGATCTTTTGCTTCTGCCTAGTGTTAGTTTGCAAAATGGTAGACAAACTCTTGATGGGGCTTTGAGAAATTTCTTGAAGCTGTTATAGAGATTGCAACTCCCTGATTTTTCTCATATGATGTAGGTGTAGAAACCAAACCATGTAAATTATGTTACCTTTTGCAGTGACATTTGTGTTACATTGATATGATAAGCTTCACACTATTTGGCATTTTCATATCCGTAAATTAGAACGGACTCTCCTGACTAAGAAGTATATAGTTTACATATGTAACTCACCATTTAAAATTTAATTTTGCAAATGCTTTGTCCTTGGACAATCCTGAAAATTTAAGGAGTTATATTTTTAAGGTGTTTTTTTTTTTTATCTATTTTTTAAAGATTAGAGAGACCAAAATTAGAGATAAGTGTGAATATTTATTTATTTTTAGATGTTTGGTCTTTTATTTTCATTATTATTTCGAAGAAAATCATCAATATTAGAAAATTAGGCTGATACATTTGATACGTAGTGATGTTTTTCTTTTACATTACATAATAATTTGGTCTTAAAGAGAATTTCCTATGTGACATATGACAAGAGAAAGCATAGTATATTTTTTGGAAATGGATAAATCTCACTTTTGATCTCTTAACTATATCACTTATTTAAATTTAGTCCCCTACATTTCTACCTCATCAGAATCAATCCCCCACTTTAAAAGATTCCATCAAATTTGATCCTTGCCGTTAAAAAAGTGCCAACATGAATTATTAAGGATAGTAGCTGCAAGCCTGACTATAACTGCTGCAATTTCACCCATCACAACAAATATTCAACCAAAAGAAATAATCTGTAGATTTCTTGAAAAATTAAGAGCCATTTTTCCCGGGGAAAGTGTGCTAGAAGAGTCAACTATGACAGGCGAACACTTCATATGAGCACGAGATGATATGCAACACAAAAGTTTAGAGCTCATTAAACCAAGGTTCAAATATGGTATAACAATCAAGTGCTCACTATGACACCTCGTTCCACGAAAAAAGTTACAAACAGATCGAACACAGAAGTGAATTTTCGTCTTAACTGATAGAAAGAAAATTGGTAAGCAGAAAAGGTTCTGTCCCACCGGTGATCCTCATGCCATTATCTTTGCAGACCTTGCATAGAGGCTGTCAACAACCTTTTCCATGTTCGCAATAGTCTCCAAAGTTGCCGGGTAGATTGCATCAGTCTTGGGATCATCAAATATGATTAAGCATCCAGCTCCCTGGTCTAGAGTGCCTGCAAACTTCTTATCAAGAATCATCTGAGATAACTTCTTCTCGACATGGTGAGCCGGTAATTCAATCAACTCAGCAATGTGAGCTATCTCGACTCTTGAGAAGGGCTCAATCAACCTGCAAAGGTTCTGCTCGAGTAGGGTGTCATAGAGGGAAGAAAGATGCCTATGAACAATAGGGTCTTCGTCCAGCTGAGTCCTGAAATTCTGCAGAGCAATCTCGAAGAGCTTGAGAGAGCGCTTAGAGTGAGCATCAGCAATGGCTTTCATTGCATCTAGTTCTGGTCCTTGATACTGCAAACCAACTTTAGGCGATGATATTATTCCAGCCACATCATCAGCTTGGTTCACCATAATTTTGCACAGCAACATGTATTTAAGACTGTATATGGCCTGGGGATCTTCAAGAGCATTAAAAGCCTCAAATGCTTCAAAGAAGTAGCTATAGGCAGTTTTGTAGTCCTTCTCTTCAGCATGGAGAATTCCACTTTGCAAATCTATCGTGCCCTGTTGAGCTGGAGGCACATATATAGCATTGGCTGCTGTTCTTGCTGCTGTAAGTGCAGCCTTGGCTTTAGGCAGGTTTCTCAGAGAGAAATGAAGTTTGCTCTCAAGCAAGTCGATCTCCACCAGTAGCAGCTTGTCGTCTAACCTTCTGACCTCCTTGATAAGACCGGAGAGGAGATTCAGTGCTTCCACATATTCCTTGTTTTCCATCAGCAGAGCTGCAAGCCTCGCCTCAATACGTTGACGGAGGAAAGTTCGCTTTTCAGCACGTGTCCATTGCACTATTTCCTTGCAAAGAGCAATCTGGAGATCAGACGTTCCAGGTATTTTAGCAACTGCATCAACGATAACACGGACTATTTTTGCAGTTTTTGCTTTCGGGATCAAGGAAAAGAAAGGTCGCAATTTAGTGAGGAGATTTTGAAGGTCTTGCGCTCGACCCTCTTGTCTAAGAAGATCCGAGAGATTGGTAATAGCTTGTTCCTTGATCCGTAGGGCTTCTGAAGAAGATGAAGGGTCTTCAAGAATCCCGTAAAGGATAGAGATCGCCTCAGCAGGAGTTTTAGCCTCAGATGCCTGGAAAAGTGAATCGGTGGTGGCAGGTATATTCGATGAAGACATAGTTGTAGCTCTTAGATCAAAAGTTTCTGAAAATTTAAACCCAACATTAATACACTACATTGCCTTCCGGTAGATGGCACCACACGCACAAACAAATAGAATAAATACAACTCATTCAGAAAATACCCATTTAGTGAAAATAATTTTACAGCAATAAAGATGCAACAAGAAAACCTTTGAGACAACAACCATCTGAATTTAATAAGAAATCAAACAAACGAACAAAAAATCAAGAATAAAGAACAAACAATACAGGAGCATTCTGCCGTTTCCTTTCTCATCCTTCTCTTTCGAAAACTTTCAAGATTAAAGCTTCAGTACAAGGTAATCTACTAACACCGTATGTAACTACTTCAAATTTGACAAGAATTTCCCCTAAATCTCAGGATTAACCATGCTAATTCAGGTATTATGTAAACTAGACGAGACGTAATAGAACAAAAAGATAATTACTTTATCTTCCACACCCTGATTGGGCTATCAATCAGTAAGGGTTATGGCATTACTACGTATCCACAAACGGCTAATACATCAAAATTGAATAGCAGCGTATGCAACCACGACAATTAGAAGAAATCAAGAATCTAAATACGATTAGCAGAACACTAAGACTAAATGAGAGCAATATCATATAATTATAAACGAAGAAAAACTCACCGGTAGTTCTCAGAGCTAATCACAGCAGATGTGAGAGAGAGAGAGGGAGGGGGAGAGAAAAGGGCGAAGCTTCAAGCGATTTTCACAGAAAAGATTCCCAAATCAAAACCTTTTCTTGTTGGAGGGGGCGACCGCCAGTTATGGGCCGGCTGAGAATTTGAAGGGTATGTCGGCCCAAAAGCCCATTGGTTACAACGTTGGATGGTCCATGAACATTGGAATACCAAGAATGCCCCTGTCGAGGGACGTCGTCGTGGCAGGTGATGCCCCTGTGTCCTAAGCGGATGACGACATGCGAAAACTCGAACAGATAACATATTTGGTTTTGGCTATGGATTGTGAGAACTCCCACTTCAAGTGGTGCTTGTAGAGAAGTAGTTTCCACCGAAAAGCGGCGGTGGTGCCGGTGGCGACGGAGGAGGAGGAGGAGGAGAACAGGGCAGCGATGTTCTGAGTGTTTTACTGGTACTCCAAGAATCCAAAAATGAAGGAATTAGCTCTGCAGTATAATATACCTCTCCCTCCCACCCCAAAACTGAGAATTCACCAGAGAAAAACTCTTCCCCATTTTCAAGCCACAGGAGGGAAGAATAGCCAAAGAGCTGGAAATTACAGCTCCACCACCATGGATAAAAGAATATCAACGACTCCTCTTGAAGTTCAAGAGTTCGAAGAAGGAATGCGGAGCAGTAACTATTATGTGAGAAGTAAAGATGACGAAGAGTATGAGGAGCAGGAGGATGCTGCAACAACATCTTCTTCAATGTTGCTTTCTTTGAGCTCGAAGCCCGATAGAAACATGGCTTTGTTAGACGATTACGAGATGGAAGAAATGGACTATGTCCCCGACGACCCGAATCATCGGAGCGGGTATGTAGCTGTTGTGGGGAAGCCCAATGTTGGGAAAAGTACGCTTTCCAACCAAATGTTGGGCCAGAAACTTTCAATCGTCACGGATAAGCCTCAGACTACTAGACACCGTATTCTTGGTATTTGCTCTGGCCCAGATTATCAGGTTTGATTTTCTTTCATCTTTGATGTAATTTTTTGTAAGATTCGTTCGTATAAAAGTTGAGGAGTTGATAAATGATTACTTTTCTAGTTGGTCATCCCATTTTGATTCAAGCTTTGATATTGTGGTATATTTGAACATTATATCAGCTTCTAACTGCTTGTGGTATTGTCTGAGTAACTTTGAACACTTAAATCTTACAGATAGTATCTTGCTCTGTTAATCTATCTGTTGGGATTTCTTGTAGATGATACTTTATGATACACCGGGTGTTATTGAGAAGAAAATGCACAAGTTGGACTCTATGATGATGAAGAATGTTCGAAGCGCTGCCATCAATGCAGATTGTGTAGTTGTTGTTGTTGATGCTTGTAAGCCACCTCAAAAGGTATTATCTTTCATGTTAAGAGAAAATTTTCAACTTAGTCTTCTTTAACTGATAGTACTCATCTGCCACCAGATTGATGAAGTTTTGGAAGGAGGAGTTGGAGACCTGAAAGATAATTTGCCCACCTTGCTTGTTTTAAACAAGAAGGACCTTATCAAACCTGGTGAAATCGCAAAGAAAATTGAGGTACATATTTCTGGTCATTTCTGATTTATATTTTATTATGAATCGTAGATTGTGGTTTGAGTTCATTCTTTTCGGTCTATATTGTATATAGATTTCAATAATGTTGAAGTTAGCCGTCAATTAGTATATTTCTTGAGACAAAGCAGTTAGATGCTGTTATCAAAAGATGGTGCAGACTAGTGATTGTATAGAATACAGAATAAATGTCGTCACTCTAATCCTACAAAGGGCATGCATTCTTGCAATAGGTTATTGCAACTTCAGGAGCAGCATACTAATTATCTGAAATGGATACCACATTTCTTGCAGTGGTATGAGAAATTTACGGATGTCGATGAGGTCATACCTGTGAGTGCCAAGTACGGCCATGGAGTGGATGACGTCAAGGACTGGATTCTGTCAAAACTTCCTTGCGGACCAGCTTATTATCCCAAGGTGTATATTGGATACACAATTAAGTTTTTGAAATGTTTTTCATGAAATGTCTGTGATGAGTTTTCAAGAAGGTTGAACGCTACTGAAATTTTCATAAAGATTTGCTTTTATCTTTCCCATTCAGTATGTATTACTAAATACAACAGATCCAGCCACCACAAATCGGTTGATGGTAGTACTGTATCCTCCTTTCACAAGGGAAAGCTTTACACTGAAATCAAATGATCTTTTTGTCTTCAGGATATTACTAGTGAGCACCCTGAAAGATTTTTTGTGGCTGAAATTGTTAGAGAAAAAATCTTTATGCAGTACCGAAATGAAGTCCCTTATGCGTGCCAGGTAAATCTATATATAAAATTTGAAAATTTTCAAGATCTCTTGTATATTCTGGGACACTTTATCATATTTGTTTGCTAAAACATTTTCCCTAATACAACAGGTTAATACGGTTAGTTATAAAAGCAGACCAAATGCGAAAGATTTCATCCAGGTTGAGATCGTTGTTGAGAAGAATTCGCAGAAGATCATCCTTATTGGGAAGGTAATATTCGTTTCTATCTATAAACATATACTGTTTCTTTTATTTTATATCTTTTATTCATTAAGACAGAGGTGCATTGAATGGCCATCGGGATGTTCGAAATCCTTGGCCAGTAATTTTCGAGATGTCAGGGATGAGAAAGCGTGGAATCTTTTTATCATATATGATTTGAGGAAGATTTTAGGAATTGCCAGCATAGGTAAAGTATGTCCAAAACTAAGAAAAAGGAGATCAAACACAAGAACACACAGATGTACATGGTTACAATGTTGAATTTCTCCTACAAGACAGGCAAATCATACAATTTACATAGCCAGCTATCGTTGCCTTTAAAATATGAGAAATTACCAAAATATCCCTGGCAATAAAATGTACTGATGGAACACAATTTTTGGATCTATATAAGTTGGCTGAATTCGAACTCAGGGTCAGGCTCTGTGCTGTAAGTACACAGAAAAAGAAAATGATTATCCTGGCTAGGGATGAACATTAGTGGGACTATAACAGATTTGAAAAGGGAAGTGAAGCCATTTCATTGAGGACTACGAAAATGTTACTCAACAAAAAGCAAGTTTGGGGGGTCGTTTGTTCAATCTCGAGGATAACTTGTTGCCTAAGCATAACAGAAACCAGTTTGAAGTCTGTGGGAAGTTTCAGTTAATTCACCGTCTTTTGGATTATAGAAGAAGAGTTAACCAACTCTATTACACCTGTAGTTTCAGGCAGACGCCTCTATTCGACCCCCTGAAATTCAAATCATAAACATCTCCCAATCTCTTTACTACTGAAACATCTATGTTGTCTTTGTTAAAAATGAAAGTTCAACATTCTTTGTATATAATGTGTTAATTGAAGTTCTTGTCTGTATGACTGCGAAAAAGTAATTAGGATACGCAGAATTGATCTTATGTGCTCACTTAACCGACTTAATCTGTTGTGGATTATTACCAGGAAGGGAAAGCTCTAAAGCTACTAGCAACAGCCGCTCGGCTTGATATAGAAGATTTCTTGCAGAAGAAAGTTTTCCTTGAGGTATGAGTTATTCCGATCATTAATTTGCACAAAAACATCCTTTGCAGAACAAACAGTGATCGGACAAACCTATGCAGATAGAAGTAAAGGTAAAAGAAAACTGGCGACAAAACGAAGGGCTTCTTAAACACTATGGCTATGGCGGGCAAATTCAAGCTTTATGACGCACATGTCCACACGACCTGTGTATGTGGAAGTAAAAATCATCATCGTCTTCTGCTGGCTGCATTATAGGAACCGTGTTTTTCCAGCTGCTGGTGAAATTACCAGTCGAGATACATTCCTTGTATTGCTGGCCGTTGTCACACAACAGGGTCGGCTGTGGTATTGTCATATGTTTATTTCTTCAGTAGATGAGTTTTTTCCGCACATTTTGGGCTCTGATTTAGACAAGAGCATGGGGAATAGCGGTGGACAGGCTTTTGCAATATCCCTCTTATGTAAGAAAATTGAAACATCTTTTAGAAAGTAAGGTGGTTCTAACGTTTTGATGGATTTATGGATTGGACAAGTGAAGAGGCAGCAAATCTAAACACTCAAATCTGAGGACTGAGGGAGACTGTAGGGTGTTCCGCCAAGATACTTACGTAGTGTTTGGATTTGTATTTTGAGTGAGATAGAGAGACAAAAATAGAGATAAATAAGTGTGTGTTGAAAATAGGTAATATGTTTGGATTTGTATTTTAATGTAATTTAAAGTAATTTAAATAAGTGGGGTAGGTTTGATGTTGGGATTTGGGAGACAAAAATCATTGTTCATTGTCAAATCATATCATTTTTATATATCTTCTATATATAAATATTGTATGTTTAGTGTTGTATTTTTTAAAATAAAAATCACTGTCTATTATCAAATCATGTCTATTTTATATTATATATATGTATAAGAATATATATACATATATTATATATAAAAAGTTGAAAATAAAAAAAAACACACAGATAAGCTGTAAAAACTCAAAAACAAACATTGAGTGTGTTTTGTCTTGTGTTATAAAAAGTGAAAACATCAAACCAAACAAAGCTGCTTTGTTTGGATTTATTTTTGGGCGACTCCCGAAACGAGTCAAAATAACACTCAATGTTTGTCTATTTGTTTTTACACTTTATATGTGGGTTTATTTTTTTATTCTTTTTGACTTTGTATATAGAATATATTTAAACACAGATATATATATATATATATATATATATAATATAATATAAAAAAATGACTTGACAATAAATAGTAATTCTTATCTCTAAAAAATATAAAATTAAACATACAACAATTATATTCCACTTACAAACAAAATACTATATATATACACACACATATATATAAATATTTAAAAAAGATATGATTTGACAATAAATATTAATTTTTGTCCCTCAAATCCCAACAACCGACATACACCACTTATTTTAAAATATTTTAAACTACCTATAAAAAAAATTCAAACATACACTTTATTTTCTCTCTCTATCTCCAAAATATAAAATAAAACATTCAAAAAAACAAAACCAGACATAATGATATTTGCAATTGTTTCTATTTTTGTTGTGAAAATAAATTGCTAAAAAAGTTTAAAGCAAACAATAGTGAAAGCTTCAGAGTTATTTATCAAAATATTATAAAAAAAATAAAAAATTTAAACTCCCACAAAATGGGTGTCGTCGTGCTACTAACGACTCCCCACTTTTTTTTAATTTTTTTAATTCTTTTGAAAAATGTGCGCAAATCGTTTGTAGCACTAACGATTTGGGCACTCTCTTTTTTTTTTTTTTTTTTGTTATACCTAATAATAATAGTATTATATACTAATTAATTAATAGTTATTATTTTAAATTTTATAATATTTCAAATTTTTTATAACTAAAAAATATTAATACAGAATATCTTAACAAAATTTTAACAATTAATAAAATTAAAAATTACATATAAATAAAAAATTATTTAAGTATTAGTTTCATCATTTTGGAGTCTACGATTCTACCTTGGCATATTATTTTGATGTGATGGAGCTTCGTTTTATTAGGATTGGATACGAATTTGTTGTCTTACTTATGTGGTCTTTGGTAAATTGCCGTTGATACCAACGAGTAGATGTGCGTAGAGTAGTGCCGTGGACCAGTTTGGATGTCCCAAAATTTTAATTTTTATATAATATTCTAATGATAAAAAATACATTAATTGTTTTATTAATTTTTAACAACTAATAAAATTAAAAAAATTATATAAAATAAAAAAGTTATAAGAACTAAAAATATTATAAAATTAAAATTAATTATAAATTTTATTAATATTTGTCAATCCCACAAATGCGTTGTTATCATTGAGATTTTCTTTTTCTTGGACCACTGGTTCTTTGGATCGTTTTGCTCTTAATCATCATAATGGAAATATTTTGTTGTGGCAAAGAATTTTTAATGTAACATATCTTGTACTACTACTTGTTAATTTGATAAATACTTTGAAATATATCTCTTAGGTGGTTTAGGGTTTAATATTTTTCAGTTTATTATCATAGTTTATTTAACTATTTTAATTCGATTAGCATGAAATAAATCAGAAATAATATAATTATGTAACTTTAAAAAAAAAATATAAATACTCTCATAAAATTATAAATATTCTTTACATATACCCACTATATGATGGGTTGTCACAAAAGGGTATTTGTTAGGATATGTTTGTAGTTTTAAGGTAGTATTTTGTAATTTTTCAAACAATGATAAGGTATTTGTAACTACGAAAAACCTCAGGGGAGCTCGTTGCAATTTACCATGATATTTATAATTTTATCAATGAGTTGCGTAAATTGGTAGGGAGTTACTTATAATTTTTTTACTTAAATCAATTTTTTGGGCAATTCAAAAACAAAAATTATAATTAAAAACACTAATTCGACTAAAATTTTATAATAAACTAGTCGTCATCTTTGCATAATTAAGTTTTAAGATATATTATAAATAAATATAAAATATATTAATTAAATAATTAAATTAATATAAAATTTTAAAATATATAAATAATAGTAATATATATAAATCAATATATTACTTTAAAAAAGAAAGAAAAGAAAACTAATTTACCAATTAATGTAAAATTTTAAAAAAATGGATAAATTAGTTATCTTATTGAATGATATTTTTGGCTTCACAAAAAAATAGTGCAATGGTGTCATTAACTGTCGTTATGAGTGTGAATGTCTTTTCTTTTTTATACTAGACACTACGACAAGCAGGACCCTGCGCGCATGATTTTACTAATATTTTTGTTTTGTTAAGCTCATAATTTTGTTCCTATATATTAAAGTTTGTCATTGTCTTACATGCTAGTAATCACTTTTTCTAACCCGTTGATTATCAGTACATGTTTTACTTGAATTAAATTAAAAATTAAAATTTTGTACAACATATATTGTATGGAATTAATTTTCTTAAGGAGCGTTGATGTGCATAAAAATAAGTTGGCTCAAAGAGGCCCAAACGATTCAAGAAAGAAGAAAGAAACGAAAGGCCTAGGACATTCCCCGACTTGGAGGCCCAGGACATTCCCCAACCCGAACCATGATCAAAAGCCCACTAAAATATTAGGCCCAAAAAGCCCATATACGTGGCATAACACTCTCCCACGTGGCACCTCATCAACCTACGTGTCAACAACCACCTTAAACCACATCAGTCCTAGCAAGGAGGACCTCCTTGACGGCTGGGACTCCTCACAAGAGAGGGGTCTATCAAGACAAATATGACTTCTACTAAAGCACTCTAGCTACGGATAAGGATGATTTATCCCTTTATTCCAACCATCCCAACTAATTTCCATAAAATTCTTGGGAGTGGTATACACCAGCACCAGCAGACAGGAGCACTCGTCCTATAAATACAAGTTCATTCCTCCATACACGGGACACCCCTTTGATGCACATCTCACTCTCTAAACATGATTTGAGCGCTCTCTAAGCATATTATCACGTGTTCTTACATTTTTCACCAAATTTATTCACTATATTTTGATACTTAATTAATTCACTTACTTTTTTACTATATTTCATCTCGAATCCAATACTAACTTGGGCGTCTAAGTGCTAACGTCTTTTTTGCAGGTCCCTTTAAAGATCCACATACGCTTCAACCCAAGCTATGAATAATAGTCCATATCTATTGGGCCCGTGCATTTTTTTAACGCATCAATTGGCTCCGTTTGTGGAAACACAGACCTAAAATGTGAGAATAGGATGACTCCCCTAAAAGGATGGTCCTCCTCATGCTGGAGGACCTCCCACGAAGGATTACTACCTCTATTCAAGGCCCAATTTCGGCGGCCCCATCACTATCATTACTTAACTCCAATGTTTCTACTAATTAAATTTTTTATATGCAGGACGTCTCCCTTAAAGAGCAGGCAAGCATCCTTCTCAGAATGAAGCCCTATCCCCAGGTAGACATCCTTCATAGAATAAGCCTTGCCCCTAGGTAGGCATCCCCCTCAGCGAATAAATCTTCACATACAAGCTTCCCTTAAAGAGTATCTTTAATATTTTAACTTAATGACCTTGGCGATTTATTTTACCACTTTTGACAAACATGTGCCTTCTTGTAGGGATTTCACGACGGAAGCATCATTCTTGAACTTCTCAAATTAAAGCCCTAGCCCAGGCAGACACCTTCTCATAAAAAGCCCTGTATTCCATACAAACACAAAGACCCTCCTCCGTCGAGGCTCCCCAACCCTCCTTCGGGCAGACACTTAGGTCCTTTTTTTAGAGAGTTGTAAGCTCTGTCTCTTGCAAACACCTAAGCCATATTTCCGATGGACATCTTATTCTTTCTCCAGCGAGGTCCCTAAGTCCTGTTTCAAGGAGGCCCCCCTTAGATAAGCACTTCTTCGAGGAGGCACAATAATTTTACCCCATGCAAGACCTATTTGTAACACATACATATCTTTGTTATTTAACATTTTTTTGCAAAAAAATAAAGCCCTACACTGGAGTAAGCACAAAAGGCACTCGTTAAGCCTTCCTCAGTGGAGGCACCATAACAAAAAACCTTGTTCCATACAAGCACGAAGTAAGCTCTTCTTTTTCTAAATATGTCTATGCTATTAACATTTTTTGCAAGAATTCAAAAAGAAAAAAAAATCCCTCTTCGAACCTCACCTCTAAAGACATCTACTCTAATAAGTGTCGAAATCTCCACTTATTAGAGTGGGCTGGCTACTAATGTGCACTGGGCCAAAGAGACCCAAACGGTCCAAGAAAGCAGAAAGAAACGAAAAGGCCCAGGACATCCCCCGACTCGGCATGATCAAAGCCCGCCAAACATTTGGCTCAAAAGGCCCACACACGTTGCAACCTACTCTCCTACATGGCACCTCATCAACCCAGGTGTCAGCAGCCACCTTGGACCACATCAGTCCTAGCAAGGAAGACCTCCCTGGAACTCTTTAGAGGCGAGGTGTCTCCCAAGACAAAGAGGACTCCTACTAAAGCATTCCTAGCTACGGATAAGGATGATTTATCCCTTTATCCCAACCAATTTTCGCAATATTTTTGGGAGTGGGATACACCCCCAACAAACAAGGGCTCTCACCCTATAAATGTTAGTTCAATCCTCCATACGGGGGACACACCTCTAACGCCTCTCTCACTCTCTAAAAATTCTTTGAGCTATCTCTAAGCATATTATCACGTGTTCTTACACTTTTCACTAAATTTATTCACCATATCTCTTAATTAAATTCACTTACTTTTTTGCTTTATTCCATCTCGAATCCAATACTAACTTGATCGTCGGAGTGCTAACACCTCTTTTATAGGTCCCCCCTTCAAGATCCACATATGTTTCGACCTAAACTTTGAATAATAGTCCATATTCATTAGACCCGTGAATTTTTTGAATACATCAGACCTGATTGAGTAGTTAATTCAGGATGACTTGAGAAGTTAAATAGGTTCTATCAATAAAAGAGCATTATTGGCATTTAAAACATTTGATGTAGTGGTATCAAAACTACTACTTTGAGTTTATATACCCTCTTCCTTTATAATAGTATAGATTAGCGGTTGCGACATGTAGTTTCTGCATGCATAATACATAATTTTTCACACTTTAAAATATATTATATTTAAGAGTAAAATTGATGTGCATAAAAATAGGTTGGCCTAAAGAGGTCGAAGCAGCCCAAAAAGAATAAAGAAAAGGATAGCCTAAGAAGCCCAAGAGTTAGGGAGGAAGCCTAGGATATCTGTCGACTCGGAGGCCAGGACATCCCCCAACTCGGACCATGATCAAAGCCTACCAAAACAGACGGCCCAAAAGGCCCACACACATAACAGCCCACTCTCCCACGTGGCATCTCATCAACCCAAGGTATGAGCAGCTCCTTGGGCCACATCAGCCCTAGGAGGACCTTCTTGGCGGTTGCGACTCTTCACACCCGAGGGGTTTCCCACGACAAAGAAGCCTACATAAGCAAGGAGGGACTCCGTGCTAGGACTCCTTGCAGGTAAGGGGTTTTCCTAGACTGAAGGAGATTCTTATTAATGCACATCCAACTGCAAATAAAGATAACCTACCCGTTATCCCAACCATTCCAACCAATTTCGACAATAATCTTAGGAGTGGGATACATTCCCAACAGACTGGGCCACTCCCTCTATAAATATGATTTATTTCTCCACATCAAGGACATCCCTTTGATGCCTCTCTCACTCTCAAAATATTCTTTTGAGCACTCTACAGGCACCTTATCACGTGTTCTTACGCTTTTCACCGACTTTATTTACCATATAGCGATTTTCAATTATATTATTTTATTTTTTGTTTATTGAATCTCAAATATAATACTAATTTCAGCGTCAAAGTGCTAACGCCTTTTTTGTAGGTCCCCCCTTCAAAATTTGCATTTGTTTCGATCCATGTCTGAAACTATCGTCCAAATCCATTGGACCCGCGTGTTTTTTTAATGCATCAAAAATATATAAACCAAAATATTATATTTAAAAAAGAAAAAAAATAATTTATCAATTAATGTAAAATTTGAAAAATTGAATAAGTTAGTTATCTTGTTAAGTGAAGGGCTTATTTGACTTTACAAAGTATTGGTACAGTAGTGTTATTAATTGTCATTTGTGATCATGGAGGCTATTGTTTTTTTATATTAGCATAGGTAATATTTAGTATAAACTGTTACAAAAATACCCGAAATATAAATGAATTTTGGTGGGGTGGGACTTGGGAGGTAGTTGTGATGTGATACATGAATTGTATGGTATTGATATGTATATGCATTTATGCATTGGGATTGATGGTGGAAGCGGAAGCATCACGCCTCATGTCTCCACATATGTGGGTGTGGTGCCGCTCATCACGCCAATACATCAATAGGGTTATTTGTTGTAGGGACACTTTAAAAAATGATTCGATATAGTTTGGATATATGTCCATATAGATGACTCCAACATATTTAAAATATATGTCGGACATGGTATTTGACTGGCCCACCGTGATTAGACTATTGATGTTATGTAGACAGTAAAAAGGTGGCGAGGAAAACATTATATCTCAACTTCTTATCGTATACTATTAAGTTTTCTTGTATACTATATATGGCGTAAGCGCAATCTTCGACGATTTGATGGAGGAATACGCGGGGCACCTTCATAGGAAAACTTATTATTGAAGATGTTCGTCAACGGATACTTAGTGTTGATTTACCTCTTTCTATTAGTACTTGTGCACTTTTTCGTTTATGGCAGATTCATTGGCCTGTCGAGGTGATTACCTAGTCTTTCATGTTGTATTGTACGATGTATTACCATTTATTTAAAAAAATGTGCATTTATCAAAAAAAATAAAAAATAAAAAATAAATAACCCCCTGTGTTTTTTTTTATTCAGCACACACTTTCATTTTTAGATCGAAGTGTAACACTATTAAATTTTACCATGGACTGACCATTATACCCTTACATATTACATATTGTTATTTCTTTTAACGATCGTCCGATCATTATTGATTAGATGAAAGTCATTAGATATAACAATTAATCTTGACTATTAGATAATAAATTTATAAAAAAATTAAAAATTTGAATTAAATATATAATAAAAAATAATTGAAAAAAAAATCCTGCTCCCAATTCCCCCACCACCTACCCCCATCCCCACCCCCACCCTGCCCATCCCCCGATTTGGGCACGTCCGTCGCACCCATTTTTTTTAATTTTTTAATTAATTTAATTATAGTTAATTTTTTTAATTAACTACAATTAGTTTTAATTTTTTTAATTAATTTAATTATATTTAGTTTTATTCTTTAATTAACTTAATTATTAAATATTTAATTATTATTTTGTTTTATATATATTGCATTTCTTTTTTTAAATATATACAATACTAACTTAAATATAAATATCACTTCTAAAAATAATATATTTAATAAAATATTTAAGCAAAATAATAATTTAATTTTAATATATTATTTTAAAATGTTTTTTATAATTAGCATATTAAATATTTTTTATAAAATTTAGTATATTATTTAAAATATTCTTTTTATACACCCATTAAAAATATTTAACCTAAATTTGAAAAAAGTTAGTAAATTAAAATTATTTTTATAAGATTTAGTACATTTTTATTTTTTTGGTATTTTATATTTATAAAAATATTTTTAAGAAATTTTGAAATTAAAAAATAATGTATATAAATATGTATAAAAAAAATATATTTTTATCTTTTAGGTATTTTTAAAAAAAATTGAAATAAAAAATAATAAGGTATAATTTTTGAAATGTAACAAATTTAAATATAATTTATTTAATACTTCAGTCATAATGGCAAAAATATGCTCATAAAACAAATCAAAAAAATCTTGTTTTCTTATATAGACATGTAAAGAGTATTTTAGTCTAAAATGACCTACAATATTGATCAAAACAGTAGAAACCTACAACCAAGCGTACCACCAGCGTATTCATACCACTTCTTGTCAATTGTTAATAGAATAGAAATTTTTTTGCTGGGGTTTTGAAAGTAGGAGAAATTTTTTTGCCTATTTCTAAAATACGAGGAACTTTTTTGCTCATTTAACAAAATCGAGAAGGTAAAATGAAATTTAGCCTTTGTTTTCCCGCAAATGCCTATGCATATTGATTAATTAATGTTGGTAATAATTTTCTATTTATATATCTTTGAATCAATTTATTTTATTAGATCTATAATTCATTTTTTTATTTGATTGAATAAGTATAATAAAAAATTAAAAGGATTAATTACACTTAGATCTCTACAAAAAAATATAAAATCATACTTTTTTCCAAAAGAAATTTTAAAATTACAGTTACACATATCTTAAACTTCACAGCTTACACCTAGCCCGCTTTTATTACGGTTTTTAGATGAAAAATATTAACGTTAGAAAATATTACATATATTTCTAATTTTATCTCTCATTTAATATTTTCATGTAATAATTTTGCATTTATAAAAAAAAATATGATATTAACCTCACTCCATATATATATATATTATATTTATCTCTTATAAGTACAAAAATATACATTTCAATATTAAATGAGGGGCATAATGGAAGATCTCGTCCAAATTTTAATGAAAGGGGGTCAGATATAAATAAAATTTTAAACGGCGTAAATATATTCTCAAATATTTATTAAAGTATAAGTTTACAATTTACTAAGTATTTAAGTATAATTAATCCAAATTAAAATGATACACATATATTAAATCGAGTATGTTTCAATTGACAGCGGCACGTCACATGGAGTATTGAAGCCCACATTAAAATGTATACCGCGTGGCGCGCCTCTACTCCATAGCAAATTGATGGCACAACTTCAGGGAAAATGACCCCTTTTCTTCTTATATGTATATACTTAAACAGTAGTGGCACGTTGTTTTAACGTGTATATAATAAATAATTTTTAAAATTTTAAATATATTATAAATAAAAATAAAATATAAAATATAGTAATTAGTCAATTAAGTTAATATAAAATATGAGAAGTTTAATAGATTATTTATTTTATCAATTGAAGGGTACTTTTAAAATCACAAAAAATTAATACAACGACGTCAAAATCGTCATTTTATGTTTAAAATAAACTTGTTTTATAATTAAGAAATAATTGCACTGGTTTTCCCTGAGGTCTAATGTAACTACACATAAATCCTCTCTGATTGGAAAATTACATCCACTACCTCATATATTTATTTTCATCTGACCCAAATTTTGTACGGAGGGATTTTTTTAAACTTTATTTTATATCACGGGGGGTATTTGATACTTTAATTTTCATAGAGGGCTTTTTGAACATTCCTATTATTATAAGGGGGGTCTCTGGAATTTTCCGGACAAATATATTCATCCATTAGAATTTTTTTTTTCCCAATGGATGTATTACTAACTTATTGTATGTCAAATAAATTTCTATTCTTTTACTATATTGTTTTTATACATATTTACATATTAGTGCATATGAGAAGGTATATCTTCACCGTTGTAAGCAAAAATTGAAGACTAAAAATGGAATTTCTAAAAATAAATAAGAAGGAAAAGGAAAAAGGTGAAATTGCATTAGTTGCTTTAATGACAAAAAGTTGCAGTTATGGTCAGCAACGCTCCACTGCCTAATAAATTTCCCACCTTTTTCCCTGCACCATTACCATTGCATTCAAACGTCGGTGCTCCTCATTTTTTTAAAATTTGATATAATTACAATTAGTTTTTATTATTTAAAAAAAATTATCAAATAGCCAGATTTTAACCGCTCTCCAACAATTAATTCAATTCATTATTTTTCGTAAGCTTTTTTATTTATTTTTATAGTAATCTGATTAAAATGTCCTCGTGTACTATAAATTATTATAATATATCTTTTTTTTAAAAAAAAAAATTCATATAAAACTCAGATAAGGTAATATAGAAATTAAAAAAAAAAACTAATAAGGTTACAAGTGTTGAACGTAGAACCATATAATATGAATGAAGGACGCGACACTTAGATTTGACATTACAAAAGTTATAGAAAATCGAATATGTTTTTATGAGTGATGTGATATAAATAAATATTTTTAATAATAATGTGCATAAAAATGAACTGGCCTAAAGAAGTGCGAATGATCCAAAAAAAAAAAAAACATGCAAGGCTCATTGTGCTCCAAAAAAGCTCAGTTCGGGAGAAGGCCTAGTAGGTTTAGAGGGACATGTAAGCGTTCCTCAAATATAAGAAGTCCAGTTGACTCAAGTTTGAGAGGACCTTAATCTAAGAAGGCTTCACAGATCCACAAGAAGACTTAAAAAACTTAAAGTCCCCCAACCAAACTCAAAGGTCCTCCACATGGTGCCCACGAGGGACCTAAGTGACGGACACGCATTCTGGAGGTGCTCCCATAGAATTGGATAAAGACCATCAGCCCCCTCAGGGGCATGCAGCGTCCCTAGAATGAAGTATTATAAACCTTAAGAATATTGGACTCCATCTGGAAGAGATCTCCTCAACCACCTTCTTGAAAATTCGAAAAGGCCATATCTTTATTCCTTAGTGGATACACAACATACTCCAATAGCCCCCCTCGAATATAGGGGGATCCTCCAACTACCTCTCAAATCCAAGGGGATCAACCAATAGTTGAGGACTTTGCACCAAATCTAAGGAGAATTCAACATGCTCCCCTAGATTCGCAACCTTTTTCAACATCTTTGTGATTTCCTATAAATAGAGAGCTCCCCCAAAGGGAAAGACATATTCACATACTCACATTCACACGTAACACGATCAGATTCACAGGAGGAGGGGGACACAATTAGAAGGGCACACGTTCACACCTACATATATTTTTTTGAGATGTTCTTCACTCTGAGACCCTTATACTACGATTTTCACATTTCTCTTTATTGTACACAAAGTCAATTAATAATACTTTTTTCTTCACTCATTTAATCGTTTTTATCTTCTAGCACTTATTTCATAACTTTTCACTTCAAGTGGATTGAGCACTGCATTTTTTACTTGCATCATTTATTTCATAAATGCGTTTTTTGCACGTATCAAAATAAAATTGTTCTAAAGAAACAAGTTTTTTTGAATTTGAAATTAACTTTTGAAAATAAAAGCAAACCAACAATTAATTTGAACAGTTGCAAACATAAATCTCACTTTATGAAGCTCAAGACAAGACTAGAAGCAGCAGTGGCAGTACTGCACCACTCTTCTGCTCAGCTTTAGACCATTTTCTTCTTCTTCTTCAAAATCTTTCCAAATCTATCCAAAAAAAGAAAGGCTCAAGATCATGAACCAACATTTCCCACTAATTCTCTTCTTCCTTCTCCTCCACCAAAAATGTCTTCTTTCCGCCAATGCAGCAGACATGTTCATCAGAACCAGAGGAATCCACTTCTTCCTCAACGGCACCCCTTTTTACGCCAATGGCTTCAACGCCTACTGGCTCATGTACCTCGCTTCCGACCCTTCCCAGAGGCCCAAAGTCTCCGCTGTTTTCCGGCAGGCCGCCGCCCATGGCCTCACTGTTGCAAGAACTTGGGCTTTCAGTGATGGTGGATACAGACCTTTGCAGTATTCTCCTGGCGCTTACAATCAACAAATGTTCAAGGTCTGTTCATGTATAGACCTCCTCCTAGTACTACCTGTGTGTCTGTGTGTGTGTGTGCAGCTCTAATTTGTCTGTGTTTGTCTGAAGGGATTGGACTTTGTTGTGGCTGAAGCGAGGAGACATGGGATCAAGCTGATACTAAGCTTGGCCAATAACTATGACAGCTTTGGGGGGAAGAAGCAGTATGTGAACTGGGCTAGAAATCGAGGGCAGTATCTGACATCTGATGATGATTTCTTCAGAAACTCTGTTGTTAAAGGGTTTTACAAGAATCATATAAGTGTACGTGAGTGTGTGGATTCAAGAAGAGTAGAATTTTCAGATTGTCTGTTGTAATAATTCTTTATCATTGTGTGTTTTTTGTAGAGTGTTCTTAACAGGTACAACACCATTACTGGAATTGTTTACAAGAATGATCCCACAATTATGGCTTGGGAGCTGATGAATGAGCCCAGATGCACATCAGATCCATCAGGCAGAACCATTCAGGTTTCTCATACTTTTCTGGACTCTTTTAGATCTTCTCGCTGTCGTCTGCCTAAATTCATGTCGCCTATCCATCTGTTTATACATGTGAAGTGTATATGCCAAAAGGAATTTCCGATGCAATACTACTTTCTTGACGCAGCATAGAGGAAAATAAGGAAATCCAACTGCTTCGGTTAGATCTAAATCAATTATATATTTTACTTGCCATGAGATTGATGCACGAAAGTAAGCCCAAAAAGGTGTAAGAAAGACTCTTTGTACTTGAATTAACTCTTGGAACTACTTAACTGTGGTGTAGGTTAAACTCTTATTAAGCAAGAACTGACTGTCTTAACCCATATACTTCATTTATAACCGCATTGTCTTCTCTTGTGTAATAAAAGATCCAAACTGTTTTTCCACATCCTTAAAATAATCCATACATTTATGGTAGGTTTGTTGAAGAAGTCTGATCTTGATCCTGAATTCAGTTTTGTGCTTGAAATTAGTCCTTGATTCAAGAACATAAGTTGAATTTTACAGAGATCCATGCACCTCGACTTTCCCAGCATCCCACATTCAGTTGTCAAGAAATAAATGTAATGGTTTAGCAAGTCATGTTGCAGCATTCATGCTTACAAGTTGTCTTGTCCTAATTTCCGACAGGCCTGGATAATGGAAATGGCTTCTTACCTGAAGTCCATCGACAGGAATCACTTGCTGGAGATTGGCTTAGAAGGATTCTACGGCCAATCATCTTCTAATTGGAGGACTAACCTTAATCCTGGTTTCACCATTGGAACAGACTTCATTGCAAACAACCGGATTCCCGCCATTGATTTTGCTACTGTCCACTCCTACCCTGATCAGTGGTAACTACTTTCGTCTCTCCAACTTCTTATACATGAAAAATTCTTTCCCATTTAATCCAACCAAATAATTGAAATGCACTTATTCAACTGTAATTCAATTCAATCATACGACAAGTGTATTGCACTTGTCATATATAAAATCTTAACAAACTCTTTCAATTTTAATTATGTCACTAATTACAAAATTGTTATTAGTAATATATTATAAGTTTCATGATCTTATTTTATTCAAATTACTCAAGAGTTTATATTTAAAACAAATGAATTTTATTTAAAAACATTTTATAACTTGTATAAATTTGTAAATTCTCTTAAGGGTAAATTACAGTTATCTCCCATAATGTTTGACATATTTATAAATACCTCCTCGATGTTTAGGAGATTACAAATAGTAAAATACTCTTTTTATTTTAATATTCGTCTAGCAACAAATATATTCCTTTAGGTTTTCATTCGTTTTTTCTCATTAACGGATCAAAATGTCTTTTTGAATTATGAATTACAATTTTATATATTTTTAAAAAAGATTAAATATTTGTATGAAATAATATACCCTATGAATTTTTTATGTTACTCACTCACAATTTTTCTTTTTTGTTTTTACATTCTTACAAACATTTTTTTAAGAAATAAAAATTAAACAAGGGTAACATAGTAATTTCTACCTCACCGTCTAAGGATTACATAATTATTATTTTTTAGGAGGGTATTTGTAATTTTTTAAAAAATAAGAGGGTATTTATAGTTATGCCAAACTTTAGGGGAGGTAGTTGTAATTTTACCCTTCTTTTAAATAAATTTAGTTAATTAACTTGTTAAAATGATGGTTGGGATCTTTTATGGTACTTTGATATCAAATATCACTACAAGAAAATACGATATTAGTAACAAACTATCAAATAATAATTTTAAAGTTATTATTAATAATATATATGAAGTAAAGAATAATTTTTATCTTGTCATTATATAAATATTAGTGACAAATAGCTCAAAAATGGGTCCACATATAATACACCAGTGGGTGTTATTAATATGCAAAACCGATACAAGATCTCTCCTCTTAAAAATCGAATTGAATTTTTTATTTCAAATTTGGTTGAATCTTTTAATTTCATTTAGCATACACACGTCATGTATATAAAAATTACTTCGTATAATTTAGGCTTAAAGGCAATTTTCGTCCCTTAACTTCCGGCCATTCTCGTTTTAGTCCCTTAAGTTATTAGGGTTTCATTTTGGTCTCGTAAAACTGAAAAAATCTCAATTTTGGTACAAATTTGGTCGGAAAGTTGAGTCACTCGCCGGAAAAAGTCACGTGCCAGACATGTGATTTCTTAAGTTGGAGCTTGCATTGTGATTGACTGAAAAAGATGATGTGGTGAAGACATGACCTGAAGTTAGGGGACTAAAACGAGAATGGCCTGAAGTTATGGGGACGAAAATTGCTTTTAAGCCTTTTATTTTCAGCCAATCACAATGCAAACTCCAATTTAAAAAATCACATGCCTGACATATGATTTTTTCCGGCGAGTGACTCAACTTTACGATCAAATTTGTACCAAAATTGAGATTTTTTCAGTTTTACGGGACCAAAATGAAACCCTAGTAACTTAAGGGACTAAAACGAGAATGACCTGAAATTAAAGGACGAAAATTGCCTTTAATCCTATAATTTATTTAAAAAAAAACACGACTTGTTTATTTTAATTGAAATAAAAAATGCAATAATATTTGAAATAGAAAATCCAACCCGACCCTTAAAACGGTGTCTGTCCATACAATAACCGCCATATTTTGTGGTTGCATGAGCAGGCTATCCAGCTCCGATGATCAAAAGCAACTTTCTTTCCTGAGCAATTGGCTCGACGCACACATCCAAGATGCTCAGTTCATTCTCCACAAGCCCTTACTCATCACTGAATTCGGGAAATCCTGGAAAGATCCCGGTTTCAGCCCCTACGAGCGCGACACGCTATTCAACACTGTGTATTCCAAGATATACGCATCTGCCAAACATGGTGGAGCTGCGGCTGGCGGCCTCTTCTGGCAGCTATTAACCGAAGGGATGGACTCTTTCCGTGATGGCTATGAGATAATACTCGATGAGAATTCATCGACTGCAAATGTGATAGCTCAGCAGGCTCACAAGTTATACCAGATCAGGAAAATATTTTCCAGGATGAGAAACTGGGGAGTGTGGAGGCGTGGTCGGGCCAGACGGGCTCCGTGGCTTGCAGCTGGAAACAAAGGAAAGCGAATTGGTAACTGATACTTACAGACAGGTTTTTTAACTATAAGTAAGGAAGAATGTTGGGTTGTTTAAATCTCTCTTAGGGATGGATAATGTTCGTCCAGGAGGGTATAGATTGCATGAATCGTGGATACCAGAAATTTGATGCTTATTGAGTATGTAAGAGAATGGTTTGTGGAGAACTATAACTATGAATGTCATGTTTCTTGTACTAAACTTTGTGTTGTTTTTCTTGGGCAGTGATGGGTGTTTTATGTGTTAGACATTGGGTTGGGTTAAGCTTGCTAATGGGCAGGGTATTTTCTCGCTCGTAAGGAAATTTTAGCCCGAATTCGATTCGAGCAAATATGAATCAATTATATGACAAGTGCAATGTCTTTGTTATGCGGTTAGTGCACAGTTCAGAAAAAATGATCAGTCGCAGATCAAATGTGCTACATTTGCTCTATGATTGGTTTGGTTCAACAAAACTTATATTTAAAAAATAACTTTCATACTCATACCCACACTGTACTCAGTTGGTAGAAGATCCCACTTACACTAGACTTATGAAATTAAATGAGTGGGTATGAGTAGGATTTAATACCCTAAAATATCCAGAGGTATTGATATAGTCTAATGCCCTTCATTTATCTATTAATTTAAAATTATTGAATTCGTAAACTTTTAGTATATTTTAAAAAAAATAAGTATATAGTCATTTTATTACATATTTTATTTATATTGATTGCGTATTGAAAATTTGACCGAATATGTTAGAGTTTTTCATATTGATTCAATAATTATACAAAATTAATTTTATTATCAAATTAAGCAAACCTTAACTTGATAGTTTAAGAAATAGAAAATAAGAAGGAAACTTAATTTAGTGAAATTTGAGTAATATATGGAATAAATAAAATTTGTTTGAACTCAAATTATTAAAAACTCATCAAATTAAAATTGAATGCAAATGTAAATTCAAATAATACTCGAGATATTTAATTAAAAGTTAGATATATATATACATAATTTTATTTACTTTTGAACCAAATTAAAATAACAGGAAGGAAAACTTGAAGCTAAGTTCAAAATCCCTGGAAGCAGAACACAATTTAATAATGAAGGTCGCACAATCTCTTTCAAAGATTGGATTAAATCTATTTTGACCCCCTGTGATATAACAAAATATTAAAAATCCTCTTATGAAATTTTTAATATCAAAAGTCACCCATATGTTACCAATAAATAATCTCACCGCCCCATGATCAATTTAAATCTATTTTTTTAGAAATAATGACTAAAATACCCCTTCTAGTCAACAGGTCAACTAGGCTTACTAATATATAATTATTTTAATTTATAATATATATAATTTTTAATTTTTAACATATATTTATAATACATATAATTATAATTTATAAAAAAATTAAAAAATAACAATTATACCCCATTCCCCACCGCCAACCCCCACCCATACCCCCATCTTCTTTCCCACCCATCTTCTTCCCCCCTCCCTCACCCCTTCCACCTCCAAACCCCCCCTTCCCCCCCCCCCTCCCCTATCCTCCGGGCACACGTCCCCCCTCCCCTTTCCTCCCCCGTTGTCCATTTGGGCGACGCTAGCCGCTCAGATCTGGACGACGCGGTTGCCCTCGTTGGATGGTGGGCGACGGCCGTTGTCCAAGGTGAGGAGGGCGCCGGCCCTGACGATGCCGCCACTGCTATTTTTTTGTTTAAATTAATTTTAATTTAATTAAAATAATATTTTATTATATAAATAATTAAGTAATAATTATATAAAAGAATATTTTATTATTAATAGAAATATATAATATTTTAATTAAATAATTATTATATAAAATAATATTTAATTCTTAAATACATATATATAATATTATATATTAAATGTGAGAGAAAGGCAAAAATGTAAAAAAAAAAGGTATTTTTATAGAAAAATCGCATCAAAGTGCGTGTGGCCCAATTTTTGTATGGAGGGAGTTTTTTGAACTTTATTTTATATCATAGGGGGGTATTTGATACTTTAATTTTTATAGGGGGATTTTTGAACATTCCTATTATCACAGGGGGTCTCTGGATTTTTCCCATCAAAGATCACATACTGCCAGCCTCGTCGAATTGCCAATTGGACAGTTTCCCAAAGTCGCCGGAGCTTCTGCTAATTTCCCATGTGCACGCCGTGAAAAGCGAATAGCTATCCAACCCACACAAGCGCCCCGTTCATCTCCGGTTCCACTCTCTTTCCCATGATTAAACAGGGTTCCGTCACACTGACAGGGGGACAACAGTGTCTGAGTGCTGGCAATGAAAAGATTCCAGATATTGAACTACGAAGCAAATTACATGATTAGGAGATAAGCTATTCCCTTGCATCATCTTGCAGTTTTTGCACCAGCAAATGCACAGGAAATACCCAACCTCTTGCTTCTCCAAATTGGACGTCACAACGTACATCCAAGGTAGTTCTCCCTTTGCTTTTGGAAAATAATATGCGAGCTAATGCAACATCCCACGTGCCTGGCGAGTAAAGGAACAGAGTCTAAAAAATGCATGGCGTCCTCACCTTCCTCCGGACAGAAAGGGCAGACGCAGCAGGAACAGGGGATATGTCTATAAGATTTTGGCCTGTCGACAGAGCATTCAACCACGCATGCCAAGCAAACGCCTTCACTTTGCTTGGAGGTTTAACCCGCTATAACCTCCTCTACCATCTAATACAGGTTGCACAATAGGGGTCGGGTCGTCAGACCTTGGTAGCCTGAGAATCGGGTCGCTGAACCCTTCTTTGAGCTCCCTACTAGTGGATCCCGAGAATATAACACACGTTAGGCTTGTTGGGTGGCCCCCAGCTACGGTCCTCCGATAGTTAAATTAGAAAGAGCAAGGTCGAATTCGATCTAAGGAGAGCTGGTGAGACTAAAAATGTAATAAATGCATTTGCTATAAATATTCATGAATGTTGGTATTTATAATGTACGGTACCGCATAGGAGAGGGTGCCATGTGGCATCATCTGGATGCCCGGGTGTCAGAGCATCTAACGGCTACCAAAACGGGTTTGCCTCTTAGATCGGGTCAGGGTCGGGTTGAACTTACACGCGGATTCTGTCCTTTTTGTTGAATCTCTTAAAAAATGTAAGGACAATTTGGTTCTTTTTACCTTGCTGATGTAATTAACCTCATCACCATCCGTGCTCCAACTTCACCAGACTACTTGAATAGGGCCTTGCGTCAAGAAAACATGCAACGTAATAAGTGGACCGTACCGAGAAGAGACTGTTCTTTCAGTAATGCCAGATTATGAGGTCTTCTGTGCCAGTGTGACTGAGTGGAATTTCGAGAATAATTTCACTATCCATAGGCAAGAAAATATCTTGTATTAGCGTAGTGTTCCAGTCCCCACTCGATGGATTAATCAAATCTGAGACACGCAGCTCTCCAGATTCTCGACCGGGGAAGTAATGGGCCAGAAAGAAATTGGCCTCAGTAGCCAAGGATCAGTCCACACTTTTATCAAGTCTACAGAACCAACAAACCACCAGCACCCCACACAAAAGAGATTATGTGCAGCCATGATGTTTCTCTATGTAAAGGAGGGCTGCTGCCCAATAGTTGCTGTAAAAATGTCTCCATGAGTAAATATCAAGCTCGAAGAACACAACTAGAAGGCAGTCAGGAGAACAAGAGAATAAGCTAGAGTTGCTTGGCCAACTTAGCAAGATTAAAGAGGTGGAGTTGACGAAAGCTGAGGCCCCCTTTTAATTTGCTCTCGCACAGGTTTTGCCAAGAGATACAATGTATCTTTTTTGACCCCGGTTACTCCACCAAAAATTAGAGACCATTCCATGAATTTCCTTCAGCAGAGAAACCGACAACCTGAAACAACTCATGGCATAGGTAGGAATGGCTTGAACAATGGATTTTATTAACACCTCTTTACCTGGTTGAGACAGGAGCTTTTAATTCCAACTTGTGATTCGCTTCCAGATTTTGTCCCCGAGTAAAAAGGAGTTCTCTCTTAGGCCGTGCTACCTTGCACGTGAGACCAAGGTACAACTCCATTTTGTTTTCCCTCCGAATGTTCAGATCAACGGCAATATGTGAACAAAGGTCATCCCTCGTATTTATGTTGAACGCCACCAAGGATTTGTGGAAGTTTATCTCTTGGTCTGAGAAGTTTCCAGCACCTCTATAATGGCGTGGGAACCCTTTGGAGTGACTTGGCTGAAAATTAGAGTGTTGACGGCAAAAAGAAAATGTCAGATGTGGGGTGTTCCGCGACATATTGATACTCCTCTTATGCAACCATCAAACTCAACCTTCTGAATTAGTGAGCTAAAGGCTTCTATACATAAAAGAAACAGGTAATGAGAAAAAGGGTCCCTTTGATGGAGGCCCGTCTCAAGAATAAGGGAACTAACTGATGACCTCCTAACATAAATGAATAAGAGATTGAGGACACACAAAGCATGACCAGACGAATAAAGTAGGAGGAACCCCCAGTTCATGTTGGAAAAATAATAAACGATGTTTTGAAATATTACTATCGAATTTAGAAATCAAAAGCAATAAAGCCACGTTGGAACAAGTAACATAAAACAATTAGAAACGCTATTTATAACAAGAAATTTAAATCGAAAACTTACAAAGAGAATTGTATCATAACAATTCTCAGTTCAATTTGAAGTCGTTAATTTAACTGAATCGCAGAATTACTGCTTGCTTTGAAAAAAATATACGCCCCGTATCAGTAGTGCACCAGGTTCAACATAATTTCTTCCAAGATAAGATGATTACAGTTCTTTCGATTTTAGCACTATACCGCAGAACACCTCGATCAACACTCAGAAGCTTATCGAAACAAGAGACTCAAATACCAAAATTTGAAAGAAATATGAATGCCAAGCGAAAGAGGGCACCGAGAGAGTGATTGGGGAGAGAGTGAGAATTGTGTGTGTCCAAATGAAAGAATTGCAGGCTTTATATAGAGAGCCATTCCTTCCCAATTTAATGCAGAAATTGAAACCGGCCATTAAGGCCTTCAATGTCCAAACTGAAACTTTCAGCACTACATCCACTAACGGCTGTGCAATGAAGAATGGTAATCAATCCAAAATTAAAACTTGAAACAGTAACCATGGGAATTTGATTTGACTAGAGCAAACCATTTGAATTTTGAAATGAATATTCAATTCAAATATGCTACAGTAAATCAAAACTTCTTTCTCTCCCTCATTCTAATCTTTGAATTTCAAGAAATCCTTTGATAAAATTTCAATAGTTCAAACAACACTCGTTCCAAAAAAAGTCCACTCAACCTTATCATACGCCTTGTTGACGTCGAGCTTGAGCACCATATACCCTTGTCCGCCTTTAGTTTTAGTATTCATAAAGTAGTTAAGTTCAAAAGCCAGGAGAACATTGTCAGTAATAAGACGGCCTGGAACAAATGCAGATTGAGAGGGGAGATTATATGATCTAACAGGACTTTTAAACAGATTCGCAATGGTTTCTGAAGTAATTTTGCATACCACATTGCATAAGTTAATAGGCCGAAATTGTGTGAGATTTGGGGTGTTTACACTTAGGGATAAGAACAATATGAATCCTAATCTACAATCATAATCAACAATACTCATTCAGCGTCACCAACTATCATTATGCCCATCCACCTCAATATATCAAACCATATATACTAGGATGCAAGAAATTATACCAAGGGCAAAAGACAATTTTCGTCCCACAGCTATAGGCCATTTTCGTTTTAGTCCCGTAAGTTTCTAGGGTTTCAATTTGGTCTCGTAAAACTAAAAAATTCGCAATTTCAGTCTAAATTTGGCTGGAAAATTTTGTGGGTCACCGGAAAAAGTCACATGCGGCGCATATATAGGTCATGTGACCTTTAAAATTGGGGGCTCGATCCTGATTGGCTGAAGAAGCTGATGTGGCGCATACGTGAAAATTTAAAAAAAAAACGACTGATCTCAAAAGAATGGCAAAGGCGGAGGACGGATTTTGTCGGATCTTTGCACAGAGGTGACCAAAATTGATGGGACTGGTCTCAAAAGATTCGCCAGAACGAGAGGCGTTCAACGATGGTCTTCCGAGCCGGTGGTTCGTTCAGACGAAGGAGAAAAAGCCGGCGGAAGGTGCAGTCGCGGTGGACGACGACTGAGATCTTCAAAATGATGGATCTTTGCACCTAGTTGATGAAAATGGATGAGACTAGTCCCATTAGAACCGCAGTGAGGAGACGAATCAAATGGTACCAATCCGCAATCGTGGGTCGTCCTGTTGCCGGCGAATCAACGGGAATTGTCCGCGACGGTCAATTTCAAAGCCCAGTCGATGTCGTGGTCGGATCGCAAAATTGGTTGAGGGGTTTTGTTCTCCTTACTATGGGTAATCGAATGGTATATGTGGTGGCTAGAAATTCCAAGTAACGACGGCGGAATTGAAGAGAGAAGGTGGCGGCGAATGGCGGGGATTTCACGACTTTGATTTCCAGTCGATTTTTTTTTTTAATTTCCACGTATGCGCCACATCAACTTCTCCAGCCAATCAGGATCGAGCCCCCAATTTTAAAAGTCACATGCATCGCATGTGACTTTTTTCGGCAACCCACAAAATTTTCCGGCCAAATTTGGACTAAAATTGCAAATTTTTCAATTTTACAGGACCAAATTAAAACCCTAGAAACTTACGGGACTAAAACGAAAATTGTCTTTTGCCCTTATACCAAATTAATCAATATACCAAACAACTCAACATATACTCTATACAAGAATCCATTTGAGATAACAAAAATGCATATATACCAAAAGTCAAGAAATATATCAAACTATTTGACATGACAATTGTGAATTATAGTAAGTATACTAAAGCGAAACATCAGGAGTGAAGGATCTCATCTTTACTTGCATCTATCTTGGGCTTGGACCAAAAAGTTGGGTGATTAATTCCTAACCTGCCAGCAAACCTCGTAACATAAGACCTCAGAAATCTTTGAGACCAACTTCTACTACTGCAGCTACTACTATCATCAATAATGTTTACATTTGACGAAAATGAATACCTTTGTGCTTCAGTAATTGGGAGGCAAACAACGATAAGCTCACAAAAGAGCTTAACTATTTCTTATGCAGCCATCATCTTCTCTTCTCTTATAATGTGCTAACAAGAGGAAAAAACAATCACATCACCAATCATTAAACTTCTAGAAGGTTGACCACAGATCCTTTAACATCTCTTCAATGGCTTCAGATAAATATTATATAGATGATCATTATAACAAAATAACAAGAATAAATATGTGTTGTACCAATACCTGAAACGTAGAGTGGCTTCTTGACCAGTTTCAAGTAGCTTTGCAATTTCTTTACGCATCTGCTTTAACTGAATCTCTATTTGATTTCTCAGTAAGAATTGGGAATACTTTCAGATTTTGAAAGATTGAAAATGTAGTTTTTTTATGGAAATTCTTAAAAGGGAAGAAGATGATCTCCAAATACTGAATGATGGTTCTAATGACAACCAGGAGTTTTTCCAAATACTAGTAAAATAGAGAAAGAAATTCGTCCTAAAATTCTAGATAAAGCCACAAAGTGGGATCCTGACCTCTTACCAAGGACGAATAAGAAGAATGATAGAGAATTCACCAGATTCAGAAGGTGCTACCAAGAAATGTGCTGAAAAGCCTACAAGCAACCAGAATCCATGGTAGAATACCAGCCAGGAGAAATGAAATGGGTAAATTCCTGTACAATTACAATTCTAAAAATTATGATTAAAGGAACTAATTGGAAAAAATTCGAGTCTGATACCTCGAATATATCACAAGATCTAAGAGAGATTCAAAAGACAATTCAAGACTATGAACATAGGTTAATCTATATATCTATGAAAATAGAAACTTTGAGCTAAAAGATAGACGAGATCCTTAAGATTCTTCCAAATCTACACAAGGATCTTACATATATGAAGATAGAAAGTTGCAGATCTAAAGAGAAGCCAAAGGGAAAATCCTGAAACATCCAAATTCAGACAAGAGCAAATCAGGGACGCCCTTGGACCAGTATCCATTCTACGTCAAAAAGGGAAAGCGGCGGAGATCCCAAAGCCAAAGACCATAGAGGATCTGATCATCGCATCCATCATATTTATAAAATAATGGAGGTAATGAGAGTATATCTGTCAGATCTACATGATTAGCTGAATCCTTGTTCCAACTCGCGATTGTGGATTTAGTCAATATTCAAACCCATGAGATCACTCCAGCACTACCATTGCTGGAGGGAAGTACAGGTTCCAATTATCCTCCATAGGATGATCCGACGAGAGAAAGTATAGATTTCCACACCAACGCGACACCTACTTTTGTGGGAAACAGACTTAGAGAGAATCAAGGAGAAATTCAAAAAGAGTGCCAAAAAATACACCTTTGGCAAGGACCATGCTCCAGCTCTTACATCCATATGGCACCATACTCAACTTAGATGTTATCGACTTCAGAAATATAGAGAATTTGATAGATGAGTGGGTTGCAGTCATAAAGATAGAGGCAACTACCCTAATACTCGACAAAGAAAACTTCATAAAACTAGTGAAGTTGTTAGAGGGCTCTGTGCAGATCGGATTGGAAAACACCCCAGAAGATACCAAACCAGTATCCTTGTCGGGGATTCAAAAGCGCAATAGCAGATCGACTAGGAAGGATTATGAAGATACACATCATCATATATGGATACTTCGAAGGAAGTAGAGCAGAAAAGGCTAGAGAGTATGCACAAGCTATTTTCGGCCTTGAATTAAGGAGTATTTGGCAGTAGATGAACATATCTATTGATTTCGCAAGTATTTCTTCCAAAGTGGAGTAGTAATAGAAGTAGCAACTCCAATGTTCTTTGCAAAGATCTGCAATCCATGAAGGGAAATGTTGATCAAGTTATATAAAGTATCCAAGGGATAGTTGAATTCAGTTGCAAGAAGGACGTCTTTCCTTAAAGACAAGCTGAAGGATTGGTACTATCAAACATCTATCCAGAAAAATATGAAGAAGCTGAGAGGTAAGATCAAAAGAACTCTTCTCTATTGTGATAACAATGATTTTCCTACGATTATAGGAGAATCAAGTGAGCCGAGGAAGTGGAAGAAACAGAACAGTGACTCCTTCCCTAAGACCTCCAGAAGAACCTCTTTCAAGCGAACATCATGGTGGTCCAAATCAAAAGTCAAATTATATAAACTGGATAGAATGCTGGACCAACAAGGGATTCATTAAAGGGATTTAGACTAACAAATGCAAGATCCATAAGAAGAACCCCTACAAGGAGAACTTTCAAACGAGCCCATACTCGAGCCAATAAAAGTTTCAAGGATTGTAATTACTGCACCTGCAAGCAAAGGGTCATATATCTCTGGACTGCCCACAGAAACGTGGTGAGTTGAAAAATTTAGAAGGTACGGTCGACATTTTAGACTCAGTCTATTATCGCGATTTGGTACCAATGTACCAATTCAAAGATCTTCCTTCAGATGAAACTGTATATGAGGAATAAACAGAGACTGATTCGGATGGATCTTCAATCGAGTCAGAATAACTACAACAAGGAAGATAGTTTTCAAACCTCTGAAAGCCTGTCATGATTCTTTTCAAGGATGATGATGTCAAACAAAATTATGGAAAGAATCATGCGCCAAGATTCCAATCTCATCCCATACAATGGATTTAGGATTGGAGGAATTGGGAGAGTCCTCAACCAGATAGAAACCAGAAAAAACATCACATAATTTACAAAGTAAATTCAGGTGAGTTCGCTATTCATACAGTACTTACAGGCAATGTGATGAAAATACAGCTTATTCCTAAGTAGTAACAGAAACAACATTCAAGGAAGGAATTGATTCAGAAATAAAATTTATAAAAAATGGATAGAAGAATCAATAATTTAAGAGATGGTTGTCTTGGGACAATATAGGTAATATGTATGCAAGAAAATTAATATTTGATATTCATCCTAGAATTGCATACAACCTAGCAGACCAAGATTTAATAGAGTATAACCCTTCATCAGAACTTTAAAAGAAAAGATCTTATGAAAGAGGAAAATGGACCGTATTCTATAACTTATAGAATAGCTTATGCCCTTTCCAACACACATCATTCCGATTTGTTTCTTAGGAAGGAGTATATTGAGATTCCTAGAACTTTCAAAGAATTCACTAAGGTAATGATACCAGATCCAATTAGGATACCTAGAATAGGTAGTGTTGATATCGTTATAAAAGACCACCCAGTTTTAGACCGAACCATAGCTCTAGAACTGAGTTTAGTAGCAGAATGTCCTTTTCGAAAGATAGGATTACAGGCTACAAAGGAAATGAGAAGGAGTTGTTAAAAACTTTAACTCCTTAAGAAATTAGGGTAGATAGCATAAAACTTAGATGCCCTAAAGGATGAAAGAAATACAAGTTATATTTGAAATCACTAAGAAAGAAAACTCTTTTCCTTGTGATGACTTATATTATTTACAACAACCTATCATTGGTAGATATGAAGGCAAGTTAGAAATAACAGGCTATGAAATTCTAGTTGCAGGTGCTGCAGGACTAGAAAATAGGAGTATGACTTTAGGGTTAAGTTTGCTCGAAGATCAAACCATGGGAAATAAAAGGTAATGGAATGGAATTCAGTCTTGATGGTGTTACCATATGAATTGAATGGGGATTCCCTTTTTTATATACATATCTATTGGTATGTTATTTTATCAATATAAGATAGAGTATTTTGTAGCTTATATGGATTTAGGATTAGGAATTTGCTCAGCAAAACCTGGACTTTTCCCTGAAGAAGTAAAGAAAACCTTACCCGTCATTGCAGAAAGGGATTTTTCATAGAAAATCCTAATACTCAATAAGAGTATACTAGAAGCCAAGATCATGATTAAAGAAGCACTCGAAACACCCTACTTTGAGGTAAAAACACCTCCTATCTACTTTCGAGATACATGTGTTGATATCTTGTTTGATAACAATTTTATTCAAATATTTGTAAGATACAAGAAAATAAGAGGAATCTGTTAATTTTTACAGATAACTGTGGTAGTGAGATACATGTTTTGCAAAGAGAAAATGCAATTAACAGGATAATGCTTATAAGTTTTCGCAGCAAGTGTGGTGATTTTGATGCCAAATTAACTCATCCAAAAATGCAAGATAGGAGGAAATTTGGTAAACTCTTTTATCTTTCGGGCAATAGGGACTCATCAATAGCGATAGTTTCTACGAGGAATTTGAAGAAGAAATTAAGAACCTCAAGGAAGTATTGCAAAAGATAAATTCACTAGACATATACGAGGAAAACAGGCTTTCTCTCAAAAATATTAAAAGGCTTATCCAGAGAACTTCAGTGAAAATTTTTTGGCGTCGTGGGATAGGAACAAGATTGAAACTACTCTAAAAGTCAAATATGAATGAAAATATGAGTATGTTCGTTACAAGCCTATCCAAATGAACATGGAGGATAAGAAGAATATACGGGAGATTATAAAAAAGCATATCAATCTTAGACTTATCGAGCCTGGAGTCTCTGTTTACAATAGCCTTGATTTTCTGGTAAGAAACCATGATGAGATAAAAAGAGGTAAATCTAGGTTGGTAATTGACTATCAGGGCATTTATAAAATATTAGAATTTGATAGTTATTATATTCATAGTAGAGAGCACTTAACTGATTGCATTAAAGGTGCAAAAGTATTTTCTAAATTCGGTTACAAACTTGATTTTTATCAGACCAAGATGGAGGGTGAATCAAAGAAATTTATTGCATTGTCCACACCGAAGGGACAATACATCTGGAATGTGCTACCAATGGGATTAGCTAATGCACCCTAGATATTTCAAAGAAAAATGGATAATCTTTTTAAAGATTATTTTGAGTTCATGTTTGTCTACATTGACGACAAACTGATTGCATCTAAAAATATGAATTAACATATTAAAAATCTTGAGATATTTTCTAATGCATGCCATAGAGAAGGATTAGTACTTTCTACAAAAAAAGCTACTATAGCTATCAATAAAATTGAAAATTTTGGATCTTATTGACGAAACAAGTATTGAGTTACATGTGGAGAAAATTCGCAATTTTTCAAACGTATTCAAGGATAAGAAACATTTTTAGAGCTTCTTAGGAATTGTTAATTTTGCAAGTATCTTTAATAAGGATCTTGCGAAATATAAAAAGGATTTCTGACTACTTTTGAAGGAAAGGGAAAGTTCAAAGTGGAAGTGGAAAGAAATTCACACTCAAAGGGTCGTGAGCTAAAATAGGCTTGCAGTAACATGTCCAAGCTCGCCACACCACAGGACAAGGATGAATTGATAGTCTATACGGACACCAGTGATTATAGATGGAAATAGTGTTCATGAAAAAGACCACTATAGTGGAAGAACCTTATAGATATACAAGAGGGTTGTTCTCAGAAGAACAAGCCCAAGTCTGGCACATCAACCAGAAGAAGTTTTTTGCAGTTTGGAAAACTTTTAATAAATTACCTTTATTTTTACTTGCTAAATAATTCACATTAAAAGTTGATAATACTAATGTTAAGGCTTTCTTGAAAAATAAATTAGAATCTAAAATTGGGAAAGCTTGCATTATCGGATTGCAAGCTGAATGCTAATAAAATCTCACGAGAATGTTCTTCCAGTTTTCCTAACATGAGATGGAGCATCTGAAGCAAACTCCATCATGTTGAGGTTTAGGCACCTGAGAGAAAACCTTGAGGAGCTTGATAAGAAGTTTCGACAGCTAAAGGTGAATGCCCAGGTGACCAGACAAATTAAAGAGCTGATCTTGACACTGTCCAAATTGCAATAAGTACCATGGTGGTTTCAATGTCGCTATGGAACGACCTACAAGAACCAATTCAGAAGGCATCACCCTCGAAGATGACTCACAAGTTGAAGGAGCATGACCCTAAACATGACCTCAGAGTGTAGGGCTCTAGACATAGCGTCGGATTCAAGTACCAATTTCATAAGGCCATCGCCAAACTCTGGTGAAAAAGCAATAATTGAATTACAGAAAGTGCAAGCTCTTGATGATGCAAGTCAACTCAACACCTCTAGGGTAAAAGAGGGAGAGATTAGCCTTAGGCCGTCGACAGGCACCTCTAAGGTTAATACTAAAGAGTTGATATCTTCTTCTTCTGCTTGGCAAGTTTACAAGCAAATGTGGAAAAAATTAATTGCTTGCAAAGAAGTGAATCCAAGCAAGATCATAATCAAAACATCCAAAAAATATAATAGAGTTTGGATATTAGAAAGGTCCAAGCCAGAAAATGTCCGAGAATTGCATGGTTTTGGAGCACTGGCTTCAGGTCATACTATGTCACCAAGTTTTTCGAAAATTTCAATGCTTCTAGAAGGGATTAGTGGGGCGGTCTATGATTAATGAAAAAACAACCCCCACTTGAAAAGAGGAGATATTTTGGAGTTAAAATTCATATTAGTCGCTCCAGAAACTGCAGAAAAAGAGTCTCATCCAACATTCCATTTTATCAAGCTGCAGAGACTGGATATGATAGCTTTCAACAAAATCAAAGCTACCTCAAAAGAAGCTCTACTGGTTTCAGTCATAAGTGAGGATGATATCTCCACCAGGAGAGCTTAAGGATTATGGGTCTGTCTCACCGAGATGGATAAAGTGAAGTATTCATTTAAAATCTTCTCGAATAGTTTAAATTGGTCATTCCTGTTAAACTCTGTGACAGGAAAAAGTACTAAGTTCGCGGAAAGCTTATTTGAAAAGAAAAATATGTTGATTTGGGAAAATAAGCTACCAACGACCAAACCTACAAGGATGAAGACATGTAATATATTGCATGTTGGGCAATGGCATAACCATGTATACCTTTGTTGTGAAAAAACAAGAAAAGTCCTTGTTTGGGACAAAAATTTCGGTTACCCAAAAGAAACCCGAACTAAATAAGACAAGGGTAAAAGAAAGAATTTTTACAAAGCGAAGTAAAAATCAAAGAATGTAAAAAGTTGAGAATAAGACTATCGGTAGAAAACGAGAGAAGCCAATAGAAAGTAAGAGAACTAGCTAACAATTACATGGCCGACAAAGCCATCATGACCAACAATTGAAAAGGACAAGGAGATGAAGAATGCAGTGACATCATCAAAAAATAAGTTTGAAGTCCGTGTTTGAAGTTCGCGGACGACTATAAACAAAGAAGCAGTAAAGCAGATGGGATCATCAGAAATTTTCTCCACTCTTCAAAGCATAATAGTTTAAAGCTCTCAAGCCTTTGTAGTTTTTAATTCTCAGATTTATGGGGATATCCCTAATGAGGCAAGTCCTTTATCATATGAGAGGCTAAGCAGTTGTCTCCTCTAACGGAGGAAATGATAACTATGTAATATTTCATATATATCTTCAATAAAAGTCCCTATATTGGAGTGTCGAAAATTCTATTAAGTCCCTATATTGGAGTGTCTTCATGCCCTAAGGTAGGAAACGAAAGAGGGTTGTGCTGTATGTTGCTGAAAGAGCCAAGTATCTATGGACCATCTACAGCGGTAGTATGGTTGGAAGAAGTTCATAAATCGAGAATTTAGAATACCCAAGAATAAGGCAGTTGAAAAAAGGTATGAACTTATGAGAGCTTAATTTATTTTAAAAGCATGTTGGGCCAAATTTTGAGCATAGAATGAAACTATAAAACTTTTACATTAGAAGGGAAGAGTGGTCATTAATTTGTCTATAGGATCAAAAGTGTTGAGTCTGGAAAGATATAGGACCAAATGTGTTACGTGCAAAGTTAGAGAATTGAATGGGCAAAATCTCTAAACATATAGGACCAAAAGTGTAATTTCACCAAAAAGATAATAGAAGAAAGAAAAAGAGAAGAGAAAGGTGGGGGGGGGGGGTGGAAGGAGGAGGGTGGCGGCGGTGGGTGAAGGAAAATGGGAGAAAGAAAAAAAAAAGAGGGGGAGGGGAAAGACAGTGAAGAAAAATGAAGGGGGAGACTAGAGAGAAAAGAAAGAGGGAAAGAGAGAGAGAGAGAAGAGGGAAAAGGGAAAATGAAAAATTAGGTTATGAAAAATGAGTTACAAAATTTTAGGATTAAATTTGTGCTTCAAATATTAAATTTAAAATTATATTTATTTTTAATAAATAAATTATATTTTTTATATTTAAATATATATTATTTTGTGTATTAAAAGAAATGAAAAAAAGCAATATTAATTCTAGAGCTAATTTTGTGTTTGAACTTATTAAATTTAAAATTTAATTTTTTCTTTAATAAATAATAATATTATTTATATTCAAAGATATATATTATTTTGTGTGTTAAAAGAATAAAAAAAAAAGTAATATATATATATATATATATATACATACAGTAAGTAGAGCTATCAGTCAAAATATATATATATAATACAATAAAACCAACCAATCAATATTCGTCATATAATAACAGCAGATGTAAGAAAATAACACATGCCCACAATCATATATTAATCCAAGACATGATATATGACGTTGTAGTTTATTTTCTTAGAGCTCTATTTACCCAAGCTGGAAAGCATCACCCAATGGTCTTTGTCGGCTATCATCATCATCTCAATCGCAATATCTCATCTTTTTTTTTCGATATCATACAATATATAACTCGTATTCTACCACAATATCAATGATATCACACAACACATAACTGATATGATATCTCATCATCAATCATATCGCACAGCAGACAGCTCATTCAATATCTCACATCATCTTCATTGATTAATGACAACACACAACTTGTCTTTAATTATATCATCATAAGCATTGCAGTATGCTCCCCAATTAGGTAAGCCATCTTTTTATTTCAATTTATATCACATCATTAACTTCATCACAATTTCATTTAATAATTATAAGCAACCATTCAAATAGTCAACATCTACGATCAAATACACGAACAATCAGTATATAATATTCACATATATATATATATATATATATAAGTTCAACTCGCTATATACTTACCTCAAATCTCAAACGGTTAGGTTTATAGAAGGAGCAACTCAACCCTCTTCATTATCCTCGCATCCTATAGTTCCTCGCTACTATAGAATTAACTAAACACCAATACTTATAATTAAGCATTTGCTCAATAGGCCCTATGAAAATGAATAAATTAATTATAGAAATGATTAAAGCTAACAACTCTAGTAATTTAATTTAAAGTTTTTTCTAAATTACCCACCACGTCCTTTCTAATTTTTTCTTAATTAATATAATTTGCTCTCAAATATTATGACAACTCGAATTTACTCCGTTCAAATTTAAATATATTCCAATTTATATATAATTATTTGTGATTAAATCTAAGTTTTCTTAAAAATAATCAATTAACTTCTTAATTATGTATAAAATTCTATGGACATCACAGGTCTTCTTGTATATCACTTTTGCCACTGCTTCTGCCACAGATTGTGCAATGATTTTGCCAAAGAAGAAATAATCCGTTGCATTTTCATGGCAAAATTCAAATTCAAAATAATGGGATCCAACTGTTTACATATGGATTGCGATGGACACAATACATTGTAAAATCCGTTGCAAAAGTAGTTGTAAAATTGTCGGTAACATGGCCACGGACAAAGATCCGTTGCTAAGTCCATTGCAAAACTTATTTTGTATTTTGCAACTGACATCATTCATAAAAACATTGTCGCAAATACTATCAATAATTGCCATGAACTAATTTTGTTGCAAAATCCGTGGCAATACTGCAATGAAAATATTCATGGCACAATGGTATTTTGTAGGGTGTTGCAAAATCCGTGGAAAATAAGTTCATAGAGACTTGGTTTTGTTGCAATAGACGTTCACGCTAGCAACGGATACAAGATAAATTTTCGTTGCAATATTTGCAACGACCGCCATCCATTGCAATACCCATTACACATTTATAGTTTGTGCGTGGCAACATTTCTCATTGAGTTCACAGTGACTTATGTCAATAATGGGACATCATAAACTTGACCAAATTTTACAACAAATTGTTACAATGGATAATCTATTGCAAAAGTTTAGACTGCTTTGCGATGGAATATTGCCACGAAAATTCAAATAAAATGAAAGTCCGTTGTAAAGTCGCTGCAAATTACCAACTGATGCTTCCGTTGCAAAAATTCGTGCTATAGGTCTAATTTCTTTTTGTAGTTACTCTTTTCTTTAAACTAAAAAGAAATTTAAAACACTAATAAATAAAAATATGATTTGGAAATATTTTTGACATTAAAATTTAGTCTAAACAAGAAAGGGTTAAATGCAGTAGTTGGTCTGATGTTGATGTAGTCATGTTGTCGATAATAAATAACGACATCTCATGTATTTTCTTTGAAAGAACATTAGTTTTTACTATAATCATATGTTACTTATTTTATTGTTGTTTCTATTTTAAATTTATGATAATTACATCGCTCTTTCATGAAGTTTGGTGTAATTTCACATAAATTTTATTTGAAAAAATATAAAAAAAAAGAATTTTTTCTGACCACACTATCATTATAAGGATGTGAAGATGTATAAGGAATCGTTTGGTTTGAAAATTTTCATTTTGACTGGCAATAAGTTATGAATAAGTTAATTCGGAGTAAATATATATTTTTATTTGGATTTTTTTTTACTAATATTAGCAAATTTCGTAAATTTTGATTAACGAAAGAATTTATTTATTAGATAGAAATAAATATTAAAATTATTAGATATAATTTCTCAATTCCACATAAAATTACGTGTAATTACTCTAAATTTCAGAAAATGGTGATATAATTATCTTTTTAAATTTCCACCAGGCCCAAAATATACAAGTCATATTAATACAGAGCTTTTCGATATTGGGCCGGCAGTTGAAGTTCTATTGGGCTGTTGGTATCGGCCTGCTAAGGTGCTGAGGCCTTAATCTTATTATTGTGAGATTGGCGTGGCTAATTAGGTGATTCTCAAACATGGTGTTATCTCTGAGGTCTCTTATTACCAGAAGATTGTATGCAACATCAAGCCTTGCTGTCGTTGATTCAATAGATATTCTGTCCGTGGAAGGATGTAAGAATCACTCAGCAGAAAATCGAAATGAGGCCATGGAAATCAACATGCTGGAACTCAACTCACAGTTGAAGTGCCTAACAAAAGCTGGCGACTTGAGAAGTGCCCGCAACTTGTTCGATAGATTGCCTCACAGAGATGAAATTTCTTGGACTACTATGATTTCGGGTTATGTCAATGCTTCGGATTCATCTGAAGCTTTGTCTTTGTTTTCTAAGATGTGGGTTGCTCCGTGTGTCCGAATGGACCCCTTCATACTTAGCCTTGCTCTAAAGGCATGTGGGCTAAGTGTGGATGTGAAATTTGGGGAAATGCTGCATGGGTATTCAGTGAAAACTGGTTTAGTTAGTTCAGTTTTTGTAGGGAGTGCAATGCTTGATATGTACATGAAAAATGGGAGAGTTTTTGACGGTTGTAGATTCTTTGATGATATGCCATTAAGGAATGTAGTGTCTTGGACTGCCATTATCACGGGGCTTGTTCGTGCCGGATTTAATTCTCAGGGGTTGTCATATTTTGCTAAAATGTGGAGGGATGGTGTTGACTATGACTCTTATACGTTTGCCATTGCATTGAAGGCGTGTGCTGATCTGGAGATTTTAAATTACGGAAAGGAGATTCATGCACGAACAATGAAGAAGGGTGTAGATACGACTTCATATGTGGCTAATAGTCTTGCGACCATGTATAACAAGTGTGGGAAACTAGAATATGGTTTGCGTCTGTTTGGAAACATGAGCAAACCAGATGTGGTATCTTGGACCTCCATAATAACCACACATGTCCAGAGAGGCCAAGAGCAACAGGGAATTGATTCATTTTTGCGGATGAGAGAGTGTGATGTGTGCCCTAATGAGTATACCTATGCAGCAGTTATTTCAGGCATTGCAAATATTGCAAGACTTGATTGGGGTCAGCAATTGCATGCACATGTTTTGCAAGTAGGTCTTGCAGGTTCATTATCCGTGGCAAATTCCCTCATGACAATGTATTCGAAATGTGGAAATTCTAATTCAGCTTCAATTATTTTTCATGAAATGACTGTAAGAGATGTCATTTCATGGAGTACAATTATTGCAGGTTATTCTCAAGGGGGTTGCGGAGAGGAGGCTTTTGAGCTTCTGTCATGGATGAGAAGAGAGGGGCCGAAGCCAACTGAATTTGCTCTCTCTAGCGTACTAAGTGTTTGTGGAAGTATGGCAATTCTTGATCATGGTAGACAGATTCATGCTTATGCATTGACTGTTGGTTTAGACCAAACGGCTATGATAAGAAGTGCTTTGATTAATATGTACTCAAAATGTGGGAGCATAGCAGAGGCAGAAAAAAGTTTTTCTATGTCAGAGAATGATGATATAGTGTCATGGACAGCCATGATTAATGGATATGCTGAACATGGATACAGCCAAGAAGCTATTGGATTATTTGAAAAAATTTGTCATGTTGGTTTGAGGCCAGATTCTGTTACATTTATTGGCGTTCTTAGTGCTTGTAGCCATGTTGGACTTCTCGATCTTGGCTTTCACTATTTTGATTCAATGACTAATGAGTACAGAATAAATCCTTCTAAAGAACATTACGGTTGCATGATTGATCTCCTATGTCGAGCTGGTCGACTACGTGAAGCTGAGAATATGATAAGAAGCATGCCATTTGAACGGGATGATGTTGTTTGGTCAAGTCTGCTAAGAGCCAGTAGAGAACATGGTGATGTGGAATGTGGAAGGATTGCAGCAGAGCATCTACTTCAACTAGATCCAGATTGTGCAGGGACCCATATCACACTGGCTAACATTTATGCTTCAACAGGGAAATGGAGAGAAGCAGCAGATGTGAGGAAACTGATGAAATCAAAAGGTGTTATCAAGGAACCTGGATGGTCTTGGATAAAAGTCAAGGATCAGGTTTCTGCTTTTGTTTCTGGTGACAAGTCTCATACACAGGCTGAAGACATATATAACATTTTGGAGTTATTAGCTTCAAAAGAAGAACTCACTATCCAGGACCTTGCTTCAATCCTGTATGTTTCCGAAGGATAACAGATGATTAAGGTAGTCAGTTCTATCCTATTTGTTAATTGATAACGAGCTTTTTGAGAGCACCAGCTTCTTTTGCAGTGACTTTTGCTTGCAGTTATTGTCTATTATGCAAGCCCAGAATTGAAGTTCAGAATGGACTTGTGGGTAATAGTTTTCAGCAATCTGGCTTTTTGCGTAAGTTGTGCTTCTTGCCAGTAAGATATGGAAAAATTGCTCTAGGTTGAAGCTGGAGACAATCTAGCTTGCCACTTTCAGGGTAGACACTAGATAAAATGTGTTTCTTCAAACGTATATAATACGCAAAATTCTTTGGTGGTGCTGACCTAATGATCTGGTAATTAGTTTGACTTTCTAGAGTCTGACTAACCTCTGAAAGAGAGATGTTATCATGTCAGAAGCTTGAGGTAAAGAGCATGTCAACTGCAAGTGAGTAGAAATATAAGAGACAAGAATTTCAGAACAGCTATAGTTTCAAGGAACTCTCTATTGCCAGTGCAGGTGAAAGATCATGAGAGCACTAAGGCTCAGACCATGAGAACATATGAGCTGCAAGGGAGTAGAAATACAAGAAACAAGAATTTCAGAAAAGCTCTAGTTTTAAGGAGCTCTATTGCTAGTGGAGGTGAAAGATCCTGTACAAAATCATATTCTGTTATACATGAGTTCCTGGAGGAAGTGAACTAAAGGTTCCAATGAATCCAAGGAAAGATCTTCCACCAAAGTGGGTAGATGGAATCATATGAAAGGTTCGAAGAACTTCCATTCCATTCAAGTTCTTGTTCAAGAGCAAGGATAAAGAAGAATTTGATAAAGATGGACTAGACCAATGAAACACAAATACCTTGGATCAGGAAGTGCATAATTCATGCTTAAATACACAAATGCCGAGTCGGATGCTGAAACATAGCAGCATTGTTGTATGTTCAGTAAGATCTGAAGGTGGTAGATCTATTTAAAACTGCTCAAAAAGGACCGCTGGGGGATGGTGGTAGCACTTTGTTTCTTCAGCAAATACTCTTTCATCAATCTAAGATATTCGATTCATGGCTCGTATGATAATGTCACTCAAAGTCTTGGACCAACGTTGTTAAGACTGTATTATCATCTCATACACTGGAGTTAATGTTACCTGGACCATGAAGTTTCTTTTTTCAATGTGAGTACCAAGTCTACTTCTCATGTACGTGTTTGTCATGATATGTTGTAATGTATAACAGTAGCACGATTTTAGACGAAAAGTTTTAGTTTGACCTATTTAGGCATGTAGATACACGAAGCTTGGGTTGTATATTACTTGGCACTTGGAAAGAATATAGTTTCTTGTTTACAGCTTTTGGATTTCTGCCGCTTGTTGCTTCTTTGCAATATCATCTACTAAAGAAGAGATTGGATTTTGGAGTCAGACCACCACTGTTAACAGCTAAAAGAATGAGAAAAACGAAGTAAAACTACCAAAAGTATGTGCAGACAGAGAAAGTGAACAATCACCATAGATTTTATCCTTGCTCATCAAAATGAACTTTGGATCCTGTTACTAATATCTATTAAAAAAGAAAAGTAAGAATAAATCTAGCAGATGCAATCTGGAACCCCATACCAACAATCATAGTTCTTCCAGAATCCAGGTACGATAAACGTGGATAAGAAAAGCCGAACAGTATCCGATTGCACCAAGAATAACCACAATTCTAACCCACAAGAAGGATATGAAAAATTTTAGTATGAAGCTATTCCATAACCAGGACCAGAAAATGGAGAAAAAGGATCCGAGAACAGCTCCCACGATGACCTGGCTAAGTGTATGAAGTCGTTGAGAAACCCGTAGCCATGACTGCAAAAACACAGAATTCACTAATTAACAACCATTTACATTTATGCCAGAATAAAAAATGGAGGTAACCATACCATGCAAATCGTAAAGCAGACGAGTAGTTATAAGTTCAACCGTAAATAAAGTTTACACCACTAAAATTTCACATGGTCAATGCAAGTACCTCATGAGGGCGATAAACCTAATGATGGGAAATACATTTTTAAGTTTTGTTACTATCAACTATATACACTACGCCACTAGTTGCTAAAACCAAATTTCTTAACTTCTACCACTAATTAATACTGGAATATAAGTCACTAGCTACTATCAATGTGAATTCGTGAAAATGTGAAAGCAAGAAATAAGACTTCAAGATAATCATTCTTCTGTCATTACTGATATGAAAATATCAGAATCAACCTACTTTAATTAGCAGATCCATCTAAATTAGGAATCTCCTTCAATGGCTAATAATGATAGGACATGCATGTGGAAGTTCCTGAATCCGCATGAACTGATGTATACTTACAAAATAAGAACCAACAATTAAAAAAAATCCGCTTAGTGTTGCCGTAAGTGCATTCACCCCGTACCACTCTAGCACTGCAGCAAAGAATACACATGAGATATACAAAATGAACTATATGGTAGAAGTTAAGAAACAGTTTATACTAATACAGAATGAAAATGATCAGCAACAATCAATGATCAAATGAACTCAAACAGATATAGCTAATTGAGGCTTTTCCAAACTTGCAACATTTGGTATCCTCACCCCAAAAAGGGCACAAGGAAAAACTTTTGATTTTCACGTCATGGTGATGCTTAATATAGCATGACGAAAGTACATCATAACTTGCATGAGAAAATGACACAGCAGAATGAAATATGCGAGGAACTGTATCTCCATGGCTATCCAGGCTTACTTGACAGATTGAGAAATGTTATAGTATAGAAGATGGACTGCGCATGAGAAGAAGGCATTCCCGGGTCTGATCTTGACGTAGATATTGGCCTTTCTTGGTTTAGTACTTTCTTAAGTGTGATCGAGAGCACAGCATTGAGAACAGCACCCATAGCAGCCCATAATGCTTCGGCATCATGCCTCCAGAGGATGATTGCAGCAAAAAGTGCTGAGACAAACCACTTGCTCTATGACAAATGTAGTAAACCAATGAAAATCATAAGAAGCTCACTCAAAGTAGGAACTTAAAGATAGAGTATATACTTCCAGACCAAAAACGTTTTCTACTGAAAAATTAATTGTTGATTTGATAATCAAGCAATATATTTGAAGTTCTGATAGAAAAATGTGAAGAACAATGACTCTAGTTATAAGCCTATAGAAGACAAGAGCATTTGCAATTGATATTTACACCTTATGTCAGGAATTTTGTTTTACAAATCTTAAATACAAAGAAATACTAAAAAAGAAAAAAAGGGATAATATATAATATAAATCTAAATTCTCAAATTTTAAACAGATTTATTATAAACCATCCGCCAAATAAGTGTGTAGATGCAAGCATTTGAAGTTGCTGAGCTGCAATACAGTCATTCAACCTTTTAAGTACTTCTAAACAAGATGGCTGCAGTCAGAATCATTAGCCACCTATGACCAATAATACAACTTTTAACAAGCCCGTCAATTGAAACTGCATGAAAATGCTTAAGAACATAGTTCTGAAGCAAGGAAATGCACTAAACACAAATATTTTGGTGGCGAAAGTCTAGAACTAGTTGAATAAAAAATTTGTACCCAATAAGTGACTTTTTCCTAATCAAATATGTTCAGAATTCACTGGATATTACCTCTGAATCATTTGCATAGCTATCTTAAATTACTTGATCAACAAGTTCTAACCAAGTTACTTCAGAAAAATTGACAAAAGAATCATCTTCTTGAATTTCCAAGAATAGATGAAAGTATTAAGTTGTGCTTTGCTTACATTTCACAGCGTTACCTCTAATCATTAATCACTAATATCAAACACACTTTGATTGGCGACTGACAACTTCATCTCACAACATTGAACACTATCACCGCAAGAACAACTTCTGAATTCTCCAAATAATGAAAAAAATTATAAAACTGAAGTCATTGAAAAAGGTCTCATCAGACACATTAAGTGAAATTTATGCAGTGTACGAAGTGCATCACAGAGTCACATTGAGCGACCATATCCTTTCAGCTCTTTCCATTTAAAATTTTCATTTATTTCTCGTTTTGCCTGCTGACAAAATTCATTAAACAAACCGAATCTTGGAATCACATCAAGTACATTTCCCCCTTGGGTTACAACATAGCACCTCAAAAATTTATAGAACTTAACTGCTACATCCAAACAAAAAAATTACCGAGCTTGACCATACATCCAACTCTTCCATTTTCACCTTTCTCTTAGCTACATATGTCAACTCCACTTGAACGTACAATCTTAAATCTATGAGTAGAAGTACTAAGAAGACTGTCTCCCTGTATACATATATATGATATAACTCACAGGAATTCTACTTGATAATTTTTAATTTTAACTATAAATTAGCTCACTCCCCAGGACACTATCATGTTCCAATTGTTCCACAATTGCTTAGAGTAGCTATTACTTGAGATAACATCTATGGTGACCTACATAGCCTAAAGCTATTTCCCTGCAATTAAAGCTATATAAAATGACAACAAATCAACAAAATTTGAAGGTTTGACCAAATACCAACCAAACCATTGAGAGTAGCTTCAAGCCCACCAGCCCCCAAATTCGTTGAGTCTTCCACAAGGGCTTCCTGCTCAAAAGCTTTAACACCCTCATCAGTTATACGAACTTCAATAGGATTCGTCATAATACTCTGATTTCTCAAAGTAGCCCAACAAACAGATTGTCTGCGACCGAATAGTCCCCCAAAACGCAGACTTTTGGCGCAAATTTTAATGGGTTTCTGAGGTTTTCTTGACTGGGACGCACTAAAACTAGCAACTGCGAGGGACGATACAAAAATAGCTGACATTTTCTGCTCTTGGGCTGTGTTTGTTTATTGATCGAGCGGCCGTTCTTGAGGACTCGGAAGGCTGTTCATTATCAAGAAATAAAAGAAACAGGTCAAAAATCAACACCCGTCGTGTACTAATTTGGAGCATTAAATTAGAAAGTTGCAGCAAAGACTTTGTTTATTGGCGGATATGAGAGAATTACAAGATAGAGATGTACCAAAATGAGCATCTCATTTGGTGCCCGACGATGTGAAAACTGCCAAATTCCACTTTCCTTCTTTCCCATCCTTGCAACAAACAAACAATTCTCCAACGGATGGAATGAAATTAAAAAAAAAGGGTTAAACTATACCTAAATTACAACCATCTGTCCACACATGCTACATAATTACAAATTCTTTTCGTCATTCAAAAATTATAATTTTACTTATTTTGTAGCAGACTAATCATTTTGAAAGATAAATTATAATTTTACTTATTTTTTTAAAAAATTATGGACGAAGTGGGCAAGTATTTTTCTTTTTTACAATTTTTTGAATTTTCCATCCACCTTGTCAGACTTTTCATAGGCTAAATAGAATAAAAACTCTCCATGTGTTTTAAAAACTCTACTAAAAGTTTCTATATTTTAAAAATAGGCAAAATCCCGCTCTCTTTTATTAAACGTAGATCACTTGCTCCTTTCCGTTAAATTGACTTAACACCGTTATTTTTTTTTTTTCATATGAACATTATGCCCTTTTTTATGTTAACGATCGTCATATCTTTTTCTATTAAATAATTATCGTTAAATCTAATCAATTAATCTCAACAATAGATTCTAGAAAATAAAAGATTTAGATTAAAAAATTATTTAACTTATATTATATACATAGATAATTAAAAATTATAAAAAATATTTTTTAATTAATTCAATTAATAAATTAAATATATATTATTGTTAAATTAAAAATACTTAGATAATTATATACTTATTATATTTAATTAACCTTTTTGCAGCCAATATATATATTAGCTTCCTTTGTTATTTTAAATACATATAATATTAATGTAAATATAGGTATTATTTATAGAAAATTGTGAATGTTAATTTTTTTTCTTCAAACATTCAAACTTCAACATTTTGTCACCTTTCACTTGTATTTTATATACTCAAAAATTTTTATTACAGAAAACTAACGATTTAATTCATTTAATCCTTCTGTGATATGCAAAAACTCAAGATTTTAACCGTTTAATCTGCAACAAAAGGGTTGTAGATGACATTATTACTATTTTAGGATAGTATTATTTATGTTTTTTTTTTTGTTTTTTGTTGGATTTTTATGAAAATAATATAAACTATTTTGATGATTTTTAGAAAAAAGAAGAGATTTTAACCGTTTGATCTGCAACAAAATGATTGTAAAGGTATTATTACAGTAATAGGATAGTAGTCTTCACGTTTTTTCTTTATTTTTTGTTGGATTTTCATGAATATAATATGGACTTTTTGACGATTTCTAGGATTTTTGCGTACGTTGGACTGCAAAGGCACAGAATATAAGAAGTTCAAATGAAAGTGATTTTGGTATTGAGAATCAAATTTTATTTTAATTTTTTGTTTTGTCTTTTATGTTTTGGTATTGAGAATCAATTTTTTTAAGGTTTTTGTTTGTTTCTGGTGTTGGATCCAAAGGAAGAAGCTTATAAAACTGCACATGTGCTTCTATGAAGGTTAGGTCCCCATATGTTTTTAAGGTGAATAGCAATTTATCATCCTGTAACATTGAAAATAAGCATATTATACCCCTATGAAAAAGTTATAGCAATTTACCGCCTTATACTTTTTAAAATGAAGCAATTCACCTCCTTATACAGGGAGGTAAATTGCTTCAATTTAAAAATCATAGAGAGGTAAATTGTTGTATTTTAAAAAATATAGGGAAGTAAATCGTTATTTATTTTTTCATAAGGGGGTAATTTGCTCATTTGCGATATCACAAGGGAGTTACTTGAATTTTTTTCTATTTTTTTATACACTTTATTCTAAAATTTTCATAAAAAGTGCTTATGTTGTCCCCTGTTTTATCACTTTTTGAGACCGATTTTGTTTGATAAATATTATGGGACAAAATGCATAAAACCTCTTTGTGTTTTAAAAAGTATGCAAAAAGCACTCCAGTATTTTCAGAATAGGTTAAAACCCCCTCCTGTTTTGTTTTAGTCAGCAAAAAACCCTCATTGTGTTAGCAACTAACGGAAAGTGGAGAAGACGTGCGCCAACTGCGTTTGGTAGTCTTTTTCTGCGATTTAGGTTGATATTTAATGACTTTTTAGACTAAAATACCCCTCTGAATCTATATAACATACAAATAGGTTTTTTGCTTGTTTTGTGTCTTCCTTTTGCCATTTCTCCAAAAAAAAATCAGTGTTTTTCGTTCTATTTAGGGTAAAGAAACACAAGTTTTTGGATCAAATTCCCTCGTTTTCTCCCTCTCAATCGCATACCACAAAACCCTAGTTTTTTTACTTTGATAATTCTAGTCTCGTTGTAACTCTTTCTCTCTCTTCGAATTCACTCTTTGACTGTAGTCAAAGAGCAGTAAAGATAGCAGGGTTATAACGGTCAAATTAGGAAGAAAAATAACGCCGTTAGCGCTCGTTTTAAAAAAGGTTACGTGAGCTGACTAAAACAAAACAGGAGGGGTATTTTAGCCTATTCTGAAAATAGGGGGTACTTTTTGCATACTTTTTAAAATACAGGGAGGTTTTATGCATTTTGTCCAATATTACGTGACATTGATAAAATTTTATACATAATTGAAAGACTAATTAATAATTATTAAAAAATAAAATTTAATTGTAAATAAATTAAAATATATTAAAATTTAAACGAAATAAATTAGAGTTCATAATAATATTTGAAAGTATTAATTAAAAATTAAAAAGCACTTAATGTGGCTCTGGGCCATCGCTTCCACCGCCTACTTATGTTGTTAGTTTAAGTAGTTTAATAATTGAAACTTAAAGACTTTTGCACACACTTTCACGCAATTACGCAAACATTTGCGGTGCCAAGACAGGTATGGAAATTTTGAATTTTAATTTCTATTAATTTATATAATTATATTATTTGATTAGTCAATTCGTTAAATATAATTTTACATTAACTGATGTAATGTTTAATCGAAAATTTTATGAATTGAATTATTTCTAAGTTAGGGATTAATTAGATATCCTATTTGCTTTAAAAATATTATAGTGGGATAATTAAATTATCTAAATTGTTAGATTTTAATTAATTTACTCAATTTTATTGGGTCTGTTGATCAAATGCTTAATTATGTGTATAGTTGTTTAATTAAATTCTGTAGTGATAGAAAATTTATAGAAATATTAGAAAATTATAATGAGAAATATTATAGTTATTAAAAATAAAAATGGAATTTTTGTAATAAGTGAATTAGGTATATTATAGAGAAAGATAGTTATTAGATATATGACGGGTTTAATAAAACTTAATAGTCATATGACGGATTTAATAAAATAAATTCTATTTTGGTAGATTAGATATATACCTGAAAAAAGCGTAAATACTTAGTTATTTAGAAAAAAATGGAAAAGAGAGTTGAATTTCTATATAAATAAAATATTTAAAGAATGATAAAAAATATATGACTATTATTTATTATTTATTTAGCATTTACCATATTCTTATATTGGTTATACGAATTATAATTTATTATAGGAGACAAAGTTAAAAGAGAGGGTTCAGAAACTCCTTCTACTAACATAATTATTTTGAGATTGAAGTAAGTATAGTTGATTAAATTTATATATATATGTATATATATATATATATATATTTATATATTTGTATTGTATATTTAATTGTGAATTGTTTATTTATTTATTTGGATTGTCTTGTTGTTTTGTAGAGTTGTCGTTATATATTTATATGTGGTTATGATGTAAGAAGAATGGATATATATATATGTATATATATGGATGTATACGTACTTGTATCTTGATCGTTAATTGTCGGCCATTTGTTGGATTACGTTGTTATTTTATGAAGTTGTTGCTATGTGTTATTTGTGATTATGTGTAAAGTAAATATTGATGGATTATTGTTCTATATTATATTTGATTATTGAAAGGATTGGGCAACGACTTATCGATGAAAAATTAATTATTGGATTAAATTAAATGACAAGAAAATATTGTGAATTGAGATGAAAAGATGACTTACCTAACCAGGGGCATATTCAATAGTTTGTAATGATTTAATTGATGACGAGTTATGGACTGTTATGACAATGTAATTGGTGACGTGATATATGATATGTAAAAAACGATATAAAGTATCATGGTACGAAGGGTACCGGAGTATTTTGGTAGCGGGCGATATACTGTGTTGATAGCTACACACTGAGGTGGCGTGGGGATATCACATTTGATAGGTATCCTATGTTGTATATTATATGATACTGATTGAGATATTGATAATCGACAAAATAATTGAATGAAGTACTCCAATTTGGGTATACAAGGTCCCAAAAAAGTAAACGATAAGGTCATATGTGTTGTTGCGAATTGATATATGATAGTGGGTATGAATTACTTCTTATATTTATTGTTATTATATGACCAATATTTATTTGTTGGTGTGATGTATTGTACTTGCTATTATCTTATCAGGTCAAATGGTTATTTCTTATGACATGAACTATAATTATGTATGGGGTATCCCTTTCCACGTACTTTTTTTGTTTTCTTTTTCAAGGGATAGGCCATAGTGTAATGTCCACAAATTTTGTATGTAATTGAATGACTAATTCGTAATTATTAAGAAAATTTAAATTTAATTATAAATGCATTAAGATTGAAATTCGAATAATTAAAACTTAAAAGGAATAAGTTGGAGCTCGTCATAATATTTAAAAGCATATTATATTATTAAAAAATTAGATAGTATGTAATAATAATTATTAAAAAAATTAAATAAAATAAAAACAAATAACAAGAAAAAGGGGGGATAACAGCACGTGGCCACCCCCCTCTCACCGCCTCACTTTTCTCATTTCAATACACATATATGTATATTATATATATATAGGGAAAAGTATCATTTTACCGTTAAGTATGCCTAATTTTAATTTTTGTCCGATAATTATGCCCATATTTGTTTAGGTCCAGTAACTTTCGAAATTGCTTACTTTTAGTCCTCTGGTAGATTTTCAGATAATTTTACCCCTATGCAACTTTTAAAAACCAGTTTTAGTCTATATGCACTCACTTTATAATTTTTCGTTAATGCTCGCCAAAAATGGTATCAGAGCCCAAGTATATTGAAGAAATATATGATTATATTATATTTTGATATTATTTATCCACTAATGGAGGAGACTATTTGAGAGAAAATGGAACCGAACAAAGGTTCGAGTTACAATGAAAACAGGAAATATTTCCAAATTTTGGAAATACAAAAAAGAAAATTTCTCATAAAAATTCTTGACAAGAGTTATAGCGATCCCAATAGGGTTGATCCAGAACTTCTCACGCCAGAAGAAGAACAAGAATGACTGAAAAATTTTGAAGTTGACAAGTACTACTAGGAAGTGTAGTGAGGTGTTTACACTCCACTGAAGTCCATGGTAGAATCCCAACTAAAAGAAGCTGAACTGGTAAATTCCTGCATAATTACAATTCTAAAAATTAGGATTAAAGGAACTGATTGGAAAGAACTCGACCCGGATACATCGAGGATCTCCCAAGATTTGAGGAAGATACAAAAGACAGTTCAAAACTATGGACATAGGTTAATTTACATACCTATGAAAATAGAATCCTTGAGCCAGGAGGTGGATGAGGTTCTTAAGATTCTTCCAGATCTACACAAGGACCTTACAGATCTGAAAGCAGAAATTGCAGATTTGAAGAGAAACCAAAGGGAGAGCCCTAAGACATCATAATCCAGACAAGAGCGAATCAGGGACGACCTTGGAGCCGTATATCTTCTACATCAGAAGGGTAAGGCCACGGAGATTCCAATGCCGAAGTCCAGAGAAGAGCTGATTATCGCATCTATCAGATTTATAATATAATGAAGGTAACATGAGCAGATCTATCAGATCTACAAAAATTGGCGGAATCCTTCTCCCAACTCGGGAATGTGGATTTAGTCAATATCCAAACCAATAAAATCACTCCAGCACTACCACGGCCTGAGGGAAGTATATGTTCTAGTGATCCTCCACAGGATCATTGGATGAGAGAAAGTGCGAATTTCCACACTAATATCACTCCAACATTTGCGGGAACCAGGCTAAAGGAAAATCCAGGAAGAAATCCAAAGAGAGTGCCTGAAAATACACCTTAGGCAATGACCATGTTCCAGCCCTTACATCCATATGACACTATATTTAACCTGGATATTATCAATTTTCGAGATACCGAGAAGTTGATAGACGAAGGGGTTCCAGACATCAAGATAACAACAACTACTATACAGCTCGATAAAGGAAAACTTCATAAAGCTTGTGGAGTTGAGCTTGGAGGGATTTGTGAAGATCGAATGGGATAATACCCCAAAAGATACCAAGGCCAGCATCCTTGCCGGAGATTCAAAAGGTGCGATAGCAGACCGGCTAGGAAGGCTTATCAAGATACACTTCATCGGAGATGGATACTTCGAGGGAAGTAGACTAGAAAAGGCAAGAGAATATGCACAGGCTCTCTTCAGCCTTGAACTAAGAAGTATTTGCATAGTAGATTAATATATCTATTGGTTTCGCAAATATTTCTTTCAGAGTGGAGTAGAAACGGAAGTAGCAGCGCCAATGTTCTTGTAAAAATATGCAATGCGTGGAGGAAAATGTTGATCCAGTCATACAAAGTACCTGAAAGACAACTAAATTCAGTTGCAAGGAGAATGTCTTTTCTTAAAGACAAATTGAAGTACTGGTGTTATCAAGCATCCATCCAGAAAAACATAAAAAGATTGAGAGGTAAAGTTAAACAAACTCCTCTATGTTGTGATAACAATGTTTTCCAACTATTATAGGGTAATCAAGCTAGCTGAGGAAAAAGAGGAAGCAAAATAGTGACTCCTACCCTAGGAGTTCCAGAAGAACCTTTTTTCCGACGAAAATCATGGTGAACCAAGTCAAAAGCCAGAACACACAAATTTGGACAAAAATAGGACCAACAAGGGATGAATCCCAAAGATCTAGACGAACAGATGCAAGATCCACTGGAAGAACCCTTACAAGAAGAACTTTCAGACGGGCCCATACTCGAGCTAATTGAAAGTTTCAAAGACTGCAATTGGTGGACTTGCGGAGCAAGAGGACATATATCTCCCGATTGCCCCCAGAAACATGGTGAATTGAGAAAATTAAAAGCCAAGGATGATATTCTAGAAGCAGTCTACTATGGAGCCCCATCTACCAATTCGAAGATCTTCCGTCAGACAAAAGCGTCTATGAGGAGGAAATAGAGTCTGATTCGGATGGATCTTCAACCGAGTTAGAATAATTACAACGAAGGAGATAGGCTTTAAACTTCTAAAAGTCTGTTATGATTCCAACCTCAGCCCATACGATGAATTTAGGATTGGAGGAATTGGGAAAGTCCTGAACCAGATAGGACTGAACTAAAGGAAGCATCACACAATTTACAAAGTAAGTTCAGGTGAGTTTGCTATACCTATGGAACTTACTGGTAATGTGATGGAAATGCAACTGATTCCTAAAGAAGAAATTTTTGAAGAATTAAGTAAGCTTAGAGAAGAAGTAGTTGTTACTATGAAATGGATCCATATAGGAACTATTGAAGTAGTAATAAAAATAACTTTTAAAGAAGGAATTGATTCAGAAATACATATACCTATAATGGTGCCGGAGTGCTAACATGTTATTTCCCCCAGCAATGGCTGACACAATTGCATTGCCTTCAAATAGGTCTTCAAGATGACACCAGATTGTAGGACTCCCCGAAGATGAGTAGTAGGGTGTCCCCTTCATGGATGCAGTGATGACGGACGAACTCCTAGTGAATTGTCATACCCGGCTATCGCAGAATATGATAGGATGATTGATCCTCAAGAGCATCTCTCACATTTTGAGAATGCGGTTCTTCTATATATGTATACGGATGGAATCAAATGTCACGTTTTTGTCACCACCTTCGCCAGGACCGCGCAACAATGGTTCATTCAGTTGCCCGTGGGGGCAATAGGAAGTTTTCAAGAATGTTGATCTCTCTTTTTGTACCAATTCGCTAGCAGTCGAAAGCTTGTAAAGACGGAGCTCAGCCTTTTTGCCATACGTAAAAAAGACAAGGAACCTTTGAAGGAGTACTTGCAGAGATTTAATGCTACAGCATTGGAGGTACCCTCCCCCACGAAAGAGGTGAAACCCAATGTTTTCTCACAAGGACTATTGGATGAGGACTTCTTCAAGTCCCTAGCCAAGAAGCCTGTCTCCTAGCTCATGCAACAAAATATATCAACATAAAGAACGCGCAAGCTGCCAAAAAAGAGAGTCATGGGGAGAAAAGGAAATAAGTATGGGAGCAGGCCCCCTCCAAGAAGCCCCGACTGATTTTCGGGATAAGATGCCACCTTTCAAAAGGGTTAATGTAGTATACACCCTCTTAATGGTACCTATACCTCAAGCCCTTATGGTGATCAAATGGAAAGGCCTACTAGCTCACCCTAAGTCATGGAGAGAGAATCCTCGACGTCCTAAGTTTGATAGATTCTGTCGTTTCCATAATGATTACGATCACACCACTGAAGAGGGTCAGCATTTAAAGAATGAGATAGAAAGTCTTATAAAAAAAATGGTTATTTATAGGAGTACGTTTGCTGGGAGAAGGTTCGAGGAATAGGGCCATATCAAAAGCAAGAAACAGACAAAGGAAAGAAAGCGAAGAGATCTAGTCCCGAGTCTTTACTAAACGAAGAGTACAGAAGTGCGTGTGGGGGAAAGGCTGAAGCTAATGAACCTCCCTGTAAAGGGGATATGCGAATGGTTGCAGGGGGTTCAAGTGAAGGCGACTCCCACCATGCTTGAAAAGCCCAAGTTAGAGAGGCACACGGTATAACTATGAAAGAAATATGGGATGTTGGGGGGATAGAGGACACTCCCCCATCTAGTTCGGAAGGGAAGAACAGTCTGGTGCCAAAAGCTCTCATAATGATGCTCTGTCATCACGACATATTAGCCAACTATGAAGTAGGACGCATCTTCATAGATTCAAAAAGTTTTGCAGACATATTATTCGAAGTGGCATATGATCAAATGGCTAGGGGACACCTCCCTAGAAAAAGTGAACACCTCCTTGAACGGTTTCACAAGAGAAGTAGTCCACCCTCAGGGCATGGTTTCACTCCCATCGACCTTAGGTACTGAAACTATTCGGAAGACTTGCCTGGTAAAATTTTTAGTGGTGGATTCACTCTCAGCTTACAACATCATTTTGGGAAGACCTATCCTCAACGCTTTCCAAGCCGTAATCTCCACTTATTACATGAAAATCAAATTTCCTACATCTGGAGGTGTAGGAGAAGTACAAGGACAACTCCTTCAATTCGCAAGTGTTACGTGGAAACTGTTTGTAAAGGGCAAAAAAAAAAATAAGGACGAAGCGTCTAAGGAGGCACCCCCAAGCAAACGAGAGAAGGGGGTTGTAGAAAATAAAGAAAGTGAGGGAACATCCCCCGAGGTTCAGCCAGCTAAGGAACTAATGAATATCAAACTCGTACCTAGAGATCCATAAAAATTTACGCGAATCAATTCTTAGATGGAGGGCGCAGTACGTGAGGAAATAATTCAATGCTTACGTCGGAATGTAGATATCTTTGCATGGACCCAATAAGATTTAGAAGGGATTAACCCTAACGTCATAACTCACCATCTTAATATAGATCCCAACATTAAGCCAATAAAGCAAAAGAAAAGGCATTATGGGCCTGAAAAAGATAAAATAATCCAAGCTGAAGTAGATAATTTTTTGGCGGCAGGATATATCGAATAAATATAATTCCCCGAATGGCTATCTAATGTCATATTAGTACCTAGGCCAGGAGGAAAATGGAGAATGTGTATTGACTTCGGGGACCTCAACAAGGTATGTCCTAAGGATTTTTATCCCTTACCTTGGATTGATCAACTGGTGGATTCCACATCAGGATGCGGTTTACTAAGTTTGATGGATGCATCTCAAGGATATCACCAAATAATGTTGGCCCCAGAAGATTGCAAAAGAGTTAGTTTCATCACGTCCACTGGAACATTCCGGTTTGTAGCCATGCCATTTGGTTTGAAGAACGCAGAAACCACCAACCAATGTTTGGTTGATAAAATCTTTTGCCGAAAAATTAGATAGAATGTCGAAGTGTACGTGGACGATATGCTAGTAAAAAGCAGGGAGACTAAGAACCATGTTGCAGACTTAGGAGAAACATTCTCTATTTTGAGGAATTATGAACTAAAGCTCAATCCTGGAAAATGCGCCTTTGGAGTGAAAGAAGGACTCAAAGAGGGACTGAGGCTAACCCCCTCAAGATTAAAGTCATTCTGGATATGAAAGCACCCTCCAACATTAATGAAGTTCAAATACTAACTAAGACAGTGGTGGCACTCAGTCGTTTTATCTCCAAGTCGACAGAGAAAAGCCTATCCTTTTTCAAAGTCCTATGGAAGGCGAACAATTTAAGTGGAACAATGCGTATCAACAAGCCTTTGAAGAACTCAAATGATATTTAGCAAGACTCTCTCTACTGGTGAAACCATCTCCAGGGGGATACTCTTTATGTGTATTTATCGGCCACCCCCAAGCTATCAGCTCCATCCTCATTTGCGAAGATAACGAAAAATAAATGCCGATTTATTACGTCAGCAAAGTACTCAATGGAGCGAAAGGATATACCTTTATTGAAAAAATGGCCCTCGTGCTCGTCATCACTGCTAGAAGACTACGGCCTTATTTTCTCTCGCATGCCATTGGAGTAAAAACTAACCTATCTCTAAAGCAAACACTAGGTAAGCCATATACATTTGGACGACTAGTAAAATGGGCGGTAGAACTAAGCGAGTATAATATCTCTTACCTACCCCGGACTACCATCAAAGCCCAGGCTTTAGCCGACTTCGTCTCCGGAACAACAGGGATATCTTAAGAAGCCAACCCTCAAGCCGAAAAATGGCTATTACACGTAGATGGATAGTCGACCCTTCAAGGTAGTGGTGTGGGCATAGTTATCACTTCACCTCGAGGAGAGGATTTAGAATTCACCGTGAAGTTCGGATTTAAGGTCTCCAACAACGAAGCTGAATATGAAGCACTAGTAACAAGCCTCAAATGGCACGAGAAATGGGAGCTAGACACTTTCTAGCTTATTTAGATTCGCAGCTAATAGTCAAACAAGTAGAAGGCTCATATGAAGCTAAGGAAGAAAATATAATACAATACCTACAACAGATAGCAAAGTTAAAAATAGGATTTGAGAGTTTTGAGCTTATTAAAATCCTAAGGGATGAGAATGTCAAAGCCGACTACCTCTCTAAATTGGTTAGTGCTTTAGAATATTATAGGACAAGGCATATTACCATACAATACCTCTCCAAGCCAAGATATCCAATTCATATTCAAGCCATATCCTCCTCAGGAGATTGGAGGACACCTGTTATCCAATGGCTGCAAAAGGGACACCTCACAGATAATAGGTGGGAGGCAGCAAGACTTAGGGCTGGGGTTTCCTGTTTCCTGCTCTAATAAGGAGTCCTCTACAAAAAACCCTTCACACACCCCTTACTTCGGTGTCTATCGTAACACGAGGGACAACACATTCTTAATGAAATACATTGTGGTTGTTATAGAGTGCACGTGAGAACATGGATCCTCGCTAACAAAGCGCTGCGGACGGGATACTTTTGGCCTTCCATGAAACAAGACGCACGATAGCTGGTGAGCAAATGTGAAAAATACCATAAACTCTCCTCCCTCATACATCAACCTACGGAACCCATCATAACCATGTTGTCACCTTGTCCTTTCACACAATGGGGAATACATATTGTGGGCCTTTCCCCTAGCTCCCGATCAAAGAGAATTCCTTCTATTAGCCATCGACTAATTTACCAAGTGGGTGGAAGCTGAGTCACTCGCCCGTATCACATAAGCAGAGGTGATGGAATTTATATGGAAGAATTTTATCTATCGTTTTGGACTCTCGTCAGAATAATCTCAGATATCGACAATTCCAAGGCCATAAAATACAAGATTAGTGTAAAGAATTGCATATCAGACAAAGATTCACATTAGTAGCACACCCCAGTCCAACGGGCAAGTAGAGGTCACTAACTGAATCCTCGTTCAAGGAATCAAAAGAAGATTAGAGCAAGTTGGTGGAAATTGGACAGAAGAATTAACAAGTATCCTATGGGCATATCGCACAACCCTCAGAGGGTCTACAGGAGAGAGTCCATTTACATTAGTTTATGAAACTGAGGCAATCATTCTTGCAAATTGGGGGTACCCTCCCAAAGAATTTTACATTTTTCTGAAGAAAACAATACAGAGTTCTTAAAAGAAAGTTTGGATTTTATTGAAGAAGTGAGAGAGAAAGCTTTCATTCGCATCCATAGATACAAAAACACTATGATTAATACCCAGAACAGAAGAGTACACAATACGAATATTTCGAGTCAGGGATCTAGTATTAAGAAAGGTGGACACTTTGAGACCAGTGGAAAAATTAGAGTCCACTTGCTAAGGACCCTTTAAAGATACAGGAGTAATAGGACGAGGCGCATTTGAATTAGAAGATCTTGAGGGACGTCCACTATCGCGTCCTTGGAACATACACAATCTGAAAAAATACAATGCATGAAGAAGGGCGTCCCCTTCGCATCCAAAAAGTCCTTCTGAAGAACATCCTCCAATAAGTCCTCTTGAAGGACTCCCTCTAAATGTGTCCTCCTGAAGGACATCCTCTAATAAGTCCTCCTGAAGGACTCCCCCTAAATACGTCCTCCGGAAGGACTCCCCCTAAATATGTTTTCCTGAAAGACATCCTCCAATAGATCCTTCTGAAGGACTCCTTCTAAGAAGTTTATACCAGTAGACATAAGAAATCAAATTATTATTGACATATGGATATTCCATGAAGAATTCTCCCTGTTGGGGGAATCCCCCATAAAGGTATGACTTCTTGCATTTTTATTGAGGCGAGGCACAAAAATAACATAGGAGTAAGCCCTCTCAAAATTCATGTAGGCCTCTATCATCAAGGGAGCCTTTGGGACTCCCATTTTAAACCCTCATACGCCTCTTATCCATTTCTCTTTACATAAGTACATTTCATAATATAATATGAATACTAACCCTATTCTTGAGCAATTAGGATATAGGAAAGGTAAAGGGAGCATCCTACAAGAAAGGCAAAGGGAGCATCCCCCATAATAAGTCTCTCTCGTATCGTGTCACTTCAAGCAAAGCCTAAGAATTCTATCAATCAGGAAGGTAGTGCAAGCATAAGGATGAACATGAAGCATAAAATAAAGCAAAAGTTAAGGGCATCGCATTGTGCCCCTGGCCTAAAAACATGGCCAGGGGCAAAACAAACATAGGATCCACCAAATAAAAAATGTAAATTCTCTCATCCCCATTCCAAATGGGGGAAAGAAGCAGAACAAGAAAATTAAATTATTTTCAGCAAACACAAAGAAGGAGTAAATCATACGACATCATCATTTTTTCCCACATGTGGGATCTTCGTTTTCCTGATCAAGAGAGCATCAATAGCAGTCTCACAAGTAGTAGGAGGTTTTACACCAGCGGCCAAGGAGGTTTCTTCTTCTTTTGATTCAGGGGCGCCTTCACCCTAGAGATCTCTCGCTGTAGAATCAATTACTGCTTTAATAGAGGGACTCATCAGTTCTGCCTCGACCTCCTGAGTGGATGGTCTAAGTCACCTTCTGCAAAATCTTGCGGAATTAGTATAAAGTAGGAATGAAGTATAAGTAGAGGATGGAGGAAGAAATCAACCTGAATCAAGGGGGGCTCCCATCTCTATGAATGGAGGATTCTGCAAAGGGATCAGGCACATTATACAAAGTTGTTGAGAGGTCAAGGAAGGTAGACTCTTCTCCTAAAGGGGGACACCCTAAGCTTGGAATTGCTCCTTGCAGGCTATGAAACCATGTTCAAAGTAAGGTCTGGCTATCTTGGTCACTTCCTGCTGGTAGCCTTCGGACTTCTTGAACTCCTTGAAGTGGCTTTCCCGATAAAATTCCAAGTAGTTCTTGCCCTCCTCTGAGTTGGGAAAATCTAACACCGCTTTCTTAAGGGCTCTCTCATGGCCGGCCACCTCCTTCTGTATCTTCCTCAAGTCTTTCTCTAACTACTGGCAGCGATTTATAGCTTCTTGCTTCGCCTCCCTCAGTTTAGCATTTTTATTCCCCAAGCGCTCCACGTTATCTTCCAATTTCCCCCTTTAGGCGTTAGTTGGAGGGATAGGCAGAACCCCCTAAGACCTAAAAGAAAACTGTTTTGCAAAAAAATATGGAGCATCATAATATCATTTAAAAAAAAAGAAAAATAAATGCATCAAGGGAGTAATACCTTGAATAGATAAGAAGTTGCCATCTCATTAAGCTCCTCCCTAGCAAGAGGGGCCAGAAGATGCTTATCCCCGAGGGGTAAGACCCCCCTCCTAAGATCGGCCACCATAGGATACTTCCCTCTCTCTTGATCCAAGGATTGACGACTATAAAGGCGGGCGGAGGAAGTACACGAAGATCTAAGAGGAGTATCCATATTTTCTTTGGATGAGGGGGAGGAGGGGGCAGGGATGGAGGACAAGAAGAAGGGGCCCCCATGAAGCCTTTTTGAAGAACTACCAACAACTGGCCCTGGAGAGAAAGAAGAAGAGAGATGCTTACCCTTTGACTCACTATAGGCGAGGACCCCCTTTGAGGATCTTGGAGTAGGGGTTCCTCTAGCACAGCCTCCCAAGACATGATCCGTCATGAGCTTGTTGAACATGATGTTTTCAGCTGAATATAAAGAAAAAGTTAGTACCCCAATGATACACAAGAAAAAGAATACACAGCAATAAACAAAAAACAAAGAGATACCCAAGTAATCTCCTAAGGGTTCCGTTTAAGGGGCTAAGCTAAAATGCCCTAACAGTCTTTGGTCAATAAGGGATCGACAATCATAGGGGGTCTCATTCAACCTAGCCAATAGAGTAGACAAAGCAATTGTTCTTGCCCCCACAAGCGCAAGAGGTATGATCTCTTGAACCCATTGACTAGGGAAGGACCAGGCATGGGGGGGATGACAAAAAAATAACTCTTTTTTTCAATATTTAGGGGGATTCGGCGGTGGTAAGAAGGACACGAGGGACAAAATAAAAGAAACCTTTCTCAGCTCGTTTAAGACGAAAATATTTAGCAAAAGCATTTGTTGTTACAGGATAACCATGAAAAGCGAAAAATCATAAAAAAGCCGACCAAAATCCTAAAAGAATTAGGGACCAATTGGTTCAAAAGAACTTGAAAAAGATGAGCAACCTCTGAATAGAAAAGGGGATGGAAAAATGCAAACTTGAAAATAGTTGGACCGTGAAGAAACATAAACAATTGGGGGGAGGATGAAATAGACGACTTATGGCGGAAGGAGTATACGCAATAAAGGAGGAAGAAATGTGAAACTCTTGGAGCAGCTGATTTATGGAGGAGTTTTCAGAGTAGAAGACCCTTAGTCTATCGGTGACTGGGACACTCTCTCCTCCTCTTCGTCCTCCTACTGGTGGGACCTCTACTCCTCTTCCCCAAGAGGAAACCCAAACACCCTGGCCTCCCAACAGGAAGACCCAAGCATCCCCTCTTCCCCTAACGGAGACCTAGGCCCCCTCTCTTCCTCAGGGGATGATCCTTGACCAGCATTTTCCCCTGCCTCCTCATCAGAATCCTCATCTATTAATCATCGTGCAACATCCGTCGCTTGTCGCAGACTCCTCCGGCTACTAGTAAATCAATACAAGATAGTACTCGTCTTCTAGGAAGTAGCCTCGGAGGGATCATCCCCCAAGAAGGTTTCCTTGAGTAAAGGGACAAAATCATTGGAAGAAGACATGGAGAAAGATGAATCTTGGAAAAGAAAGAAAGGGGAGAATACTTACTGGAGATGAAGATGGGAAACCATTGTGCTACAAGAAGAAAGAATTTTTGGAAGAGGAGAGTGGAGATAGGTTACACTTAGCCAAGATAATGGTCGAAGGGGGCTAAGCCCATGACCCACTTGTAACCGCACGAGAGTGGGTGGTTACCAGGTGCGTGGATAGGTGGTTACCAGGCGCATTGGGGTCGGTTACCAAAACATCACCTTTCCTTGAAGTAGTTATGGCCATCAAATCAAGCCGACAAAAAGTGAGATACACTTTCCTAAATTGCAAAAAATGGCAAAATGAGCAGGCAGCAGAAATGTCAAACAAGGATCCCCTCTTCTTGTGTTAGAAGGGCTCCTACTCTAAGGAGTTAAGAGGCATCCTTCCTCTTTAGAGTAGGGGCGACTGAATGATGTATGTGGCCCAAGAGCACTTAGCGCAAAAGAGTTTATGAAGCCCAAGCGGGGCGCATCAGCTCAGAAGGAGGGTAGCCCACCAGAAGATCCCTTGATTTAGCCCAAGAAGGGGCCCCAGTAAAACGCTTTCCAAACCACATGCCTAGCTTCAAGGCTTAGTTAAAACACCCCAGGAGAAGGGTGGAACCCCCAAAACTCAGGATTCCTTAACCTAGAAGGACCCCCTGTAGAATAGGAGTCCTCACATAAAAAGAATCCTCCACCAAGCAAAGACGTGTTGTTGTGTACTGATCAGCTAAAGATAAGATCAAATCATGCCTTATCCACATGTATTTTGCCCCTTTTTTTCGGAATATAGGTAGTATGCAGAGTCCCGATGGAGGGGGACGCCCACTCTATAAATACAGGTCCAGTCCCCGGACACCTTCAAAGTGCTTTCTGCTCTCACTGTAGCTATCAATTTGCATTCTAACCATAATTTTCTCACGAATTTCTTATTTATATCTCAATTTTTCATTACGATTTATTTTTATGGTTATTTAATTCGAAATTCAAGACTAATTTGGGTGTCAAAGTGCTAACGTGTTGTTTTGCAGGTTATATTTTTACAAGATCTTTTACTTAATCATCCCAAGTCCATTATCAAGGTCCAAGCTCATTGGGGTCGTGCTAAAATCGCACATATCAGAAGAGATGGGTCGTGCTAAAATCGCACATATCAAAAGAGATATTTGTACTAATACCAAATTTCAAGAGAACGTGTTGTAATTTTATCCAAAAAATGTAATTCAAACACACTTCATTACTTTCAAGAAAACATAATGCATCAACTATAATTATTATATTTTTTTTTATTGTTTACGCATCACTTCAAACTATCATGATTACACTTTTATTTCACGTCTAATTACATACTAAAAAAATTCTCATTCCATCTCATTTTTCTCCACTGATATGAGAAAAATTTACAAGTAAATGCAACTTTGCTTGATGCGTTCAAAAAATGCACGGGTCCAATTGATATGGACTATGCTCAAAGCTTGGGCTGAAGCGAATACAACTCCTAAAGGGGGGACCTGCAAAAAATGTGTTAGCACTCTGACGCCCAAGTTAGTATTGGATTTGAAATGAAATAAAGCCAAAAAGTAAATAAATGTAATTGAAATTAATATATGATGAATAAAATTGGTAAAAAGTGCAAGAACATATGATAATGTGTTTGTAGAGTGCTTAGAGAATGTTTAAAGAGTATTTAAAAAGTGTTTAGAGAGTGAGAGAGAATATTTAAAAAGTAAGAGATGTGTGAGAGACGTTAGAGGGTCTGACGAAGGTGTTTGGAAGTGTCTTGAGCATGAAAGAATAAACCTATATTTATAGGGGGAGTGTCCTCTTCCGATAGGATTGTGCATGTTTCGTCCATTTTCGGGAAAATTGGATGAATGGGAAAATTTGATGAAGGTCGTTATGATAAACCACAATTTGATCTTATCTTCTGTTAAAAGTGCTTTAGAATCCTATCTCCGAGTTTGAGGGGACTCTTCATCAGCAAGGACTCCTAACCGCTAGGGAGTCCAAGCTGCCCAAGAGTCCAGTACTTTGGGGCCACCTTCCTCGTCTGTGAGGAGTCTCAACTGCTGGGGGGGGGGGTCTTTCTAGAGCTGATGTGGTCCAATGTGGCTGTTGACGAGATGCCACATAGGAAAGTGGGTTGCCATGTGTGTGGGTCTTTTGAATCAAATATTTGTTGGGCTTTGATCATGGTCCGAGTAGGGGGATGCCTTCAGCCTCCTCCCTTTTTCAATCTATTTTCTGGAGGGCACCCGCTTGCCTGTCTGCTTTCTAGGGGGCACCTGCCAAGACCGCCCGCCTTACTGTCTGCTTTCTAGGGGGTACCTTCCAAGACCGCCTATCATGTGTTTTTGGGCCTCTCATGACTTGGGCCTCTCATTTCTTTCTTCTTTTTGGATCGTTTGGACCTCTTTAGGCCAACCTATTTTTATGCACATCATTGCTGTTAATAGATTATTCTCTTCTCGTTTATTTCTGGTCTCACTATAAAAAAAAAAAAAAAAAGAAAAGTGTTTCCTATATTATAAATGACCATTGCTTTAAAATCATTGCAAATAAATACTATATACCTTGACCATCCAAAATTATGATTATAGTTATGGCCAAAATATTTGTCACGATGTTTAGATGTGACTAATATTGTCGCTTCCTTTGTAAAAACAAAAGCTAGTAGTCGATGAATAAATGAAGTTAATTAATTCGTATTCGTCATGATCTTTTACTTTTAATATATTGTCGTGTAACAGTACTCTCTACTGAATGAAAAAAGCTTGACTTATAGCGATAGTTCCTTGCTACTTAAAGGAGTATCACCCCTTGGGACTCGAGTCAATGGTTCTTGTGGATAAACCTCTAGGGAATTTGACAGAGGCTGGAGAGGATCTTCACGGATAGAACTCTGTTGAAGACTTGTGATCAGATAGGTCTTCTTATAGAATATTCTTCCGAATTCCTACGGTAGTTAGGAGGTGTGAGTCAATCAGCCTAAATCCTTAAGCTTTGGCACAGGGTGCATGGCTGGTCTTCCTCCAACTAATCGAATGGCCTTCTGCCAATTGTCCGAGAGACACACGTTGGTACCCAGATGTCCGCCCTGTCATCCTAAATCGATGCCCACAACGATACCGCTAGGCTCCTACCATAGTTTATCTCCAAGGGCTGCCCAAGATCTTCTGCGTCTCTCCACCAGGCTCTTCTTGAATCGGACCTTCTATTTGGGCTAAGAGTTTTTCTAGGTCATCAGAAATTAACCTTGACCACAAAATTATATTACTACTTAATATCTCTTTATTTTCTTTTAACATTTGCTTATACTTAGTTTAGCTGCATACTGAAATCCAAAATCGCAAGACAAAATACCACTGTCACCTCTCTATATATACATATATATATATTTTTTCTATATAAGGTTAAAAGTGGTGGAGAAAGAGTCTGTAAAAATGGAGAAGTAGAAGAGCTGACAGTCAAAGTTAAATAATTGCAGGAAGAGAAGTGAAGATGAATCTGAATACTCAACTGATGAGAGATGACAACAACAGCAGAGTTGATTTTCACTTTTTTAGGCACCCCTACATACCTACTACTACTACCACTTTAGAACAATAATTGATGAAAGAAAGATCGACTTCTCAAAACCCTACCTACCTTATTCAACCCTTATCAATGAATTCCATATTTATTCCTATAAAAAAAATTATATCTATAATGATACTCAACATAATAAACTCATCGTATAATTAAGATTAAATTTAAATGCATCTAATTATTGGACATAAATGGCCATTTAATTTTGTGCCAATTTTATTTCAAGTTGTGAACATTTTCAATGACATGAAAATATTTTATTGGTTTTTGCACGAGAAATGAAAATAGGCTTGAAATGTGTGTTTCCAACCTAGTTTTGTAGGTGTGGGAAATGAAAATAGATTTGAATTTGATTTGTTATATGGAGGGTGGGGGTCTAGTGGGCAGAAGTTTTCTGCAATGGACAAGTTGGGGATGTGAGAGTAGTCTACTACACCTGGTCAGTCTATGTGGTCATAAATGTAACCTAAACCTAAAATATTATCTACCTTCACATGATGATTGTACACAGGCGAGAGACGTACACGTTCTTTCCCTAGGTTTAGTTTGTAGGGCACGGGGAGATTTAAATGTACTTTTTGCTTATTTAATTTAAATTATTTTTGATATTTTTTATCCTTTGAATTTTTAGTATAGTATTTTAATTATTCTTTTTCACATAAGTTCATTATTCTCGTCAAAAAATTTATATGCATATCACATGACCTTTTAAAACTAAACTATTATTTTTATTCGCTCATTTTTGTCAGTATTTTTGCTATTTGACTTTTTCGGGTCGTATTTCGATCCTACATTTTATTATTTTTTGTAGTTTCATTTATTTTTTAAGTCGGAGTTCACCCTCGTCGTTGGTGGAGATGAACTCCGGTGAAAAAGGACTAAATCTTGAGAATTAAAAAAACTGGAGGATCAAAATGCTATCCTAAAAAGTTAAAGGATAAAAATGTCAAATAATTTAAGTTGCGGAATAAAAAATTCTAGTAACACTAGCAAAAAAATAATTATTTGGTACACTTTTAACTGCTACGGACTAAAACTCATAGTAAATAATTATTCTTTAACCATGACTACATAAAATCGATATAAAAACTTAGGTTATCTACCATGAAAAATATTTTCATGGCTTTTAGCCACAATGATGTATCAACCACATTCTAAAAAACTATGGCCAGCAATCATTGACTGACCGTGGTCTATGACTATTTAGCATAGTTAGTACTTTTCATGGCTTTTAGCCACAATGATGTATCAACCACATTCTAAAAAATTATGGCTAACAATCATTGCCTGACCGTGGTCTATGACTATTTAGCATGGTTAGTATTTTTCATGGCTTTTAGCCACAATAATATATCAACCACATTCTAAAAAACTATGACCAACAATCATTGTCTGACCGTGGTATATGATTATTTAGCATGACAACTAACCATGGTCTTCCGGGCAAATGCTAAATTTCACTGGTAAAAGGGGTACATATACAAGTATATCACCCACGTCTCCTACCATGTAATTTTCTAAATTCTTTATAAAATATACAGTTGTAAGCTAGGCCTCAAATCTCTTCTCATAACCCTACATTGGTCAAGAATAAGTTCCCAAGGATTGTTAGTGACGGGTGGGTGGCCTCATAGCTCCGTCGGCTACGTTTCTGCCATAGGCGAAAAACTAAAGATGCCAAGCATGCTCCACAGGCCGCATTCACTGTCAAAAAAGGGCATTCATTTTACTCTAGTAGTAGCAGATGTTCATATGTATCTATATCTAGAAAAATAATTGTAGCTATTTCATGGCTACAGATTCCTGTAGGCCATTCTGTAGGTATATAATATATGTAGATTTTGTAGCTAATTTTGTTGCAGTAACGATGAAATATCTGTTATAGTGTCATGCTTCAAACCTGCTCCCATGCACGCGACACTTTGTCCCGCATAGGATTTAGTTCCCGACTGATTTATTTGGTGGTCCTGATATAATATATTTGTCATGCCCCGTGTTTGCGAGCCTGTTAGACTCTAGAATTGTCTCCAAATCCACTCGAGTGCATCCTAAAATAAGTATGTAGCAATTTCTCTACCAAAAATTCCATGACAGTGTCATCACTATAGAAATAGAAGTTCTGTAGCTGTATATATTAATATAGCATCAGAAAATTCATAGCCATTTTTGTTTCCAATGCAAATGAGTCCGTAACATTTTTGTTTCAAAAAATTCGATAACTCCATAGTTCACTTTGTAAATAAAGGCAAAATTGCAAAATTGGTCCCGTAAGTATGGGGGGGTGGCAGAATTGGGACCGTAAGTACAGGATTGGCAATTTTAGTCCTGTAAGTATTGATTTTTTGACAATTTTGGTCCTTCCGACCAAAATTGCCCAAAAACGCGGCGGAGAGATTTGGGGCTTAGGGTTCCGACGTCCACGTGCGCAACTTAAACATGTAGGAGCTTGCGTGGCGAATGACATGGCTTTAGGCGGGAAAAAGAGCTCCTATTCCCGCTTTTTTCACTGTATGTAAGATCTCTCTCTCTCTTTCTCATTTTTGCTGCTGCAAATGAAGTTGCAAGTGAAAAAAAACAGCAAAAATGTCTTCTTTATCATTCTTGCATACATACCTGAAGGATGTCGATGATGCTGTTGACCCACATCTAGAGCGGATAAAGAATGAGGCGATTGGAGATGACAGCGATGAGGAGGTGATGCTCCTATTTTGCTCAGCAATGAGAAAAACAGCAGTTGATTTGGTTGGAGGTTCTTGAGAGATTGTCCACTGCAGATAAGGAGCGATTGGGCTTTCTGTTCAGCACTTAGTGGAGAGCTATCAACATGTTTTCTTTCGGTGCCCCTTCTCTAGGCACTACTTGAGATTCGCTTCACTTGGTCCCATCAGTCACCAGTGGGGATTCTAGAAGATGGCATGGAAAGCACCTGATCAACAATGCTGCTAACCAAAAAATCCGGTGAACTCCTAATGCCTTGGAATCTACACTTGTTTCCTCAATCCAAATATGGTACATCATGAAGACAGGGATGAAAGCCCCAGGATTGAAGAAGAAAGCTGAAGGAAGAAGGTGATGAACAGAGCCTGGAAGTCTAGTCTCTGTCGAAGAAAGTTGCTATTTCACAGAGAAAAGTTGTCGTTTTACAACTTGCACTAACACTTTTATTAGCAAGGAGCAATCGTGTTTCTCCTAACACAATTCTTGTAGAAGTGAGATTTTATTAGTTGATTAGCAGCTAGTCGTTGGGTTTGTTAGTAACTACCTTCAAATATAATCACTGTACTTCTTCCCTATTTTTATCTGAGAGATACTGAAATGGAACTCGATTTCTTGATTTTATTTTCTTGCTTCTCGACACACCAAAGACATTTTTGCTGTTTTTCTTCACCTGCAACTTCATTTGCAGCAGCAAAAATGAGAGAGAGAGAGAGAGAGCTCTTACATACGGTGAAAAAAGCGGAAAGATGAGCTCTTTTTCCCACCTAATGCCACGTCATTGGCCACACAAGCTCTTACGTGTTTAAGTTGCGCACGTGGACGTCGGAACCCTAAGCCCCAAATTTCTCCGCCGCATTTTTGGGCAATTTTGGTCGGAAGGACCAAAATTGCCAAAAAATCAATACTTACAGGACTAAAATTATCAGTCCTGTACTTACGGTTCCAATTCTGCCACCCCCATACTTACGGGACCAATTTTGCAATTTTGCCTAAGATATTCTATAATTTTTATCTTTTAAATTAATTCGAACTTTGTAGCTAAGTCGTTGCATTAGCAATAAAAGTTGCAAAATAAGTGTAAACAATAAAGGTTCAACTAATTTACACTTTATCGCAATATTCGTAGCCATTTTGTTGTCTATATACCTAATTTTATTTGGATATTTTTTATACATAATTTTATATGAAATATTCATTGTTAGTCAATCTCCTTAGTTACAGAGTTACAATATTTGTAGCCATTATGTTGTCGTAAGATCAATCGTTATCCATCTCATCAGCGTAAGATCAATGTGAAGAAAATCTTGCACCTTCTTTCATGAATGCGAAATCCGAAAGCGATTCGCTTATGAATTTCTTATTAAAGAGTTTAGCAATAATCACAAAATTAGGCTAATATTCTAAATAATAATATTATTTACATAATAATTCAATAATAGAAAAAATAGGCTAATATTCCAAATAATAGTATTATTTACATAATAATTACAATAATTATAAAATTAGGCTAATATTTTCCATAATATATAATAATAATATTTAAATAAGTATGGTTACAATAATCACAAAATTACGCTATTATTTCAAATAATATACAATAATATTATTTACATAATAATTACAACAATCACAAAATTAAGCTAATATTTCAAATAATAATTATAATAATAAAAAAATAAGACTAATATTTCCAATAATATATACTAATATTATTTAAATAATCACATAATTAGGCTAATATTTCAAATAATAATATTATGTAAATAATAAAATTGTAATAATCACACATTGAGGATATTATTTTCAATAATTATAAAATTAGGATATTTTTTCAATAGTTTAAAAAACTGATACTTAACATAATTTAGTGGTGGTCTGCCTCCTCTAGGACGTGGACAACATGCTCGTGGTTGTGGCCACCGTCATGGCCCGCCTTTTTCACAACTGCCATTTGGTGCTCCCCATATTACTGAAGCAGTGTTCCGATCACCCCACCACTTGGCATGGTTGGACCTTCAGCTACAATACCGGCAGTTGAAGAGGCGAGACAGCCTTCTTGCCCCCTAGCGGCTGATCCTACCCACCCGTGGGTTGTTCAACACCACCAACAGTCCCCCCACCATCAGCATGCTAGTATATCAACCTCGATAACGCTTGGTAAATTTGTTTATTATGTTATTTTTGTATCATTTTTATTTTAAAATCACTAGTTAATATGTCATTTCAGGTCTGGTCACAAAATTTTATGAGAGCATCAATGCGGTGGTGCAAAGACACTTTTCCCACCCTTAGGGATGTTTAAGGGGGGTGCAACCAAAGCACCAACAATTCTGGTTTAAGAGCCTAAAGATAATGTATTTTTAAAAAAAATTGTATCATCTTATAATTTAAATTATTTTATGAATTTCACTATTATTTTTTTTATTTCATGTTTTGTAGATGACCTACTGGTGGGACTGTGACGACGAGTCCATGTTCCGGGTCTTCCACATGTGGGCAGGCAAATTCATTCGAAAACGATTTGCTATCCCCCGGAAAGAGCTGGTCAAGCCACTTTGGCTCATCAACTCCAGTTATATTGGCCCATCGTGGACTTCCAAGATGAGTCAGCTAAGAATAAGGCGAACCAGGCGGCTAATCCCGTGACGTCCTCTAGTGTGTACCGCAAAGGATCTTCCTCTGTCTGCATGTGCAAGAAGAAGATGGTAAGTATTCAGTATTTTACAAAGTTATACCAACTGTTTGATTTTTGTACATAATGCAGAGTTTGGTCGGCCTGTCAAGCAGCTGAGGTGGCGGTACGTAATAGTAGTAATTTTATTTTTGTTTAAAATATTTTTTGTGTAAAATTGTAAGATTTGGTTTCTTTTGCAGGATACATTCCAGAAGATGATGTAGGATCATCAACCTAAGGTCATGGTGGATGACCATGAATACCTCGATACAATCGGAGGCCTTAGTGGTAATGACAGAGCAGTAGCTGTGGTTGGCAGCGGTCGGGAACAAGCACAAAAGCCATATATTTGGTCTTGGTTCTGAAGCCCTCATTTGCAGCCGGACCTACACTTCATCGTCGCCACCACCACCCTTATGTCCAAACATGGAGGATCGGATAGTCCGGTTGGAGACAGTGATGGTCAACATGATGGTCATGATGAAGTCCATGCAGAGTAGCTCCTCGACTAGCGAACCGTCACAGCCGACCGCCTCCACTATTGCCCTAGCACAACCTATAAAAGACCCCTCTCCCCTCCCCCCACCCCAAACGATGACGATATGGACGTTGTTGATGAGGAGAGTTTAGATTAGGTTTTATTTTTTTTAATTTTTATTATTGTATAATTTTTATATTAATATAATATTTCTATGTCTGCCGGTGGGTCTCTTGCTAATGCAGACGCGAATGGTCCTTTCTTTAAGCCATGGATGAGGATGCTAACCATCATATCTATTCTCAAGTCTTGCACTTCAAGCGTCTTATTATTGAACCTCCCCATAAAGTTTTTCAGAGTCTCATTTTCTTGCTGCCTTATGGTGAACAAGTGTGTGGCAGACCGCTTTTGTTTCCTCTTACTAGCGAAGTAGAAAGTAAACTTTTGTGCTAGCTGTTCATGGGATTCGATACTTCCCGGTGGTAAATTGGTAAACCACTCTTGAGCTTTTCCAGTCAAAGTCGTGATAAAAAGTTTCGCATTAATCGGACCAGACTGCCCATAGAGATTCATCACCAAATCAAAAGTCGCCAAGTGTTCCTGTATGTCTTTAGCCCCAACAAATTTGGGTAAGTCCAGCATTCTAAAGTTTGGGCTCACGATCTCTGTCAGAATCTGGTTGTCGAAAGGCGAGTTCAAGTGTTAGGCGACCAATTCGCCTCGCTTCTTGAGCTGATCAATCTGTTTGCCGAGCTGGGCAATTTGTCTCGACACATAATCAACCTTAGTTCGAGAAATGGCGGGTGCCCTGGGATGGCTTTTTTCTCGACTGCTCGATCCGACCTTAGAAGGTAAGCGCCTGCTTCTATCTGCAGCCTTTCCATTTGTTCCCAACATCTTCTCTTGATCTCCTCCTCCGAATAGCTTCCTTTTTGCAGTTTCTTTCTCGATGGGGGTGGTAGTTCTCCGCTCGTAAGCTACGATCGCATTCCACCCTGCTTCCTCCATCAGTTGTTGCAGTTCTATCCTTGTTAACTGAATAGTTCTTTCCGCAGTTCCCACCGTCGTTTCCAAACCCGGTGTGTTTCCTCCTAAATCTCCTTCCATGATTCTCAGGTTGTATGATAAATCGTTCCTACAAACGGCGCCAATTGATCCGTCTCGAAATGTAATTCGACCTCAATCGTTATCCCAGAAGGGAATCGTCAAATGGACCAATAATACCTGTGAATCACAAAAGATGGTTAGGCTAGTCTGGATCGTCCCTACGACGACACTCCGATGCCTAAGTCAAATTTGGACAAAGGTGATAAAATTAAGTGGTTTCTTAGATCAGAATCATCTTACCCCATTAATGATTAGTCTCCCCTTATTTATAAGAAAGCTGTATTTATGGTAACGACTCTTTGTGTGGGTCTTCAGGCAATCAACCCTCCTTTAATCATGTCCACTGATCGCATGCCTTCTAATCCTCCCATAACGAAGCCGCATATCTTGTCCATAATCAAATCTGGTTAATCCTTGCCAGAATGAGACGTTTTGCTGCTGAAATACCCACATTAACCCCCATGAGGGGTAATTTTATGTTTTGACATATTTTTCCCTCATCATTAGCCCCCCAACTTCTGTGTGTTGTGACCCTTCACGCATACAGAAGTCGAGAAGCCATCTTTCTAATTCAGTTGCTTCAATTCGAGACACGTGTTGCTTGAGTGTGGTCACCTCGGGCAGTACGCCAATACGTGTCACCCCCGTACTGGTTCTGGCTTTCTCTGATATCCCGCCCTCTCTATATATATAGGGGTCTTGTTCAAATCCAGTCTTGGTTACTCTTATACTATCAAGGTCGCTTCTTCTTTCGTATCGATCCCCTACCAGTTGCTCCATTACGTTCTCGATTTTCGATGTACTATGTCTTCTTCCCATTCTACTTCTGATTCAAATTCTGCTACTCTTTCTGATAGAATAGGGCTCCCTGTTCCTAATGAGGGTCCATCTAGGGTTAGATCGCGTCGCGATAAACGAGCTGAGGCGTCGTCCTCAGATGATAACCCTACTTATGAAAAATACCAAGCTATGTTAAAGTGTAACCCTTGGGCTGGTATAGTTAGCACTGTAAAGCAACAAATCCATCGCATAAAAGAAAAGTATTATATTCCCAACAGCTTCGAGGTCGTTATTCCCAGGTCGTTCGATCGTATGCATAGCCCACCAAGGGGTTTTTGGGCCTTCTCGCTTCATCACTTTGATGCTGGGCTACGGCTCCCTTTATGCCCTTATGTGGCTAAGATACTTAGTCGCCTTGAATTATGCTCTATGCAACTATCCCCCAATTCTATCCGTCATATAATACTCTTTATAATTATCATGAGAGTTCATCATTTTGAACCGAATTTTGATAACTTTTTGTCCTTGTACTCTTTTACCACCTCTAGTAGATCGGCGGATAAAGGCTTTTTCTATCTGTCCGCGCGTAGAGACTGTAGATATTTAGATCCATTAACCTCTAATGTAGGCCCTTGGAAAGAGAAGTTTATCTTCATCCGACCTCCTCCAGGTCGAGAGTGGCCTTTCAAGTGTGAGTGGGTTATAGAAAAATCAAAACCTGTGATCAAAGGAGGGGGGTTGGAATGAGACCAAATAATCAACCTGACTTCCTACCGGTATGATCCGAAGAAGATCCTGGTAGAAGAAATCCTCAGGCTCGCGCACCTTACTCCAGCACCCCTCCCAATGGAGGGATCCTTAGGTGAAAGATTCATTTGGTTTAGTTTCAAATTCCGTCGCAGATAGTTATATTCTAACTAACATCCCCTTTTGCAGACAATATGGTTACTCAAGCTCGCATTACTCAAAGGATTAGGGCTGCAACAGCACAAGTGTCCTCCCCCGCTGCTCAGGTCGCATCTTCTCCGGTTGTCTCCGCTCGACCAGTAGTGGAGAGCTCCTCTGCTCCCCAAGGTAGTCCAAAGGACGCCGTTCCTATTGTTGTTGGGAGCGAAGACACACGATCTAGAGACTTGGATTGTTCAATAACCGAGGGGTTGCCTGATGGTTCTCGTACTGGTGAATCTAGCCCCAGAGACCTGGTAAGTCGCCGCAGGAAGAGGGGTAAGAGACCGTTACGATCTATTTCGAGAGTCAATCCCGGTCCCTTAGGGCGAATTACCCTCTGAATCCGTTAGAGCAGAGGACATGAGGAGCATGGAGCTTTTAAATGACGTCACTGAGTGCTAGAAAAAGGCTCGGGAAGATTTGCGCACTCCACATCATTTGACAGCTCAACTAGAAGGTGAAAAGTTGGCCCCAAACTGGAAGGTATCTTCCAGCAGCACAGTCTTCGGTACCCAGTCAGGTCAGGACTCTTGGGAATTCTATAATGCGAGCTTCCTTCCTCGCGATCAAGCTGCTTTTCTTCAGACCTCTTTTACTCGCCTTGAAGAACATACAGCCCATTCTTTAATCCAGGTTCGTTTTCGTTTATTCATACTTTGAAACACTTTTCTTTTTACTGACCTCCCCTCCTCAGGCTGCCAATTTCATTCACGGGCTCTCTCTGAAGTGTGTTGGGTTTCGAAGGAACCAGATCGTAGCAGAACGTAGGAACCACGAATTACGAAAGAATATCTGAGTCCTCAGCTCGCGAACTGGATTTGGAAAATCAACGAGCTGCCCTTGAAGCTCGTAACAAAGAGTTGGAAGAAAAATTGATCTCCAAGGTTGCCAGGGCGAGGGAAATGGTAAAGGAGGAAGGTTTTTCTGCTGGTCATGCAGTTGGGAAAGTCGTGGGGGCCATTGAAGGTCGGGATGATTTCCTTAATTCAGACGACTTCTCTTTGCGCATCAAAGAAGCTCGCCTTCAGAGTGCTCGCGATTTCATGAAAGCCCCTGCTTTTGAATCAGCCTTGGAGATCAAAGCTGCAGATTATCTAATGCAGGGATTCGATAGATGTAAGAGCCAAATGACCACTTTGGGAGGTTTTGCTCCTGGTTTTGATGTGTCACAATTGGATCCTGGTCTTGATGGCAAATTGCAACCTTTTCCTGAAGAGCAAGATCCATTGCCCGTTGAAGATGAGTTCGCGATTTCACTTGATGAGATCGAACAAAACTAATGATTTGTGGATGTTTCTGGAAGTTGTATGTGTATCTCTGTACTTGCATCTTGGATCTGTGTCCATGCAATTTTTGGACCTCTTGTTTTTATTTTTAATGCACTCCAGATTCTAATTTCTTTTTGGAAGGAATGCGATCTTTTTCAGATGTCGCTAATAGTGTCAATGCATATCATAAAACAAATCTTTTTCAGATTGTTCAGCATGTCCTTCCATAAGCAAAAAATGGAGATCTTTTTCAGATCGTTTATTATAGCTACCTTTCTCAGGTTTAACTGGGAGATTTATATTAGATCGTTTTTACATTATTGCGACCTTTTTCAGGTTCTTAGAAAATGATGATCTTTCTAAGATCATTTACTTTATTGTGACATTTTCCAGGTTCTTAGAAAATGATGGATCTTTCTCAGATCATTTACATTATTGCGACCTTTGCCAGGTTCTTAGAAAATGATGGATCTTTCTCAGATTATTTACATGTGACCTTTTTCAGGCGTAGAATTTTCTCAAATTGCGTATATTCCATGGTCGTGGGAGGGCCCACCCATTTATGTCTTCCAGCTTGTAAGATCCCCCTCTTATCTCGGTTACTTTGTAAGGTCCCTCCCATGCTGGGCCCAGTTTTCCCACATGTTTGGAGACTTCAACCTTTTTTAGAACTAGATCGCCAATCTGTAATTCCCTTGGCCTTAGTTTTTTGTTGTAATTCTTCAACATCAATCCCTTGTAGTGGAGTATTCTCGCATATGCTGCGTCTCTTTTTTCCTCCACCATGGTGAGATCGAATGCTCTCTGCTCCTTGTCGGTCGTTGAGTCATAGCTTGCTATCCTCTAAGTTTCTTCGCCAATTTCTGCAGGAATAACAGCTTCAGAACCATAAATTAAACAAAAAGGGGTTTCACCTGTTGCGGTTCTTGGGGTCGTTCGATAACCCCATAATACTCCCGGCAACTCCTCATCCCACGACCCTTTTGACTTTATCCTGGTTTTCAGTATTTGGAGGATAGTTCTGTTAGTCACTTCCGTTTGTCCATTCGCTTGCGGATGGCCAACTGATGTAAAACTTTGCTGGATTTTCAATTCCTTCAGCCAAGTAGTAATCCGTTTGCCTTGAAATTGTGTGCTATTATCTGATATTAGCGTCCTAGGTACTCCAAATCTGCAGATAATATTTTTCCAAATGAAATTGATCATCTCCCTTTCAGATATTTTCGACACCGCTTCTACTTCGACCCATTTGGAGAAATATTCAATTGCGACCACTATGTACTTATTTTGGGCTTTGGCTGGGGGGGGGGAGAGGTCCTAAGATGTCAATTCCCCATTGGTCGAATGGGCAAGTAATCTGTATCGGTTTCAGAGAGTGGCAGGTACGTGCGTCTGCAAGGCATGTCTTTGGCAGCTTTTGCATTTTTGTACCAACTCTTTGGCGTCTTTTAACATAGTGGGCCAAAAATACCCTTACCTCGAGATCTTTTGGGCTAGCGATCTAGCACCAGAGTGGTTACCACAACTCCCTTCGTGAATCTCCCTCATTACATACCTTGCGTGGTCAGAACTCAGGCATCTCAACAGTGGTCCTTCTATGGATCGTTTATACAGGTCGAATTCGTTCATTACAAACCTTGTTGCCCTGAATTTCAATCTCCTAGCTTGTATTGGGTCTTTCGGTAGCATTCCTTCTCTAAGATATCACACAACTTCGTCCTTCCATGGACATGCGGGTTCGATCGTCTTGACTTCCTGTGCTTCTAAGATTGCTGGCCGATCTCTTATCATCACCGTGATTTTTCAGTTTTTGATCCCCGATAATAAGGCTCCGAATTTAGAAAGTAAATCAGCCCTGGCGTTTTTGCATCTCGGGATTTGTTGGATCGAACATCTCTTAAATTTTTCCATCAAAGATTTGGCTCTGTGGTAGTACATAGTCATAGATTTCTCTTTCGTTTCATAAGTTCCTTCGATCTGTAACGCCACTAACTGTGAATCTGTTCCAATTTTCCACTCCAGCATCGCGAGCAAGCTCTAACCCCAAAATCAAGGCCTCATATTCCGCTTCGTTATTAGTTGTCGAGAAGGATAGTTTTGCCGCGACCTCTATCTCAATACCCTTAGGCCCTTGAAGCAGAACCCCTACCCCTCCATTGCTAGCGTTTGATGAGTCATCAATATGTAACATCCATGTTTCGATCTTCAAGGCTAGTTCGCTATTTGAGCCTTGGTCTCCGGCGAGCTCCATTACAAAATCTGCTAATATTTATCCTTTTTCTGTCGTCCTTGCCTGGTATTCGATATCGAATTTGCCAAGTTCGACCGTCCACTTAATTAGTCTTCCCGAGGCTTCCGGTCGTGACAGTATGCTTTTGAGTGGCTGATTTGTGAACACTACAACCTTATGAGATTGGAAGTAGGGTCGCAACTTCCGGGCAGTTACCACCAGGGCCAAGATAAATTTCTCGATCGTAGTATACCTCTGCTAGCGTCTTGCAACATTTTGCAGACGTAATAAATTGGGTTCTGGGCCCTCTTTTCCTCTCTTACTAGTATGTAACTCACAGCATTTTTTGATACCGCCAAGTACAGATACAACACATCACCTTGTCTGGGGTTCGCGAGTAAAGGTGGCGATCTCAAATAATCTTTGAGCTCTTGGAATGCTCGTTCACTTTCCTCTGTCCATTTAAATTCTTTAGCTTTTCTCAGAACTTTAAAGAAGTGTAAATTTCTATCTGCTGATTTCGAAATAAATCGATTGAGTGAAGCGATCTTACCAGTCAGTTTTTGGACGTCCTTAACCGAGGTTGGTGATTTCAACTGCAGGATTGCCTCTATCTTTTCTGGATTAGCTTCTATCCCTCGACTACTCACCATGTACCCTAGGAATTTGCCTCCCCCAACGCCGAATATACATTTGGTTGGGTTGAGTTTCATCCCATAAGCTCTCATAATGTCGAAGCTCTCTCTTAGGTGAGACAAATGGGTTTCTGGCCGCCGGCTCTTTACCAGCATATCATCTACATAGACCTCCATTGTGCGTCTGATTTGGTCTTTAAACATCTTGTTCACGAGCCTTTGGTAGGTTGCACCTGCATTCTTTAGTCCAAAAGGCATAACGTTGTAACAGAAAATACCTTGCTCAGTCACAAACAATGTTTTGTTTCGATCTTCTTTTGCCATTAAGATCTGATGATATCCCTGGTAGGCATCCATCATTGAGTAAAGCTCGTAGCCCACTATTGAATCTACTAACAAATCAATCCTCGGTAGTGGATACGGGTCCTTTGGGCATGCTTTGTTTAAATCAGTAAAATCAATACACATTCTCCATTTCCTGGAAGACTTTGGTACCACCACCACATTTGACAGCCAATCTGTATATTGGATTTCTGAAATGTACCCAGCTTTTAACAGCTTGTCGACCTCCTCACTGATGACGCGATTCTTTTCTAACCCGAACGTCCTCTTTTTCTGCTGTACTGGTCGTACGGTCGGGTCGACATTGAGCTTGTGGACTATTACCTCAGGACTGATCCCTCCGAAGTCTGAGGGTTTCCATACGAACATGTCCGCGTTGCTGCGAAGGAAAGCGATCATCATTGCTTCTAATCCTTTATCCATTGTTGATCCAATTTTGGTAGTGCGAGTTGGATCTCCTTGCACTAATTCGATCTCCCTATGCTCCTCAATTGGCTCTATTCTTTCCCTTTTTCTTTCCATCCGTTCTCGCTGGTTTCAGTGAATTTTCTTTTCCTTTCAAGCTTTTCTCCTTTTTTGAGCGACAGGTTATAACTTTTCCGTTCCTTTCCTTTTAACCTTTTCCGTTCAAACTTTTTTCTCGATCTCCGAGAATAACCATCTGCTGAGCCTCCTGCAATGGTATGGATGATGCCTTTCACAGGCGCATTCTCCCTTACTTGCGGGTCCCCTACGCCACTGGGTCTTCTATTCGGACTCCGTGATCTACTGCGTCGATCTCCCCTATTCTAGTTCCTAGCCACTTGATTTCTGAAGTACCCCTGACGTACTAGCCTCTCGATCTCGTCTTTGAGCTGGTAACAGTCCTCAGTATCGTGACCTTTTTTTCCCTATGGAACCGACAGTATTTGTTAGAGAATTTTTTCGCAGGGGTAAATCTTGTATGTTTAGACAATTTTAAAACATCCTTCTTCTCCACCATTAGCAACGCCTTAGCTCGCGTCATATTTAACGGAGTATATTTGTGGTATTTGGGTAGGTAGGGCGGTTCTTTTCCTCTATCGTGTTTTGGTCGCTTATCCTCCTCTTTGTAATAACGAACTCGATCTCTTCCTTGCTCCTTATCAATCTTCCACTCTCCATCTTTCATCGCGTTCATTTCTTCTTCATCTATATATTTCTGAGCCAGGTTCATCAATTGTTCTATGTCTGCCGGTGGGTCTCTTGCTAATGCAGACGCGAGTGGTCCTTTCTTTAAGCCATGGATGAGGATGCTAACCATCATATCTATTCTCAAGTCTTGCACTTCAAGCGTCTCGTTATTGAACCTCCCCATAAAGTTTTTCAGAGTCTCATTTTCTTGCTGCCTTATGGTGAACAAGTGTGTGGCAAAACCGCTTTTGTTTCCTCTTACTAGCAAAGTGGAAAGTAAACTTTTGTACTAGCTGTTCATGGGATTCGATACTTCCTAGTGGTAAATTGGTAAACCACTCTTGAGCTTTTCCAGTCAAAGTCGTGACAAAAAGTTTCGCATTAATCGGACCAGACTGCCCATAGAGATTCATCACCAAATCAAAAGCCGCCAAGTGTTCCTGTGGGTCTTTAGCCCCATCATATTTGGGTAAGTCCGGCATTCTAAAGTTTGGGCTCACGATCTCTGTCAGAATCTGATTGCCGAAAGGTGAGTTCCGGTGTTGGGCGACCAATTCGCCTCACTTCTTGAGCTGATCAATCTGTTTGCCGAGCTGGGCAATTTGTCTTGACACATTATCCACCTCAATTCGAGAAATGGCGGGTACCCTGGGATGGCTTTTTTCTCGACTGCTCGATCCGACCTCAGAAGGTAAGCGTCGGCTTCTCTCTGTAGCCTTTCCACTTGTTCCCGACATCTTTTCCTAATCTCCTCCTCCGAATCACTTCCTTTTTGCGGTTTCTTTCTCGATGGGGGTGGTAGTTCTCCGCTCGTAAGCTACGATCGCATTCCGCCCTGCTTCCTCCATCAGTTGTTGCAGTTCTATCCTTGTTAACTGAATAGTTCTTTCCGCAGTTCCCACTGTCGTTTCCAAACCCGGTGCGTTTCCTCCTAAATCTCCTTCCATGATTCTCAGGTTGTATGAGAAATCATTCCCATAGACGGCGCCAATTGATCCGTCTCGAAATGTAATTCGACCTCGATCGTTGTCCCAGAAGGGAATCGTCAAATGGACCAATAATACCTATGAATCACAAAAGATGATTAGGCTATTCGGGATCGACTCCGACGACGACACTCTGATGCCTAAGTCAGATTTGGACAAAGGTGATAAAATTAAGTGGTTTCTTAGATCAGAATCATCTTACCCCATTAATGATTAATCTCCCCTTATTTATAAGAAAACTGTATTTATGGTAACGGCTCTTTGTGTGGGTCTTCAGGCAATCAACTCTCCTTTAATCATGTCCACTGATCGCATGCCTTCTAATCCTCCCATATTGAAGCCGCATATCTTGTCCATAATCAAATCTGGTTAATCCTTGCCATAATGAGACGTTTTGCTGCTGAAATACCCACATTAACCCCCATGAGGGATAATTTTGTCTTTTGACATATTTTTCCCTCATCAAGATGTAATTATTTAAAGTGTAACGAAAACTCAATTTTTCTTCAGTGTTTCTTTTAAAATTTTCCAAATTTTCAATCCAACTCGTCTGTTTTGTTTATAATATTTAATTTTTTAAGAAAAAGGAAAAATTGCTCCAAAGACAAAGTTGATCATTGCATACCTCCATCTAAAATTACATAATTTAATCAAGACAAAATCGCCAAAAAAATAAAAAAACCTTTGTTTTTATTCAGCACATACTCCCTTTTTCTTTTATCAAAGCTTAACGTCGTTAAACTTTACCATAGACTGACCATTATACCCTTACATACCATATATTGTTCTTTTTTTAATGACCGTTGAACCATTATTGATTAGATGAGAGCCGCCAAATCTAATCAATTAATTTGAATCGTTAGATCATAAATTTTAAAAAAATTTAAGGGTTTAAATTTATTAATTTTAAATATATATTATAAAAAATAAAATTAAAAAACAACCCTATTCCCACCGCACCCCACTCCCGTTGCCTTCCCCACCGCCTGCCCCCATCCCCACCCCTGCCCCGACCATCCTCCGATTTGGAGACATCGCCGTCGCACAAATCAAATCTAGACGACCGCGTCATTGGCTAACAGAGATCGTCGCCCAGTAAAAAAAGATAAGGACAGCAGCGACGCCGCCTAGACAGAAAAAAAGAGGGCAACTGATGGCTGATGCCCACATTTTTTTTCTTAATTTTTTAATTAATTTAATTATAGTTAATTTTTAATTAACTTAATTATTAATATAGTTAGTTTTAATTTTTTAATTTACTTAACTATATTTAGTTTATTTTTTCCATTAACTTAATAATTAGATACTTAATTATTATTTTGTTTGATATATATATTGAGTTTCTTTTTCCTTTAAATAGTCCACTAAAAATACTTAACTTAAATTTGAAAAATTAAATATAGTATATTAGGATTATTTTTTATAAGATATAGTACATATTTATTTTTTTTTGGTATCTTATATTTATGAATACATTTTTAAGAAATTTTTGAAATAAAAAAATAATGTATATAAATATGTATAAGAAAATATATTTTTATCTTTTTGGTATTTTTAAAAAATTTTGAAATAAAAAATTATAAGGTATAATTTTTATAATGTAATAAATTTAAATATAATTAATTTAATATTTTTAATTATATAATATTTTTAAATTAGTTGATAATGTATATTTTTATATTTCATTAATATCCATATGTTTTAAGATATTTAATTTTTATATTGTGATTGTAATTTAATTTTTAATTTAAATTCTTAAATATTAAAAATTTTATATAATGTTGTATTTTTAATTTTTTAAAGAGATGAAAATTAAAAAAAAATACACAAAACAAGTAAAAAATACTTGAATATCTTACATACTCATATGAGGGGTTTTTTAGTCCAAAATGAGCTAAAATATTGACCAAAATGGCTAAAATAGACAACTAGGGGCACCACCCGCTCGTCCACACCACTTTCCGTCAATTTGCAACAAAATGGGGTTTTTATGCAGCGATTTTGAAAAAGGGGGGGTTGTCTATTTTCAAAATATAAAGATTTTTTTTGTTAATCTAACAAAACGGGAAAAGTATTAGTTTTAGTTCGCTAAGTATGTCTAATTTTAATTTTAGTTCGATAACTATGTCCATTTTTTTTTAGGTCAAGTAACTTACGAAATTGCTTACTTTTAGTCCTCTGGCAAATTTTCGGATAATTTTACCTCTATGCAACTTTTGAAAGGCGGTTTTAGTCCATATGCACTCATAGGGGTAAAATTGTCCGAAAATCTGCTAGATGACTAAAAGTAAACAATTTTTTAAGTTAATGGATCTAAACAAAAATGGACATAATTATCGGACTAAAATTAAAATTAGGCATAATTAACGGACTAAAATAATACTTTTTCCTAAATTAAATAAAATAAAAATAACAATAAGATTTATAAAAATAAAATATCCAATTCCGGAAAATCTAGTGGGAAGCAGCTTTATTTCTGATGAAGAGTACTACTGTTGTCTGTCAGTGTAATTGTTCAGCACACTTCATTTACTATTTATATATCCATAACATACTTGAAAACTAGATACAATAATTAATAATAATAATAATAATAATAAATAAAACTAATTATTAATAATAATAAGTAAAATTATATAATTCAACATCCACAAGATATTTTGTTCAGTTCATTATAATAAAAGGGATAATTATACTCTCGTCTATTAAGGCTTGATATAATTACGCATAGACTCCTTATAGTTTGAAAAATTACATTTAGCACCTTTGAAGTTTACTTTCGTCTAACAAATATGTCCCCTCAAAGTTTACCGATTTACTAATATTAACAAAAAAATAAAAAAAAATTGATATTTACTCTCGATTGAATTATTACTCATTTATATTATAGGTCTATAATCGAATTATTCCCATACGTCTTCACATGTTAATGCATATGAGGAGGTATAACTTCACCACTTAAAGGATAATTTAGTCGAAAAAATTATTTGACCTGCAATAAGTCAATAATAAATCAATCGAGGCTAAATATCAATTTTTATTTAATTTTTTTGTTAATATCAAAAAATTCAGTGAATCTTTACTAACAAATTGACTTATTTTTGTTAAATGGAAGTAAACCTTAGGGGTGCTAGATGTAATTTTTAATAGCACAGTGAATCTACGTGTAATTATACATAACCTCATAGTAAGATAGAATTATCCCTACAAAAAATTAATGAAAATTTAATAGATACTAATAAATTAAATTAATTGTTGTACGACTGTTTAATTAAAATGAATTAAAAAAAATTTCAAACAACAAAAAAAAATAATAATTATTTATTTTTGTGTCAATGGAAAAGCTCTATAAAAAAAAAGGCAAAACAGCCCTTCCCTCTCAAACGAATCACTTCCTACATTATAGCCAAAATTTCATCCCTCTTCTCTCCCCAAAACACACACACACACACACACACACACCTGACAGTTCTTCTCCCGTACTTCTCAGCTCCGTCACATCCTCTTTTCCCAATGCGTTTCTTTCCTTCTCAACTTTCCAACAAATCAATTTAGAAAACACACACACACACACACCACATGTTATGTATCTATAGAGAGAGAGACAGAGAGAGAAATGGAAATCAAGAAGCTACTTCGCATTATGGAAATCTTCCTGTTACTGGTTTTCCTGACATGGGCGTCCGCCCGCCTGCCGTTCGCACTCAGAATCTCGGCCGAGTACCTCCGGCAGCTCGCAAGGGTCGTCGTTAGTCCGCTCTTCATTTTCCTCCTCAGCAACGTCATAGTCCTAACCCTCTTCTTCAAGTCCCCCGGCGATCTGATCTTCCCACCGCAGACTACTTCTCAAAATGTAACCGAGTCCCACATGGAATATTTCTGCCCAGAGTTCATCAAAGACGCCGGCAGAAGCTCCCCTCCCGCTGCGGAGGATATTGTAATGTTCCAAGACAAGCAAACTGTTTTCGAAGTGACAAAAGTCAAAGTTCATAGGAGGAGCCAGTCGTCGGAGACGATGAGTACTTCGAAGCAGGATTATAATAACCCATGTAGTAGTTGCGGGAAGCAGCTGCGGCGGTCGGAGACGGAGAGGCGGCTGAGAGTGGAGGAGGTGGCGGCGGAGAGAGCAGAGGTGGTGGATGAACTGAGCAACGAGGAGTTCCAGAGAGCCATAGAAGCATTCATTGCTAAGCAAATCAAGTTTCATGAAGAAGAAAAGCTGGCGATTGTGCTTCATCATGGTTGAACAATTATGTGTAATTATTAATTAATGCAGATCAGTTTTTAGTGATCATAATTCTATAAAATACTTTATCAAGAAATTGAATTTTTCCATATATAAAATTATTCATATAAACAATATTTCAGAACTAATTATTTATATATAAATATTTTTTCAATAATAAATCAATTCAACTGATACATCAATATGACTAATAATAGTAATATATTACAGAAATATAACTAAGAACAGTAATAAATTATAAATATAAAAGTTTACATAAAGTTAGACATTCACACAAAATGAGACATCACCCACACGTCTTATTAGATTCGAACTCATAATTTTAAATTAATAGCTATGTTAACACTAGAGAAAAAAATTACTGTTGTCTAGGTATCTAAAAAAAATTAGGTTATCACCATTGAAGGCATTTTTTTGCCATAGTTTTATGTGAACAATGACAAGAGTTTCTGCCAACGCGTTTTTAATCATAATAAATATTTTAATCAATTTCGTGAAAATCACGGCCAACAATCATTCCGTGATCGTGGTCAATGGCAATTTACTACGACTTTTTATTTATAACTAGAAAAAAATATTATTTTAGTTTGCTAAGTATGCTTAATTTTAATTTTAGTCCGATAACTTTGTCATTTTTTGTTTAGGTCAGTAACTTACGAAATTGCTTACTTTTAGTCCTCTGGCAGATTTTCGGACAATTTTACCTCTATGCAACTTTTGAAAGGTAGTTTTAGTCTATGAGTGTTTTAGTCCATATGCACTCATAGGGGTAAAATTGTCCGAAAATCTGCCAAGGACTAAAAGTAAGCAATTTCATAAGTTACTGGATCTAAAAGAAATGGACATAGTTATCGGACTAAAATTAAAATTAAGCATACTTAGCGACTAAACTAATACTTTTTCCTTATAACTATGACAACTAGTTATGATTAAATATCATATTTTTTCTAATGTAATTAAAATTTCAAGAGATTTAGCTAGCAATAATATTTGAAAAAATATTTCAAATATTCTTTTTTATATAATTTTTTTTTTAAAATGGTAGGGAAATATAGAGAAGTTGATGAACCAGAATATAATGAATGGTCTATTGAAAAGATAAATCAACAATTAATTACATAAAATTAATTAATTAATTCAAATTTAATTGATCTGAACTAAATACTCCGTACCAACATTAGTTAAGTAGTCTAATCTCTAATCATCATTACCTCCTAATGAGTGATCAATAAGAATTTGTGCCATAAAATGTCATAACGTACCATCAGTTTATTTAGTTATATATATTTTAACAGATGAGTACTGAAAAGTCTCATCATTGCCAGTTTTAGTTTCATTACAACCTTTTCACCTAATCATTCATTTTCTTATTTAGAGAAAAGTATTATTTTAGTCCGCTAAATATGCCTAATTTTAATTTTACTCCGATAACTATATCCATTTTTGTTTAGGTCCAGTAACTTATGAAATTGCTTACTTTTAGTCCTTTGACAGATTTTTGGACAATTTTACCATTATGAATGCATATGGACTAAAACTGTCTTTCAAAAGTTGCATAGGGGTAAAATTGTCCGAAAATCTGCCAAATGATTAAAAGTAAGCAATTTCGTAAGTTATTGGACTTAAATGAAAATGGACATAGTTATCGAACTAAAATTAAAATTAAACATACTTAGTGGACTAAGATAATACTTTTCCCTCTTATTTAATTGCTACATATTTCTGGTTTGCAGCTTCAATTTTTCTTTCCCATGTCCCTAATTTTATGAAGGAATTATACTTTATTTATGATTAATTGAATATATTAAATGATTTTAGATAAACAAAGTGAAAAACAGGGATAACTACAATTCATGTTCTCAAACATAGCCACTTATGCAGTTTCGCTTCTCAAACAATTTTAGATTGTGATTTTGGTCGTCAAATTGTATTGATGTTTAATTAATTAATTCTAGGATGTATAATTTTCAGTATGAATGTTATTTTTTGCGTTATACATATGTTGCAGGCTATAATACATAGACACGGACATTGCGACACGAAAAATAAAAAAAAATTATATACAACACAACACCAACACTGTTATATATTATATATATTCTTATTATATAAATTCTCATAAAATTAAAATATACAATATGAATAATATCAAGAGAAAATATAAAATAAGCATGTCTTACATCTATATTTTTAATTAAATATGGCTTTAAATATATATATATATAGTCAATTTATCTTGAAAATACGCAATGAAAAATTCTTAATATTCAAATTAATTAAATCATCATAACCATCTCCCAAATTTTTAATAGCTTCTTCTCAAAACTTTTAGTTTGAGATGAGTGGGTTAATTTTTTTTCTTTAATTTTTGTTAAGCTTAATTTGTTTTTTAAAAAAATTGGCCAAACCTTTTGAAATTAAAAAAATATCAAAATGTGTCCAAAAGGTATCGAATACCCTTCCAAAACATGTCGTGTCCGAAGCCGTCTCCCTTTTTATCATTTCTTTTTAATACGTGTTCGACGCGTCGCCAACACGTGTCCGACACTGCATCGGGTAATTTTTCAAAGTGTCCGTGCATTATAGGTTGTAGGTATTATTTTTAAATTATTATTCCTTTCAAATTTCTATAGGTTCAATAAATTATATATATAGTTTGAAGAAGTAGTTAATTAATATGATCATATATACCAAAAAAAATTATTTTATTTTTCATATTATAGTCTGGAAATGTGTTAATTAATTAGTAAATGAGGGAGGCCATCAGATTTGGGCAAAAGTAACTTTAACTTTTGAAAAATGAAAGAGATTAGAATCTTGTAAAATTAGGACTCAACTTTCCTCTTTTCATTTGTGAAACATAATCATTACTAATTCCACTCTTAGATCACTTTTATAATTAATTTATATCAATTATCATCATATATATATATATATATATGTATAACTTTTATCGCATGTCAAGCCTTTGGCCCAGCACCACCCAATAATATAAAAACACTACACAAGAGCGAACACTCATTTCAAAATTAGACCTCCCCACTCCTCATTTTATTTCTTCTTTTTCTTGTACCAGTGTAGCATACCTGTATTTTAGGGTTCCATAACTCAAATTTTTTATCGTTATTAATTTTATCTTATCATATTCCATAATTATTTTTTTTTTTTATAATTTTGGCCCCAAGTTTTATTTCTATTAAATTTCTGATAAAAACATCATGTGGAGACATGAGCTCCATTAAATATTAAGAGGCCGGGTTGATTGCATTAAGAATTTAACATTAATGGGGTGTTGTACATAGGATGCAATATGGTGAAATCAATAACAATAAGACTGATGCATATGGCCTAAGGAGGCCCAGTCCAATAAGAGCAACAAGGCTTGAGGGCCGCCTAACATATTTGTCTCAGTGGCCCAGGAGACCTACTAGCCCTGGACGGAGGACGAAGGCCCAAGGTACCCCTGAACTCAATCTATGCACGTGGACTAATAAGGATAACCAGCCTAAGGGCCCACATTTAGCGATTTCCACCATGGCGTACGATTGACTGGCTAGCTAGTTGCCAGACCACGTCAGCCTTGAGGAGGCAGTTAAGATAAGGAAGAACTCCCTAAAAGTCAAGGCTCCTTGGTGGCTGAGACTCCTTGTCAGTGAAGGGTCTTGTGGACTTATCCATAAGATGGATAAAGGCGACTTACTGCTTATCCAACCACTCTAACCCCTTTTCCCAAAGATCAAAAAAGAAGGATAGACCCCCAGCTAAAGGAGTGTGTCCCCTCTATAAATAGGGTACATAATTGTGATCAAAGGGATACAAAAACACAAGTGTGATACAAATGAGTTTATCACAACCCTCTCCCAAAATATGCTCTCTCCAAATAGTCTCTCTACATTCTTCCTTGGAGCATTACCATAGACTCCAAGGTATGTAAACGAGTGGGTTGCTCTAGTAGTAATCCACTAAGGCGAGCAAGGTATGTTCATGGTTTGCACAAGATTTCAAATAAGATCCAACGTGGGGGAATCTTGAAGAAGTTTGTGAGATGATCTTCCAGATAACGAGAGAATTCGTGATCCAATCAAAGCATGGGCTAGTAGACAAGTCAAATCGGATACATGAATCGACATATTTCAGCTGCTAAAATTAATTCGATCCACAATTATGTGACAATATGCGGAATTATTTATTTATGAATTACCCATTATTATTTTTCAATGGAGGGTATATTAGAGATTTAGTTGCTGACTTCCTTATATGAATTTCCAATTTCCATCGTAAATATTAATCTCTTCTTTGTACTTTGAAGGGAAGGTATGAAAGACATTATTATTAGAAAAAATACAATTTTTTAGTTTTGTAATTTAAATGGTGTGACATTTTTAGTTCTGCATATATTGGTTTTTGCAATTTAGTCCTTTAATTTTAAAATTTTGACAACTTTAATCTTTTACTTTTAACTTTAAAATTGTGACATTTTTTGTTACACAAGAATTACAAGTGCTTTGCACATGATCCTAACTAAATTGCAGTTTTGTTCCTGTAACTTAAGAGTGTTGCACAAATTAATTTATAGGACTAAGATTGTAATGTAATTGGATCATGTGCAAGTCGCATGCAATGTTCTAGAGAAATTAGTTGGGAAAGGACTAAAATTTAAAAAAATTAAAATTCTAAAACTATATTGTCAAAATCAATTCATTCAGGAGAAAAAACGCCATCTGTCCCAAGTTATAGAACTAAAACAACAATTTTCCTATATAATTATAAGACTTTTAGTAAGAGATTGTCTAGTTCTTATTAAAAAAAAATATTATATTTGATGAGCAAATAATTGCAACTGAAAATAAAATTGGATAGAAAAGTGAAAACATAACTATGCTAACAAAGACAAAAACAATACCTATTTATTTTTTTTATTAACTAATATTGCCTAATTTTTATTTTGATATTCGCATCTAAAAATATTTCATTCTTCTTCTTGTTTGCTGCATATTTAATTAATAAACTTTCAAGTTTAATTTATTTTTTCAATCATTTAAATATTTCAATGCTAACTTGTTCAATTTCTAGTAAATATATAACGAGAATGATGTCGTCAAAAAGCCAGATCGACTAAATTTATTTTATAGAGGTGCGATTCAACACGCTTTCACTAGAATTTGATACAAGTGATTCCATCATCTTTTTTCATCTCAAATGAAGGCGCGTATTTATACTACTACATAAAAGTTACGTTATATTGGATAGGTGAAGGTGAAGTACCATTTTGTCCCTTACCTACCCCTATTACATGGCTACGATTTGTTTGCTTGGGGTATTTCAGTAATCTACCATATTACGATGATTTGGTAGGTTTGACTACAAACTTCCCTTTGAGGTAGATATTCTTTTTTCCTTGTTAGGATGATATTTCCCTTCAATAGTGCAATTTATTTTTCCTCCATAGAGAACAACGATAATTATTGGTAAATTATTAAAAGGGTTAAATATATTTAGTCCTCTACTTTACGAAATTTTCAAAATAATATTAAATTAGAAAAACTCGACACATTTAATCCCATGCTTTATGGAATTTTCAAAATGGTTTCAAAATTAAGAAAACTCGACACATTTAATTCAATAAATTTCGTAAAATTGAGAACTGTATGTGTCGAGTTTTTTTTGACTTTTTTGACTATTTTAAAAATATCATAAAATAAAAAACTAAATATATTAAATCCCTATTTTGTAGGACTATAAAATATAATTCGCCTATCAAATCAATTTATATTAAAGAAAAAAGTATTATTGTCCCTCTTTCTTTTTCCCTCACACTTTCCATTTTCTCTTATTGAACCAAACAAAAGCTAAGATGGTCTAGCCCCATAGTGCACCACGTGTCATCTCCCCCTCACAGTCTTGTAAGAACAAGAACAATGTGGGTGGAGGCAAGTCCCTGTTTGGCCATTTCTTGATCAGCCAATCGAGCATATTGGTGGAACAGCTTGTCCAAAACACCCTCTCCAAAGTGGTGTGCAATCATTGATTCTTGAATGGACCTCACTGTCTTGGCCACTGCCTGTCCGTAGCTTGAATACTTATCCCCATCACTACCAATATCAATCCCTTGTTCAAACTTGTCAATCATCTCCACTTTGAAAGAACCCTCCTTTCTTACTTCTTCTTCCAACTCTTCTTTTGATGGCGCATAAAAGTTCACCTCATAACACTCCAACTTTTCCTCTTCTATTTCACCCTACAAAAGATTTGGGAAGTTAGCTTTGGTTGAAGATCAATTAGTAAGCATCCAACGTTGTCATATTAATGATGTGAGTTTGAATACTTTATAACAATTTTATAGGACTATACGTATATCTTGATCTGTATTTATTTTTCATCTAATTTAAGAGTTGTTTGTAATATTTTACTATCAAAAAAAATATCTTTAGTTTAACTTAAATTAGGCTGATTTAAACAAAAAATTATAATCAACTCCCTACTAATTTCTGCAGCTTATTAATATAAATGTAAATATTAAATTATTTTCACATATATTTTGAAGGGACGTTTAAACTCCCTGATAATAAAGGTGGATTGCGCCTCCAATTATCCACCTTTATCTATGGTTTATTATAATAAATAACGACTCATAAGTAATCCATCAAGCCCTGAATAAGGCTTGATACCTTTATTCTGTCTTGGGGGTATGATAATATAATTCAGACTTAATTAAAAATAGTAAAAAGATGCATTTCTAATCCCATGTATTAAGTCGTTTCTCAATTTAGTTTCATCTGTTATGATTTTTTCATATTACATCCTATAAGTTGAAAATTTTCTCAATTTTAGTCCTCACAATTACTTTTTGTCCTTAATTAATGGAGCCATTAGCATTTCTCAATAGTTTTTGTCAATTATTGGTGAAAAATGTACGTGAGGACCAATATTGAGAAAATTTTCAATGGAATGCAATGTGAGAAAATCATAACAAATTGGACTAAATTGAAAAAGAACCTAATATTTGGGGACCAAAAATGCGATTTTCCGTACAAATACCTACTCGTTGTTTAAAAAATTAAAAATACCCCTTTTGGAATTAACGATCATCTAACAAATACCTCCCTACAATGAGTTATCATGATATAATATTTGTTAGACGATCTTTAATACCAAAGGGATATTTATAATTTTTTTTAAACAATAATAAAATAATTATAACTATGATAAACTTAACCAAAAAACCCCTCTCAGTGTGTGACTCTTAACTTGTACAATTGGAGTTTGAGTCAAAATTTCTTCCATATATACATATAGTAATAATCTTGTAGGTTATACCTGACTAACAAGGGTGGCTAAAGACTGATAGAGCATTTCCCAGTAGATGTAACTGTTCCTGTCGACATGGTATGGGCCACTCCTTCCCAACAACAGCAGCACCATCTTCCCTCCACTGACAACCTCCTCAGACCTCGACTTCAGGAAAAATGACAAGTCCTCCTGGAACTGTCTGAGGAATGCTTCCGGTACCCCTGACGGGCTCCTCTCAGATATGTATATGCTCTTTTTGTTTATCGACACGCCCTGCTCGTCATAAATCCCTGAAGGAACCTGCCCCAATTCCAGCACTTTGCAACAATTCCATGAGAAATCTCTACTTGTGAATGATCGTGTAATTTGTGTTCTAAATAATCTCAACAGGTACATATATAAAGTTAATTAAATAATTTATCACAAGATCTATGTAAGATACACAAAAAGGTACACGGATGAGAGTTACAACATTTGTGGTTTGACTTCTCCGAGAAACAGTTTTATTGCAATTTTTAGTCCTATAATTATAGGTGTTTGGCGTTTTCCAAAACCTCCAAATGTAGAACTATGGCCCTTGGATGATAAAATGAGAATAACTTATAAAAGTGTAATAAATTTTTAGGATTAATTACACTCAAATTTCTTTTGAAAATGTGAAATTACTCTTTCTCTTAAAGAAGTTTCCAAATTAAACTTGCACCCTCTTCAAAAATTCATTGATTATACCAATCCCTATTCGTTAGAGTTGAGACAAAAATGCTGACATTAGGAAAAAAAAAAATACATAAATTTTCATTTTTACCCCTTGTTTAATATTTCCGTGTAATATTAATTTCGTACTTATAAGGAGAAAATGTAATAATGTTAACCTTTTCCATATATATATATATATGTATATATTACATATATCTTTTTATAATTACAAAAATGTATATGAGTATGTTAAATAGGGAGTAAAGCTGAAAATTATGTAATTATTTTTACTAATGTCAGTTTTTTTTGTCCAAACTTAATAAAAGGGAATTATGTATAAACGATGAATTTTCATAAAGAGTGTAAGTGTAATTTCGATTTTTGTTTGGAAAAAGTGTAATTTTGTATTTTCAAATAGGGTTTTAGTGTAATTAACCTTAATTTTTATTCATAATAAATACACAAATATAAATATTAACACTACCAAAAAATCAACATTTTAATCAAATAGTCGTAGCAAACAGTAATTGACCACGGCCGTACAATGGTTGTTGGCCGTAATATCTGCGAGGGTGGCTAAAATAATTGCCATCGCAAATAATTTTAGCATGGCTCTTAGCCATGACAAATAACTTTTCTTTTGGTGAGAAAATCCATATTTTTACATCAATTTTATTTAATCGTGGTCAATAACAATTATTTACTACATATTAGCTCATAACTGTTAAAAGTATAGTCAATAGTAGTTTTTTTTAAGTGTAAACTAATGAAAACATAACAAAGTGAGACAACTTTTAAAGCTTATTATCCTACAATAACCTCAGCTTTCTCAAACAATTATAGACTTAAGCTAGACATATATCACATATGTAAATGAAGAAAGATTATAACTAGTACTGACCTTGGACAGCCAGTGCAGGCTGTTGGAGGAATAGACAAAGTTCAAGCTATTGTCCGGAAAGAGCCTGCCATAGAATGTGCCTGGACAACCAGCGATATATACAGCCGGGCCCCCGTCGTTTCTCCCTTTCCTCAGCTCCCTGTAAAAATCGGGCAAGGCCTGGAAAACAGTGTTGAAATCATTTGTCGGGAGATCATTCAGATAAACCCGGAATTCGGGCCTCGGCTGCTGGATTTTCCGATTGGTGTTTTCAACAGCATCCACAAGTTCTTTAACGTTCGACAGCGTGTTGGGCCCGGATGAACAGCCCAGATCAGCTATGCCTAAGCTCTTCGGCCTTGTTGCCGTAAACATTTCTTCTATGGCTTCCAGGGTTATGTGTTTAACCATATCAGCAACCTTTTTCTGTCAAGAAACCAAAAAATTAATGAGAGAGAGAGAGAGAGAGATGAGATGAGAGAGAAAGAGACCTGAAGTGAAGAATTGTTGGCATAGCTGTTGTCTCCAAGCCCTCCTTTCATGTGAAAAACTTTCTCAAGATCCATGGCGATAAAAGTTTTAGTGAAAGTTGTGGTGATGGGAAAGCAGGGCTGGTGTCCCCATTTAAAGAGAAAATTCTAATTCGAATCGAGTTTCATAATATTTGAATTAATTATATGTCAAATTAGTATATTTATTGTATACAGATCAAAAAAAGTTGTCACTCATATTCTAAGTGTATGATACTTATGTTGGGAATTGATTTGATTTGGCCGAACCCAAAATATAAATTTTTCTTTTAAAGAGCGTTTCAGATTGAATTTTTTATGCTTCTATTTTATTTAATATATATAAAAATTACACCATTTATTATATTTACATAATGTATATATATTAATTAAAATAGAAAATAAATCTGATTTAAAAGAATGCTTAAATTTATTTTTGATACTTAATTTAGGTTATTTGGCGTTTTTTAATTTTTAGAGTAGTATTTTGGTCCGATATCTCTTTAATTTTTATAATTTTAGTCTTTTTTTAACCTGAGTTCACATCTATCGGGGAGAAGGATAAGCTGATCTCTGACGGAAAAAAAGACTGAAATCATGAAAATTAAAAAGATACAAGACCCAATTTTATACTAATCTAAAAAGTTAAAAGACAAAATGCTAACAAAAATGAGCGAATAAGAATACTACCTTACATTTTTAAGGTCAAGTGAGTTGCGCATGCATTTTTTCAGACGAGAAAGGCAAACTTCGGTGAGAAAAAGATTGAAATTGCAATTGTGTTAAGAAAATAGTACAGAAAATTAATAATAAAATCATTTCCCCCAACAAATTCCAGAAACAAAAAACGAACACTAGAAAAAAATATATCTTTTGCTATGTTAATTACGATTAAAAATAAATAATTATGGCAATTGTGCATTAATGATTATTAGTCATTGTTTCTGCAAATATTAAAAAAAAATAATTCGCTACGGTTAACTATTATAATTAAAAGAAGAAAATCATGGTAAATACAAATTAACCATGATTTCGCAATGGGCATTAACTGTTGTTTCTGCAAGTGTGACCAAAACATTAGTCATCGTTAAAATCATGACAAATATTTTGGTTATGGCTAAAAATCATAGTGAATTTTGATTAATCGTGGTAAAAATTTAAATTTTTTCTTTGGTCTTATTTCAATGTGGTTAATTTTATTAATTTACCATGATTTTTAAGTCGTGGTCGTTTATAATATAGTGAAAACTTAATTTTTTTTAATAGTGAAACGAGGCTAAAACATTAATCATATTTAAAAAAACTATGATAAATATTTTGAATATAGGTAACAGCATAGTAACTTTTTATCAATTATAGTTAAAATTTAAATTTTTGTATTAAAATTGTTTAATAAAAATAAGTAATATTAATTTATCATAATTTTTAAATTATAATAATTTATAATTTAGGGAATTATTTATTTTTAGTGAAAGATGAATCATCAAGAGGAGGTAGCTTCATCTTAAAAAGACAATCACATGCATAGAGAGATAATCACATCCTACCACATGAATCTAAATGAGTAAAATTCTAAAATTATAGTAAGGGTTTAAAGTTAATCAAGGGAACAAGAATTTCTGTTGTCATAGTAATTACTTTTACAATTTTATTAGTGATAAAGATTATATAAAAGTCATCTTGTTTATATTATACACAATAAAAATTATAAATATAGCTATCATTATGAATAATTAATGACAAATATAAAATAACAATTTAGTGATGAAATTACAAACATTTTTTTTTTCACTTAATATGTCGATGGCTAGCTCAATGATGAAGTTGGAGGCCTCGTGACTCTAAAATTATAGATTTAAATCTGACGAATATGAGGAAATATAAGAGTATGGGGGATGAAGATGAATATCCACAACTTCTAAATTCACAACACTCCCCCTCGGATGTTCATCAATTAAGAATATGCCTCGTTAAAACCTTATTAAGAAAAACCTTGAGGGACAAAAACTTAGTGAAGGGAAAAGAGCACATTATTGTTTAATACACGATTATATGTTGCCTCATTAAAAACTTTACCAGGAAAACCTAGTGAAAAAAACATGGTCAAGGGAAAAAGAGCGTAGTGCGTATGGACTCCGCCTCATTAAAAGTATCAGTCGAGATCTTTGAGACGAAACGCCAATATTATGGACTATCTTCTCAAATATTGCAGTGAGAAGTGCCTTGGTGAACAAATATGCTAGATTGTCACTTGAACGGATTTGTTGAACATCAATACCACCATTCTTTTGAAGATCATGAGTGGAGAAAATATTTTGTGAAATAAGTTTCGCTCTATCCACTTTGATGTACCCTTTTTTTGATTGAGCAATACATGTTGCATTATCTTCATATAAGATCATCGAGATAATATTTCCAAATGATAATCTGCAAGTCTCTCGGATGTGTTGAATCATGGATCTCAACCAAACACATTCTTAACTTACCTCATTAGTTGCTATAATTTCTACATGGTCGATGATAAGGTTGTTATTATTTGTTTCTTAAATCACCATAAAATTATTGTACCACCACACATGTAAATAAATATCCTATTTGCGATCGGCCATTATGAGGATCAGACAAAAAATCCAACATCTACATACCAATTAGATCGGAATTTGGTACCTTTAAATAAAATAACCTGATAGTCATCCTACCTCTAAGATAACAAAGTATATGCTAATCCCATTCCAGTGTTTTTTCGAGTGGGTAAAGAACTATATCTTGCTAATAAATTGATAGCAAATATTATATCAAATCTTATATAATTAGCAAGATACATTAATACTCCAATTGCACTAAGGTATTGTACTTCAAAATCAAGCAATTCTTCATCATTTTATCGAGGCCTAAAAGGGTCATTATTCACATCCAATGATCTTACCACCATTAGGGTGCTTAATAGATGCGATTTCTCCTTATAGAATCGCTTTAGCACCTTCATAATATAAGCTTCTTAGATGCTCAAAGATTCTATTATTTAAATGTTCAACTTGTAATGGAAGGCAATATTTTGTTCTTTCTAAATATTTCATTTCAAATTATTTCTTTAAGCAATATATAGCCTTTAGAAACTCTTTTGGAGTTCTAATAATATTTAAGTCATCGACATAAACTGTATACCAAATTCATTTTCAGATCATCTCATCAAAATACATGGACAAATGGGATCATTTCTATATCCTTCTTTTAATAAATTTACTCAAACGATTATGCCACATTTGTCCAGATTGCTTCAACCCAGAGAAGGATTTATTTAATTCGATAATATAATGTTATCAAGAATGTGAATTGTATGCTTCGAGCAAATGAAATCCTCTTGGGAGTTTCACTACCAATTGGGTCATTCTTTCACTACCAGACTAATTAAGTATTGAAAAGTAGTTACATCCACTACAGGAGAGTAAGTCATTTCATAATCGATACCGGGTCTTTAAGAAAAATCTTGAGCAACAAGTCTTGTTTTATATCTTACAATTTCACCTTGCTCATGTCATTCTCGCACAAATACTCGTTTATATCGCACTGGTCTTTATATCTTCAGGTGTACATGCTACAAGTCCAAAAAACCTTTCCTTGTGTAAGCAAGTCTAATTCTGTCTCAAATGCGTCTTTCCATTTTGGCCAATCATTTCTTTGCTTGCATTTCTGAGCAGACTTTGGTTCATGATCCTCATTATCGTTTATTACATTGAGCAATATATTATATGCAAAATATCATCGATGATGACTTCATTTCGGTCCAGTGTATTCCATTTAGGATATAATTTATTGAGATCTCTTCATTTTCATGAATTCCAAATACCAGAGTTTCTTCTGGAACTGACATAGTAATTATGTTGGAAACTCTTTTGAAGTTGTATTCTTAATTTGCCATCTTGATTTGTAACTTCTTTTCTTTTCAGGGGTTTTTAAGCAATATATAGCCTTTATCGCTTTAGGCGTTTAGACTTATTTGCAATATTAGCTTATCCAATACGGACATCAATTTTTATCGAAGCATTAGCAACTAGAATATGAGATTTAGTTACTCTTGTTGGGTCAGTAGATGAATCTGGCAGTTGATTAGCTAAATTCTGCCAATGAATCATCTTTTGAACTTCCAATTCACTTTGATTAGTACGAGGATCAAGATTAGGTAATGATAATTCATTCCAACTATTTTTTCTTTCAGCTGCTTACTATCATCCTCCTAATGTTGAAAAAACTAATTCATCAAAATGACAATCGACAAATCGAGTTGTAAATAAATCTCCTGTCAATGGTTCAAGTTACTTTACTATGGATGGAGACTTAAATCCAACATCAATTCTCATCCTCCTTTAAGGACCCATCTTAGTTCGCTATGGTCAAGCAATTGGAACATATATTGCTTCCCCATAAATTCTTAAATGAAAAATATTAGGTTCCTGAGCAAAACTCAATTATAGGAGAGATGACTCATGATAACTTGTTGGTCTAATGCGAATTAGTATTATTGCAAGCAAAATTACATGTCACCAACAAGAATCGGAAAGTTTGTGTCTCATGAGTAACGGTCTTGCAATTAATTGTAGACGCTGAATGAATTATTTACAAGACCATTCTGTGTATGAACATGTAATACAAGATGTTCAACATAAATTCTAATAGACATACAATAGTCGTGGAAAGTTTGAGAAGTGAATTCACCAGCATTATCAAGACGTATTTTCTTCATCAAAGAAATATGCTCGTAATCGAATTAATTGAGCAAGCAATATCTCAAACGCCATGTTGCGAGATGATAACAAGGACACATGTGACCATCTAGTTGACCATTTAATTAAAACCATGAAATATCAAAATGGTCCTCATGGCATGTGGATCTCTTAGAAAGAGAGAGAATTTTCTATTTTTTTCGTTAAATTCAATAAAAAAATAAAAGACTGGAAATGAAAGTCTCTTTCTTACAGTCATTCTCTATTACACTGCCGTAACAAAAATATCGGATGCGGCGATATAGAAATATTTGGTACATGAAGTCGCGATCTGATAGCTATACATCTAAATAGACTTAGATAGAAATCAATTCATCTTGATCTGGAATCCAAGAAAGATAGTGGAAATGGCTCTTATCTTATCACTTGGAAGAGGGGTTTCTCTGTAGATTATCGAATTTCTTTCTTTGTCTTTACAAAAAAAAAAAACAAAAAAAAAATAGGTGTAAGCTGTGATACATTCACTAAAAAAAATTCTTTTCTTTTTTTAGAAACGAGCAAACAACAGGAATTGAACCCGCGCATGGTGGATTCACAATCCACTGCCTTGATCCACTTGGCTACATCCACCCCTCTACTAATTTATTTTAAATCAATTTACAAATATCGCCTTGT